>NC_063336.1:98889756-99059863 GCF_021869965.1 Rhincodon typus
TGCTTGGCCTGCTGTGTTCATCCAGCTCTACACCTTGTTATCTCAGATTCTCCAGCATCTGCAGTTTCTGCTATCTCTGGTATCCCCTGTGCTGGATTATTTACAATGGCTTCTGCAAGCCTTCCATCATTGGTCAATACACCCACTAGCATTCATATAGCTCCACGTGCTGTAAGATAGGCCTCATCAGGAAACTTGTAACTAACACCCTAGCCATTTGTTCACTTTGCAAGCTTGATGCAGAAATTGAACGCACTAAAACTAATAGAGTCATAGATTCATACAGCATGGAAACAGACTGTTCAGTCCAATTCGTCCATGTTCACTATAATCCTAAACTAAACTAGTCCCACCTGCCTTTACGTGACCCATTTCCCTCCAAACATTTCTTATTCATGTACTTATCCAAATGTCTTTTAAATGTTGTAACTGCATTCACCACTTCCTCCAAGTTCATTCTACATGCAAACCACTGTCTGTGTAAAACATTTGCCCCTCATGTCCTTTTTAAATCTTTCTCCTCTCACCATTAAAATATGTCCCCAGTCTTGGAATCCATTAGCCTCATGAAAAGACACCTGTCATTCACCTCATGTATACCCCTCATGATTCCATAAACCTCTATAAGGTCACCTCTTGACCTCCTACACTCCAGGGGAAAAAAAGTCCCAACCTATCCAGCCTCTCCTTATAACTCAAACCTTCCATTCCCAGCAACATTCAGCACACCATGGCTATCCAAATCAGACCATTGCTCACTATGAAATGAAAGTTTTTTTTCTTTCAACCATATTTAAAACGTGGTCACTACTGAAATCTGGTATATAAGACAGACAACTTTCTTTTATATCAACATTCAATCAAGAGTAACTACCTTTTGACCACATAATCTGTTTTAGGGGTTGTTTGGTGGATGTATGTTGACAATCCCCAAGGAAACAAAAAATGGCACTCCTCCAGCTGCTTTAATTAAGCTGTGTTGCTTAAATCAATAAATTCACATGTGCAAACAAAAAGGTACAATTCAATTTGTTTGGTCATGGAAAGATTTGCTTATTAAAGTTGCTTCACACTGAAGTGAACTGTGACGTCCACCCTTACTGACCTGTTCCGTTCAGATCAACCATCAGTCCATTGTTGACATGTTCCTGAATGAGCTGCAGAGTTCGTTCAAAAATTTCCCCTGCTCTTGCAAGATCAAAAACAATTGGAAGTCGTGGATATCGAAACAAGGCAAGCAGTTCATTTGGGGTTTGAGGCCTTCTGTTAGAGGATAATGTTCAGACAAAGAAAACCTCGTTAGTGTTCCGATCCAAAACCATTCAGTCATTATTTATGCGACGATAAAACTGAGATCCTTTGAAATGTAATTCAGTTCAATACAGTCTAGCTTTCTTGAAAAAGAAAGTCTTGAAACTATTCCAGCTCATTCGGCAACTTGTTCTAATGCATTTTTAGAAGTTTCATTTGTTCCAGTTACATTCATCAATAAATCGCTTTGAAGAAGGTAGATATGTTAAGCAGGAAGATGTCTTTATGTTTAATGTCATAAAATCCATAAAATCCAAAGTACATTGACCAATAATACTGAGTGCAAAACATAGCTGAATGCATAGAAAGGCCTCAAACCATGATTTATGGCGTCAAGTGATACAATGTTTTCTGGTAAAAAGATTCAAGTGTATTTTAAAGGAGGAAATTAACAGATGAATAGCAACAAATCATGCTCCATCAAAAGTAGTTGAGAAAACGGTAGCTCACAGAATATATAAAATGCTAATACGACTGATACTATACCTGCACTATATCGTCCAAGATGGTTAGAAAGGTAAGAAAAAAAAAGAAGACACTGTTAAATAAGAAAACAAGATAAACAAGTGTAAACACAGAAAGTGACAAAAGTCTTAATTTCTGACGCTTTTGCTGATCTGCATAATATCTTTTCTCTATCCAAACTGAATCTAGAAGTCAAAAACAACTTTAAGAAAATAAAACTGATCCACTGTAACCAAATACTCTATACTGTTAATCACAAGTAATGAAATGTGAAGAATGCATTTCATGGAAGATAAAACAAATAGAACAAGCCACACAATGTGGAAGCAATGATGAATGGAAAGTTCTAAAAACATATTTCATCTTGCCGATTCTCTCTCATTCCTCATCTTGCCTTTGGCTCTCTTCCCAATTGCTTCTCACAAAGCTGGTTTCCCTTTGTGATCTACAGTACCCTGGGCTGCCTCAATGGAAGCAGCAGACCAACTGAACAAGTTGCAGATGCATTAGCCCCCTCTGGCAAACAAAAAGCTCCATCTGCCACATCTCAACATGGAAGTACAGATAAAGCCCTCCACCCCTGAGACTTTTAACTGAGAAATGTCACATTTTCACATTAACAGACAAATCTCTTATAAATATGATGAAGGCTGGGTCAGTAACGTAATAATGAAAACAAGATTATACTTGGGTCACCCAATCTAACACACTATACTCTATTACTCAGCAGTACCTCATTTCTTTACAGCAGTTACTTAATTATGATATCTATTGCACACCACTTATAACACAAGCTTTTGTAGCATTTATTCCTCAGCCCAATTCAACAGGTTATGTATATTTTCTGGACATAATTGGTTTAGCAACATCCACCTAAAAATGCCTAAATTAAAAAAAAACGGCCACCACGCTTGCAGTATTTTTCACACTTGAACCTTTCCCAACAATTACTTTGCAACTTAGATATTAGGAGCTAGCCTCACATGTGTACTCCTTGGATATATCAGAGAGCCTTACAGGAATACAGAACAAGTAAACACTGTAGCTAAGTACTATCCCAGGTATTTCTACAAAAGGATTTGGAATTTACTTAAGTGCTTTTGGAATAAGTAATAACTGCTGCGATACTTGGCATAAATGATACCTAATAACTTTTCAGCTGTTTTCTTTTGGAGCAGGAGATGAATAGAAGCTCTTCTGAAAATGTCAAATGTATGAAATATCTTTAAATATTTCTTTGTACCAGTCAAAAAGCGTTATTCAAAAAGCAGGTTACATAGAGGAAAAAAAAACATTCCAGAGATACACTCCATACACTAGCAGGACATACCAGTAGAATTTAATTTTACCTTTCAAATAAATCTCTACGAGTGGAATTGATGGCACTGTCAACACTTTGAATGGCTTCTTTGATTGAGGACTCGACAAAAGTGTCTCCACTTCGAACAATATCTGGGACTGGTGAGGTGATAAGGAAGTTAGACACAACTGAAGCAGAGATAATTTTAGATAACATTTTTAACTTTACATCAACAGCTGACATAAAGGAAAACCAAAGTATCTATGCGTTCACGCTATGAATTCTGATTGCCGCATATTTTGCATTATTTGTTATAACAGAAACATCTAACTTCCATAGTAGTTAAAGTGATGATTAGCAGCAGTACTGGTGGGATGATCTGGGCCCTTATTTGGCAATTGCTAAGTATTTAAATGAAAAATACAAAAAGCTTAGTGAAGGTGAGGCAACAAGACAAAAAGGACATGGATTGGCAAGATTGACCATATGTTCACATCCATTCTAAACCAAATTCATAAATTAATCTGCATGAATTTCACAACCAAAGTTAACGATAGCAGATCCATTAGACCCAGCACAAGCCCATGTTATAGACTTACCAACCACAGTCAGCACCATACTAGCTGCAGAATGATCAATGCTGTTCCTGGCAACACACTGATATCGTCCCTGATCTGCAGGTCCAACATCATGAATTGAAAGGAATCCTTCAGGGCTAATGTGGAACTTTCCACTCTCTGTAATCTGAATTCCGTCCTATATTGAAAACATTGTGTCATTGTTGTATATTTGTACAGACAATGCCGGCACTCTTTCAGATAATGCTCTGATATTACTTTGTAGATTATCAATTAAAAGTTTAAGTAGATTAAAAAACACTCATTGCAGCCGTTATAGATTTGTATCATGTCTGAACCAAGGCTTACTAAATATATAATATTAGATTAAATACCATTTCAGCATTCTGACTGCAAGTGTGAAAAAGTATTCTAGACAGAAATTTTCCAGTACAATGCAGCTTCCCAAGATATACCCAAAATTATCTTCAAATAACTTGCACAATTCTGGAAAAAGTCATTAACAACAAAAAAAAAATGTGCTACCAGAAGAAGCTTGCATTTATAGAGTGCCTTTCCTGATCACAGGATATCTCAATGGGCTCTATAGTCAGCAAAATATTTTTGAATTGCCATAATGTGAAAAACGTGCCAGCCAATTCACTAAAAGTAAGCTCTAAAAAACTTCAATGGTCAGAAAATCAGTTTTACTGAAGTTGATTGAAGATCAATATTAGCCACGCCATCAGCATAATTCCAGCATCTTCCCCAACACAGTGCTGTGGGATATTTTGCATCCATTTGACAGAACGGACAGGCTCCCTGTTTTAACATCTTATCCAAAAGACAACACTCCCTCAGTACTGTATTGCAGTATCAGCCTTAATTTTTGTTGTTAAGTCCTGGGGTCAGATGTCACAGGACATTGGTGTTCCCGCACGTGCTCCCAACCCCATCACTCCTAATGGTGTAATCAGTTTCAAACCCACAGCTCTTAATAAAAAAGTGATAATTATTGTTTCAAGACAAGATGCCCTTAAATGTCTACTATCAGCCCACACAGTGAAAGTTTCCGGAACGGACACTTGGTAAGCAGTTCTCCCACCACAGGAGGAGACCATTACGTGACTGTCAAATGAGCATCGAAGGAGTTCAATTAGTCCATAGACACAGAAGTCTCCCCAATACCTCCCCACTGCTGGTAAAAATATACTGGGGGGAAAGGGGAAGGCAGTCAGGAAGTGGGTATGGGGCTTTACAGCATCCCACCTCCTCTTAGAGTGGGGCTTGAAGCCACAACTTTGTGAGAGTGCGACCAACAGTTTAACTATATTTTTTTAAGTTCTCTTGACTGCAATCTAAAACATTCACCTGGATTAGCAGGTGCTGTTCAATTTCATACAGAAATAAAAAGAGCAAGAGAAAGAGCAAGAGAGAGTAACAGTGAGAAAATGAAACAAGAAAGAAAAAGAGTGAATACAAAGAGCAGAAGAGTGAAGAAAAAAAGAGCAAGGAAAGAAGAATTAATGAATAAAATAAAGAAAGAGTGAAGAAAAGAAAAAATGAACAAAAGAGTGAAAGAAAGAAAGTGAAAGAACAGTGAAAGAAAGAGTGAAAGAAAAACAAAAGAGTGAAAGAAAGAAAGAAAGGAGAACTTTGTACACTTCAAACAGATTCCCCCATCAGCTTTCTCTGTTTAAAGGAGAACAACATCATCGTATTCAGCCTCTCCACAAAGCTGAGATGCTCCATCCCAGGCAACACCTTGGTGAATCGCTTTGCACACTTTCTAAACCAATCACATCCTTCCTACAGTGTGTCAACCAGAACTACACACACTACTCCAGCTTTGCCTAACTAATATGACAAAACAAGTGTCAGAGCCTTTGCAATTTCCTTTGTCACCTCCCACAGCAGCCTTGGATACATTTCATTTGGGCCTAGGGATTTATCCACTTTTGAGCCCACTAAATTGCTCCTTCTTTTAGCTAATTTGTTGAAGTATATCACATCCATTTCCTTGATATCTAGACCTTCTTCTCCCCTACAGAACATTTTTTCATCAAAATAGCTCAACTAGATCATAATTTAATTTTCATTACTGAAGGGAATAATATCCTAGTGTATGCAACCTGTTCTTATAAATTAACCATATCAAACTAGCATCACTTTTGTAAATCTTCACTTTAAATCCACTCCCAAGACAATGCACCCTTTCTGAAGCATGCAGCAGTACTCCAGGCGTAATCTATCAGGACCTTTACAAAACTGTAATAATCCTTTCGATATAAGTCCCTTTGAGATAAAGATTCAATTTACTAACATTTTAATTTTTTTCTGTACCTATTCACTAGGTTTTGGCTTTTGTTATCTGGAACCCCCAAATCTCTTCGCTTTGCCACAGCTCCTGGCTTTGAATCATTTTTAAAACGCTTTTTTAAAATTTATTATTGTCACATGTAATGAGATACAGCAAAAAATATTGTTTTGTGCGCTATCCAGGCAAATCGTACCTTATGTAAGTATATCAGCGTAATAGGACGGAATGCAGAACATAGTGGTACAGGTACAGAGAAGGCGCAGAGAAAGATCAACTCTCATATATGACAGGTCCGTTCATCAGTCTGATAACAGTGGGACAGAAACTGTTCTTTAATCTGTTAGTGCATTATTTCAAACTTATATTTTTCTTCAGTACAAAATGAATGACTTCACACTTCCTACACTGACTGGTCCTTCCCACTCACGCTACTCTTAAATGGCAGAATCTATGATATTGTTGGGATCTATTACAGATCAAAGATCGATGAGGAAATCATAATAATCCATCAGAATTGTATCTCCATGAAAACAATGTGGTAATGTTACAATACATGTATAAACATTATGTAACTCCTTAAGAGTCAATAAAATGTAGTTAACCCTAGAACAAAAATAAAGTTGCTGGAAAAGCTCAGCAGGTCTGGCAGCATCTTGAAGGAGAAAACAGAGTTAACGTTTCGGGTCCGGTGACCCTTCCTCAGAACTGATGGTGGCTGGGAAAATGTCAGTTTATATGCAGAAAATAGGGAGGTGGGTGGGGTAGGGAGTAAACGATAGGATAGAGCCCGAAGGGAGAGAAAGACAGTTGGACAGACAAAGGAGTTGCTAACGATCAGGCTGGGAGGGTGAATAGTTGTTAATGGAGAGCCCTCCGGACTCAATATTGAGTTCAATAATTTTAGGGCCTAAACTCTCCCATGTCCCAGCCCCCCACCCCACACACCAGGCCTTGTTACCACATAGCTTGCCACTACACACCCCCTGTTGTTAGTCACTAACAGTCCCTATTAACAACTATTCACCCTCCCAGTCTGATCGTTAGCAACTCCTTTGTCTGTCCTACTGTCTTTCTCTCTCTTTGGGCCCTATCCTATTGTTTATTTCCTACCCCACTCACCTCCCTATTTTCTGCATATAAACTGACGTTTTCCCAGCCACCATCAGTTCTGAGGAAGGGTCACCGGACCCGAAACGTTAACTCTGTTTTCTCCTTCACAGATACTGCCAGACCTGCTGAGCTTTTCCAGCAACTTTGTTTTTGTTCCTGATTTACAGCATCTGCAGTTCTTTTGGTTTTTATTTAGTAATTGACCCTAGTACAATTCAAAGCTTATCTCACCTTTGGACCACAGTTAATTTTATAAAAAGTGTGGATGCCTCTCAGTTTTGAAATCAGAAGTTTTAGATGGATCATATGAAATCAAGGTATTTGTATTGTGTTAAAAATTTGGGGCTAATGTACATATTGAAACCTTCATAAAAGTGCTTTTTCTCCCCAGTGTCACATATTTCCAACACTTGCCTACCTTTTCTTCTATACAGTGATCCCAACAAATCTTTGACATTCCCTCTCCCATGAAGATAATCTCTGTAAATATGAACAACTGTCTCTGTCTAACCAGTATGATCTGATAAAGAAACACAGTCCATTCAAGCTAAGGAGTTAAGGCAATGCTCAAGATAACAGACTAAAAATTTCTTAAACTATGGCTGAGGACATTAGAGAAGGAGGATTAAATATGTTGATGGCTATGATAAAATTAGAATCCAAGTCCAGAGTTTGAAGGTTTTATGCCTGTCACAGCATTTGGCTGCTTGAAAAAGATGCATACCACTGTACTTTAATACTTCAATAGTATTCAGGTACAAAGATTGTGAAGCTACCTGATATGAGATTAAATACAAATGGCTGTTTGGTAATATCTATACAGTCAGGTTGAAAAGATTGCAAAGCAAGAGAGATATATATAGTATTGCATTTGAAATAACAGAAAATATTATGCACATTCGATTAATTTCAAATTCAGTCAATCTTCCAATGAACTTGATCACCAAGCTTAATGTAAAAAAAACACGCTTAGCATGTGGATTTTTATTTAAAAAAAATTGACTGAAGTTTTAAAAAAGCATCCATCCAGGTTAAAGGAGCTTATATTTATCACTAAATTATCAACATGGGATCATAGAGTCAAGCAGCAGGGAAACAGATGCTTTCATCCAACTTGTCCACGCCGACCAAATTTCCCAAACTAAACCAGTTCTACTTGCATTTGGTCCATATCCCTCTAAATCTTTCCTATTCACGTACCTATCCAAATGTCATACAGTCATACAGGCCTACAGCATGGAAACAAGCCCTTTGGCCCAATCTGGTACATGCTGACCATGTTGCCCACTCAGCTAGTTCCAATTCCCTGCGTTTGGTCCATAGCCCTCTAAACCCTTCCCATCCATGTACCTATCCAAACATTTTTTTAAAATGTTGCTATTGTACCTGCCTCAACCACTTTGTCTGGCAGCCCATTCCATATACGCAGCACTCTCTACGTGAAGAAGTTGCCCCTCAGGTCCTTCTTAAATCTTTCCCCTCTCACCTAAAACCTATGCCCTTCAGTTTTCAATTCCCCATCCCTGGGAAAAAAACAGGTACATGCATTCATCCTATGTATGCTCCTCATGATTTTATACACCTCAATACGGTCACCCCTCATTGTCCTATGTTCCAAGGAATACAGTCCTATCTTGGCCAACCTCTCCCTATGACCCAGGCCTACTAATCCTGGCAGCACCACCGTAAATCTTCTTTGTACACTTTGCAGTTTAACTATGTCTATCCTATGAAAGGGTGACCAAAACTGTACCCAATACTCCATGTGCTGCCTCACCAACGACTTATACAACTGTAACATAAAGACCCAACTCAGTGCCTTGACCAAAGAAGGCCAGCATGCTAAATGCCTTCTTCACCACCTCGTCTACCTGTGATGCCACCTTCAATGAACTATGTACTTGTTCTCCTAGGTTCCTCTGTTCCACAACACTCCTCAGGACCTTACCATTTGCTGTATAAGTCCTACCTTGGTTTGACTTTCCAAAGTACAATATTTCATAGTTACCTGGATTGAATTGCATTTGCCAATCCTCAGCCCACTTCCCAATCTGAACAAGATCCCTCTGTAATTTTTGATAATCTTCCTCGCTATCAAAGAAACCCCCTAATTTTGTATCATCCGCAAACTTACTAATCATGCCTTGTACATTCACATCCAGATCATTTGTGTAAATAACAAATGACAAAGATCCCAGCACTGACCCCTGTGGCACACCACTAATCGTAGGCCTCCAGGCCAAGAAACAACCTTCATTATTTAAATATCTTTTAAATGTTGTGACTGTACCTGCATGTACCACTTCTTCTAGCAGTTCAGTCCACATACGAACCACCCTGTGTGTGCAAACGTTGCCTCTCAGGTCCCTTTTAAAGCTTTCTCCTCTACCTTAAAAATATGCCCCCTTGTTTTGGACAACCCACCCTAGAGAAAAGATCTTTGCTATTCACCTAATCTATGCCCCTCACGATTTTATAAACATCTATAAGGTCACCCCTCAACCTCCTACGCTTCAGTGAAAGAAGTCCCAGCCTAGCCTTATAACTCAAACCCTCCAGTCCCAGCAACATTCTGAGTCCTGCCCTATCCATTAGTAGTCTTCCTATAGCAGGGTGACTAGAATTGTACACAGTACTCCAAATGTAGCCTCTACAACGTCAACATGACATCCCAACGCCTATACTTAATGGTCTGAGCAATGAAGGCAAGTGTGCTAAACAACTTTCTTAACCACCCTGTCTACCTGTGATGCAACTTTCAAAGAACTGTGCACCTGAATCCCTAGGTTTCTCTGTTCGACAACACTACCCAAGGTTCTACCATCAATGCATTAAGTCCTGCCCTTGTTTGTATGCCAAAATGCCATATCTCGCATTTATCCAAATTAAACTCAATCTGCCACTCCTCAACCCATTGACCAATTGATCAAGATCGTTTTGTGATCTTAGATAACCATCTTCACTGTTGGCTATACCATCAATTTTGGTGTTGTCTGCAAAATTACCAAACATGCCTATGTTCTCATCCAAATTGTTCATATAAATGACAAACATAAGTGGACCTAGCACCAATCTCTCCGGAACGCTGCTGGTCACAGACCTCCAGTCCAAGAAACAACCGTCCACCACCAACCTGTGTCCTACCATAAAGCCAGTTTTGTATCCAATTGGCAACTTCTCCCTGAATCCCATGTGATCTAATTTTAGTAATTAGTCTACCTTGCAAAACCTTGTCAAAGGCTCTATTCAAGTCCATGCAGACAATGTCCACCACTCTGCCCTCACCGATCTTTTTGGTTACGTCTTCAAAAAAACTCAATCAACTTTGAGAGACACGATTCCTTGCACACAAAGCCTTGTTGACTATGCCTAATCAGTCCTTGCTTCTCTCAAGGCATGTAAATTCTATCTCTCAGAAAACCCTCCAACAACTTATGCACCACTGATGTCAAATTCACAGGTCTATAGCTCCCAGGCTTCTCCTTACAGACGTTATTAAATAAAGGCACAACATTAGCCACCCTCCAGCACACCTCACCTATGGCAGTAAATGATACAAATATCTGTGCTCGGGGCCCTGCAATTTCTCCCCTAACCTCACACAAAGTCTGGGTAACACATGATCAGGTCCCAGAGATTTATCCACCTTTATCTTTTTTTGAAGACCTCCAGCACTTCCTCTTCTATAATGTGGACTAGTTTCAAGATATCAATATTTATTTCCACGAATTCCCTAGCCTCCACTTCTTTCTCCACTGTAAAACCTGATGCAAAACATCTACTCATAGAATCATAGAGTCATACAGCATGGAAACAGACCCTTCAGTCCAATCAGTCCATGCCGAACATGATCCCAAACGAACTAATCCCACCTGCCTGCTCCTGGCCCATATCCCTCCAAACCTTCCCTATTCATGTACTTATCCAAATATCTTATAAACGCTGTAATTGTACCCACATCCACCACTTCTTCAGGAAGTTCATTCCACATGCAAACTGCCTCTGTATAAAAAAACTGACCCTCATATCTTTTTAAAACGTTTCTCCTCTCACCTTAAAAAACGTATCCCCTAGTCTTGAAAATCCCCATCCTACGGATAAGGCAACTACCATTAATTCTATCTATACCCGTCGTTACTTCATAAACTTCTGTAAGGTTGCCTCACAACCTCCTACGTTCCAGTGAAAAAAGTCCCAGCCTATCCAGCCTTTCTTTATAACTTAAACCTTCCATACTCAGCAACATCCTGGTAAATCTCTTCTGACCCTCTCCGACTTAATGACATCCTTCCTATGACTGGGCAATCAGAACTAGACACAATATTTCAGTAAAGGCCTCATCAATGTTCTGTACAACTCAACATGACTTCCCAACTGCTATACTCAAAGGATTTAGCAACGAAGGTAAGTGTGCCAAACACCTTTTTATATGTCTATATTTGATGCAAACTTCAAAGAATTAGGAACCTGCACCCCTATGTTCCTCTGTTCTACATCACTACCCAAGGCCCTACCATTGACTGTATAAGCCCTACCCTTGTTTATTGTGCCAAAGTGCAATACCTTGCATTTATCCGGAATGAACTCCATCTGCCATTTTTCAGCCTATTGACCCATTTGATCAAGATCCCTTTGTAATCTTAGAAAACCTTCATCGCTGTCTACTATGCCACCAATTTTGGTGTCATCCGCAAACTTACTAACTATGCCTTCTTAATACTTATCCAAATCATTTCTATAAATGATAAACGAAAGAGGACCCAGCACCAAACGCTGTGGAACACCGCTGGTCACAGGCCTCCAGTCCGAAAAGCAACCCTCAACCACCAGTCTCTGTCTCTCGCCGTTAAGTCAATTATGTATCCAATTGTTAAGCTCACGCTGAATCCCATGTCACCTAACTTTACTAATTATTGTACCATGTGGAACCTTGTTGAAGGCTTTACTAAAGTCCAAGTAAACAATGTTTACATCAATCTTTTTGGTAACTTGCTCAAAAAACTCAATCAAGTTTGTGAGACACGATTTTCCTCGCACAAAACCATGTTGACTATCCCTAATCAATTTTGCCTCACTAAATGTCCATAAAACCTATCTTTTATAATCACCTCCAACAATTTAGCCACAACCAAAGTCAGGCTCACAGGTCTATAGTTCCCCGGTTTCTCCTTACAACCTTTCTTAAACAAAGGTACAACATTAGCCACCCTCCAGTCATCAGGCACCTCACCCATTGTTATAGATGATGCAAATATTTCTGCAAGGGGTCTCGCAATTTCCTCCCTTATTTCCCACAACTTTCTGGGATACATTAGGTTGGGTCTCAGAGATTTGTCTACCTTTATATTCTCTAAGACCTCCGGAATTTCCTCTTCTGTAATGTAAATCGCTTCGAAAACATCAAAATTTATTTCTCTGTATTCTCTAGACTCCATTTCATTCTCCACAGTAAAAACTGATGCAAAATATTGATTTAGTATCTTTCCCATCTCCTGGGTTTCAACACAAAGACGACTTCCTTGATCTTTAAGGGGCCCTACCCACTCTCTAGTTCACCTGGAGCATAATCTCTAGAAAATAATTTTCTTCCACACACTCTGCTGACAGTAAGTGTCAAAGTGTCAAATTGTTAACCAAAAATGGTAGCAGATAACGCTTGATGCATTATCGACATAAAATAAAAAAATGGCAGTCACAACTTTTTCAAGCCAATGCTTTCATTGTTGTTGAGCTCTTATCTGCATTGTATGTGATTACGAGTGATAATTATACTTACTCCTTTCGTTAATTTTATTACATCTTTCCAGGTGCGAGCAAACAAGGCAAAATTGGAGATCAATTTTACAGTTAATTTTCTAATTCTACTTTGTAAACATCCCTGTAAAATCTAGAAACTACGAAAGTTTGTCTGTCAGATACAATGTCCACATATAGTTTTCAGAGTAAACATGCTGTGTACCGATGCTTTTAATTCTATTTTTGTAAGGCTATCTCTCACTAGCGAAATCAGTTTCTTTTTAAAAGATTTTTTTTTTAATAAACTACCACTTGGTTTATCTTTCAAAGCATGTTTTACCAAAGTTCTCACCTACCTTACTCCATGTTACAGTTGGCTCAGGTTCCCCTTGAGAACCACAGGGTATCTGCACGTCTGATCCAGCAGCAACAGTCAGATCAGCTGGGGTGTTTGTAATGACCAGTGATACTAGAGGCACCAATAGAAAAAAGGAAAATAAAACTTGGTTATGTTAGAAACATGAATTTGGAAATGTTACTGTTGATATTTTGTTTCCAAGGCTCTGCCAAACAAGGTTAAAAATAAAACAAAACTCCCCAAACCAATTGTGCAAATGTGTTCCTCATTTAGATAGTCATGGCTGTAATTGTGTTCTCAGTTTTGGTGGAGTGGAGAGCGTATACACAGACATGCACAAGAAATCATAACCGTGTGGAACAGTTAATGGCCAGCGGGTCTTTTCCTCAGCATCACCATTTGTATGTTCCAACTAATTCTACAAAGGATGAGGATATGCCTCAGTGTGGACTCAAGGCCCCAGCCTCAGCGTGAACTCAGAGTCCCAGCCTCAGTCTGGTCTCGAAGTCCCAGCCTGAGTGTGGTCTCGAAGGCCTGGCCTGAGCGCGGTCTTGAAGTCCCGGCCTGAGTGCAGTCCTAAGTCCCTGTCTCAGTGTGATCTCGAAGGCCCGTTCTGAGTGTGGTCTCGATTCCGGAGGCACTCCCAGCCTCGAGGTGAAGCCTGGCACGCTCTGGGTTGGAAGGACTGTTATTCTTAAGTGTTATTTCTCTAGTTTTTCTAATTTATTGGTGGATTCTTATTTCCTTATTTTGCTAGTGTTTTCCCCTAAGAAACTGCACTTAAGAATCTGTACCTAGGCTCCTAAGATGGTGCTGTGAGTGGTTACTTGTAAACTTTTGACTGTACTCATCAGAGTACATGTGACAATAAAACAAATTCTAACAACAGATTTAAGCCAAGAATTAATTTCATCTGGATGCTTATGGTACTACCTCTGATTTTTTTTGTTGGAGCACCAATAAAGATAAAAGGGTAAGCAGACTGGCCAACAAAACAGAGCAACATTCCACTTCTTACTAAGTTGTCATGATGATTTTCAAAATAAAAGATTTGAAAGATTTCTTTACATTCATTTTAGACTTATTTCATAACACTCGATCCGAAGACTACCTCTGCGCTGTACAGTCAGCTGGACTGGAACACGGAGAGCACCGACAATGTTATCAGCTTGACATTCGTACTGCCCTTCGTCATGAAGCGCAACGTTGGAAATCCTTAGTGTCCCCGTGGACAGGATTATATGTCGCCTGTCCCCAGGAAGCGGACTGCCTATAAACCAAAGAGAATTTCTATTACACTTCAAGAATTAATCAGATTTCTGAGAGTACTGCAGCAACACTGTCTCCACATGATATTAAAATAGCACACAGTGCCAGCTTATTCTCACTTGCTGAGATATGTCTCAACAATATCAGCAATGCTTACATTCATGGAGTCTGGTTGGTAACCAAATCATTTGGCCAAGGCCAAAATGATTCGACAGGAAAATGTGCAAATCTTTCAAACAAGTCTGTTCATGAGATAAATACCTCTTTTTGGGATAATGAGCAGTGTCTGAAACAACAAGCATACATGCAAATTATTCCCTAATCTATCTACTGGATGAAGTGAAAGTGAGTTATGTATGAAAATGTCAACGTTTTACCGATGTGTTCTCCATGTAACAAACATTGTAAATTGGAATAATGCGGGTAATTATTTTAATACTCTATCCATGATAAAAAGATGAAAATTGGCCAAACTGTGAAGTCACAACCAACAGATTACAATAAATTCTCAAATCGCCAGCCACATTCAATGTTCATTTATCTTATAGGAACAGAAAAAAAAACCGATAGTTAGTTACAACAAGTCTGAGATTTTTTGGTTATCTACATGAAACACAACTCAGTAGAACTGGATACAGGCTTTATTCTACAAAACAATCAAGAGAAAGAGAAGAAAATAGAAAATGCTGGAGAAACTCAGTAGGTGTGGCAGCATCTGTGAAGACAGAAGTAGTCGAGTCCAATATGGCTCTTCTTCAGAACTCAAATTAAAATGAGATCTTTCCACAACCCAATAGATAACACAGATAATGTCAATTTGTTCAGTCTTTGTTGGGATATGGAGGTGCTTAGCCCGAATTCATTTCTGACAGTAGACTGTATATCATACCTCCTTTAGTCCATGTTAGCGTTGGAGCTGGATTACCCTCAGCCTCACAATGAAAATCCACGGTATGTCCCTCAATAATGGTTTGATCTTGTGGCAAGATCGTAAACTGAGGTGGAGCTACGGATAAAAGGCACGGGGGAGAAGTTATTTTTTCAAAGAAACACTTCTTAAATTCAAACATAAATACAACTTAAGTGAAATAAAGTGGTTTAAATTTCAGAAAGAAATTCAACAAGCAAAGTAATGCACAGAGGTTCTTTTGAGAGGGACAGCGCTGAAAATTTGGAAAATTATCTTCAAGTTACAAAACCTCAATTGGGTCACAGTTGGGAGTTCTATGAGCAGTTCTGGATCTCACTACTAATAAGGACATATATGTTCTGGAGAATGTGAACAAAGATTTATTCGAAGCACATCAGAACTGAGGTATTATACCCATCAAGAAAAATTGAAAAGATGAGTAGGGATTATTAACGATGTCAGCTAGGTAGACTTCATAGATTATGAGTTCCCTGATTGGGGCTGTTAATATGGTCTAATCAGGGAGCCCTAGCTGACAGATATATAATCAGGAGTGTCAGACATGCTGTCTCTCTGAGAGCTGGCCTTGAGGGAATTGGACCAGTGTCAAGGCCTCTCCACATGCAAATAGAGGATGACTTGGCAATGGGATACTGGCCTCTCTGGAGTAATTTCAAGATGGAATTATTTTCTGCAGAAAAGAGGACTGATCTAATAAAGATATATAAAATAATGCAATTATTTGTTAGAGTAGATGTAGAGGACATGTTTTCATTGCTGGTGAGATGAGAATGTGTGCCTGTGTGTGTGTCTACATAAGAATTCAGGGGGAGCACCTGATATAACGTGTGCTTAGAATGTGGCTCTCTACCTTGAGAAGCAGTTGAGGTCAACAGTACTGATGCACTTAAGATGAAATGAGATAAATACATCAGGAACAAAAGAATATAAGTATATATTGATGTTCAGACTAAAAAAAAGGCAAATACATTAAAATAGTTATTTAAAATAGTTAACAGGTTAAATGGTTCTGAATTTGTTCTAAACTAAATAGGGGAGGCTGTGGAATCATGGTAATTTCATTGAAGTAGTAATCTAATGTTCTGGAGAACATGGCACACAGTGAAGTCTGAAGTCAATAGAATCTGGAATCAAAATTTACACTAATAGCAACTATGTCACCCATGTTGATTGTTGTAGAAACCCATTTGTTTTACTATTGTCCTTTAAGGGAAGAAATCTGACTGACATGAGACTCCAGAGCCACTGTGAGTGCCTCTTATTTGCCCTCTGAAACGGCCTAGAGAACCAATCAGTTCCAAGGGCAACAAATGCCAGCCTTGACAGAAATGCCCACATAGAATATGGAGGTCTACAGTACACAAAAGGACCCTTCAGCCCATCAGGTCTCCACTAATCAAAAACAACCACTTGGCTATTCTAATCCCATTTTCCAGCACTTGGCCCATGTCCCTGTATGTTTTTGCATCACATGAGCACATCTAAACACTAAATAACATGTTATAAGGATTTATGCCTCTACCACCCTTACCGGCGGTGAATTTCAGATTCCCACCACCCTGTGGGTGAAAAGAAAGTGTTCTCACATCCCCCTTAAACATCCTGCCCCTTCTCTTAAATCTATGCCCCTAGTCAATGATCCCTCCACCAAGGGAAAACGTTTCTTCCCTGTCTGTGCCCCTTCTAACTTTATACATCTCAAATATATTATTCTCAATTTCTTCTGCTCCCAGGTAAATAATCCCAGTCTATCACACAGAGGAAAAGAAATCTGCAATATGAATTTCATTACGGCACTTTCGAACATACCTTTAATTATAATGAATGCATTTGCTTGAATGGAGTCCTGGTTGTTGTTTGCATGACATGTATATTGCCCACCGTCTGCTTGGACTACATTCTGTATATAGAGTCCTCCTGAGGAAGTTATGGTATAACGAGGATCATGGGGTAAGGATGACCCATCACTTCTCATCCAGGTGATCCGTGGCTGTGGGTTTCCAGTTGCACTGCATTCCAACGTGACACTCTCACCGACCAACACTTCAGTATTTTGTGGTTGAATTACAAAGGCAGGTCGAGCTATTTTAGAGAAGAAGAACTAAATTCATTTCAAATGAATGTAGTAGCAAGTCAATATTTCTACATAGTCTAATCAATATCTATATTCTGAGCTTAACGCTATGATTCCTTCAGCTGGTAACAAAGATGACCAACTTTTCAAGTAGCATAGATATCTGATTTGCATTACCATGAACACTGTGATGTTAACCATTCTCACATCTGTAATACTTCACATTTACTCGGATGCTAGATATTTGGGCAGTCCATCATTAAGAGCAGCATGGTAGCACAGTGGTTAGCACTGTTGCCTCACAACACCAGGGACCCAGGTTTGATTCCAGCCTCAGGCGGCTGCCTGTGTAGAGTTTGCACATTCTCCCCTTGTCTGTGCAGGTTTCCTCTGGATGCTCTGGTTTCCTCCCAGAGTCCAAAGATGTGCAGGTTAGGTGGCCATGCTAAACTGCTCCGTAGCATCCAGGGATGCGCAGGCTAGGTGGGTTAGTCATGGAAAATGTGCGGTTACGGGGTTAGGATAGTGGGGTGGGTCTGGGTGGGATGCTCTTCAGAGGGTCAGTGCAGACTTAGTGTGCTGAACGGCCTCTTGCTGCACTGTTGGGATTCCATGAAACTCAAGCTGCACAATAATGCATGTTTTACTTGAAGGTAAGTTTGCGATTTTGAAACCATGTGCTGTGGGAAGCATGTCAGGGCAACGAATATTCTGGAAGAGGGTAAATTGGTTTCCTGGTTATGACATCATTAGGTTCCAATAAATGCCCATGTGACCTGGGGTTGCCATGGGGATAACTAACTAAGAAGCAAAGGGAAAACAGAAAAACAATTCCAGTGGAGTTGTTTTAGGCATTGTTTTGTTTCATAACATTGAGAATGTGTGCAAAGAAGAAACAGGCTGGGTAATAGAGTAATTTTCTCTTTGGCAGTTTTAGAACAAATCCTGGTGTTGAAGCACAGCTCTAAGAATACAGCAGCAGCTATGCTAATGCATCTGTTACATAGTTGAAAAGGGCAGAATACTAACAACACAAAGTATAAAATGTTGTGTACTGGGCAAAACAACTGTTGCAGCTTCGGTGCTGCCAGAACTTAACAGATCATGTGAAGGGGTCAGGAAGGGAGTCACTGAGGATTATGTGCTGTTGGGGCTGTTGAGACCCAAGTAAGAGAGAGTTTGTAGACATATTGTTAACTTAAATCACGTCCAGGGGTTTTGGATAGATGATAGCTGTTAGTGAATATGACTCAAAAGGCTGAATGGTCACATGGGAAATGAGAGATCCTACATAGCAGAGGCCAATTCGGAAAGGTTCTGAAATTGCATGGGATCCCATACTTGTGCGGCAAGTGACAATAGCATGCTTATAACCATGTGAGGTATATCTTTGTTGATTAGACTAATTAAAGTGAAATTTATCTTTTATTGAAAAATATTCATGACATTAATTTTAAAATTATATTGATTTGAGTTGGTCTATTACAGTAAAAGTTTTAAAAAGTGAAAGCTTGTTTATCGGATCTCTTTCCATTGTCTGTGCAAGATTTCCTTTCTTTATTGACAAAACGCATCAGTCTCTACGAGGATCCTGGCATCTTCAACCATTGCAATTTATTTTGAATATTTGACATTCCAAAACAGAATGTCGGAGTGTGTAAAATGCAATCTCCCAAAAGAGTTAACAGCCCCAGAAATTCACAACGTTAATACTAATGTCATCTCACTTGAAAAGAATATGGATTTCAGAAATAAATGTGTATAAAATGAGGGATGCCCAATTATTAATGTCCAGAATTATTTATCGTCAGAAACAGGCAAAAAATTTTACTGGATGTGCAGCACCTCACAAATACAGTAGAACCTCACCATCTCCCTGGGCCTACACTCATCCCTGGAACATGTGGACAAAAAGGACACCTATATCAGGTTCCTAATTATTGACTACAGCTCTGCCTTCAACATTATAATTCCAAACAAACTTATTCCCAAACCCCGGGACCCAAGTCTCTGCTCCACTCTCTAACTGGATTCTCAACTTCCTGACCAACAGACCACAATCAGTAAGGATAGACAACAACACCTCCTCCACCATAATGCTCAATATTGGTGTCCTGCAAGACTGCATACTCAGCCCTCTACTGTACTCCTTACACACACATAACTGTGTAGCCACTAACTCCATTTACATTTTTGCTGACAACACCACCATTGTAGGTCAGATCTCAAACAACGATGAATACAGGAAAGAGATTGAGCACTTAGTGGCATGATGTAAAGACAACAATCTGCCCGTCAATGTCAACAAAACAAAAGGAACTGGTCAATGACGTCAGGAAGCAAAGTGGAGGGCATGGCCCTGTCTGTATCAATGGTGCTGCAGTGGAAATGGTTGAGAGCATCAAGTTCCTGGGAGTGATGATCACCAACAATCTGTCCCACCCATGTTGACACAATGGTCAAGAAAGCTCAACAATGCCTCTACTTCCTCAGGGGGCTAAGGAAATTCCACATGCCCGTAAAAACTTTTACCAATTTTAAAAGATGCACCATAAAAAGCATCCTATCTGGTTACATCACAGCTTGGTATGGCAACTGCTCTTCTCAAGATCACAAGAAACTACAGAGAGTTGTGAACACAGCCCGGTCCATCGGTCAAAGCAGCCTCCCATCCACTGACTTCACTTATACTTCCTGCTGCATCGGGAAAGCAACCAACATTATCAAAGATCCCTCCCACCCCAGTTATATCCTCTTTCAACCTCTTGGGTCAGGCAAACAATGTAGAAGTTTGAAAACAAGTATGAACAGGTTCGAGAACAGCTTCTTCCCTGTTATCAGACTCTTGAATGGACCTCTAACGTTAATGTTGATCTCTCTGCACCTCCTCGGCAGTTGTAACACTGTATCCTGCATTCTGTTTTGTTAACCTGATGCATTTGTATAGTACAATCTGTCTATAAAGCATATTAGACGACACTTTTCACTGTACCTCGGTACAAATGACAGTAATAAATCAAATCAAATTAAAATCAAATCTCTTGGTTAATCTCTTGATTCCACTTCTTTTTGCTGAGAGACAGCAAGTTAATTAATAACATTTCAGAACATTTCCTTTGAGTCTTTTCTCAGAAACTTCCAAAAGTTCCATATCCGTTAATAACATTTCAGAACATTTCCTTTGAGTCTTTTCTCAGAACCTTCCAAAAATTCCACTTTCCCATAAAGGAAATGCATTTCAACCACCTATATCTGATGTTTTGAGTGGCAGCTTCACTATAGGCACTAAGTCCCACAGCTTCATACACTGGTACTCGTATTGAGATTTAGTTGATTCCTGACCAGAAGCTCAGCAGCCAAGTTTTAAAAACTAAGAAATTTGCTGTTATTTAAACATTTTAGGTAAAGGAAATTTATTGTCAAATATGTGCAGCTCATAAGATTCGATAATTAGACAAACAAAAATAAGTTTAGATACAGATGTTTACCAATAGCAAACATCTCTGCTTACATATCCTACAACTGCGCTAGTTTAGAGAAAAAAAATCATACCAATTATTTACCTGTCCATCTAATTAATGCCTCTAGGCTTCAGGTCTAAGGTCTTGCTGTCTTTGGCTCCATCTCTTGGGCTAGCACTTCATTCCTTACTGAGAACAGCATCTTCTCCCTCATTGTACCAATGTCTCTCAGTGATGAATCGCCCAGAGTTAAGCACTCGGCCTCACTAATCTTTCTGTGATGTACAAACATCCAATTGTTTATAAGCCCTTTGCTCTAAAACAAATTAATCATCAGTCAATTATGCTCTGGAATGGAGTAAACAGCTGTGCCAAAAAGCTTTGTAACTGCATACCTATGTTGTTTATCAGAGCCCAAATATGCAGTTTGGTGTCAAAGAAATTGTGGTTCTGTCAAAATATCCAATGGGCTGAATTTGCACCTATTTTCAAGTCTGTTGGTCCAGTGGACCTTTCCAATATTATGTCTTATTGAATGTATTTCAAGTCTTTTCACCAGACTGCAGGGGAGATGCTAGCTAATATGAGGAATTAATAGAAGATAATATTTGCATTTACAAGGTGCGCATGAAGCTCAAGTGTCACAAAGGTGGTCAAAAGACACAATTAATCACCTTTTTATGTCTTGAAATTCATACAAATGAAAAACTACAAATGTTGTAGCTCCGAAATAAAACTGAGGGCCAGCACGTAAGCAGAAGCTGAACTACATTCGAAGAATGGGAAATGGGAGACTTTCATCACAAGTGTTCCAACTCCATATAAACTGCTGAGCCAATTCAGTATAGAACTGCACTGAGAATAAATGAGTGAAAGAGCAAAAATGAAAAGATTTGCAGATGCTTGTAAATTACATCATCACTTTGCAGTTTTGGAATCACGCACAACTCCTTACAGATGCATTTCAAATGGCACCCAATACTAGTGTTATGGACCAGACTAAACCCACTCAAAATACATTCTGAAGAGTGCCTAGACCCAAACTTTTTGTTATTTGAAAGGTAAGCGTAACGCATTACATTCCAAATGCAATTCAATTGGTCAAACTATTCAACTTCAAGCATAACACACCTTATTTGTACACTACAGTTAAAATACAGACAAAATGAAAATTAAAACATTAGCTTAAATATAACTATCAAAATGCTTAACAAAATAATAAATATTAACGACTACTAATTAACTGCTCCAACATTGTAATATCCCATAAACACACCCTTGGCAAAGGCAAATTGAGTAAAACAGATTGACTCACATTCAATTCTAGCAGCAGGAAGAGAACCCCAGCTTTTAGCTGTAACAGCGAGAGGAATAACAGTTTTCACATCAGGCTCCAAGACCCCAGCAACTGCTGAAAGCTAAAACTAGAAATCCTGATTCTGTAGAAGATGACTCCACACATTCAGGCTGCTTTTATTGTGCCAACTTTAAAAAAAAACATGGTCTCCCAAGCTGTTTATTTTGTTGCCTTTGAGCGCAACGTTCATTACCTCTGTCTCAAACTTTCTTCATTAAATAAAAATCCAAGACTAAACACACCTCTTGAAGCCATAGTATCGTCACACCTGCCACATGTTAAAAAAACCCATAAGTATACAAAGATCATTTCATTTTTAAAAACTTTAGCCTTACACTAATAGTACACTACAATACATATACATTACATTGACTCCAAGCATTCAAACAGTCAATACTACAATCTATTTCAGTCTGTCTTCACCAGCCACCAAATGTCTTTGTCTTCATTCATCAAAGCCACAAGAACACGTCAGCAACTATGTTGTCTCATCCTGCCACATGTACAATTTTCAAATTGAATGGCTGTAATAATAAGCTCCATCTAAACAGTCTGGAATTTTTATCCTTAAATTCCTCCAAAACCATTAAAAGGTTATGATCAGTATATACTATTGTCTCAGACACTTTACTGGCAATGTAAAAGTGGAAATGTTGCAACACCAACACCTAACTCAAGATCTCCTTCTCAATGGTGGAATATTTCTGTTGATGATTATTCATCAACGAACATGTCAATCAAAACTGACATCTATTTCAAGCCCACCGACATCCACAGCTACCTGGACTACACCTCCTCTCACCCACCTTCCTGCCATAATGGAACACCCTACTCCCAAATCCTCTGCCTCTGGCACATCTGCTCCCAAGACGGGGTGTTCCACTCACGCACATCCCAGATGTCCTCCTATTTCAAGGACTGTAACATCCCCCCCCCTCTGGTGATCAAAAATACTCTCAACCACATCTCTTGCATTTCCTGCACCTCTGCCCTCACATCCCCTCCCCCCCCAACAAAAACAAAGACAGAATCTCCCTTGCCCTCACATATCACCCCACTAACCTCCGTATCCAACGTATCATTCTCCGCTACTTCCGCCACCTACAATCTGCCCCCACAACCAAAGAGATATTTCCCTCCCCACCCCTATCTGCCTTCCGTAGGGACCGCTTTCTCCACGATTCCCTTGCCACTCCACACTCCCCATTAATCCCACCACCCCGGCACCTTTCCCTGCAACCGCAGGAAGTGCTACACCTGCCCCTACACCTCCCCACTCACCTCCATTCAAGGCCCCAAACAAACCTTCCATTTCAGACAGAGGTTCACCTGCACATCCGTCAACTTAGTCTATTGCATCCACTGTTCCCGATGTGGCCTCCTGTACATCGGTGAGACCAAGTGTAGACTTGGAGACTGTTTCATAGAGCATCTGCGCTCTGTATACGACAAATGTCAACACCTTCCGGTCACCAACCATTTTAACGCCCCCCCCCCGCAACTCCTTGGGTGACATGTCCATCCTGGGCCTCCTTCGGGGTCACAATGACACAATCCACAAACTGGAGGAGCAACACCTCATATTTAGCCTTGGGAGCCTACAGCCTGAAGGCCTTAACATAGAATTCACCAGTTTTAAAATCTCCCCACCCCTGGCCTCATCTCATATCCAAGCCTCCCTCTCATCCTTGCCTCCTTGACCTGACACAACTGTCCATCTTCTCTTCCACCTAGCTGCCCTTCCAATCCCACTGACCAATCCCACGACTCCCTACTTGCACTCACCTATCACCATCCCACCTATCTTCTCCAGCCCCACCCCTCTCTCTATTTATTTCTGAGCTCCCTGCCCCTTCCCCATTTCTGAAGAAGGGTCCCGATCCGAAATGTCAACTTTCCTGCTCCTCTGATGCTGCCTGGCCTGCTGTGTTCCTCCAGCTTGATACCATGTTGTCACAGCCCTTATCTGGATTCTTTGACTTCTCCTCCTGTTTCCACCTGTGGCTTTGTGACCTTGTTACCACACAGGCAGGAAAAATCCCTGGATATACATCATGTAATACCTCAGTTCCCTGACTTTCGCTGGCTTTTCAACCACAGTAGACATCAATCCATCTGTGATCCAGCTATATCATGACCAAGGATCAACTCTATTGCTGAAACCGAGAATTTCTCTATTACTTGTAGCACCATGTCATCACATTTTACCGGACTCTCCCACCTCACTTTATATAATGGAACCACTGATCGCCTCACCATGAATTCCAAATATTACCATTTTTTCTGGCAACACTCCTTCTAATTACATGTCTCCTCATCTCTCAACATCAAAGATTGACTTGACCCCCATATCTCTTAAAATCTTGATTTCTTTACCACGTCCTCTTGACATTCGTGAGTAAAGCTTACCCATACAAGTAAATTGTTTAAAGAGATCTGGCACTTTCTTCTCAACCAACTCCCGATCAGGTTGAATACTCTGGTGTAGCTTTTTAGCTTCTGCTGTGCTTATCCTGTTTTCCCACATCCACCTTCCCGGTGTTTTTCCTAAACCACCGATACTGTGACTTCATGTGGCCTACTTTATTACAATGAAAACACCTGAGCTTTTTTACTTCTCTTTGCACCTCATGGGTTTCCTTTTTACCCTGTGATAAACTATCTTTACTATCTTCAATGAGATTTCCTTTTCCCCAATTTCTAACCCTCACAGATTGAAATTGACGTTGGAAGCCAAATTTTGGTCAGTGAATCAACTCCTAATCATCGGCCATTTCCGCTGTTAATCTTGCAGTCTTAACTCTCTGTGCTTCCACATGAGATCTCACTACTTCAGGGAGTGAATTTATGAACTTCTCCAAAATAATCATCTCCTGAAGAGTGTCATATGTTTCATCTGTTTTCACTGCCCTTATCCACGTATCAAAATTACTTTGTTTGATCCCTTCAAACTCTTTGTACGTCTGACCAGGTTCCCTCCTCAGATTCCTAAAACGTTGTCTGTAGGCTCTTAGCACTAGCTCAAATGCATTTAAGATGGCATTTGTCACTGAATCATACTCCCCAGAGACCTCCTCTGATACTGATACAAATACCTCACTAGCTCTACCTACCAACTTCGTTTTGATCAACAATACTCACATGGATACTGGCCATTTCAGTTGTTTAGCCGCTTTCTCAAATGAAATGAAAAAGGCTTCTCCATCCTTCTTGTCAAACTTAGGCAATGCTTGAATATATTTAAACAGATCCCCACAAGGCCTTTGGCTATGATGGAATTGCTCTCCATCACTGTCCTCATCACTACTCCTATCTTTCACCTGTAGCACCGCCATTTTAAGTTGACTTTGGTTTTCAGTTCCAACCTCTGAAGTTCAAAAACTCTCACTTTTTCCCTTTCTTCTGCTAGGACCTTCCTTTCATTTTCTTTCTCCTATGCTAGAACTATTTTCTCTTTCTGTTATTTTTGGTTTCAATCATAATTCAAACTGTTTCATTTCCTTTTCATGGTCAAACTGCTTCACTTGCAATTGAATTTTCGCCATTTCCAATGATTCCTATGGCATTTCCAGCAACTGTAAATGTCGAGCTATTGCTGCAATTACCTCCCCTTTTAGCACAGACAAAGGCAACCCCGCTCCAGCTTGTCTGCTAATTCCAAAAGCTTTGCCTTGCTCGCTTTTTGTAAAACTCCAGAATTGACTTCTTCCATCCCCAGGAGACTCTCAGCGACCGAAAGAGCCATTATCACACAAGGCACAACCTTTTAAACCAACCAAATGCAACAATCTGAAATTAAATAAAAAACAACAACACTCACCACTTTGAATCCAATAATCCTAAACACAACCTGGAATTCGAGATTTGATCCTGGATGAGCCCCACCTTTGTTATGGATCAGACCAAATCCTCTCAAAATATATTAAGAAGATAGCCTAGACCTTAACTTTTTCTTATTTGAAAGGTAAGTGTAAGGCATTGTGTTCCAGATTCAACTTGACTGGTCGAACTATTCGACTTTAAGCAAGACACATTTTATTTTTACCCTGCAGTTAAAATACAGACAAAATAAAACTAAAAGAATTGGCTTAACTGTAACTCTATATCAAAATGCTTAACAATATATATATAAACTTCTGCTAATTAACTGTTCCAATGTAGTAACATCCCATAAACACATCCCTGGCAAAGGCAAATTCGGTAAAATAGATTGTCTCAATAGATTGTGCAATTCTAGCAGCAGGAAGAGAACCCTAGCATTGACCTGTAAAAGAAAGGGGAATAAGACCTTCCACATCCAGGTTCAAGACCCCAGCAACTGTTGAAAGCTGAAACTAAAATTTCTGGTTCATTTGAACTTGACCCACCTATTTAAGCTACTTCTATTGTTCAAACTTCAAGAAAAAAATCAAAAGCCTCACAAGCTTTTTACTTTATTGGCTTTGAGCAGCGTGCTCACACCTCTGTCCCAACCTTTCTTTATTAAAAAAAACAAAATACACCCCTTAAAGTCACAGTATTGTCACACTAGGATAAATTTTAACTCATTCCTTTCTATAAAGGAAGAACTTTAGAAGTAGCTCTGCTTTTAATTCGAGTCCTCACTTGGGTGAATGAGTAGAAAGTGACTGAGGAAGAGAGTAAAGAGACAGCATTGCGTGAAAACAATCTTATCTCTCCTGTTAGGTACTTACATCTGTTAAGAAATAAGCACCAATGTAGTTTTTCATTCACCTTCTGTCACCTCTCCTCAGCGACACTCACCCACTTCATAAGCCCACACACAACTATCATAAAGCAGCAGGATTTAAAACAAGAAAGCTTACCTGGTATCTCAAAGTACCGAAGAATAACTTCAGGAGTTTTCACTTCTCCTGCTACATTTTTGGCCATGCATTGATAAACTCCTTGGTCATCCTCCTGAGTATTCTGGATCATTAAAGTGCCATCATCCAGTAGGTTTAAGCGTGGGTTGTATTTCATATCTAAAGCATTACTATAAAGAAACAAAAGCATCTATCACCAAACAACTGCAAACTTAAAGTATTTATAATTCTTTAAATCCCACTAAAGAAAAACAAGATGTTGAATCTCAGTAGTAGCTACACCTACACTAAGTGCACTGGCTGATCACAATCAGATGTTAATTGAGTTATCCACAATAAACAAATTCAGGAAAGGTCAGCAATAATATTTTAACATTTAACTATCAGAGGGAAACAATTTATTCAAATATTTTCCATTCCTTTGAATTAGTGAGATTTCTCTGTTTCAAAATTGCAAGGAATTACAAGCATTGCTTTGTAGGCATTTTGATCCACATTCAAGACATCGGGTTTAATGTTGGTGTATTTTGAAATTACCTCAAACACATAATAAATATCACAGAATTAATGGATGAAGCAGATAAAGTAGAATTAAAATTAATACATGATTAAAAGGTGAATAACTGTCATATACACAGACTCAAAATTATACCATATTTCATTTGTTTGTCATGATGTGGAGGTGCCAGTGTTAGACTGGGGCAGACAAGGTCAGAAGTCATACGACACCAGGTTATGGTCCAAAAGGTTTATTTGAAATCACAAGCTTTCGGTGTGCTGCTCCTTGAAGGAGCAGCGCTCTGAAAGCTTGTGATTTCAAATAAACCTGTTGGGCTACAACCCGGTGTTGTGTGACTTCTGAGCTCATTTGTTTGAGTTTTCTATCAATGCAAAAAAAAGGACCATGTGGAAAGAGAGGAAATCAACTTCTAGGTTTCTATTTGCCACAGAGCGGAGTGCACAGGATTTCTGAACCTGTGGTAAAAACAAATCCACGACTTTTCTAATTCAAAATGAAATATTTCAAGGGAATTATTTTCTTTGAAATATATTGTGAATTTGTAGCTTCACACATGCACTTTAAACTTGCACTGTTTTTTGGTCAACCAATAACCTCAACTACTCAAAAGATTATCTTGTTTGGTACAATTTTGCATTCCATAGAAAGTATTTATGGGATCATCAGTCGATTATCTGTATGGGATTCAGAACGTGCAAAGCAAAACAATCACAAAGTTGGGAGGAGGATGTTGGAAAGTAAGGCTTTCAATGATTCATGGGTGCCAATTTTTCTATTGGTTGAAAAAGTTGGCCAAAGTACTAGCAGAGCTTGCACTTTGAAAAGTGCTTAGGGATCTCTCACAAACACTTAAAAACAGCAGGTGGTGTCTTGATGATCAACAGATTGCTGGAGGCAGCAATCTTTACAATGTAGAAGCTCCTCAGTGCTACACTGAACTGTTGGGTAAGATTTTGTGCTGAAATCTAATTCAGGACCTAACCCAATGATTGCACTCTCTGACATAAGAGTGCTCTCAACTGGGCAAAGTTGACACTGCTTTAATTTTCTGCACTTGAACTGGGGATGAAACTACAATTCCTTTAAAACAAAATGCATTGTAAAGACTTGTCAATCTTGTAATCGCGATGATTGGGTTAATGCTGATGACCCAATTTCATGATGTTATGAAGACTTAAGACAGTAAAGCCAGTTGAACTCTGGATCTCAATGAAGACAGATTTACCATCTAGGTCACGAAGCTTTAGAAACAATGTCTACCTTGTATCTGATTGCTGTTATGCAATAAAAATGCATGTTGTTTGAGAAAAGGATCTTTTTCTGTGAAATTAACTTGTTTTCTTCTACCGCGTTAGATCAGGTAGGTCTTTTTTATTATTTATTCATTTGTGGGATGTGGGTATCGATGGCTGGCCAGCATTTATTGTCTGTCCCTAGCTGTCCTTTAAAAGGTGGTGGTGAGCTGCCTTCTTGAACTGCTGTAGTCCACTTGCTGTGGGTTGACCCACAGTGCCATTAGGTAGAGAATTCCAGGATTTTGTCCCAGCGACAGTGAAGGAACGACTTACATTTCCAAGTCAGGATGTAATTGGCTTGGAGGGGAACTTGAAGGTGGTGGTGTTCCCATATTTCGGCTGCCCTTGTCCTTCTGGACAGAAATGGCCGTCAGTTTAGAAGATGCTGTCTGAGAATATTGAGTGAATTTCTGCAGTGCATCTTGCAGATAGTACACACTGCTGCTACTGAGAGTCGGTGGTGGAGGGAGTGGATTCTTGTGGATGTAGTGCAAATTAAGTGGGCTGCTTTGTCCTGGATGGTGTCAAGCTTATTGAGTGTTGTTGGGGCTGCACTCATCCAGGCAAGTGGGGAGTATTCCATCACACTCCTGACTTGTGCCTTGTAAACAGTGGACAGGCTTTGGGGAGTCAGGAGTTGAGTTACTCGCCGCAGTATTCCTAGCCTCTGACCTGCTCTTGCGACCACTGTGTTTATGTGGTGAGTCCAGTTGAGTTTCTGATCAAAAGCATAGTTGACATCACGACACTGTACACAGCAGTGCAGATTGAAGTTTGATCTAGTTGTACAGAATAAATATAAATCCAGAAGAAGTTTCAGTTACTGATTTATGAGCCTTAACAGAAATTTGCGCAAACAGCGTGCAGCTGTTTGTGGTATGTCATGGTGAGAAAGCAGAAAGAGTCACAGAGAATCCTGACAGGAGAAGATCAACCTTATCATAGGAGTTTTGCATAAACCATTTAGTTTATATGGTATTAAATCACTGAAGTCACATACGACAAGCCAACACAAAGAGAAAGTCACAGAGAAGTTATTAAGAATCAATATCAGTACCATGGAAGAAGAAAGCCTTGTACACGCAAGCAGTGCCCAACTCTTAAAAAGACAATGCAGTATTGTAGGACAACAGGTCACTTCCAGAAGATTCACTGAAGTAGGACATAAAGTAACAGGAGGTCAAATAGCTCCCCTCACAAAGTGACCATAACATGACCAAGTTCAATGTAGTGTTTGAAAGCAAAAAGCATGAATCAGCTGCTAGAGTTTTAGATTTAAGTTAGGTTGACTTTAACAAGATGAGACAGAGACTGTCCACAGTAAATTAGAAAATGTACTAATGGGTAAAACAACCGAGGAACAGTGGAGGATGTTTAAAGAAACATTTAACAATACAAAACCAGTTTATACCCCCAGGAGGGAAAGTTCCAATTCACAGATAAAATCAGCCACGGGCAATTAAAGAAATAAGGGACAGCATAAAACTAAAAGACAGGGCTTACAAAAATGCAAGAAACAGCACAACTCCTGAATGGGAAAGGTACAAAGACCAGCAGAAGGCCAAAATTCAGCTTAAAAGATCTACCAAAAGGGATTATGAAAGGAAACTTGTCAGGGACATCAAAATGAATAAGAATAAATTTTATAGTTACGTAAAGGGAAAAAGGGTGGTCAGAAGTATCTGACCATTGGTGGGGACATTGTCAAATACTGTGGGGAAATGGCAGACATGTTGAATAATTACTTTGTCTCAGTATTTACAAAAGAAAACCAGGACAGCTTGCCAAAGTCCCAAGAAAATTGATAGTGGATCGGGATCAGGGACTGAATATAATTAATGTAAGTAAAACATCAGTAATGAGGAAATAAATGGAATTACAGAGTGACAAATTCCTGGGACCTGATAGTTTTTATCCAAGGGAGTTAAAGGAAATTGGGGAACACATTGTAAATGGCCTAAATATAACTTTGCAGAATTCCCTAAATTCAGAAGTCATTCCTCCGGATTGGAAAATTTCATGTCACTGCACTTTTTAAGAAGGGCAAAAGAGGGAAATCATGGAATTACATACCAGTTAGTTTGGGGAAGTTGGTGGAGACTATAATCAAGATTGAATTCCATGGAATTGAAGGCAAATTACTGCCATGACTGGGAAATTGGTTGAATGGCAGGCAACAGTAAGTAGGAATAATGGATAGGTACTCGAATTGGCAGGATGTGACCAGTGGTGTCTCATAAGGATCTGGGTTAGGGCCTAATTATTCATATTATTTATTAATGACTTGGAAAATGGCATCAATAGTCATACATCAAAATTTGCTGATGACAGAAATATAGGAGGCATTGTAGACAGTATAGTCGATGGCATAAAATTACAAAGGGCTCTTGACAGACTAAGTGAGATAGACTAAATGGGCAAAACTGTAGGAAATGGAGTTTAAGCAAGTGCAAGGTTATCCATTTTGGACTGAGAAAACAGCAATCAGGTTACTTTTTTTTTCCGGAAGACTGCATTAAGCCTCATTCTATCTGATTATGTCATAAAGACTTGGTTGGGAAAAGGTAGAACAGCTCTGGATGTTATGGAAGACAGACCATCTAGGTCTTCTCATTGTTTAAATAACAATGTCTATCTTACTCATGCAACATGGATCTGATTGGTATCATGGAATAAAATACATTTTGTTTAGAACAAGGGTCTCTTCTCATTAGTCTAGACTACCTGGGGGTTACCCCTACCACTTTAAACAAAGTAAACCTTGTGGACTCAGAACGGGGGATACTGACAGCTATCTGTCCAACCCTACTTTGGTAGTGATTGACATCACATGCTCAATCAACTATTAAATGCTCTATATTTTGTATGCAAATAACCCATTTTTACACTATACTATTTGAGGAGTGAGGATTACATTGTTATCATGAGGTAATGATCATAAATGGGCTGTTTTTCCTAGTGATTGTCCCTATTGTAACTGGCAGCTGTTTCCACTGAAATAGCAGCAGTATCTCACAAAAGTACACTGACTCTTACTGTTTTGCCAGGCCTCATAATGGGACAAACATCTAGACAGTTGTTCCAGCCCAACCTCTGAAACTTGGGCTGCAAGCACAGTGTATATGAGTGGGTTTATGACTGAGCTGTTTGAAAACATTAAGATAAAACTTCCATTTCATTCAATACCCTTGCAAGCTGAGAGCAGCACATCTACTTACTTGTTCCGCAGCCATATTATTTCAGGTTTTGGATTACCCTCAGCTCTGCAGGTAAAGTACACAGTGTTCCCAGATGTCACATCTGCATCCTGTGGCTGTGTCGTTATTCGTGGCTTTTCTACACAAATTGAAAATTTATTTTAAAACTGCTCCCAAAATCAAGAGGACTAAAAATCACATTTTACATATTACTCTGCATTCCAATATAGGTTACGTCTGATCACAGTTCCATCACCTTCTTACACAACTGGATGAAAAACTTTGTTCCTGATTTACAGCATCTGCAGTTCTTTTGGTTTTGATCTGAAAAACTTTGGTTATTCAGCGTAACAAAAGTCAACAGCAAACATAAAGCAAAGCTTTATAAATTTAAAGCCACAGTGTATCCATGGGCCATGAAAAATCTCAGCATTATTAAAATGTTCAAGGATTACAGCTTTGTCAGTTAATTATGCTACAATACCAACTTTACCCAGCTTTCTTTTTAGGAAAAAGGACAAGGCAAGGACTGAAGTCAAAGCAGCCTAAGTTTTGAAAAGAACGGATGAACATAAGCATGACATTTTATGATGACGAACACATTGAAAATGGTCAACCAAGCTCTGTGTCATTAGCACAGCAAGTAAAATATTGGGGAATGGTGCAACATATGGGAGAACAGCTGCTTCAAAAGCAAAGGATGGTGGGATGTGATCGAAGCTTATGATTCTCAGTACCAGTGATTTGTCATCTTGTTTGCATTATTGTAGGGCAAGCCAGTGGCCAATTCTTCAGAGAGGAGGTAATGAGGCAAAATCCAGAAGAAATCTAACAACAATGCCTTGCATGTACATCGGACCTTTGACAGAGAAGAAAATATCTCAAGGTACTTCACAGTTCATTGCACACTCCGTGGTATAGACAAGTAGCCAGGAAGATGATGAGCTGCTTATTCACAACAAGTTCACAAAAGAAGATACTTAAGAAGCCACTACGTCAAACTGAAACACACAATTATGCGCAAACTTTCCATTTTTTTTTCACTCTGGTCTTTTGTCTCCTTCTCTTCATGCTCCTACTGAACATTCAGGTCCCTGAAAATGTCATATTGCAACCCTAAATGTCTCTCCTATTTTTCCAAAATCTGTCTCAGAACCCATCTTTTTCACCGACCCTTTGGACACTGCTCCTCACCTTGTCCTTCCTGACTCAATATCCATTTTCCTTATCAGAAACAGAAACAGAAGTTGCTGGAAAAGCTCAGCAGGTCTGGCAGCATCTGGGAAGAGAAATCAGAGCTAAAGGACCCGAAACATTAACTCTGATTTCTCTTCACAGATGCTTCCAGACCTGCTAAGCTTTTCTAGCAACTTCTGTTTTTGTTTCTGATTTACAGCATCCGCAGGTCTTTCGGTTTCCATTTTCCTTATGCCTGTCTCTGAAGTATCTTTATGTGTTCCTAAAGCAAAGATGGCATATCAATGCGAGTCGAACAAGTGTCTGTCAAACTGCTTTAAAGCTAATAAAGTCAGAGGTTGCTACGTGATGACTATAAACTATCAGACACCAGCTTATTGGCAAAAAGTTCATTATATGGGGAATTTTGGTTGCAAAATTTCTAAGTATTACAAGATATAAAAAAAAAATACAATTCAAAATGGGAAGCTGATGGTAAACTGATGTTCGGTAATATAACACTTGTACAGCCATGTGGTTTATATTGATTTGACCAAGGTGAAACTCACCACAGTTAAATTCTTCTGGAGTAACTGTGGCAACGGACCTTCCCTGTAGCCTTTTGGGATACTCACAGGTCGCTGCTGCTTGTGTGTTACCAGATTCCACATATTGCTGCAACATCTCCGCCAACCACATTAGATCGCAGTTACAATTCAGGCTATTTGAGTCCAATCTCCTATTAAAAAGAAGTATCTTCAAGTGAAGACAAACTGTTATTTTAAACACATTGCTTTGTATGAATAACTTAAAAGACTGGTTTATAAAGGCATGAGTTCTTGAAAAGTATTGTTCCTAAGTCAAACAAAGACATACACACAATGTGATAAAAGACCATTTTACTTCGTCACTCGATGTATATATGTCTTCAATATGAACATAACAATATAAAGCTCAAGAAACAACTTGGAATGTACTTTCAAAAACAAAACTGAAGTCTTAGCTAAATCAAAATCGACATAAATCCCAAAATTGCTGGAAAGATGAAGCAGGTCTAGCAGCATCTGTGGAGAAAAAGCAGAGTTAACGTTTCGGGTCCAGTTTAGCACGGTTGCCTTCAATACTCAGAACTCTGAGTATAGGAATTGGGATGTTATGTTGAGATTGTACAGGCATTAGTGAAGCCTCTTCTGGAGTACTGTGTCCAGTTCCAGTCTTCCTGTTGTAGGAAAGATATTAGTAAGTTGGAGAGGGTTCAGAAGAGGTTTACCAGGATGTTGCCGGGAGTGGAGGATTTAAGTTATAAGGAGAGGCTAGGACTTTATTCAACGAAGTGCAGGAGGTTGAGGGTTGACCTTATAGAGGTTTATAAAATAATGAGGGGTATAGATAAGGTGAATGACAGGTGTCTTTTCCCTAGGGTGGGGGATTTCAAGACTAGGAAGCATATCATAGAATCCCAATAGTGTGGAAGCAGGCCATTTGGTCCATCAACTCCACACCAACCCTCCAATAAGCATCCCACCCAGACCCATCCTTCATGTAACCCTGCATATTCCTAGACATTAAAGGCAATTCAGAATGGAGGGATATTGGCCAAGAACAGGCAGGTGGGACTAGATTAGATTGGGAACATGGTCAGAATGGACTGGTCGGACCGAAGGGTCTGTTTCAGTGCTGTATGACTCTATGACCCGTTTTCAGAACAAGAACCATGTTCCAGTTTCCACAATTGTTTGTTTTTTTTTTCTTCAATATAACTCTAGTATCTGAGAAACACTCCATTAGTATGACTCAATAAGATACCCGCAAACCATCTGCTTTATTTTCAGTTACCAGGTAAATACACAGGTGTGCTGTTTCCTGTTCCTGGCTGCCAGGATGCAACAACTATAGGAATCTATGATGGAGAAGGCCCCAGGAATGTAGAGGAATCCAACTGATATTTCATTCATTTCAGTGTAATCTGCAAAACAACTGTGGAACCGCATTTATGAACGTGCAATGTGAAAGATTAGGATTTCCACACTGTGCTGCATCCCAAGAAGTTCAACATGACCAGGAGCAGGCACAGGAAGATCTGCCCTAGTATCTTTTGATTTGATACAATGCGCATGCGATTTATGTGAACACCTTCAATCATCCTGTTCCCTCTTCAATAATAAAGCAACTAGACTGGCACTCCACACCTTATGCAAACGATGACCATTGATTAGTCACAAAGCTTGCTTGTACCAAATTGCTCCATTAATTATAATTCTTCCCGCTCCCACATCCCCATAAACAAAGTTAGTTTCTCTTACTTACAGTCTTTTCAATGATTCTAACTGACTGAATGTTCTTGGTAAAATCTGCGACAATCTATTGTTGTGCAAAAATCTGTAAAACAAAATATAACATCAAAATATTATTTCTCTGTAGACCTAGTGCACAAAAGGTATTTGCTTGTTTTACAGGAATGAAGTCACTGTTCAGCAGTTGTGAATTGAGCAATAGGCATTTAGCCAAAGCAGATACCTTGGTTCCTTTTCAAAATTCAAGTAAATAAAGAGAAAAAACAGATGCAATACATTGTACACAAATAACTTCTTCATGGGTCAAAAATAAAACAGAATTTCAGTAAATAAGCAATTTGTTTGCACCAATAAATTACACCAATAAATTACCAACATTTAAAAACTCTTCGAAAAATTTTCATAAGAATTTGATGTACATAATTTGCTGCATCGTCAGCACTTCCTTCAGTTCATAACACAGGGTATATAACAGTAAATGGACAGTTCTAAATTTTAACCAATTGTAAACTTAATATTGGCATTCATATTGATAGGTAACCATTTTGTGTAATCAGTGGATGTTTTTGTGATCAGCCAGATGTAAGACATCTGCCTGAACAGATCATAGAAACACAGAAAATATAAGGCAAACATGAATGTTAATTGGCCCGTGATGTCTGCACCAGTTGGGGGAACTGCTCAATATTTACCAACACAAATTGCAAAGAAATTCATGTAAGTACTGTTCCGCTTGAAGAGTCATGTTGTTTTATGTTGGTGTGGCGCTCAGTTCTTAGCTAAAAGTCCAGATTTGGGTTTAGCAAATGTGCAAAAAATATTGCTGGAGTCTAGCTTCCCACTGTCCATTGGCCTCTATACCCATTTGGGCACCAGGTTTCCATAGACAAATGGGAAAAATTAAAGTGGTCAATTACAGGACTACTCCTCCAAGTTCCATTATGAAGCAGGCAGTAGACTAATTAACCAGCAGCAACCTAGTTCCAACCTTCCAGTTCCATCTTTGGGGAAGTCAGTACTAAACAGACAGACATGAGTCTCCACTCCTCCTGGCAGAACATGGTTTGAACATTTCACCACGTAGGCACTATATGTCAAAAATGCCATCCAAGCATCCAAAATAGGAGAAATAGATAATTAGGCCCCTTGAGCCTGCTCCCCATTTAAAAAGATCATGAATGATCTGTTTGTGGTTAAAATTCGACATTCCCAACTTCCTCCAATAACCTTGATTCTCCAGATTAGTAATAATCTATCTGCCACTGCCTCAGAAGTACTTAATGACCCTACTTCCATTGCCTTCTGGGGGATTATGATGAAAAGCAAAATTTGCCAAAAATGCTTCAGAGCGTTGTCACCATCCCATGATCAACCTAATGAGAAGCTAACCAAACGAATTCATAGCTTGGCTTTAGATTGATACATAGGCCTAGTGAAGGCCCACTGAGGTGGACTGAACTACTAAATTGGGTTTATTTGAATACACCTTACACACTAGGAATTTAATCTGTATTAAGACACGACTGTCATTGCAACAAGAAATACCTGAATACTTTTCCAACGTGCCACCAAAAGAATGGTGCCAAGTTAAAGTTGATATCAACCTGAAACTAAAGGCATTGGTGTCCCAAAGGAGTTACTGCTACTTTTTTTAAAAAAACAGAAGACAAGTCACACTGTAGATTTCGGGCAGTTGAGGTTGGAATAACATTGTTCATTCCTCACCCTCTAAAGTCAATCCCCAACTGGTAATCAGTGCTGTGACTGATGAATTACATTGATAACACAGCTGTTTAGCTATATCAAAGACATTCACAGGACTTTCACACTAACTTGCTGTAAAACTCTCAATCCTTTGAAAGCAAAATGATTTTGTTAGTACTCTAATAAACATTGTATCCTAAACTGCAGTAAGAGAGCAGCTTTTATACATCAAGGTTAGTTCTTGCCTGTCAAAAATACAATAAAAGATGAATGTTTAAGGGCTTAAACACAAAATATATGACATGCCTACATTTTAAAGAGAGGTTTGAGGCATTAATAGTAGCACAACATATTTTACCTTCTATTTTTGTTATTTCCATTTATTCATCAACACTAATGCTGTCTGGTACAGCTCCAGAGACCACAGTTCTACCTTACAGGCAGCTGCATGTCTGAGACAGCTGTACAACTTGGTAAGCCCAAGACAGAATATCGGTCACGAGTTCAAATGAACAGGAGTTACTTGGGAGTGAATATTGTTGCGGTCGCTCCACATACTCTTAAAACAAATCTCTTTCATTTTTAACAGTAACCCAGCAAGTCTGTCATTTCCAATACCTCTGAATTGGCCTCATTTTACAACCAGGTTTGGCTGTCAATACCCTTTAAAGTTTTTCTCAAGTGGTAATATATTAAATGTATTAGGAAATCGCGGCACTTACAGCCTTTCAAGCTTTGGAAGATCACTGAAGGACTCAGGTTCTAAAGATTCAATTTGATTGAAGTGGAGATACCTATTTAAAAATAAATAGAAAGTCCAGGTAACATTGAGATTTTCAACCAATTGAGAAAGTAGGTATTCTAGCATGGCTTATTTTACCAAAATGAACAATTAATAGCCAATGACTTACTTATATGTAATTTAGGTTTAATTTTAACATTCAATAAAGCTATATAACACCAAGAAAAAGTTTTGCTAAATTCACATACAGTAGTCTCTGTAAAACTGAATAAACTTAAATTAACCACAAGCAACAGTCAAGACAATCTCTTCCCTTAGCCCCATCATGTAAGATTGCATGATTTCTCTACATTTAAATTAAACTAAGCATAAAAAGAAATCTCAACAATGCTCTCACCGGTGGTACACTGTGCAAAAACAGTATCTATTTTGTTTGTGCTTTCAATATAAAATTTCAAACCACGACTTCTGAAACGCAAACTGGTTCATTATAAAGAAAAAAAACTGACACTCAAAACAAAGTGCTTCATTTTGAAGAAGGGCTGCACATGAATACTTCAGTAAACCCAATGTCTAATTTTATTAGTGAGCCTTTTAATGTCACTGGAGATATGCATCAAAAGTAGAGATTGCATGATCTGCTGTTTCCAGCAGACAACAAGCTAGCATGGAACAGGTCTCAGGACATCATGCCTATACCTAACCAGTCAATTCTGTCCACTAACATTAAATTTAGAGGGTCAACATAACTGAAATTTCTTGAGTGATGCATTTCAGGAAGCATCATTCCACAGTGGAAGTGTGGAATTGTGAACTCATTTTTTTGTCTCAATTAGGGATCATCAATGAAGGAGATGCAGCAACACCCCTTAAAACAGCGAGTTACTGAGTTACATGGGAGAAGGTTTTCAGGTCTGATCCCTGATCTGACTTTAGCTGAGGCAGCAGAAGGAGCGGTTCAGTTAGCGAGTTTTACGAAAATGAGCTGCACCAGCCTTTCTCTGTTGTGCAATGCAAAATCCAACAGTAATGGCAATCTCATTCAGGCAAAGATCATAAAGGTGGTTTGAGAGAGAAACGGAAATATTCCACTGCTGCAACGGGTCATGTTCTTCTACAGGGTCAGGGTAGACATAACTTTACTCTGCAAGAGTACTTCTTACATTGGGCTGAGAAAATACTCAATGCTTAATAAATCAAACTATTTTAATAGGACACACTTCAGATCAGCCTAAATAATCCTTAGTTCACATAGTAAAACCAAACAAATTCCTCCAAGAATCTTGCTCAACAGTCAAGTAGTCCAAGGAAAAGAATAGTTCCCTCCCCCTCTCCTTATCCTCAGACCTCGTCTGAAGACGGATTCTCCACAGAAGCTTAGTGACCCCACTTATTAAAAAGGTACCGAGACATTTATACAGTTAAACAGTGTAAGAATGTTAATTATCAATTATGGGACATAATTATTTTGGAACGCATACACAGACTACACAAGAAAGGCTGTAGACAACTTGTTGAAAAAGTCTTTATGATACACTTTATAAAATTGCTTATATTTGGGCCACTCCAGAGAAAATACGATTTCCGCAACCACACAAAATGAACACAAATCCTTGAGCTGACATGTGGATTTGACCAGCTACAAACAAAGGCCATTTTGGGCAAATAACTCTCAGGATGGGAATCATAATTCTTTGAGACCACGTGTGGAGGCAGACTTGAAAACAGGGGGTGTTTCTGTTTAGGGATGAACACAGTTTCTTGTGCATTGTTCTTCTTCATTTTATGTGCAATTCTCTCTCTGCATCTCTGCAGCATCAGCCAACATACACTCATCACTCCCTGGAGATGTCAGAGACCAGGCAAAGACCCCAGTACCACTGTTCAGCGACGCCTCCTGAGAAGTTCTACTGAAGGCTGTCCAGGAGAGAAAGTTTATTTTTCCTTAGGGGTTGGCAACAAGTGACCATCCCAACTAATGAAGGAAGCCTACAAAAAGGTTTTGGACATCAGTGCCCAAAGGTAGGCTCAAGAGAAACTGGTTCAAATGCCACAAAGACGATGAATATTCTGCTGCACTCCAGCAGGGTATGTACCTCTCTACTCAACGTTTCATGCCCCAGTGAGTCAGAGTTGGCACAATAAGCATGCCATTGCACAAAACTGTCAATGACAACACTGAGTCATAGAGTCAGATAGTACAGCACGGAAACAGATCCTTTTGGTCCAGTTCGTCTGTGCTGACCAGATATCCTAAACTGATCTAGTCGTATTTGCCAGTATTTGGCCCATATCCCTCTAACCCCTTCCTATTCATATACCCCTCCAGATATCTCTTAAATGTTGTAATTGTACCCATTTCCAGCACCTCTTCTGGCAGCTCATTCCATACATGTACCACCCTCTGCGTGAAAAAGTTTCTCCTTTTAAATCATTCCGCTCTCACCTTAAACCTATGCTCTATAATTTTGGACTCCCTTAACCTCGGAAAAAGACTTTGGCTTTCAACTTATCCATGCCACTCATGATTTTATAAACCTTCTATAAGGTCACCCCTCAGCCTCCGGTGCTCCAGGGAAAATAGCCCCAGCCTATTCAGTCTCTCCCTATAGCTCAAAGCCTCCAACCCCAGCAATATCCTTGTAAATCTTTTCTACACTCTTTCAAGTTTAACAACATCTTTCATAAAGCAGTGAGACAAGAACTGAACACTGTATTTTAAAAGTAGCCTCACCAATGTCCTGTACAGCTGCAACATGATGTCCGAACTCCTATATTCAATTCACTGACCAACGAAGTCAAGTGTGTCAAACACCTTCTTCACCACACTGTTTACCTGCAACTCCACTTTCAAGGAACTATGCATCTGCACTCCTAGGTCTCTTTGTTCTGCAACACTGCCCAGGGCCCTACCATTAACTGTGTAAGTCCTTTCTTGATTTGCCTTCCCAAAGTGTAACACCTCACACTTATCTAAGTTAAACTCCATCTAATCAAGGTCCTGTGCCAGGTAACTCTATCAGATGCGATCAATGTCTGTCACTTCATTTCATTTATCGGTTTAGAACCATTGATACCACAGTGATGCTCCCTTTCACACCACTACCAGAGCTTACACTTATAACAAAAAAGGAGCTACAGCACGCTCAGAAATTTAAACATCATCAGCTCAGTGGCCTTTCATACCATGAAGGGAATGTGCAGCATCTAACAGCATTTCACCAAACCATTACCTGGAACATGGACATATCATAAAAAATACACTGAAAAAGAGTTATCTAGACTCGAAACATTAGCTTGCACTCTCGCCACGGATGCTGCCTGACCTGCTGGGCTTTCCAGCATTTTTTGTTTTCAGTACAGATTCCGACATTTGCAGTAATTTGCTCCTATCACAAAAAAAATTGGCTTTGGGATGAACACCTCATTGGTATTTCAGGCACACCCATCACTTAATGCTTTACTGGTTTTCATTAGCTCTAACCCCTTGCTGACATTGAGACACTTTTCAATCAGAATCCTTTAACTCCCAAATTCCCCAAGCTACATTCTACTTACTAGCAGCACATAGACGATCACAGCTCTGGGGATTCACATCTCCCTGTGCATTCAAAGATACAGATAAAGTGCTCACATATTAATGCAAATGTCACTTAATGCCCCTCTCCTTCTTACAGAAGAGAATATGCACAGATAATGGGTAGGGGATGCCTGACATAATGCTCCTCACTTAGTTTGAGGACCAAGCCAGCAGCTGGCAGGAGAGCAAGGAGAACATGCCTTTGCTTTAGGGGAGATTGTTGGGGGAGATGTCCACAGCCATCTGTTGAGAAAGCCTCCAACCTGTTCCTCCCAGCTGCATATCAAGCAACATTGTCTTAAAAAATAGCCCTTGGTTAAGGGTGATTGCTTGCAACACTGACAAATCTTTGTTTTTCTCTGCAGCCTCTAGATATCAGCTTCAAGACTGGTACCAATAGAGGTACTCCACGTCTCTCTACCAGCACCTCAATGCATACTTCTGGAGGAGGATTGGCATTAAGAGACTGCACCATCAAGGTCTTTCTCCCCAGCCTCCAGCAGCGCAGAACCATTCATCTTGATGGGCAATGTATCTAGAATAGGTTCCTTATGCAGTCCACAGCTATGGCCGAGGTCTCTAATGCATGGAGCATTGCCAGAAGAGAGACCACTGCTGAACCCAATCCTGCTGATGACCCTCTGAATGAGATGAGACCTGACAGAGGTATCGAGGGAAGGACCTGGTTGAGGTGCCAGACTCAAATGTGAAGCAAAGGGTGGAGAAGCCTGTCCAAGCTCTGTCTGATATTATGACTCTGGCATGGAAGAGGTGGGCAACCATCAGCTCCAGCAGAACAATCAGTACCTGCTGGATTTGCACAGGGAAATTCATTCCCTCACTTGTGCCACGGAGACCATGGTATGTTGACTGCCCTCCTCAATAGGTGAGGGAGGTGCCACTACTGACCGGGAGGCTGGGCGACAGACAGGCACGCAAGGATTGTGATCTCAGGGCATTCCGGAAATGCCCTCTGCACTGCTTTCCCTCTATCAAATGCCTCCGTCAGGTCACACCAATGGGGTTACAGCTTGCACCCATGCAGCATACCACTGCAGGCTGGAGCCCCCGAGGTCTAAGCTCAACAGAGAGGCCTCCTGCCAAAAGACCATGGGAGGCAAGGCAGCAAAGCAGACAGCTGGCTCCCTCATGCTCGGTTCTGGCTGCCACGGTGACACCAGAGAGTAGTCACAGAAAAGGCAAGACTCAAAAACAGGGAACACACTTTGGGTGCATGGGCGTCAATGTTTTGTGCCGTGCTAGAAATAATTACACCATTTTGAACAACAGTTCTGTGGTCTCTTCTAATCCATTAAGGCTTCTGACAACTACTTGTAAACTACTTTAACGGGCGATAATTACCCCAAATAATTACCTCATTGTGCAGCAATGCGGGAACTGCTGAGGCACTCTCATTTTCTGCTGTCCTCTGGGGGGAACATATCATCTGGGAACTGGCATTTCAGCTGGATATTTGGGCTCTGGGAATCACTCTTAGTTCAGTTCCTCTAACTCTCAGTGTTAGGTGAATGCTCCTTGCAAATGCAGTCATAGAGCTGCACAGCACAGAAACAGACCCTTCGGTCCAACTCATCCATGCTGATCAGATATCCTAAATTAATCTCGTCCCATTGCCAAAATTTGGCCCATATCCCTCTAAACCCCTCCTATTCATGTATACATCCAGGTGCCTTGTAAATGCTGTAATTGTACCACCCTCTACCACTCCCTCTGGAAGCTCATTCCATACACGCTCCACCCTCTGTGTGAAAAAGTTGCCCCTTAGGTTCCTTTCATATTTTTCCCCTCTCACTTTAAACCCATCGTCTCTAGTTTTGGACTCCCCCACCCTGGGGAAAAGACCATGGCTATTCACCATATCCATGTCCCTGATGTTTTTATAAACTTCTATAAGGTCACTCCTCAGCCTCCAATGCTCCAGGGAAATGAAGTTTCGAGTGGTCTGAGTGCAGCCCCCATGTAATGCTGTATAACTCTATACTGATGTACTGGCATGGAAACAGAACATGAGGTTACTGATGCAAATGGAACAAAATGTATGCCAAACAAAGTAGCTTAATGTTTTAAAGTTAGAAACCAAACATTCCCTCGAACGCAGGAATGGCTTTAAGCCAGAATTGGCTCCTGGTTCTGATGTGAACTCAATCATCTCAAGTCTAGGTGTTATCAGGTTCTCTCGGATCTACCCACCCTCAGTCTCACTGCCTTAACTACCACAGTATCCTTAACATTAGCACTGGCATCCTCAGAATTTCCAGCAGACTACTGGCTTCTCCATCTAACTTACCCTTGTTAAGCTAGATTGTGCAGCGCACTACATACAATTCCGGAGACCCAATGTGAAGTATACTGGAGTGCACCTCCTGAGTGGTCCCAGCAAACATATGCACAACTTCAGAAGACCGACTGTGCATTCAATGGTCGACCTAGCAGAGGCATTGAGCAGCACTGTAGTGCTATTCAGCATCAGCCTGTGGGTTTTTCACTGGGGCCATTAATACCTCTGGTCACCCATGATGTAGCCCTGGAGACGACATGGGAAACTGAATATTAGTGGAACATGGGTGTTGTGTAGAATGTAAAACGTTGCAACAGCTCCCTGGACTGTGGGTGCCTGTAGTCACAGATCAACTGGACATTGAGGGAATGAAATCCCTTCCCATTCCAGAATCTGCCAGGATGGTGTCAGGAAGAACGGAGTGCTACATGTGTGCAGTCAAAAGCCTTTTGGGTCCAAAGGGAATTCAGCAATCACTGCACTTTGAGTCTCTGCATCCATGGTTAACTTGACAAAAATATATTGCTTTCCTGTGAAGGGGGTTGGTGTATTTAGGAATGCACTTGTGGGTTGCCAATTTGGAGATGCCACACATTCTTAGTTGAGCTTTGAGTGGTGCCAATGGCTACCATGTTTAGTGCAGCTATGATTTCAATGCCACAGGCACAGTGCCAGCTCCCAAATCACACGGCTCCAGAAGATGGCAGATGCCGATGACAGTTTCTCTAGGTCGACGCCATTCACCACACCATATGGTTGTTCACTTATCTGCAGCAAGAAGAAATGTCTTTTGTACACACTTTCTTGGTTCACAGCTTAACTGTGCTGAAGACCTTTGTCCCCCACTCCATGAGCTGCTTGCTCATCCATATTTGGAGCTTCAGAGCCTCATCTCTCTGGTTCCGTTGGAACTATCATTCCTCCTTCTCCTCTTTCTCCTTCTTTATCGCTACCTTAGAGTTATTCCCACAGTTCCTGGGTTAAGCTGGTCAAAAAGATGGCATGGGCATATTGATCTGTGAAGAGGTATCAAACGTAATATTTTCCTCTTGAATTCTGGACGTAGTCAATCGACTCTGTTGGCCCTCATCAAGCTGCTCATGTGCTGCGTATAAACCTGCCTTACAGGCACCTCTGCAGGCTGACTCTTACATCTTCTGTCATTCAATGTGATCATGCTGACCTGATAAAACTCAACTTCACTTTCCTGTCTTTTCCCTATAACTCTCAATTCCCTTATTGGTTAATGATCGATGTTGGTCTTCAATATGCTTAGTGAGGCAGTCTCAACTGTGGTGAAAACAAATTCTACAGATTCACAACACTCTGAGAGAAGAAGTTTCTCCTCACCTCTGTCATAAATGTGCAACGCCTTATTCGGAGATGATGACGTCTGGTTTTGTCAGTTGCTTCACAATCTCAGCTTTGAGATACTCAACCGTTTTTGCCTCAATCACTTTTGGAGGAATGAGTTCCAGTCACTGACTGGAAACCTTGGTGAAAACCTGAGTCTCCTACTGCAGATCAATGGGCAGCACCAGTTAGCAGTTCCCACTGGAAAATGTGCCCTCTTACCCCTCACTGTCTCTTACCACCAAGTACAAAGATTTCTTTATCCCCATTATTTACTTCAAATTGCTGGATAATTCAGCACAAGAAGTGACTTTTAATTATCAACAGACTGTATCTATATCCGGACTGTACTTCAAAGGCATGATCACTGCAAAAAAAAAACAAACTGATATAAATTTCAATCATACAATAGTCCTTTCAAAACATGCACGGTCTATACCATCCACCTAAACAACACCTACGCTCGGTTCGCACTAAACAACTGCACCTCCCAGTCGCGAACCATTTCAACTCCCCCTCCCACTCCTCAGACGACATGTCCATTCTGGGCCTCCTGCAGTGCCACAACGATGCTACCCGAAGGTTGCAGGAACAGCAACTCATATTCCACTTGGGAACCCTGCAGCCCAATGGTATCAATGTGGACTTCACAAGCTTCAAAATCTCCCCGCCCCCTACCACATCCCAAAACCAGCCCAGCTCGTCCCCGCCTCCCTAACCTGTTCTTCCTCCCACCTATCCCCTCCTCCCACTCCAAGCCCCACCCCTATCTCCTACCTACTAGCCTCATCCCACCCCCTTGACCTGTCCGTCGTCCCTGGACTGACCTATCTCGTCCCTACCTCCCCACCCACACCCACTTCTATGGCTCCATCCCCGCCTCTTTGACCTGTCTGTCTCCTCTCCACCTATCTTCTCCTCTATCCATCTTCTATCCGCCTCCCCCTCTCTCCCTATTTATTTCAGAACTCCCTACCCCTCCCCCATTTCTGAAGAAGGGTCTCGGCCCGAAAGGTCAGCTTTCCTGCTCCTCTGATGCTGCTTGGCCTGCTGTGTTCATCCAGCTCTACACCTTGCTATCTCTTATTAGTACAGCCTTAATCAGTCATAATTAACTGCTTTAACATGGCTATTCACTTTGTATAAGCCATAATTTGCTACTGAACAAAACTAAATAACTAAAGTTGACATTATCTTGCTAAATCCTAGTCCAAAAATATCATGCTGATCACCTACAGCACACAATTTTGTTTTACACTAAAAGCTGTGACATTTCAATTTCCCAGACTTCCAGTCTTTTTCCAGACCAGCAGAAGTAATTGTCAGTTTTAATTGGATGCTCTGTAAAATAAAAATCCTGCTCAGCGCAAAACAAGTAAAACAGCTGTGCACAATAAATTGAAAACTACATTCATTTGTTAAGGCACTTAGACAAGTTCTTCAAACATGTGACCCATTTACAAGCCACTGACCTCATCTAGTCACCTACAGGACACTAATTTGTTTTACACTGAAAGCTGTGAAACATACTTTTGTTAAATAATCATTACAGATATGATTCACGGATATGAAATGTCAGAGTTCATGTTAACAGGATTCTGTGACTTTATCTTTGAACAGACTCACCAAACAATGCTACAATTTTCTATGAGGCTAATTTTCCTCCTCAGGCTCTGAAATTGTAGCAAAGCTTCAAGATGATTTCATCATCGATCTCATTCTGCACCTTTCTCATATCTTGCCTTGCAGAAACATAACCTGAAGGCTTAGCAAGGCCCTCGTTGGAAGTCCTATGTACACTATAATTGGTGTAGGATTCTGCTGCACTCTCTCCAAATTAGCACACTGTTGAAAACAAACCAGTGCTTTTCCAGACTAAGATATATAAACAAGTGATTTTACATTTTTCATACAAATCAATGGATCAACATAACATATCAGAGTTCACAAGTGAAACCGCACAATGATCAATGGCAGCTCATTACCATTCATAATTTCTGCTGAACAAAGTTGTGTTGATTAAAGTTTTTGTTGAATAGAACTGCAAACGAAGACTTTTTTTATTCCACATTCTTGATCAAACAATTCATTCTTCGGAGTTTTGCTAACTCTACATCTCAAAGACAATCAAATATAACTGCAACCATTTCTTATTACTGGTATTACTTTCAAACATAAATCATACTTCAAAAGATAAAGTAGAAAAGTGAGGTACTTTTGACATGAAATTTGTCAAACATACTATCTAGAGTGTTACTGGTTAATCATCGTGAAGACAGTGCACACATCATGTTGTATGAGTGCAGATTTCATTAACGTTGGTCAATCATACATGAGGTCAGGTTCTGGGTATACTACATACAACTGCACCTTCATCATCTGCTGGGAGACACTAAGTTTTAGGCACTTCCAAACAAAGATGGCAATTTACATCACAGTTTATAAGCTGTGACCTGAACTTCACAGTTTGCCAAAAATAATTATAAAAATGAACAACTCTTTTGGCCATTTGACCTTCATCATATTGGCTGCAAGCACCGGCAAATTAAATATCTCTATCTTTCAGACATCCTGTAACAATCCAACATTTCTAAGTCCTGTATCCATATCTCCTCCTTCGACATTGTCCACAAAATACCCTCCACTAGAATGTAATCTACAATTCCCAAACAGGCGAGAGTGAATGTAGCCCTAACCTGGAACAAATTAAGGGTAGTGTAGTGTTGTGATTCAGTGATCATTATAACTTCAATCGCCCAGGTTTTTTTTTAATTTTTTGGATTTTTATGGCCAATAAATGATTTTCGTCAGATCCACTTGGACCAGACTGAAACCCAATTGCATGAGATGAAATCATTTTAGAAAACATAGTAAACACAAATTAGAATCCTGATGACTTTAGAAGCAGCTCTGTATAGAGGTTACCATTTACTGTTTCAGTGATGCAATGACCCACCTCTATGCAATCTTCATTTTTTATTTTTCCTCACATTCACTCCATCTCAGTTACCCAAACAGGTTAGCTATTGTGGCTGCTGTTTTTCTCTGATATTCGTGCATCACAATAGCTGGACGATACTGGAGTAAGACAACCTGGAAATCCAGCCCTAATGAATACTTTGATACTTGGACCTGGCAAAACTACTGGCAGGGATTATTCTCTCCGTCAGTCAGAAATTTGAAGAGAGAGGTTGAAAGCACGCATGGCTCAACTTCTTAAAAGTGGGCCCACAGTAATAAAGAATGCAGGGGAGCAGTCAGTCAGCAAAAATTAGAGATTGCATTTACTGCAACCTGCCCATGCAGGTTCTGTGGCGGTGGTGAGAGCCAGAGGATCAGACAAAAGTGGGTGAGTAGGAATCACAAGGGCACAAATGGATGACAGAATTATATGGCCAGTGTGAATACAACAAATGTGCATCAGTGAGATGGTAAACCAATTTTATTCATTAAGAAGGCTGTTCCCTTTCACGTGCATGATCCTGAAATGGTATATCACGTCACTTCTGGGATTAGGTGAGGAGTGAGCAAGGGCCATCAGATCTTTCACGGGGAATAGGCAGCCATTTTAACTCTGCTTTCCACTGCACAATGCAAGAAGTTCGCAAAGTCATTGCCTGGAAGGGGCAGGGAGCAGAGGGGCTGAAACCGATGCAAGGGTCAAAATGGATACAAGTACAGGTCAAACCCGACATACTGCCAAAGACATTGTTTGCCAGTTTTGTCAGTGCAACATAATCGCTTTGCAATTGGAGCCTGGATTGTGACAAATATATGATATCCCCAAATATGATCCAAGTGCAAGACAACTTCACATTACAATATAATCATGATCATCCCTTTTGTTTTAATTAAGAGCAATCTTACAGCACCTTGATATGGAACAAGATTAATTAGTTCTGAAGAAGGGTCACTGCACCCGAAATGTTAACTCTACTTTTTCTTCATTGATGCTGCCAGATCTGCTAAGTTTCTCCAGCAATTTCTGTTTATGTACAAGATTAATGTTGGTCTTTCTACAAACAGGACACCTCTGTGTTCTTCATTTATAATGGTGGTATCACTTTAGGTACGTGATTGAAGCAATACTCAGAGTTGTCTGCAATTACTAGAGGCACCATTTTCAGAGAGAGCAGGAAGTGGCCCACCTTCACCATGTATTTGGACTGCCACTTGATTATGGTCAGCCAGTCCTTGTCTGTCTAATTGAATCCCATTCTAGGACTGCAGACAGCATCTGACCTGTGTCTTTCAAATTGGTCGATCGGACTCCTGGACTAAATTCCATGCCAAAGATTACTTAGCCCTGACATAACAGATTTGGAATATACACGGGTCCTAACCAGAGATAACAAAGTGTGGAGCTGGAGGAAAACAGCAGGCAGCATCATAGGAACAGGAAGGTCAACGTTTCGGATGGGGACGTCCCAACCCAAAACGTTGACTTTCCCGTTCCTCTGATCCTGCCTGGCCTGCCTGTTCCTCCAGCTCCACACTGTGTTATCTCTGAATCCAGCATCTGCAGTTCTTGTTATCTCTGGGTCCTAACTAATTGTTTTCTGAGTGAGTGAGCAAGGTTAAACACAACCACCAACACATCTCCCCACAACATGCAAATAAACTCCCAAATATGATACAACATTGTTGATTTAGAGCTGATGCAATTTGCATTAATCCAACAATTTGTACTATAAAAGCAGCCACAGTATTAATAAGCATTTCACCAGTTCAGCAAAATGTGATTTGGATTGAAAGCAAAGGCATAAATGCCCAGATTGCCATATACTGTGCTGATATTTGCTTATAAACAAGAAAGGATACACAAGCCAAGCTCAACAAATATACACAGAACAATGGTAGCAGAAATCTAACAGATGATCATCTTCACACCAAAAATAGTGGCAAAGTGGAAACTAGTCAGCAGTTCAGTTGACCTTAGAGGCCATCACAATTGAACCTATTTCCAGGAGAATAAGTACCACAAAAAAACAGGTCAGCAAATAATCTCAGTGCATATTTAAAATGCACCAAAAACATCAGAAACCAAGATTTCATGGGGAAAGGTGGCCTTATGATTCCAATTTTGCAAGCAAGTCTGTTTTTATTAATTTGTCAGTTTAACTTCTTTTTTTCCTGTGACTTTTGGAATTTGGTTGCAATTCAGCCAACTTCAAGAAGCAGTCTGCATTGTAGTACCTTTTGTTTTTCAATGATGCATTGTGTTAGAGCCAGCAGCTCTTTCAGGTTTGTCAATATATACGTATCTAAAAGATAGCCTCAATCTTATGGCTCCAAACTATAAATCTTCTTAGAGTGAACCATAGATTTTCACTTGGCAGTAGATTTTGAGTAGATAAACAATCTTCATTAAGGAATCGAGTCCCAATTTACCAAAGGGAGGGAGAGAAAAAAAAGGTTTGAAGCAGATTATCTTTGTGGTGATGATACCATCAGTTATATGGCAAATAAACTGCCACTACCAGATTATCCTCTCTGCTTGATACAATCACTTCATACAATCTGATTAGTGCAAGAACAGCTTTTTACAACTTTATGGCCAATACATTTCTAACACAAGGAATTCTGACATTTATTTTGACCAACACTGCACGTGCAGACTTTTTGAGATGCAATCTGCTACACCGTTGTGGTTTTACTGGTGTAATTTGATTGATTCTCGACCTGGAATGCTATAATATTTTTTGTGTGGACAAGATTCTCAAAAACATCTACTCGAGATGATCAGACGTGGTTCATTCCAATTTGGCCGCCACGTCTATGATACTTGCAAGTATAAGACATAACTAACAGTCCCAAGGATGTCACTTGGCTACAAAGCGATACATGCTTATAAGGAAATGATTGTCTCAAAACACAGGCCAAATGTCTTGTAGTCAAATGAGTTAAGTGATCAGCTGTGACCTGACTTTTTTTTTGGTTGGGAGAGGAAGTTACCCTCCAGGAAGACTACCTGCACCCTTTGATAAGAATGTGTTAAACAATTCACAAGTTACTTTCCGTCTGTTCTTTGGCTGCAACACATTAAAGCATCAAAAACGAAAATCACTGTCTAAAAGCCACAATGCTGCAGCTACCAAGATGCAAGTTCTGGCAAATATTTTTATCACTTAGGACATTTCAAAAGTGTAGCTGGTCATAAGAGTCATAATGGCATAGAAGTGGGTCATTTTAGCACGTCAAGTCTACGGTGAATTTCAATGGGGCAATCCAGTCATTCTGTTTCCCCATGGGATTGGCTCTAAGTGCAAAAGGATTAAAAGTGGTACACCCTGCGTTAAGAGCTCTCCTCAGTTTGCAGGGAACTGGAACAGAATTTTTAGATTTGCTAACAACACTAAAACAAGGACAGCAAGGAACAGACAGGAGTCTTCTATGGAAAATCAATAAGCTAACAGCATGGCCAGTCTAGCAGCGTGTGTTATTTTAATTTTGACAGTATTCAGCAATAAGGAAGATGAGTAAGGAACGGCATGAGATACTCTCCAGAAAGATGCTGGAAGGACAAGGAGTCCAGCTTTCTCAAACATGTGGCTTCCCAAAAATGCAAGCACAGGAAAATGAAACCATAATGTAAAGAAAACACCATCTTTATGATAAGATGGAGCACAGGAACATGGAAATTGGGGTGGGGAAATGTAAATTTCCTTCTTAAAAGTTACCATTTGTTCAAAGGTCCAGATCCCCTTCTTTCAAAGAGGTGTCAGGGTGGACATGACTCAGTTTTCCCACCACATTCCACTGAGGCCAGGGAAGCAGGAATACCCAACAAATCTCCTGAAGGGAGACCAGGTTTTCCATTCTAGAAAGGACCTTTCAAAATCCCAACTATCCTGATCCCACTCCACTTTTCGGCAGAATTGCAATCGGAATATGCCGAGAGACCCACAGATTTACAAGCTGGCGGTGCAGTCTGGTAGTATATTTATCTTTAACAGCGTGTTAAGGCTGCTAACATTCTGTGTAATGTGCTGGATGGCGTACAGTGTGCCAATAACAACATCGGAGCGATTACACAAGCTGAAGATCATATGTGCCCAGCAACTTCCACTTTAGGTTCATGCCTCAGATTTGCAGTCACAGTCTTTCTCTGCTAGGCAGGCTAGCTGGGCAAGAATAAATAACCTACAGCTTGTGACCAGAAGAGCGGAATAACTATTTACATCTGCTGCCAGTGGTGATTTGCTTCCAGCTAGCAAAGAGGAAAAAAGCTTTCAGATACATCTTCACACCACAGCAGGAACATGATTATAACGTAATGCCGTCACCCAAATGAGGTTGCATGAAGTAGTATCTTTTTTGAAATATTACAGCACCAATTGCAGCAGGATCATAGTCACTATTACTCAGCAGCTGTGCTAATATAGACTGCAGCTAGAGCAGAAGAGGGGAGAAAAATAACATTGAGTCGAGATGCAACTGCCTTTTTCCAGTTGTGAATTCTAAGGCAGAGCATGCAAGCAGGGTCAGGACCCCAGGTGGGGCCACAAGCTGGATTTTTGGGGTTACGAACTCTGAGGGAGCGATACCTGCTATGGAGATCTGACCACGTTACAACAGCTATACAGCTGTCTTCGGGTTGGAGCTGTTCTCACTGTTGGTTTGCGACAATTTTAAAGCCTCAAAATCAAATCTCGGAGGTGAAAATGTTCGGGAGGAACTGCTCAATGGAGGAGAGAAGTGCACCCGAAAGTAATGTTGCAGTTGACTTCAGATCAAAAGTCACCCACATTAGTCATTCAGCCTTCTTTTAATTAAAAACAAACTATTAAAAGAACACACCATATTTATCATTTATGCTTTTATAAATGTTTGTCAGATCAAAAAAAAAATCAGTCGGTACCTTTTATATTGTGGATTAGTCTAAAATTACACTTGATTTATCTGAAACATGGTCTTGTAAAAATTAGCAAATTATTACTTCTGTAATTTAAACTGTCTCAGAGATACGTGATGCCAGTTTAATCACCATGTACCAGAAATAAAGCAAAAATGTGTGTAGAGCTCCAATACTGATGTCTTTTAGCACCTTATTTTCTCCTTGTAAAGTTCACAAAAAAATTAAAATTATCAAGTGCATAAATCTGCATATTTTTATTTAGTCAACATGAGCTGTGAAAGTTTTTATTTATCTGAGGGGTTGCACCAGACATATGTGTACGTTGGTTTCCTCAGTCAAATGCAAGTTTGATCACAAATAAATAATAATCAAACTGCTTAACTGGAAATCCGTATACATTCGGGAGAGGCTTTTAAGTTGAATTCAGCATTAAAATATAGCAATTTGATGCAAATTTGCAAACAGAAGACTGTGATTCAGCTGTCTGAAAGATTTTAAATCAGCAAACAGAAATGTTAATTAAAATCAAACTGTTTCTAATAAAATGCATTAGCATCAAGATTTTAAAGAAGTTACAGGAAACAGGATAATGTATAATGTGCAGGTTGCTTAACAAATTTAACATATTAGTCCAAATAGTGTTAATTTTTTCGTGAATGTAAAGAATGTCAAAGTGACAAAAAAATTTAACATCATAAACGTGGACCATATAAAAAAGGATTGCAAGTGAGTGTGTGAATAATAATATATGTATTAAAGAGTTTATATGCAAAAAAATCCAAGTTGTTTGAGATGTTAACAAAAATTTTAGCATGCTTGCTTTCTAGAAATCGATTTATATTCCACTCGGTTCTCCATGTGAATTATAGTAACTTGTCTAAGGTTATAGAGTAGATTTGTAGCTCGGGATGTGGATGTTGTGGTTGGTTGGCTCGCTGAGCTGGTTTTTTTTCCCCAGGCGGGAAAACACAATGGTGCTTCATCGGAGGCTGCACTGATGATGTTACCCAGCAGGGTAATGAAACGTCTGCAATACAACGAGCCAGCTCGGCGAGCCAACCAACCACATTATAGTAATTTGTTTCGATAAAATACCTATATACAGAGTCAACTGATGATCCCAAGGTGCTGATGGGTATTCAATATATGAAGAATGCAAGGTATTCTTAACTCATTCGCAAACATCAATCAAAATAAGTCGATTACACATGGGCAGTGCTGCCGAACATACTCTATAAAAGTACTAGATGCACAGACCTTACAAACCAAAGCCCCAAAACTATCTTTCCAATTTTCAGTTATGTTGTGCAAACAGGCCATGCAAAGCATGCAGGTGCTGACAATACAACTGGCCGAAGAAACTTTACTGGTAGATTGATATAAAAAAATCCAAGCATAAGATACTACAAAGATAAAGACAATAAAATGGCAATGGAACACGAATAGCAAAGGCACTTACAGTTGTTCTAGAGAGACAAGTCCCTTAAATGCTTGCCTGTCAAGTGATTGGATTTCATTCTTGTACAAATAGCTGAAACAAGAAATAATCATTGGTATTAGTGACCTGGCCACCTACAGCACTCAAAAGGCATTCTGGCCATCCAAGCAGATGTTGTCTGTTGGTGGGTATGCAAAAGATAATATTTTCAATCGCCACTTAAACAGGTGCTGCAATTTATACCGAAACACTAACCTTTAAAAGAACTTTAATCCAGCTTGGACAGTAGCCTTCCAATCTGGTATTAATGGACCACTGAGATAAAAAAGGAAGAACTGCAAAAGCTGGAAATCTTAAAATAAGTACAGAAAATACAGACAGGCCAGTCAGCATCTCCGATGGGAAACGTATTAATCAGGAGCAGGGGTAGACCATGCTGACCATCAAATCTGCTCTATTGTGCAAGATCACGGCTGATCTTATATATCAATCTAACTTCCCTGTCTTGATATTGCTTGGTACCCCAACAATGATCAATCTCAGCCTTAAAATTCCTCATTAAGAGAGCAGCCACATCTCTCTGGGACCTTGAGATCCGAATCAATAACACTCGGTAAAGAAATTGCTCTGCAGCTCAGTTCTAAATGATCAACCCTTTATCCTGAGACTCATAGCACTACTTCTAAACTCTCCAGCTAGGGAAAGGAACATCTCCCTTGTCAAGTCCTCTGAAACCTTTATGCATTTGAATGAGATTGTGCGTTATGTTTTTAAACTCCATTCTTTCTCACATCTCAGAAAGCAATCTAGTGCTTTTTTTTGTACCACTCAAAAGGAAGTATATCCTTCTTCAGGTAAGATTAACAGAACTGTACACATTACTGCAGGTATGGTCCCAGCAAAGCCATGCACAATCACAGTGACACTTCCTTTCTCTTTTCAATAAATGTCAGCTTTCTTCCCAAATTGCTTCTTGGGTCTGCATGCTAACTTTTGGATTCTTAGAAAGTAACACCCAAATCCCTCTGAATACCAACATTTCCCATTTTACCCCAGTTAAAATACTCAGGTATGCACCATTCAGTGGGTTTTTCCAGCATTTTATGTTTTACTTTCAGATCAATGGGCTGATGTACTTTTTTTAAAACAAGATTGCTTTTCAACACAAGCTGATAGCATTGCTATCTTAAATCTTTGATCAAGACAGGGCAATCTGCCGGTGAGGTTTGTAGTGTACATGTTCAACATAAAAATGCACTGCACTGCACTGAAAGAAATAATATAACAGGTACGGTCATATTTCCTGTAGTTCTCAAACATCAGCAAAGCAGCAGACAGGGAAGGAAAATTCTGGACCAGTACAACTTCTTGTGTAATTCCCTTCTTTTTACCAGGCAACTGATAGAAAAGCCATATAACAGCAGAAATGGGAAAAAAAATTATTTCTGTGTGGAATATCAAAATGAAGGAGGGTCAGGGAGAACAGCAAATGAAGGCAATGAATTAAAACAAAATGAACAGAAGGCCAATGATGTGGAGATGCTATATTGGACTGGGGTGGACAAAGTCAGAAGTCACACGACACCAGGTTATAGTCCAACAAGTTTATTTAAAATCACAAGCGCTTGGAGTGCTGCCCCTTTGTCAAGTGAAGTGGATGGAGGCATACAGGCACAGAATATACAAGCAGAGAGATCTGGCAAGATAATTCTAGGTAATTAAGAGTGTCAACAGATAAGTAGAAATAGTGAGAGTACAGTGACAGGCTGAATAACAAGTCTTTGCAGGTCAATGAAGCTATTTAACACTCCTTCATACCCTAACAGTGGGAAAATGAGACTTTTCTTTTTAAATCTGATAGTTTGATTAACTTCCTAATATACAGTGATTTGGAGTGTGATGAGGTGTCAACAACATTAAACTAGTCTAACGTACTTGGAACAGAAAGAAACTAAAGTATAGAATCTTCCAAATTGCCACAGCAGTCAGGCTCCCAGGTTCCTTGCTTCTCCCATCTTTTGCAACCCAACCATTGTTTCTCTCATTCCCTCTACTCTTGCCGAACTGCTATCCTTTATCTCTACTCTCCCTTAATCCTTCAACAGTGCTTTCAATCTCCAGTTCACCTCTGGCCAAATCTTCTCCCTCCCCTTCCTGAACTTGCTCCATCCCCACTTTTGAATGAGTTACATCTTACCCCATTCCCTTTGACTTCTCTCTCTCTCCATTTCTAATTCTCCATTCTATTTGGCATTTTGCTCCCTTTTAATCTTAAACTCTGTTCCTTTCCTTAATGAACCATTATAACTCAGCCAGGAAGGTATGTCAGAAGAATGAGTATTGAGATATGGAGCACAGAGGCCAGGACACAAACATTAATGGTTACTGTATATAGCAAATGGTAGGAAAAGCAGAGGTATTGATGCTCTTCACTGGAGATGACAAGGTCTGCAAACACCTTCTTGGTGTTGCAATGAATATTAATGACATATCAAAGTTCAGTAATCCTTTGAGTATTTTAAGAGCTGGAAATTCACAGAGTCATAGAGTCATACAAACATGGAAACAGACCTTTTGGTCCAACCCATACATGCCGTCCACCCCAAACTAAACTAGTCCCATTCGTCTGCATTTGGCCCAAATCCTTCTGAACCTTTTTTAGTCATGGCCACATCTAAATGTCTTTTAAATGCTGCAACTATACCTGCATCTACCACTTCCTCTGGCGTTCATTCCATATATGAACCACTCTCGTTGACTGGCAATGCTAAATCTTCAAAGCAGCCAACACCCCTGCTGGTAGCATAGCGACAAGGTGAGAAAGACAAGTTTCACGAACAATATTTCAGTGGGAAACAATACTATTAGGCAATGTTACTGATTCTCATTAACAGAACCCCGTGCTGACAATAATTCTCTTCCCTTCCTGGATGATAATTATCTCACAAATTCGCTTTCACACTATCCCAAAAGGAGAACGGAATTCAGGACTATTGTACTGGACTCTGACATCTGCTTTGTGCACATCTCTTCTGAGGAAGCAGGCAAGCACTAACACCTCTTTTGATTACCACTGTCCAAGTCATTTTATGAAATTTTGCCAGGGCTAGCGTTTTTCACTGAGTTATGCACCCATGTTTGCACTGGGAGACAATTAGAGTCAGACAGGGCAAAAACCTTTTCTCCCCAATCCTCACCAATGGAGAGCTGATAAGTTGGGTGACATTGAGAAGAAGACTGAACAGTGCTGGGACGTGTCACAAAGTGAGAGATGAGCCATGCTAATATCAACAGAGTGTATCCATTGACTGGCCGAACTGGCAGAGGAGAGACAGGGAAAGTTGGGCAAGACTTGGGGTGTGTATGCTGAGTAACAAATCAATGCGCAACACAAGGTAATAATCAGCAAAGAAAGTTGGATGTTAGACTCAGAGCAGAGGACAGCAATAAGTTTATCCCAAACAAACCTTCACATATCCCAGGCCAAATCAACAGTAAAGAATCACATGTCAACAAAGGGGTGAACTTTCCGATTTTTTTCAGCAATTTTAGTTTTGGTGAGATTCATGGCCTGCCATGGTCCATGTTGACTTTTCTCAAGCAAATTTCTGCTCTTCAGCTCATTAATTAGGCAACTAACCCTTTCAGTCCTGGGGTCATGGAATTGTGTGGCCAAAACTGGGAACTTGTGAAGTTGACACCATTTTTAAAACCCCAGCTCCAGAACATTTCTAAAGCTGCAAGCAGGAGCTGCTCTTCGCTCTGTGATTCTGCACAGTTATCCTGAAAGAAATTGGTTATGTCCACAGTTCACCCCATACAGACATGGAGTTGCTGGTGTTTGGAGTGATGGAAAGGAGACCATTGCTTTCTCCTGCTGAATGGCAAAGGAGCCCACGCCATAGACTCTGCACATAGGAAAGAGGCTGTGGTTGTTGGAGGTCAATCATCTCAGCTTCAGGACATCTCTGTAGGAGTTCTTCAGGGTAGTGTGCTTGGCCCAAGCACATTCAGCTGATTCATCAATGACCATTCTCCATCATAAGGTCAGAAGTGAGGATGTTTGCCAATGTCTGTGCAATGTTCAGCACCAACTGCGACTCTTCACATACCAAAGCAATCCATGTTCAAATACAACAAGATCTGGACACTATCCAGGTTTGGGGTGACAAGTGACAAATAAACGGCACACCTCACAAATGCCAGACAATGAACCATCTCTAGTAACAGATAATTTAACCATCACCACTTCCCATTCAATGGTGTTGGCATCACTGAATGCCCCATTATCTCTCCTGTAGGTTACTATTGACCGAAAGCTCAACTGGACTCGCCACAGTGCCATAAGATGAGGTCGGAGGTTAGGAATACTGCAGCAGGCATCTCACCTCCTGATTCCCCAAAGCCTGGTCACCATCAAGGCACAAGTCAGGAGTGTGACAGATTACTCCCTACTTACTTGGATGGGTCCAACTCCAATAACACTCAAGAAGCCAGACACCATCCGGGGACAAAGCAGCCTGCTTGACTGGCACCAAATCCACCAGGATCCACTCCCTCCATCACCAATGCTCAGTTGCAGCAGTGCATATTATCTATAAGATTGCACTGCAGGAATTCACCAAAGATCCTTCAACAGCACCTTCCAAACCCTTGACCACTCCATCAATAAGGACAAGGGCAGCAGATACACAAAACAACCCCACTACTTGCAAGTTCCCCTCCATCCACTCACCATCCCGACTTGGAAATATATTGCCATTCCTTCACTGTCACTGGGTCAAAAACCTGGAATTGCCTCTCTTAGAGCATAAAGGCATGTGGACTGTTGCATTTCAAGAAGGGAGCTCATCACCACCTACTCTAGGGCAACAAATGGTTAATAAATGCTGGCCTGCCAGTGACGCCCCTGTCCCACAAGTTGAATGTGTTAAAACAGGCCATGCTGGTGTGAGATAGAGGCCCAGGTCAGTGCAGTGTCCCAGGTGAAACACAACACATAGCAATGCAAGGAAGACATTCATGATTGTCTGTTGTCCACAAGGTAAGGGTCACCATCATCTCTCAGCTAACTCACACTCATGTGGGCACCAGTGACTCTAATTCTGCCTTTGCACACTAATCTCACTGTAGATCCTGTACAATAACCCTCATCATTCCATGTATCAAGATCAAATAAGGGCTCCCACTCCCTTATCCTCACAAAGTACAAACTCTTTTCGCTCTCTGCATTTCCTGTTCACTCACTGAGGGCACCTTATCTGCTTCTCCTGTGTCACCATAGATGGGTCTTCCTTCTGCTTCCATCACACCTAAACAGTCCCTTTGTGTCACTGCAAGAAAAACTGACCCACTCCTGGGCTGATGTCTCCTAGCACTGTATCTATTGTCCTGACCTGTAGCACTGAGTACGGCTGACCATTCGGACTGGAACCAGATGAGTCCCTGACTGACCAGAATCACCCTTAACCCCACTAAGGACTAGTTCTTTTACCTCTCCGGTATGACCACTTCCTTACGGCATGTTTGCCGCGTAAGCTGCTGATACACGCTGTCAGTGTGACATTCACACAGTACGCTGCCATTCAGCAACATGTCCCCGCACCCCCCACCCCCACGACCATTCAGGGCTCCAAACTGTGACAAGATGCCTGCTTTTAGCTCAGTGCCAAAAAGCAATACAAGGCACAAAGGCTAGCAGCATCCAAATATGTATAAAGTCAGCAAGCGCTAAGGAATGAAGCTCAGAACCATCAAATGTGTTCTGTGTAAATGCATGAAATGTGTGCGTGTACTTGTGGGTAACAGGACCTGGCAGAAACATGTAAAGCATAACTGGAGGTCCAATGCAGAGGGCTGAAGTGGAGTGTGGGTTGTACCGAAAGCGGTCATGATAATGTGGCGCGGTTGGTGGTTTGTTCATGTTTAATTGCATGAAGGAAGGATGGAAGAGGATGGTGTCCATGGAGCATTCAGAGAAATAATGGAACACGGTATAGTCTGCAGAAGCAATGGTGAGCTGCAGTTGCCTGGTAACTGCTCTGTTTTTCATGTCAGAAACTGGCGTCATCTAGTTTCTCACTCAAGGGGAGAATTGGGAGCTAGAAATGAGTTAGCTGACAATAAGATACAAACGCATGGAAATGAAATGATCACCACTCGTTAGCAAGATTCAGAGCTTGTTTAAATTCCAAGGAGAAAAAAAATTGGAAACTTTATATTTGATGTCAAGTCTCATTTTTCCATTTTCTATTTTTGCCAATTTTTTCCAACTTTTTCACTGTTGCCTCTATCATTCAAGGCAACATAACATTCCAACAAAGTCAAGGACAGACGTGATCAAGGGCTTGAATTGGGTTTTAAAAAGGTAATTAAGGCCAAGGTAATGCTATTTTATAATAAAGAAAAATGCAGCATAAAGATACAATAAGGTTGCTCTTCTGAAGCATAAAATTGAGTAGAGATCGAGCTTAATTCCAACACTTCTCGTAATCATTTGCATTTTATCACAGTACATCAAGCTGTAACTGTATTTCATACTGAAAACCCAGATCTCCACAAAAACCCAAGTCTGGTAAAATGCATAATGGGTTACAACTATCTGAGAAATAATTAGGACAGCTGGGGATGAGATCGGACCATGGTAATGGTAATCAATCAGACTGTTTTAGAAAACGTTCATTTTGCTCAGACTAGTGCACCACAAGGTTATTTGCATTCCACAGCAGGGAGATGTTATCCAGAAGCTGTCACTTGGCTTGATGACAACAGATATTTGACACCTCATTGCGTTTTCCATTAACCACATTGCTCTGACAGATCTCTCCGACTTTCTATGTGACATTAAGCTCTGGATTAATCAGAATTTCCTCCAGCTTAATGTCGGCAATCCTCTTCGGCTTCTGCTCACATGCATTTGCCTCTAGTCTCAACTCCATCTTTATATGTTTCCACCTTAGGTTTTTAGCCCGATGTATGGAGTTTTAACAATTGCTTGATATCCAATTGTTGACTGCAATGACTTATTTTGATTTCTGCCACATTTTGTTTTTAGCAGTGCACAAATCTGTCTCCCACTGTGGACGAAAAGCGACTGCAGGGATTTGGCACTTTCCAAATGAACTAACTTCATGTTCCTGCCTTCTCATTTCTACAGTTCACAACGTGCTGAAATGCCGGAACGTCACAGCCTAGGCATGTGTTTTCTGAACACCCGTCACTCATGAAACTCAGCTGACTTGTTGCTTTGCAGGAATTTACCTCCTCTTTAACTCACCTCACAACCTTGCCGATCTTTGCCTCTGTAGTTTCCTCCAAAACACATCAACCCTTTCTCCGACACCACCCCACTTCTTGTTTAGCATTCCACCATTCACAGCTGTTCCTATAGCAACCTAACTTCCATTCTCTGGGACACCACCTTTTTACATTTATGAGGTGATGTGGTCCTCACACAGGAGAGGGGTTAAGTGGAGAGGGATAGGAGCTTGGTCAGGGGAAGACTGACTGACGCAAAAGTCATTTTGCAGTTAAAATGGTCATTCATAGTCTGGAAGCAGGATTTCTTCCCACAGGGATCTGAAGACCCACCTCAGAGAACTATCAGCAAATCAGAAACCAGCAGCTCTTGATGTCGCAGGGCTGCCAGTGGGAGCAGAAGCTGCAGTTCCATGCCAGGGCAATGAAGAGGTGACCTGCAGGAGAGTGGCATTTCTTAAATACTCAGGGGTCAGCAACCAGGAAGGAGCCGGGAAGGACCTCCCGTGGACACACAAGGTAGTAAAGGAGGGATCTCACCTAATGCCACCTTGGACAGCAAAATCTGCTGGGGGTTTCTCCTGCAGTCGGCCTCTCACGCTGCTGGTTAAATGATATCGGTGGCTGAATGATGCTCCTTATAATGACATTAATTGCTCACTTAAAAGTCTCAATTGCTCCAACAATGGGCAGGCCCACTGCTGGCTTTAGTGCAACTTCTATCTCATTGGCAGGGGAGCATAAAACCCATTCTTACATCTTGTATTCCGCCGCACCTCCCACCTAGATCCTCAAAAATACCCATGACCTTTCTCCTTGACGATGCTTTGGTTTGATTACTTAATCACTTTCATACTGAATCTTTTCTCCACACCCCAAAAACTGCCATCCTACTAAACACAAACATCTCCCATGTATATAACGGGTACAATAAACTCGTTTTTTTAATTCATTTGTGGGACGTGGGTGTCACAGGCTGGCCAGCATTTATTGTCCCATTCCCAGTTGCCTTTGAGAAGGTGGTGGTGAGCTGCCTCTTGAACCGCTGCAGTCCACCTGCTCTGGGTTAACCCACAATGTCCTTAGGGAGGTAATTCTGGTTTTATGTTGTTAGTTTATTTAACTCACAGCTTCTAATACATTCTCTTCACATCGGATTGAACCTGACATGATGGAGCCGTTGAATTCTTTACCAGAGAGTCAAGTGTCCCGTTGTGTTCTAGGTCTGGACATTGTTTGAAGTTTGTGCTGTTATTGCCAGAGTTCTTTTTGGAAGAACGCAAGGGATTATGGATCCGAAATGTTGTATTTCAGGAAACACTGTGCTGGAATTCAGTGATCGCATTAAACAGGTTTGAGAAGGGGAACAGAAAGAGCCAAAAGATGGTGGGAGAAGCAGAACTGTACAAGAGAAATGGCAGAGTATTGGGAATGAATGTCAATCTAAGGAGTAACAACAAAGTATAAAGAAATAGTGAAACTGAGAAAGGCAAAGAATCGAAGGGCTGGATGTTACATGTGTCCACCTATTCTGTTTTCATTAGGGGTGACCATGTAAAATAGGTCAAGTGACTTGTCAGTTGCCTCCCACCCTTTCCCGATATCACCCACACACTACAGGGTATGGGTGGGTGCTAAAATCCGCTCTTCCTTACCACAGGTAATTAAATAATTAACGGTCAACTGAACATGTTCAAAGCTCAACTGACCATCCACCTCCCCCAGCACTAACATTACCCTGCACACAACATAATATGGTTGTTGTCAGCAGCCCTTTTTATTCAAAACCTTTTGAAATGGCAGGTAGGTTGTGCTATCTATGGATAGTACTCTTGGCCTGTCTGGTTCAAATCATCCCCCTAAAAGACATACATCCATCTCCCTTTCTACCTGCACTGTCTTTAAAACCCACCCCTTCCACCTCCCTTAGCCGCAAATGAAGCACCCCATCTTAAAGCCCCTGCATTTTACCTAGATGGAGATTCATTAGACTTTTATCCTGGGCTTGCCTGCAGTCCCATCAGTGCCCATTATGTAGCTGGGTGCTCCCAGTCAATCAGTTTGGCCAGCAACTCCTAAGGGTGGACTTCGTCCCCAATGAGGCAGCAGAGGACCCATTCCTAACCAATTTAGCCCACCCTCAGTGTTAGGTGGCTGTGAAGCAGGCTTATTTCTCATCTGTCATCTTGCCCCTATATATATAGTCTACTGTTAGTGTGAGCAACATTTGATTTGATTTGATTTATTGTAGTCATGTGGACTTAAATACAGTGGAAAGTTTTGTTTTGTGGGCAGTACTGGCAGATCAGGGCAAGCAAGGACATACAGATCATAGGGTGCTTAGACAGAGTGAAGCATACAGGTTGCACTGCACAGGAGGTGCACAAAGCAAGATCAACATTATTTGAAGGTAGACAGTCCATTCAGCAGTCTAATAACACAGGGAAGAAGCTGTTCTTGAACCTGCTGGTGCGTGTGTTCAAGCTTCTATATCTTCTGCCTGACGGAACTGCTTGTAGCAAGAAAAGTAAGAAATTAAGTTCAGTGCCTAAGGAAAAATGATAAAGTATGCAGACAAGATAACGGAATAGGAATACACAGATTGAGGGAAATCATAAAGGAGGTTGAATGACTTGATAGACAAACAAGTAATAATGCAGAGAATGTAGACACAAAGCATGACTAAAAGTAATGGGTATTGGGGATAAAACAAGACTGGGAAGTTTTCTCAGCATGATAAAAAAAAATGGTTACCTATCTGATAAATGATCAGTTGGGCCAGAGAAACTGATCAATAATTTCTGATCAATAATTTAGGTACGCAAACAAAATACTGGGGAGTGAAAAACACATTAATCCATGCATTAATTTTTAAGTGCTGTTGAAGAATGGACACATTTGGAGCACACAGAACTTCTGCTTGATTTAATTATCTGATGTCATGTTCGCAAATGAGTAGGGTTAAATTGCTCAAACTGATACCATCTCACTGCTGCATAATTTGACAGTTTTGGAAATAGTTGACCAGTACTATCCTTTTCCCAATCTTTTGCTGATGGTAACTGTAATCTCAATGGTAATATCAGACCATCTTGATATATTGGGACTGTCTCTTTAAATTGAAGTAATAATGAAGGGGGTCACATGATTGTTCTGAAGCCTGCCTAACCCCAGGTGATGGTGGATGTTAAACAATAAAATGAGCCCCAAGTTGTTTGCTGGAAAGAGTGTGTTAAAGGTTCACAAATGGAGAGTCTTGCACCAGTTCTTTGTGCGTACAGCGACCAGACTACTAGTCTCCAAAGTCCCAGAAGGATATTGAGAATGTCTAAATCGTTATATATCAAACTATATTCATTTACTTCCATAGTGGAATAGAATTCAGGACTAAAGAACAGCTAGTCAGACATAGGCAGTATGAGAGGATACAAAACAGAAGGGAGCAGCAAGGGGCTGAAAGTCTCTATGGTTTACTGTGCAGGAATGAGAGTGGGAGTTTTGCCCTCGACTGGAAAGACCAAATTCATGAAGATCTGATCAAAACTTTCCTAGTTTCCACGAGAGGGTGAATCAGGAAGAAAATCCCTCACCATGCAAGGCTGTTTTGGCATTACAATGATCATGCTGCGAAAGGAAAGCAATGGAAGTATACTCTCAACATCAAGAATCACTTTGGACTGGGTCCAAAACATTGGAAGACTAGTTTAGGGACAGTGTAAAGAATACATATTTGTTATAAGTAAAAAGGGGAATGTTCTGCTCTATTCTTTAAAGCATAAGCTGTCTACAAAGGTAGTGTTTAGTCTAAGTGCTTTTACTCTGTTTGTTAGAGTAAAAGTCTTAAAAGGTGAAAACTTGCTGTGCTATCCTTTCAGCTGCCAACTGGAAGTTCGAATTTTTCTTTTTTAAAGTAGTGGGCACAATGAGGAACGTTAAGAAAAATATGCAACATTACAGTAAGTGTTGAACGTAACAGATCTGATTGTCAATGTAAAATGTTAAGAAATAGGAAAATCTAAGAATGGAAAGATATATCTTAAACCTTAAGTCTAGTCACCATATGCAAATATATAATCAGTTCAATTCAGTAAACTGAGTATGTTCATTGAATGTGCTATTATTAATGTGCAAATCAGCCTGCAACTTCAAGGATTAAAAAAAATCACAAGCTGTGAATCTTGGAACTTGCTTTTTCATTCACATTGTTGTGCCATTTGCTTTACACCAAAAATACCTTACCATGTTGATTTTAGGAGTTTTCTGGATTTACATTTTAACTGCCTAATAAACTTACATCAGAAGATAAAGTCATAGAGTCTTACAGCATACAAACTGGCCCTTTGGCCCACCATGTCTATGCTGACTGAAGTCTGGTAATTAGAATAGGTATCCTTTATTCAATGCAATATTGTGTAATACCATCTCAGTCAACTTCTCTGGCACAGAAAGTAACAGTATGAAATGCTCAAACAGCTTCTGTAACAAAATGGTAGTGTCACCACCTCTGGGCCAGGAGGAACAATTTCAAATCCCACATGTTCAACAAGTGCATCATAAAATATCTGACAGGTTAATTTAAAAATATTATTATAATTTGTCCTTCTAGGTTTCTACATATTTTAACTTTGGTCACTTTTCTTTTTTTTTCTTTATTCAACGTTTCTTTCATTCAGATAATACCTGTTCTACTCTAATTCAATATTTCCCTCTGTGGTGACTTTTTTTATCGGCAATCCTTAAAGTTTCATGATTAGTGATAAATATTAGTGGCCCTGTTATTCACCAAGCTCCCAGATGTTCAGGTACCGTTCCCACAACCATATTAGTTCATGTTTCCACCAACTCTCAGTGCAAAGAATACAGCTGAAGAGTTCAAGAAGAAGTCTAATGAACAGTGTGCATTTCAACATAATCTGACTCATGGAAAATGTCAACACGCATAACAATAAAGCCACCAGCTTAGTTAGGTGCTCTTTAGTTAGCTTGCTGTCATTTCTTACTGAGTAAAGAAGGTAGCTTTTAGTGATTTCTCATATTTATAAAGTTGAGCAGTGCATGAGGGAGCTCAGACTGAGCACAGTGTGCCAATTTTAAGTAGGTTCAAATACTTGACTTGTGCAAACAAATACTTTGCAATTTTATACTTTAAAAATATTTATTCTACTGATCATCTCAAGTGTCATTCCATAGTAAGAGTTCATAGAAGTGCACATAATGAACATAAATTACAATAAAGATAAAATCCCTGCGCAAAATATAAATGCATATGATTACATAGAAAAATGCAATCTAACGTCTAGACACAAGAAATGTATCAAATGGTGAAACAATTGTAAATGGCAGAACACACAAGTGTATAAAACTGAATGGCAGAAACAGACCAGCTGGCCCAACAAGAGTGCTCCCATACCTCTGAATGGTTTGAGCATTTGTGTCTAAACATGCCCATTTCATGCTGAACATGGAAATTGAGGCTGTGCCAGACTGAAGAAGCACAGTTAACTTACAGAGTTGCAGAGTTGAAGGAGGAAGGTGCACAGATAGTTAGAAGCGAGGTCGTGAGGGGACTGAAAATAAGGATGAGGGCTCTAAAAACATCTAAACTAGAACAATTAAAATGGCAATATGTTATAATACAGACCTTATGTAAGATTACAGACAGGGGAGTTTGAAAAACTAGGAATCGTTCAACTCAGCCTTCTCATTTGTGGCCAGAGAATGGAATTGCAGTCCATAGTGTTATTTTATGACTTAAGGTGGACACGAAATTTTGAAAATCTCATTGGCATGATTGGCCTAAGTACTGAAATCAAAAACAACAGGATATTGTTATAACTGAGGTAAAGAGCATGGTCTTTCTGTAACTCCGCCATTTATTAAAAATGGCTTTGACCCAATATTCAAATGTCAATCATATGTGTAAATCTATCAATTTTAAATATAAATCTGACATCCAGGCTTCTTTGATAAACTGTTTAGTTATTATATTTCTTTTTTTTTTACTTTTCAAAAGGAGGCAAAGCTTATTAACACGGATTGAAATAAAACAGTATAACTAAACAGTCACCCTTCTAAATAACCTAACACACATACACGCATCAGTAAAAAAAAACTTTCTCTACGGATATTAACCTGACAAAAAAAAGTTTGCTAAATGATTGTTGATTTGTGAAGAAAGGATAAAATATGAAATAGTACAAATGGCTTTCAGTCTGGCCTTCTGGTACACAAAGACACTTGTCACTAGACACATGAGATTGTCACTGGAATCGTTTCAAAAGCTGCTCGTTTAGGAGATACCAAAAACAATGCTTCTCAAAGCTTCTCAAGAGAATACCTGCATCAGGTTTTTTCAGCTCCTACACTAGCTTTTCCAATGATTTTTTTTCAAAACAGGTGAAATGAATTGGTGACTTTACCTAGCAGGCTACACACCAACTGCCTCTTCCAGACAATATCTTAAAAAAAAGACCAAAACTCCCACAGCCATAAACCAGATGTAAATTTTCTGGAAACAATTTCAAGCAGTTCCATCGTCTATAAGGTTCCAGATGTTTACATAGCTTAATTGTCCCTTCCAGTAAGTTTATAAAAATTCAGTGTCTTTCCAGGATTTCTTTAAAACAAAACATACCTCCTCAGCTTTGAATAATGAACAATTTTTTGAAAAAAACTTCAACAGGAGTAATGCTAGCATCTTCCTAACACCTCTAACTTTGGAGGAATGAAGCACTATTTTTAAACACTGTTTCATTAGGAAGTGTGGACATAAAAGCAAAACATAAAATGCCATATTTAAACACTCATTTTCAATCATTCAGTATATGTAACTATTATTATGCCAGGAACCATCTTAGTATTCAGAGAATTCAAAGTTAAACTCTAAATATAGTAATGGCAATTTGTTATTTTTTTCCCTTGCAATGTGAATAATCTTTAAGTTACAGCATTGCAATAGTCAATTTCATGAAAATAGAATTCCATTGTTCCTTTCAATTTTTCCACAAAGTGTAAGGGATTGTGATCAGTGTCACCCTATCGACATTGCAGACATACAATTCAAAATGTTTAGAAATGTGTGGTAATCTTGGAGTTAGTTTTTCCACTGTAGAGTATCCCTTCTGATGTTGATTTAGCTCCTTTGGAAAATTTCTGTACAAAGACAATAGCTACCATCCAGTCACTAGCCGTTGCTTTCTTCAAGGGCTCAGTGAAATCTTGAGCAGTGAATGCTGGTTTTTGAACAAAATTGCTCACGGCCTCTCGAAAGGTGTTTAGCACTCCCTTGGCCATACTACTTTAGCTTCCTTTCGGAGAAAATCCTTCGATAGAGAAGGTATTACACTGAAATTTGTTTCAAAGTTACAACAGAAATGACACAAGTTGAATCTTAGGACAGGGAACTCCTCCAATGCTGGTACTGTTGCTCATCTTGGCGACACTGGTCCTTGCCCCACTATATGCCCTAAATAGGTTACTCAGGCTTTTGTAAACTTACTTGAACAAGGCTTTTTCATCAGGTCAGCTGACTGCACTTGGCCAAACAGAATTTCTAGCTGTTCCAAGTGGTCCGCCCAAGTGTCTGTTCATATCAAGGTAAATCCCGATCATTATTTTGAGGGTTTGATGGTATCACTCAAAAGCTCATTGGGTTTGTGAGTGTTATACTCAGGACTTTAATTGCATTATAAGTAAACTACTCTTAACTTATTTCCTGCAAACTTTAGATGCAAAATTAGAACACTGATGCGACTGAATGTGCATCAGTCAACCATACAGCGAAGAAGTGGGTTAACTTATCTACCACTACCTTAGCAGAAGTTCTTCAAAGGGAATAGTCGCTGGGATATGAGTAGCTAAATCCATAAAAGTGAGGATATACTGGTGTCCTGCTTTTACTTTCAGTCAAGGCCCCATACAATCTACTGACACCTTACTAAATGTCTTTTTTTAAAATTTGGTATGAGAAATAGCAAAACCAGTTTGTTTGCAGGTTGCAGCTTTCCCACCATCTGGAATTTATGGCACATTTTATAAAATGTTATCACCTCCTTGTGAAGACCTGGTCAGTGAAAATATCGACTTGTACGTGCTTGGGTATACCAGATCCTTAGATCTGTACCATGGCTATTTTATGGGCTCCTGACCTATGTTCTCCCTCTTTTTTCAACATGAAATGTTTGCTAGTGGTAAAGTTAGGCCTCTCCCCAGTAAGAGTATGGATGGCTGCTGTATTCCCAGCTATGACAATAGGTTTAGCAGTATCATTTAAGGAATAAGGAGTTACTTTTCCTTTTAAGAATTATTATCAGGTATCTTATTCATCTCAGTGTTGTCTGTATTTGATCTTACAACTGCAGACAGAGCTATAACTTGCTGTACTCTCGGTCAGGGCCTCTTTCTCTGCCCTTATCTTGTATATCCCAACAATTCCCATGGGTTTACCCTGTAATTTTGAATAATCTGCACAATGTGTCCCATCTGTGGCAATGGAAACTCTTGGGTTCTGGCACAATTTCCATACTCAGCACTTTATTTTCTGGATTCAAAGTTATCCCTTCCTTTGACTGTCTATTCACCATCCTTTCACCATCCTCCCTTCTGTCCTTCTCAGGTTGTCAGGATGTACAGGAAAAGGGATTGATCTGGTGGACAAACTCATCAACCATCTCAGCTGCCTGTTGGCTGTTGAAACCTTTGGTTCTCTATGTAGGTTTTACTAACAATCTTTAAAAAAAATCTTTCCAAGAGAATTACTAGCCTAAGGATCCCATTGATGGCTCTTACGTTTAGTGTTCACATTCAACAATCCAAGACAATTCGCTTTACTATCACAAGTTCGATATGAATCTGCCCAGGCTGCTCTGCAGCCACAGGGCAGTGTAAACCACAGGGACCAAATTATTAGCATTGAGTGTTTTTTTTCCTTTGCCATCTCCACCTGTTGAAGCCTCCTAAAAAAGCAAGACATAAACTTTATGAATGCTGCCAAAGAGTTTGCACTGACTGAGCACTGTCCAGTTTTCTTCCTGCAATCTCCTGTGTTGAGCTATCTTTTCAGAGATGAAAAATGCCTGTGTGTCTTTTCCCTGAAACTTTGATTTGCACAAACTTAAGCAGCTCTCCACTAGATCCTAGGTTGAAATCAGATCCATTCTCATCGGAGGTTCATTGGAGGCAAGTTCACCCATTTTTTTTCCTGAGTTGTAGCCTTTTAAGACAGTATTCCTATAATCTCAACCTCTCTCTCTCTGCTTTTATTATTCTCGTTCCAGGTTCTTAAATGCTCTTTCTTTTTCCTTGTCCTCTCTCTGAAGTATCCTTTCTAATGCTTCTGCTTCTTTCTCAAATTCACGTTTTACTTTTTCCAATCCACTTTCCTGTTCAAGTTTGCATACGGGCAGTCGCCTAGTTATGAATGGGTTTCGTTCTTGAGTGGGAACACAATACAATATAACACAGCTGTGCATAAGTACGAGAAAACGTATGCATGTTAATCTTTAGAATTATTATGAATACGGAATCTCATTCATAAGGACAAGCATTCATAAATTGGATATTTGTAAATCGGGGACCATTTGTAGTTATTTTTCCTTTTCTATTTCAAGCTGCATTCTCTGTAACTGAATTATAGCTAATTTATTTGAACTAGCATCTGGATTATCTTTACCTTCATTGAATTTCAAATGCTGGGCTCTTCCCAAAATTATATTTAATTTCTTGACCACTGCTTTTAAGTCTAACTTCAACCTTTCTGCCATGCAATTAGTCTGGCCATGGCTAATTTTTGCAAATTACTCGAGGATAAATCCACCCTTTGCAGAAAGGCCACAACAACAGACACAGCTATTTGGTTTTCAGTGCATACAGCAAAATTCACCAAGAAAACCATAACCAGACTTAGCCTCAGAAAGTACCAGCACTCATATTTGTAAGTGGATTTCAAATCCCTCAAAAATTTGCATTCATATGTTATGACCGAGGTGGGAGGAGTGTAATGTTTCTCTATGGTCCTACTATTCCACTAGTCTCAACATATGTGTAAAGAAAATGTTTGACCCAGCTTTTGATATTGCCATTTATGTGGGTAAATCTATCAATTTCAGAACATAAATCAGCCATCCAACTTTCTTTACTAAGCAATGAAATTATCAAAATTATTAAAAAAAACAACTTATTCATAAAGCTGCAAAGCAAATTAACAGTTTGAAATATAATAATTTAAACAGATAGCCTTCCAAATACCCCATCATATGTACAAATGCCAGTTAAAGATAAAAGCAGAGAGAATTTCTCAGCAGAGATGAATTGTACGAAAAAAAAGACTTTGACAAACAAATAGTTAGTTCATGAAGGCAAAAAAAGTATAAGATGAAATCTTCCAGGTGGCTTTGATCTGGGGTCCTGGCATATGTAGATACGTATCATTAGACAAATGTACTTGTCACTGGGATATTTTCAGAGGCAGTTTATTCAAGAGATATCAAAACAGAATAGCTGCCTCTGGTTTTGCACTTCTCAAAATTGGTTTCTCATAAGATTCTTCTACTCAGGTGAAAGTGGAGGAGTTGTGTGACTTGTCTCAGTAGGTTACACAATAAGTTACCAACTATCTATTTTGAAACAATATGCAAAAAAATCCAAAAACTCCTGCCCAGACATGTAACTTCACTGTAAACAGATCCAAGCAGTTCTATAGTTTATAATGCACTAGCTGGTCACTTAATTGTTTCTTTTAGTATGCATTTTTAGAATATAAAAGTCTAAGTTGGCTTTTCAGAACAAAGTCTATTTACCCTTAATCTTTTGATCCTTTATAAACCAACTGTAACAATAATTTACATTTGTATCCCCAAAAACAAAATAAATAATGGGAGTGCCTTCATAACTATATGTATATATATATTACTTTTAAATACCTGTGAGTTTATATATTATGTGGATGTTAATAGATCTGCAAATCCTGAATAGCCTTGAAGCAAAATACTCATTCTCAATTCCATGCAGAATGTGGTTGTTCTATCTCAGATATCAAGCAAGTTACAGCAGAATTTAGGATCCACCATTATTTGACCTCATCCTGTTTTTAAATCAGAAAAAAAAAATTATCTATTCTAATATTAGTGGCGAACAACCGAAAAACTGATCTTCTCAGTGACATAATTTGACTAATTGCAGATCTGTTTATTTGCTATTTCTATCATTTTTAGCATGTTTTTATGCTTCTTTCAACTAGTTTATATTGTAAATCTACTGGATTAGTCCAATCATTCACAATAGCTTATACTTGCAGTGTTTTTAAAACAGAAGAAGGTCCCAAGATGTTCCACGGAAGCATAGCAGACAATAATCAACACTGAGGCAAAATAGAAGCTATAAGGAGGGCTGACTAAAAGCTGTGTGCAAGAAGTGATACAAAGGATTTGGGTCAATTATTTGTGGGGCGGAGGGGATCTTAAAGCAGGATACAGAGGTGGAAAAGTGAAATTGTCTAGGCAAGCAATTGCAAAGCTTAAGCTCTATATTGTTGATGGCTCAGATGTCAATAGTGTGGTGAAAGGAATGGAGAAAGAAACTACACCGAGGAATACAGTCCCTGTTTATTTTTGCATTATTGCTTTTCCAACAGTGATGACTGTTTTGCTATTCAGTACAAAATGGCACCTTCAATTTGTTCCCATATGTTATGTTTAGGAGCATATGCACTGTCAAATTTTGTTGCTGTTTGTCTCTGTTTCCACAAATGGAGAAGAAAATCTTAAACTGAAACCACTGAAGGCCACTTTGACTGAATGAACAACGCATAACAGTCAGGTCCTAAACACGCTTTGTAACTATTTGTAACTATTGTACAACTGAAACACATCACCAACAAGAGAATTTACTGTGAATTTACTGTTCACATTTTCACAGTGCTTCTGGGTTCTTACTAGAATTGTTTGCTCTAGATAAGGCCAAAAAAACCCAGCCACTCGTCTCCACCTCTGACAAGATTGCTTGGAGATGGAATGCATAAGGGTACTGGCCTGATGCGCTGATTCCTTAGTTTCTGACCTATTTTGCCTCCTTGTCTGTCTTCATTGGACGGTGAAGATTACACCCATAATGCCTGTGATCCTGCTGAATTTTGATCTGGGTGAAGCAACTCTTAACTGAATTTGTGATAGTTTAAAAACTGGACATCAGAAATTTCTCTTATTTGTCACATCACTCCTCTGCCCCAAGCAAAACCAGTTGCCTGTTGGTTTCTGGCCTATAGCACTTGTGAAAACCTGTTATCCTGCTCATGATCTGGTCAGAATCACGCCAACTTGTCTTTCTCATTAATATGTTCTACACAACTCATTGAAACTTTAAGGTGATGTAGATAATCGCTATATTGTTTGCCTCTGATGATTTGTTTTAGCACGCTATTTGTTTTACTAGTGATATTTACCCAATCACCTTGGCAGCTACAAATCTTGCAAGTTTGGTCTGACTCTCAACTCATTCTTCTGGAAATGACAGAAGGTGTTAGGAACAAGGCCATTCAAGACTAATCCATTATTTATTTATGACTGATCTGCACCATGAAAGGTCTTGTTTGCCTCATACACTACGAGGAGTGAGAAAAGAAAATCTGTACCTCAATCCCATTCTCCACAATGTTGATATCCTTACCTGTAACAGGAATCGTTTTATCTCTGTCTTGAACTTCCAATTGATCCAGAATCCACGGCTTTTTGCAAAGACAGTTTCAGAGTTTTACTATTCTGTGAAAAAGTACTTCCTGATAGCAGTCTTAAAAAAAGCAAAGATGAGTCATTTAAGATTAAGCACCTTAGTTCTAAATTCTCCACTGGACACAATGAATTTCTCTGACCTATTGATTTGGTTCATCAGTTTAAAGAATTTGATTAGTTCAGCCATCTTCATAGCTTATATTTTTGAGCTCCAATATCATTCTCATGAAACCGTATTCCACACATTACAAGTTCTCTGTCCACCATGCTAGTGACTGACCTAAACAACTTAACTCAATAGGACAGATATGACCTAACCTTTACAAATGTGTATATACTCTCCTTGATCAGACCATACTTGCCTAGGTGCTAAGCCATTGAAACTGATGTAAAAATGGTGTTTCTGTTGTGTATGGGTTTCTCTCTCCCTTTTTAAATAATGAAGATTTCCAATTTTTCTAATCCACAACTCGATTTCGCTCAGAGTTTTCTAATATTTTGGTTAATGCATCCAATGTAAATAATCAATAAATTTCCCCAAATTTCACTCAGCAACTGAAACAATCAGATTCTGGAGATTTGCTGGCCTTCAGCTCCATTATTTTGTCCGATACTGTTTATGAAAAAATGTGTACTGAATCCACCAAGTGCTCCCATAATTTTTTTTACCCTTTATTTCATTTCCTTCTCTCACTGAGAAAACCAACATAAAATATTCATTTATCAAGTCAAAAATATTCATTTATCAAGTCAACCCATTCATTAACTGCTTGAGTCTCCCATGATCCTAAGCCTGTGCCTTTATAACACCAGGTATAGTTTCATGCCTAGATAAGACTGTTAACCCGCAGTCATCGATCACCACAGAATAGTTGGGAAAAGTATGTGCTCACATTCTATCTGGAAAAGACAGCTTCAAAAGGCTAGTTATTCACATGACCTTAAAGACTAATAATGGAAGAGCAGAAAGAGACAACAAGAAAGGGAGAACAAACAAAAACAACCTCTCTTTATTCAAAACGGCTTCTGGTCATTTAGTCACCTTACAGCAAAAGTTGTGACCTTGTGATTTTAATTACATTGCTTCATTCGGAGTACCGTATAATTCAATTTTAAGCTAGAAAAACGTTCATTTCACCACAATAATTCCAAATATTTAAAATAAAGTCAAGCTTCTTACAGACATTTTAACTAGTTTACAAATTACACTTTCTGACACGTGAACTGACTTTCTGGAGTCTCCTTCAATACCCCAATAAAAGGAGTTACATTAAAACGACAAGGGACTAAGGCAGGAGACCTGATTATTTCTAAATTGTGAAAGCCTTTCCCTTTCTGATCAAGCTATGCCTTCACTATGGAGGTGCCAACAACATTATTAAACATTAATGTGAAGAAGCTGTGAACTCAAGTTCTTGGTAATCCAACAGCCTGTATTTTCCACTGGTAGTTAAAATCACAGCCCATCGTCATGGTTGAAATGAGACCAGGTTTCAGAGATTAGAATCATCAAACCCATGGTATATATCAATTCACATGCAGCAGTATTTTAGACAAGCATTTCCAGTCAGCAACATTAACAGTAGTCTGACTAAAGCACTGGCTGCATTCCTATAATGTTAAAGTTTGACATGGGAAGGCGAAAGCAAGTAAAACCTTTCTCAATGGTGTTTTGCTAACTGTTTGTTGTTGAGCCAGCACTTCAACTCTACCATGGGGGCAAAGATAAGAAAATGGCTCGTAAACAGAATAATTCCTCAACAAGGAAATAAACGAATGGATTCTGAGCTTTCAGCCATCTGATCAAAAGACAGCTCAGAGCAAGTGTAACCTTCTAAAGCAGATGAGAGTCTAACTGAAGAACTCATTGTTGAGGAACGGCTGAAGATGCGAGATGAATAGGCTTCGAGGGGGAGAAAGGATGAGCAAGAATAGATTTTGAGTTAAGCATGAAAAAACGTGTAGAATGACTGCAAGCAAATTTGAGGACATATTCTGTGATTCCTGTGATGTCAATGGAGGGTTGTACCCCAAAACTTAGCGGATCAAAGCTATAATGGTGCAGCTTCTTCTCCAGCTGGTGCACCCACCAAATGCAGCTTCACAGCTGGGAGCACAGGATCATAGAAATGTAAATTGTAGGGTTCATTCTATTTAAAAAGTATCGCATACTGTTTAATCAGTAACGAGACACTAACTTTCGTATGCTGCTACCAAAATTAAAACCTAATGCACTGACCAAAGAAAACAAATAGAACTGGAAGTGCTAGCAATTAATCCATTGCTACCCTCGACAAAACATCAGCCATATCAACTTACTGGATATGAAAGAAAAATATTAAACAATAGATAGTATATAAAAAAGGGCACCAATACTTTCAGAAGAAAATCTGGGAACAGGAATGGTTTATTCCACTGAACATCAGGTGGCGCTACACAAGCCTTATGCCCTCCCATGGGCATGTGCTGTGTTGTGCTGCACTGCCAGATATTCTGATGCAGCCCACACAGTTTACCCTTTGCAAAGGGCATCCACAGGGATTGCCCCACATGCATTGGAACTAAATGAACCAACACTATCCTGACATCACCTATCTGAATCTAATGTGATACCAGGCTTCCAAAGGACGAGCAATGTCCATTGAACAAGTTCACTCCTTACTGTTAAAATAAACAAAAAATTTTCAGCTGCAAAATGAACCTTGCACCAGTGCTGCTGAAATAAAAGACCAAACACCCAACTTGCAGGTTAAGGTAAATGGAATTACTTCCATTCTTGCAAAGTTTTTGGAATTCCATGCCATGTTTCTGAGGGCATTGTGGTGAGTTACTGAATTTGTAAGGGGTGGTGTTGAGAACTGACAAACTAACAGGTAACTGAGTTGGGATAAATATGTAATTTTCAGGTCAGTATTCCGCAACTAGTGGAATGTCATAGGGATCAGTGCTGGCACCTCAGCTATTTACAATCTATATTAATGGTTGGATGAAAGAACCATTTGTGTTGTAGCTAAACTTTCTGATGATACAAACAGACACAGGACGGCAATTTGAGAAGAGAGTATGATGAGTCTGAAAAGGGATATAGATAAGGGGAACCGAATGGGCAAAGTGTTTATAGATGGACCGTACGGTGTGAAAATATGAATAATCCGCTTTGGCAGGAAGAGTAGAAAAGCAGAGTATTATTTAAAAACAGGGACTGCAAAGTGCTACAGTATAAAAAAATTTGGGTGTTCTGTGATGCATAAACAATAAGAAATTACCATGCAGGTACAACAGGTATGTAGGAAGGCAAATGGAATGCTACTCTTTGAAGTAAGGGGGCTGGAATACTCCAACCATACAGTACATTGGTGAGAACATAGCTGGATTACTGCATATGGTTTCCGTCTCCCTACTTAAGGAGAGATATACAATACTTGCACTGGAAGCAATTCAGAGAAGGTTCACTTGGTTGATTCCTCAGTGAAGGGGTTGTCTTATGAAGAATGGTTGACTTGGTTGAGCCTATACCCACTGGAAATGAGAGGCAATCTTTTTAGAGTGGGGACTAGCAGGAAAGTGGATTCAAAGTCACAGTCAGATCAATCATGGACTTTTTTTTACTGTGGACTAGGCTTGTGGGGCCAAATGCTCTATACCTGCTTCTACTTCATTCTTGTTTTTGTTCTGAGTATAGTATCATAGAATGGTAGAGCACTGAAGAAAGCCCCTCAGCCTATTGTCTCTGTGTCTGTGCCTATTGTTCAGTGGAGCTATTCAATTAATTCCCTTCCCTTGGTCTTTCCATGTTCTCAATCCTTCAAGTGTTTATCAAATTGCCTTTTGAAATTTATAGATGAATCAGTTTCCATTACACTTTCGGGCAGTACACTACAGATCACAACATCAAAATGTGTTCCTGTGTTGCTCAGTTCTTTTGCCAATCAGCTTAAATATGTGGCCTTTGATTACTGATCATTCAGCCACTATAAACAGTTTGTCCTTATTTTCTCCATCAAAACCATTTATACAACTGATCATCAGAGATCATCTGTTACAGCCCTGTTGTGGCACAGTGGTAGTGTCCCTACTTCTGGAGCAGGAGGCCCAGTGGTTCATGTCCCAACTGCTCCAGAGGTGTGTAATAACATCTCTGAACAGGCTGATTTAAGAAGAAATATACAAAAAGATATCAGAGATCATCTTAACCTCCTTTGCTTTATGGACGGCAACACCATCTCCTCTATTCTTCTGGTCCATTTCTCACACAAGATTACAGTTTCCTCTCCAAAGTGTCCATTTCTATCAATTAACAGCCTGATTTCCTCACTATGGATATGGAAAGATATGGGGAGGTCATTGATCGGAAAACTTAACTCTGACCTGTGGTCAATTCCTACCCCATCTGTTGCTGATTATTAAATAAAGACTGCTCAGAAACTGAAGTCTGACACTACTCATTCTCTCCCAACTTTAAAAAAGTATAAATTGATACTCGGATGACTGTGGCTTCAATTATCCAATTAGAGTTCTTCAAAGATAATTCATTGGCCTTCCTGAAATTCAACCAGAATTTGAACAGGCCTAAACAAAGCACACCGGAAACCAGCTATCAGTATTCATACGAGGATATACATTCTGATAACACACTCAGGTCACATATGCACAGTTATGTGACTGACAAAATTGTTTGGAAATAGGAGATCACTGGAAAATCACAGAAGGAGGAAAACCTGAGAGATGAACACCATGTAATGGAGAACAGGAATGAATGACATGTTCTAAACAGTCTGTTGTGAAGTTTTTCCAGACCTGTTTCTCAAAAGCTAGATTTGGTTCATAACTAATACGCATAATGCATGTCATGGTAAACCTGAACAAACATGGTAAACCTGAACAAACATGGTAAACCTGAACAAACATGCTTAAACACTTAGAGAAGAACAAGAGCTGAACCCACTAAATAGTCCTCATGAATGCTATTCTGGGCAAGTTTATTAGATATTGTTATGCCAATAGTATATTTAGAGGGCTTAAATGTGTACATTTTGAACAGAAAACTATGTTTTGGTCATGATTACTAACCGCTCCATATATTAATAGTCTGTTTAAGTCTTGGTAGCTCATATTATTTAATCAATCTCAAATTCAAACTGATCCACATGAAGAGAAAAACACCTCGTGTTATGCAACCATTTTTTTCTGTATAATGAAATTTGGCAGTAAACTGATGAATTTATTGCATGAGAATGTTTTTAATAATATATGCAAGGTGGAGGGAAATTTGTTCCACTGTGCTCAGATGTTGTGTTGCGTGCTGTATTTAAAACTGCCAGATAACTGCCAGATTTGGCTTGGATTCTGACAACAACCTGTCAACGTTGGTCGTCATTTCTCTTCTGAAATGTACAGCAACTTTCGAACTTCATGTTTGGCAGATAAATGTAGAAATTCTGACGTTGGCATCCATCACTGACCGCTCACCATCAGCTGCACTGTGGATCACCCCAGCAGAGCCAAAAATCACTGGAATCAGCCGATGTAGCGAGAACTTCATCCTTTCAATTCTCTTGAAATGTCATTAAAAGGGGCAACTAGATTTTTGATAGTATTCTAGTAATAACTACTGCTAAACAGCAAGTCAAATGTCTCCACTGCGACTAATTGCAATTTTTTAAAAGATGTTTTATAAAGATGTTTTCTCTGTTTCTACTTAATCTCAAGCTCATCCAATCTTTTCTTAAACATAGAAAGGAACACAATTTGAACTTGGCATTTTTCATTTCTGTTTGGTTGGTCCAGAATTCTTGGATATGATTGATTGCTCGAACAGACAGTAGCAACACCATAGCTCCAGTTGGGAACTCCGAGTGAAAAGGAACTCCGACAATAAGTTACACTAAAGGTTGATAAAGTTCTTGGCATTGAGATACTACTTTTAAGAGAGGCTTTTAACTCTAGTGACAACAGACTTGCTTCACCAGTGACTACAAACTCGGGACTATCATAAGTAATGGAAGCAGTGCCCAAAGCCATTGATCAATATGAAGTGGTGGTTTTAAAAGCAGTTTGAATTAATATATGCCAATAATGTATCCCGTTTGCTGTCAATATGCCAGAAACAAAGGTTTCCAATAAAGCTGCACAGAGGGAAAAAAAATTCTCATTGATGCTTTCCACATTCTTGATACTCCATTGCTCTTTCATCGAGTCTAAACAGTCTGTATTAATTAGCCCATCAACTTAGAACAACACTACTCATTTAACAAAATGCATGAAAGAACAAAATTCGTAGCTGAATCTTTAATTCTGCCTGCATATGGTGATAGTAAGTCTAATGTAAGCAAGAACAAAAAAAAAATGGCCTTTCAAAAAACTGAACACAAAATTCACCAGACTCTCTTTGAAAATGCTGCAAAATTCATTATGCAATTAAAAACATGAAATCAAAGTACAAAGATATCCAAACACAACTACAATCCTCACAGTTAAAACTTGCGCAAACGAAATATACTTCACAAATTAATGTAATCCTAATGCTGTTGATCTTTGTTTTGATTCAAGCTCGACAGTTTTGTCACTGAATTAGACAGTTGTTCGCAGAGCTAAAATCTTGTATGCAGTAAGTACAATTATCTGCTGCACAACAACATCACTTGACCTCTGCTCATCTCAATGCTGAATCCAAACCGATGCATGCTCTGTCTTTTAAAATTGCTCTAAATCACACAAAACGTTCCCCAGTGATGTACAACCAAGCCATGCAAGAAAAATGCTAGATTGAACTCCTTAGCTGCATTACTGGAGCACTGAAAAAGCCCAAGATGCAGGAGAGGTTGGGAGTTGGGGGAAGACAGTGGACAAAAATAATACCAAATTACAACCTAGATTGCAGGAAATTCACTCCTCCTGGAAATCACGCAGATGGATCTTGATGCGTACTGTGATGCTCTGCTCTCACCATTTTGACTGAATATGGTGATAGGCTATTTCAGCAGTGCCCCAGAAGGATTGTCTGCACCCTGGAGACAACATAGCATGAGTCATCCCCTTTAATAGGGGCAGGAAGGAAGTTGGCAATGTTACCTATCCATATTAACTGTATACTTGTCAGATTTTTATACAGTACAATGAAAACGTCCACTTTGCTCGTCAGAACAACAAAAAGTTTTAATCTTGAGAAAATCCTCTCTCCTGGTGCTGGAAGGATTGGGAGTTTTAATGAAGGCACTGAAAAATTTATTGCAGCAATTTACCACTCCAAAATGAGGAATAAAATGAGTAAATGTTACTGTCTTATCACCTTGCAACAAAAACACAATAGAATATAAATTTAAAATTGCACGCGTTTCACTTGTGCTCACCCCAGAATTATTTTACTCTTCCTTTGTATTTTTAGTTATAACGTAATTTTAGTATTTCTTTACACAGATTCTTCCCCACTTGAGACTTTAAAAAGTTTAGAATGGAATGTATTTTCCTTTTTCTTTTCTCCTTCAGCTTTCACACTTGCTACTTGCATTTTGGAGATTAAACAACCTGGTTAGTTTAGAAGTAATGTATTAAGAGATCCTTTCTGGTGTTTAATTAAAAGCTTGGAAGCTAAGGCCTCATAGTAGAACGGTTTAAATCTTCAATATACTCTTATCCAGCTACAAAAGCAGATGCCATTCAGACAGTATGCTCACTGGCAATCTCCCGGATAGAGAAACCAGGAGTAATAGTCATCTGCAGTAAATTATGAAGATTTTTTAATAAGGCAAATAACCAATTTCATTTTAAACTTACACAGACAATTCCTTTATTTGCTTCCTTGTCTGCAGCACCAAAAGTCTTCAATAAGTTTGGTTTCTCACACATCAAAAATGTCTAATAAACAGTTTTAACATGGGCTGTATTCAGAGGAATCTTCACACAGAGAGAAAAGGGAAGGTCAAGGAACTGGATCAAGACTGGCCTCTCTAGCAGCAACAGCTGCAAAACAAACTCTTTAAGTTGTGTACAGTGTGTTCAATTGCTGGTGCTCACCAGGAACACAAAAAGCAAAGGTTAAATACACATGTTCACTTCTATAAAAAAAACTTGTAGTGTATTTTCATAGTAGACACATACAGATTCTAAAATCCAACTGGCCTGCATGGCATGTCTAAGCAATCATCTTTAATCATTTTTGAACCTTTAACTTCAGGCATTAATGAGAATTTGACAAAAGAGAAAGGAAACAAGAACTGAAAACATGCTTGTTCAAAATTTAAGAGCAGTTCAATTGGCCATTCCAACATTCAAACACAAAGTGATTTACTCACAGATATTTTAAGTTCTCCAGATCTTCAAATGCACCCCTGGGTATTCTCCTAATTTGGTTGTTGTTTAACAGTCTGAAAAAATTAAGAAAAATGTATTATATCCCAAAAGAAGATAACTATATTTCTTTTAAACTGCATTCAATGTTCATTTGTCTTTTTCATTCAAAACTGTTGGATGCAGCGCCTATTTTTTGAAAAAAAAGAATCATTTATCCGATTTCCATTGTCATATATTAATGGGGAACACAAACATTCATTGGTGTTCTCTATAATTTTAGAATTGAAATTATCATTCTAATGTCCACTTTGACAATGTACCAACAGGCTATTAGTACTGACAAAAGTTGAAGCTCATGTTTATTATCTTCTGCCAATTTAAATATCTTATATGATTTCCGGTAAGTTTAAGCTTTCCTTGTGTGTTGTGATTTCAAGTTTAATGGAGATGTGGTAGTTACCGATAAATCGTTCTGATTCTGCTTCTTTAGGTCTAAATATCAAATAAGTCATTGCAAACACAAACATAATATTACTGTGACTGTGTCTCAACTGAAGGAGTTGATAAGAATGAGAAAGTAGCCCCTGAAAACAACATGATACACCCAAAAGACCAAAAATTTGCACTTGGGAAATCTTTTGACCCTTCATAAAAAGTAACCCTTGTTTTCCATGACCTGTTCCTTTCTGAACATCCATCTCCATTGTAATGTGAAACGAATGGGCCTTGTATTCATGTAGCATTCTGATTAACTATCCTCCAAACATCCAATGGCATTTTATCTCAAAAATAATTAGAGTCATAGTCATAGATTCACACAGCACAGAAACAGACTGTTTGGTCAACCAGTCAATGTTGACCATAATTCCAAACTAAACTGGTCCCATCTGCTTGCACTCAGCCCATATCCTTTCAAACATTTCTTATTCATGTACTTACATGAATATCTTTTAAACATTGTAACTGTACCTGCATCTGCCACTTCCTCTGGAAGCTCACTCCACACACGAGCTACTCTCTGAGTTGCCCCTCATGTCTTTTTTAAATCTTTCTCCTCTGACCTTAAAAACATGCATCCTAGTCTTGAAAACCCCCACCCAAGGAAAGACACCTGCCATTCACCTTATCTGTACCCCTCATCATTTTATAAACCTCTAACGTCACCCCTCAACATCCTAAGCTTCAGTGAAATAAAGTCCTAGGATATCCAGCATCTCCTTTTAATCCAAACCTTCCAGTCGCAGTAACATCCTGATAAATCTTTCCAAACCCTCTCTAGCTTAATAATATCCTTTCTATAACAGGGCGACCAGAACTGGACACAGTACTCCAGAAGGAGCCTCACCAACGTCCTGTAATTGGACATTTTCAAGTAAAATCATTCTTAAACTGGACATTCATAACGACAGTCTGTTAAATTTAAGAGACTAACAGTCAATCCTTCTCAAAGTCCATAGGCATAATCAACTTGCATTTTCTTCCCAGTCAAACAATTTGGTCTCCCTTTAGCTTTTAAATATCACATCACCAAAGCTTGTTGTTGAGTAGAATTCAGGACATATGACACCTTAATTCCTCCATTTTAGTCTAAATCATAGAGACAGCGCCAAAATATTCAAACCCTCAAAATTTTGTTTCTGTAAAATCAATAGGCAGCTCTAATATTACAGCAATTAAGAAGCAGTGAACAGCTCTCAAGCCATGATTTAATTGAAAGGATGCATTAGCATTTTATTATTGACAGAGTGTGCAATTGTAAACATTTTATTATTGACAGAGTGTGCAATTGTAAACATTTTATTATTGACAGAGTGTGCAATTGTAAACATTTTCAAGTCTATTACTGCTGTATAGGTTGCACTGCGCACCTACCCAACACTGGAAATTCTACAAGAAGTTAACCAGTCAGCTGCTTTCGTTAACTAATAACTGTTATGGAATATTTGCTGCAGCAGTAATATGACAGGTATTCTTGCATTTCTGAGCCAAATATTGAACTGACATCTCTTTTCACATCAGTTTTGTAAATGCAAAGTAAGCAAGAGACAGGAAAACAGTCCAACCCATCACGCAAACTGCTTCGTCCTTTTCACATGTAACAAGCCTTAGATACAATAAAGGCTCTTCTATTTATCCTGATGTGATTTGAACTAACAAGCCTAACAGTCAAACAGAAACAGACCCTTCGGTCCAACCAGTCCATGCTGGCCATACGCCCAAAGTAAACTAGTCCCACCTCCCTGCACTTGGCCCATATCCCTCCAAACCTATCCGAATCATGTATTTTTCCAAATATCTTTTAAACATTGTAACTGTGCCCTCATCCACCACTTCCTCTGGAAGTTCATTCGACACACGAACCGCTCTCTGTATAATAAAATTGTCCCTCATGTAAGTGCTTCAAGACGAAACATTTTTGATTGTAAAAAATAGGGGTCCAGCAAGTATGCAGCAGACACAAAATGTTGCATATCTTGCTGATGCATTGCAAAGTAATCAACTGTAGCAGCTTCAAATTTTGAAGCTTTCAACCTTCACCTGTTCGATAAAATTATTACATTTTTCCATTTGCAATTCTTAAGTCACAAAGACCAATTACTAGGGAAACAATTAAGGGCTTTCACTGCCCTTTGGTTATTTTTTATTGGTGCTGTTAATAGCTAGCCACAAATAGAAAGATGGCCATACGGATAGAGAAATGGTTGGAGATACAAGAGGCAAAAACATACTGATCCAATTGCTAAGAAATGGCAAATGATTTGCTAAGATAGTTTGTTGAACAATTGCTAAATATTGCGACGTATATTATCTAAACTTAAAACTTAAAAGAATAATACTGAAATGTGCAAACGACTATCAATTTTAATTATATTACTCTAAGAATCATGTGTTTTCCAAATTAAAGGCTGCATCAAAATGTACACAAATGTGCTGGATATCAAGGAATATTCCACACAAAATCTAAATGTTAAGAATGAGAAAGTGGCAGAAGTGGCAAATTGTGCTGCACAAGGAACAGTGTTGAAACCACTACTGTTATATACACATCTGTATAGATGATGTAGAGTTTGGAATCAAAAACACAATTTCTGAATTTGCATTCGGAGCAATGGTGAATACTAAGAACGACTGCAACATACCACAGGATGTACAGTTACAGAATCATAGAGTTGCACGGCACAGAAACAGACCCTTCGGTCCAACTCGTTCATGCCGACTAGATATCCTAAACTGACTTAGTCCCATTTGCCAGCATTTGGCCCACATCCCTCTAAACCCAACTATTCATGTACCCATCCAGATGCCTTTCAAATGCTGTAATTGTACCAGGCTCCACCACTTCCTCTGACAGCTCGTTCCACATATGCACCACCCTCTGCATGAAAAAGTTTCCCCTCAGGTTCCTTTTAAATCTTTCACCTCTCACGTTAAGCTTCTAGCTTTGAATTCTCCTACCTTGGAAAAAAAAACCTTGACTATTCACCCTATCCATGCTCCTCATTATTAGGACAGCACGGTGGCTCAGTGGTTAGCACTGCTACCTCACAGCACCAGGGACCTGGGTTCAATTCCACCCTTGGGTGACTATCTGTGTGGAGTTTGCACATTTTCCCTGTGTCTGTGTGGGTTTCCACTGAGTGCTCTGGTTTCCTCACACAGTCCAAAAATGTGTAGGCTAGGTAGATTGGCCATGCTAAGTTGCCTGTAGTGTTCAGGGATGTGTGGATTATAGGGGGATGGGTCTGGTGGGATGCTTTGAGGGTCAGTGTGGACTTGTTGGGCCGAAGGGCCTGTTTCCACACTGTTAAGATTCTACAATTTTATAAACATCTATAAAATCACCCCTCAGCCTCTAATGCTCCAGGGAAAATAGCCCCAGCCTATTCAGCCTCTCCCTATAGCTCAAACCCTCTAATCCCGGCAACATCCTTGTACATCATTTCTGAACCCTTTCAAGTTTAACAACATCTTTCCTATAACAGGGAAGACAAGAATTGAATGCAGCATTCTAAAAGTGGCCTCACCAATGTCCTGTACAGCCACAACAAGACATTTCAAATCCTACGCTCAATCCACTGACCGAGGAAGACAATCATGCCAAACGCCTTCTTTACTACCCTGTCTACCTGCGACTCCACTTTCAAGGATATTATGCTTCTGCACCCCTAGGTCTCTTTGCTCGGCAACACTCCTCAGGGCCCGACCATTAACTGTATAAGTCCGCGCCGCTTTGCCTTAGCAAGATGCAACATCTCACGTTTATATAAACTAAATTCAATGTGCCACTCCTCGGCCATTGGCCCATCTGATCAAGATCAAAAAATTGGGAAGTGAAGTTCAACACACAAAAATGAGTGCATTTTGCCACAAATAAAAAAGTCATATTACTTGGAAGGTGCAGATCTATGTTGGCTACAATGTCACAGTGCGAATATATCAATCAGTAAAATTAGCAGCACAGGTACCAAGGCCATAAAGAAGGCAAACCAAACACTATGCTTGTTTCTACAGTGAAACAGAATTAAAAAGCAAGGAAATTATGCTAAATCTGTATCAAACCCTTTCCCACACTGCATAGTGCTGTTTGCAGTTCTGGTTTCCATACTATAAAAAGGAGATAGTGGCAGTAGAGAAGGTACAGAGAGGAATTTACAAGCATGATACCAGGAATAGATCAAAGACTGGATCTTTTCCATTTTGAGGAAATAAAAGGTTGAGAGGTGGGTGGTCTACTAGAAATCTTTAAAATTATGAAGAATGTGGATAGCGTGAGTACCAAGAGATTTCCTCCTGTGGGAGAGAGCATAAATAGATGTCATCAATAAGAGACAGCGACCAAGACACGCAATAGGTAATTCAGAAAAAAGTTCCTTATCATAAGGGTAGTGGAAAAGTAGAAATTGCTACCATGAAGAGTGGTTGAAATGGTTGATGTGTTTAACGGCAATTTAGGTAAGATTTCCAGAGAGAAGACTGTACAGTGGGTTACAAACGGAATGCTTATAAGTTTAGTACACTTTGGATCTGTATGTTAAAGTAAAATGGAGGAATAAAGCAGGTCACGTCACTAGTTCGGAGTTCTGCTAACATGAAACCTGTGCATTTTAATTGCTAAAAGATGAGAGGGACACTAGGTTACTTTGTTGTAAAGCAGGTGCAAGGTGTTCATACTTGCATACAATGGCAGAAGTGCCTATACCGATAGCAGACAATCTGTTAGCCTCTGAAGTCCCAGGAAGACTGTTAGATTTTAAGTGGCTATTTTTTGAACTGTTAATTTAATTACAAGATTGAGTAGGATTGAGGTATAAGGAATAGCTAATCAGTGATCCTCCCTGATAACAAGAATCATGTCATTCAGGTTGTCATTGAGATGAGATCTGAGAATGAGTATATTCATGGGAAATCACTGAAGGGTTGGCTTGCATCCTTTCCCAAGTATCAGTAAATCTCCCAGAAACGTTAGTCTACCAAGATGGGGCTACAGGCCAATAGGCTCTGTCCTACAATGTGCAAGAAATAACCCTCATTGAGAAAGGCACAGGTTAATTATTGCAAACAATTCTTGCAATCCTTGAGTTCTGCACAGACTTTCATTAGACATTCATTAGAGATGAAGGTTTGAAGCCAGAAAAGTCTTTGCACTGTGGGAGAAAACCGGAGCATCCAGCAGGAACCCGTTCAGACATGGGGAGGATAAGCAAACTCCACACAGACAGTCACCCAGGACTAGAAGCAAACACGGGGTCCCTGGTGCTGTCAGGAAGCAGTACTAAACCACTGAGCCAAAATATCAAATTCAGCCAGCAATAATGGATTCAGGAAGGCACCTCTGCTTGGGTAAAAAGTGGCTTTGACTAATTTGAATAATGTGTGAATATTTTATTTCTGAAATTAACTGTTATTTGGTCAAATTACTTTTCATAACACACTGCTGAGTCTCTACGTATTTGTGCATATGTGTGTGCATGTGTGCGTGTGCATGTTTGTGTGTGTGCTACATCTCAAGAAGAGCAGTTGGAGATATTAGCGCAGTTTAAAGCAAATGTTAATAATCTTTACATCTTTGCTTGGGGATATTTTGTTTACAATAAACAACATTTTGTTCCTTTAAGAACCTGTAAATGTGTTTTCGATAGTGAGTCATTCACATTCTGATAAATTGGCAATATAACTTCCCTTTTTAAACATGACCTTTCTTGTGATCATTGGAATGGAGCAAGGAAAGGTATCAGTTCACTCCTAAATGAGCTCTAACAATAACCTGTGTATGACTGAAAAATAAAGAGGTAATACATCTTGCATTTATATAACACTTTTCATGACCACAGGACATCTCAAAGTGCTTTGTAGCCAGTAAAGCAATTTTTTCTATTGAATGTAGTTGCCGTATTAATCACATAGGAAATGTGATTGATCTTCAACGAACGCCCACAAGTAGTAATGTGATAATGGGGGCTAGTGGGAGGTGATGGCCTAATTGTATTATCGCTGGACAGTTCATCCAGAGACCCACGTAATGCCCTGGGGACCTGGGTTCAAATCCCACCACGGCAGATGGTGGAATTTGAATTCAATAAATATCTGGAATTAAGAGTTTAATTATGACCATGAATCCATTGTTGATTGTCAGGAAAAACCCACCTGGTTCACTAATGCCCTTTAGGGAAGGAAACTGCCATCCCTATCTTGTCTGGCCTACATGTGACTTCAGACCCACAGCAATGCAGTTGACTCTTAACTGCCCTCTGGGCAATTAGGGATGGGCAATAAATGCTGCCTAGCCAGCAACGCCCTCATCCCGTGAATGAATAAAGAAAATAAAAATAATGATCAGATACATAATCTGGGTTTTCTTAGTCTGAATGATCGAGGGGTAAATGTCAGCCAGTTAAATATCTCCTCAGCTCTTTTTCAAAATCATGCCTTAAGAGTCTTTTATCAGTCGAGCAGCTGGTCAGGTCTTTGGTTTATTATTTCATTGAAAGATGGCACCTCCAACAATGTAATGTTCCCTCAGCCTTGACTTCTGCATCCAAGGCCTGGAGTGGGATCTGAATCTGGCATCTTGGCGATTCAGAGGCAAATGCACCATGAACTGAGTCACAGTTGACACAAAAGAAGAAAGAGACAGCATAAGAAAATTGATTTTCTTTCCAAAAAATGACAAAGACAGGAATGATGTAGAAAATGAGTTAAGGATTCGGTCAAAATGTTGTGGAAATTGGTGAATTTGAACATAAACTGGCTGTTTGTTTGGATTAGAGGACCCTTTTCTGGGAACCGCATGAAGGTGAAGAAATCCGGAGGAGAATGAAAATGAATCAGGTGCAAGAGAGTTTGAATGATGATATTGGAAGGCAGCAACAAGTTAGGAGGAAAACAATAAGAAAATAATGAAAAGGATACGATCAAGATCAGTAGTCATACAGAAATCAGGGCAGAAGTTGCATAAACCAAATCAAGTCAGAGCAGAGGAGTAAGACTGAGAAAATGGTGTTGACATCCTGTTGTCTCTATTCCCAGCTGTGGTAACTTTAACAAAAGGGGGAAACGGGGTAATGCTTTCTGGCCCGTAAACTCTCAACGATGATAGTGCCAATTAAGGATGTTAAGCAAGTCAGCTCTGATGCTTTGCAAATTTCCACAGCTGCCTTCAGGATTTGTCCTGTGCAGACCAGCTCAGGGTGGGGGTTGCATCAGTTGTATTTTGAATGCAGATCAACTTGGAAGGAAGTCTTTGTGAAGAGGCGAAGAGGACTTAACCCATCACATGAAATTTGTGAAGAATGTTTAGAGGGCTCTCCCGTTCCTGCCCTATCCCCAGCGTCCATCTGCCCTCTGAAATATACAAAGCCAGCACTTTCCATTCTTCTCACTTTAAAAAAAAAGTCGCTGTCCAACCAGCAGCAACAGAAACGGCCACCGAAGCCAGTCAGAAAATGGCCTGCATTTCCAGTGACCTGGATCTCTTCCCACTACCCACCAGGGTCAAGAGATGTGACCACAAACTAACTGACAACTCAAAACCCCGGAAGGTTTCTACTCTCTGCCTGGGACATTTACCACCCAGAAACTCTACCGTGAAAATCCAGCTCCAGTTTATTGGGCAGATATATCCTGTGGACCTCTGGATATAATTAATCACACCTTATGCCACGAACCAAAAAAATAACATAATTGTACTGTACCTTTCACATCTTTGAATATGTCCTAGTACTTCATAACCAATTAACTGCTTTTCAAATCTGCCATCGTCGATTGTCACAGAAACCCATCTAGTTCAGTGATGTTCTCGGGGGAAGGAAATCTGCCATTTTTACTTCTCCAGCCTACATGAGACTCGAAATGCACAGCAATGCAGTTAGTTCTTGACTACCCTCTGAAACGGCCTGGCATGGCACAAAGGCAAATGGGGACAGATGCTGACCTTTCCAACTGTACCCACATTTTGTGAAAGAACAAAGAAACCTGTTCTGCCAGTGAAAGCCAAACAGGCAACATAATTTCTCAGCTAAAATATAGCACCCACAACACTCTTTCAGAACTGCACTGAAGTATCAGCTTGGACATATGTGCTCAAGATAAGTGGCAATGAGTTCACTATCTTTTGGCATCAAGTATGAGTTTTACCAGCTCACTGAAGAATCAACAATATTTTCACAAAATAAAATTAGAGATCAAATTCAGCTAAAAATAAGTGAGTTGTACTTCCATTCCATTGTGTGGTGTAAAAACTACATTTGTTTGGGCTACAAACTAAAAAAACTGGAAAAGATATTGCTTTAAACACTTAAACACACACAGGCAGACAGTGCTGCAAGTGGTGACGGCAAAATTACTTTGAGTTCTTTTATTTACATTTTGGCTCAAGAATATTACATTGGATTGGCTTCCCAACTCATTTTATAATCACTCTCTAATATTTCTATTTTGTCGCTGATGACAGGCAACTGGAAGTGACACAGAAAAACACAAGTCTAGCAGTGCGCTGCTGCCAATAACTGACATGGAAGAATGAGTCGAAAAGGGCACTTACAGTGTATTGAGGTGCTTCAAACGTCTGAAAGCTCCAGATGGGATATCTTTGATTTTATTGAATCGCAAATCCCTGATAGAAACATAAAAAGAAATAACAAGGATCAATCACAACTAAAGGAATCCGTTTTCAGAAAGATCCTACTTTTGCTTTTTTTTAACTACTCAAAACAGGTCTTGTAAGATCTTACAATAAAATATGAATTTCGACCATTGTGTAAATAAAATCCTGTATATGTCTTTCCCCTCCTTTATCTCTTCATAACATGGCCCGCAAAAGTATAAAATATTTTCTGTGGTATTGTACAGATTTTATATTGCTCCTGTTTAAATAATCTGATGTAAGCTCTCACTGAAAGAAAGCATTTTGTAGAATCATAGAATCCTTACAGTGTGGAAACAGGCCCTTTGGCCCAACAAGTCCACACCAAACCTCAGAGCATCCCACCCAGACCCATCACCCTATAACCCACCTAAACTAAACCTCCCTGAACACTACGGGCAATTTAGATGGCCAATCCACCTAACCTGCACATCTTTGGACTGTGGGAGGAAACCGGAGCACCTGGAGGAAACCCACGCAGACATGGGGAGAATGTGCAAACTCCACACAGACAGTCGCCCAAGGGGAATCGAACGCGGGTCACGAGCACTGTGAGGCAGCAGTGCTAACCACTGTGCCACCGTGCCACCCCAGAAGACTGAGGCACCAAATCTTAGAAGATTTAATGACCAGCTCATACTTTTTTTCCCAAAATACATTGTACAGCATTCTAATAAAAGTAATTCAAAAGAAGCAGAACATTGTCACATCGAATCGACTAAGGACAATTTCAATACATTGCAGCATCCATCTGTGAACTGCGCTGCAAACTGTAACAGTCAGTAACCATCATGTCAGCATTCTATAGATCTGGGTGATCCCAAAATACGACTTGAGATGAGTGACTAATAAGGAGAAAAGACAAAAACTAATCTCTCAGTAACAAAGATTGTGGGAAAGTGTTGAAATTGGCCAGATAAAGAGGTACACTGTCTGAGAAGCTTTTGGATGGTTGAATGATTCACAGGAAGCTACGCACTGTTGTCAAAAACCACAAAAGGCTTGCGTTTATCATAAAATATGTACAAAATGGCATCATATAAATGAAAGAAAAATCTGCAGATCACATGTGACTGTCACCAGTGTCTGCTTTGAAAAGCTCAAACCGACAATTTGTTCTGGAGGAAGTTAGAACAAATCTTGTCACTGAGAGTACTGAAATATAACAGCATGGTATAAATCAACTTCCATCTGCAAACAGGCTGTATGGAAAACAATCATATTCCAGTACAACTGTATGAAATACTTCGTATTGCAAAGATAGATTTTATGGAAGGAGACAATTACTTATATGCACTGCTCTGTCTTTCTCAAGTCTCCAACTCCGAGACAGCCAAGAAGACCTGGAAATGCAAGGAAAGTTACACTAATGCCTCAAATCCAACTTTAATCAAGGTTGCTGCAAGTGATTGAGACATATAGAGCTTCATTCAAACTACTGGTCACTGGTTTAATCCATGAACTAATGTCTGAAGAGCACAATCCTCACACTCAATATTAATTCACGTAGGAAGGATTGATTTTATTTTAATAAAATTACAATAAAATTAAAATCTGGAAAAAAAACATCGGCTTGCAAGGACTATTTCAGATCCTTCAAAACAATTCACTAGTACTAAGCACACAAACTAAATGATCATTTTGTACATATAAAGCAAGTCAGAATCAACATAAGCATGAATTAACAGACAAATTACAGCCAGTATTAACACATGGAATTGCAGAGATGATCTCATATCCCCAAACAAATGTGGCAACACCTACATTCTTTCCAGCTAGGCCTTCAGTCTCGCTCAGTGGATTTGGTCCTCACGTCATCTACAACAGTAGTTCCACTCGTCCAGAACTCCTTGAAGATTAGTGTTACCCAAACAGCACACCGCCCCCCTCCATGCAGAATCTCCTTGGCTATGTTTAGGACAGAACTGATGACAAATTCTCCAGTGCTGCCTTTTCAGCCCACAGAACCTGCTTTGCCATTCAATTAAATCATAGCTGATCATCTACCTCAATGCAACTCTCCTGTATTATATCACCGACATCTTTAGTCTCCAGAAATCTAGCGATTTCTGTCCTGAACATGCTCAACGGTTGCATATCCACAGCCCTCTGACATGGAGGATTTCAAAGATTCACCATCTTCAATGAAGAAATACCTCCTTATCTCAGACTCGGAACAAGGGGTAGGCCATGTCTCCTGGTTTTAGACTCACCAGTCGGGGGAAACATCCTACCTTCAACAACCCTGTCACATCCTGCAAGACTTTTGTACTTTTCGATGAGGGCACCTCGTTCTTTGGAAATACGGAGAATACAGGCCCAGTTTCCTCAATGTCAAGGTTAACATGCAGGTTCAGTCGGCAGTTAGGAAGGCAAATTCAAAGTCAGCATTCATTTTGACAGGGCTAGAACACGAGAGCAGGGATGTACCGCTGAGGCTGTATAAAGGTCTGGTCAGACTGCATTTGAAATGTTGTGAGTAGTTTTGGGCCCCGTATCGAAGGAAGCTGGTCTTCGGGGTATCCAGAGGAAGTTTACAAGAATGATCCCAGGGATTAAGGGTTTGTCATATGAGGAGCAGTTGAAGTCTCCAGGTTTGTGCTCGATGGAGTTTAGAAGGATGGTTTGAAGAAGATCTCATTGAACCTTACAAATACTGAGAGGCATGGCTAGACTGGACATGGAAAAGATGTTTCCACTAATAGGAGAGACCAGGACCGAAAGGCACAGCCTCAAACTGAAGGGACAATTCTTTAGAACTGAGATAAGGAGTAATTTCTTCAGGCAGACAGCAGTGAATCTGTGAAACTCATTGCCATGTAGAGGCCAAATCATTGCGTGTATTTAAGACAGTGATAGTTAGGTCCTTGATCAGTTGAAGGGTGCAGGCAGAAGTCAGGAGAACGGGGTTGAGAAACATACTAGCCATGACTGAATGCTGGAGCAGACCTGATGGACCAAATGGCCTCATTCCGCTCCTGTATCTTATGGTATAATGGTCTAGACTCACCAGCCGAGGGATTAATTTAGCAAAAGCCCACTGCATGTCATAACATGAAGTATATCCTTCCTGAGGAAAGGATACAAAAACTGTGAATAATATTCCAGATGCAGACTCACTGAGGCTCTAAAGGTAAAGACCCCATAGTCTTGCCAAATCATACGGCTGCTCTCTCATTACAGACAGAAATGCGGTGGTGGTTTAACCTGAGGCTCACCACACCTCAGGCGAGGGGAGAGACTGAGAAGCAGCGTACTTCATGGTAACCTCAGCCGGTGTGGGGACTGAACCCGTCACATTGTATCACAAACCAGCCGTCCAGCTATCGGAGCTAACTGAGCCCCTACAGTGCCGCCTTCTTCTTCAGCTCTGTTTTGCCTGCAGCTCCCCTGTGTATCTGGCCATGCAACGTTCATATTTTAGCATCCTTCCTGTTAGTACTGCTTTCAGGTTAAGGGTCGCCCAGTCACATGATGGATCAGTATTTGTTATTCTTCAAGAAAATTACATTTGGTCCCTTCACAATCATTGCAAACTTCTAAAAGTCCTTTTCAAACATTCTTAAAAACTACAGGCTATCCAGACAACTTGTAAAAAAAGTTTCCTTACTGAACAGTTTCCAAATCAAAGGATATCAAGGTAGCAAGGAAACGGGAATAAAGGATATACTAGGACTGAATACAATATACTTAAAGAGCTTCCTTTGTTAGTAAGTTAGCAGTCATCGATTAATGCCTGCAATAAACAAATGAATGTCAAAGTCTATGACCATTTGAACTCAAGCAAGTGGAAAGGGACTGGTTACCAACGTCCACGTCAGTAATTGGAATACACATGATTAAATTACAACATACACCTTCATACACTGAAGTACAAACCCAATAGATAAAGAAGATACATAAGCATTAATCAGCAAGACCATTTCAGGAACGAGAGAAGAATGAGGGAGGATCAGCCAGGAAGGGGTCTCAAGACCTTGTCCTATTTTTGGTGACTGTTAATTTACGTTGCACTTCCCTTTTTGAAATAACTCTCCCTTGTAAAGGCAATTTCTTTGGAACATGGGTAGTGTCAGAAAATGCTTCTGTTGATAAACGTTTGTTCGCCTGACAAGCTGGTAAATGCTGATTGCTGGTCACGACCTGCCAAAGAACATTCTCCAGCTTTCCAGGCTCCAGACTTAAACAGTTTAACTTCATTTTAATTGCTCTATGACAGGTGGCCATGCCTTTAGCTGTCAAGGCTCTAAGTTCTGGAATTCCCTTCAAACACTGTAGCTCTCTATCTCTCTTTCCTAAGGTCCTCCTGCCTGAATATTTTAGTTTCAAATTTACTTTCATAGGACTCATATCAGATGCCTTGGGACATTTACTTACATGAAAGGTATTATTGAAATATAAGTTGTGCTTATTTCAAGGAATCTGGCAGTCTGAAAGCCTTGGACAGCACTGAGTTCAACTGCAAATGGAATAGAATGAACATTAAAAACTAGGAACCTCTTCATGAGCTAAGAAAAATCTTGGTTCATGAAAGAGCTTGATAAGCTCTGTGTAAACTCATGATTGAGCACTGTGAAAACATATCATGAGTATGAATTGCTTGTAAATACATCAGGATTGAACAGTAGCTGTGCACTACAGGACAAAGATGCCAATGTTGGACAATCAGCCTGTTCCTTACAGATGACAGATCCCACAGCAGTGGAGTGACCAATGAGAAACAATGCAGGTAGTAGCTTATCTCGCAAATTCTTTAAAAGTTTTGGTTCATTTGTTCATAACAATCACCAAGCAAGAAACTATAATGTTTATGTGCAAGCCACATCATTTTTAAACAGAGTCATACAGCACAGAAACAGGCCCTCCAATCCACCGAGTACATGCTGAACATAACCCCAAACTAACTAGTCCTACTTGCCTGCTCCTGGCCCATACCCCTCAAAACCTTCCCTATTCAGGCACTTATCTAAGTGTCTTTTAAACATTGTAACTGTGCCCGCACCCATCACTTCCTCAGGATGTTCATTCCACATGCAAACCACTTTCTCTGTAAAAAATTTGCCCCTCATGTTGTTCTTTAAATCTCTCCCCTCTCACCTTAAAAATATGCCCCCTAGCCTTGAAATCCCCAATCCTAGGAAAAAACACCTAACATCAACCTTGTCTATACCCCTCATGATTTTATAAACTTCTGTTAAGGTCACCTCTCAACCTCCTACACTCCAGTGAAAAAAGTCCCAGCCTATCCAGCTTTTCTTTATAAGTCAAACCTTCCAAAGCTGGCAATATCCTGGTAAATCTCTTCTGAACCCGCTTCAGCTTAATAATATCCTTCCTATAAGTCGACCAGAACTGGACACAGTACTCCAAAAAGGTCTCACCCATGTCCTATTGAACCTCAACATGATGTCCGAACTCCTATACTCACAGCATCTTCTCACCGTTTTACCACCCCAATTTAACTGTTATTTACTTTCTCTGGAAATACTGGTAACAACAGTTACTTAGCATAATGCTGTTGTGGATTAGGAAAATCAAAATGAGAATTATTCAAAAAAGAGCACACTGTTTCTCAGGAAAGACAGTTCCATTGTAAGCTTTGGGCTAGAAGTCTGTGCTGTGACTCAGAGGGAGTTAGCAAATACGTTATGCTGCAAATTTTCCCCTACCATCACTGAGGAAGAATTTCTTCACCCAGACAGCAGTGAGCCTGTGGAATTCTCTTACATGGAAAGTGGTTGAGGCCAAAATATTGACTGTTTTCAAGAAGAAGTTAGTTATAGTTCTTTGGGCTGGAGAGATCAATGGGAACGAGGAGAAAGCAGGAACAGTCTACTGAAGTGGATGACCAGCCATGAACATACTGAATGATGCAGCAGGCCTGAAGGGCTGAATAACCTGGTCCTGCTCAATTCTTTTTTATGCTTCTAAGATTCAATTTCAATTCAAAAACAATAAGTCTGTTACCTTTCAGGAAGGTTTAACCCAATGGTCACCACGCCTCAGGCAAGAGGTAATGTTGAAAAGATGGGACCTTCGTGATAACCTCAGCTGGTGTGGGAATGTTGGCATCACTCTGCTTCACAAGCCAAACAGCCAACTGAGCTAACCAACCTTCAATTCTGCCCATTAACTTTCATCTGATTCCTCTATCTATTCACCATTCATTCTATACTGGAAACAGCTTATCACTGCCAGGCAACTGATGTTATCACCATTAATACTAGATAAGCTTCTCCCTGCATGTTACGGTATCAACATCTTCCTGATTATGAGGGGTTTTAAAGTGCAGTAGTAGTGTCCCTATCTCTGAGCCAGGAGGTTCACATTCAAGTTCCACCTTCTCCAGAGGTATGTCCCAACGTCTCTGAACAGGTCGATTAAAGATATCTCCATGATTTTGAAGATTTCTGTTAAATCTACACTGCTCTACACTCTAGGTAGAACTACCTCAGTTTCTCTAGTTGCTCTAAGTGACTAAAGTCCATCATCCAGGTACACTTCCGAAAAATCTCCTCCTGAACCCTCCATATACAATGATTCCCAAATTTCAGGCATTTCATTCAATTTAACATTCAGTAAGGCCAGCCAATGCTGAACAATCAGGAAAGTCAAATAATCTTGAACTCAGACAGCAGACACACCTATGACCAAACAGTAATAACCACAGCTTGAAAACTGGTTTTAATCTTGCTCAGACAGTGAATCTCACAACACCCGTGCTACCACTTCCACGGAGGGTCCACCATTCTCATGCCAATCAGGAATTAGTGAGGCCACCACTGGGCCTTTGCCTCAAATGAAGACCTTCCTATCACTCAGCAACACCACGGAGACAGTCATGACTGCTGCTGGAAAAGCACCCAGCAAGGAGGGTGGCACAGTGACTTCAGTCGTTAGCAGTGCTGCCTCACAGCCAGGGCTCGATTCCAGCCTTGGGTGACTGTCTCTGTAGAATTTGCACACTCTCCCCCGTGTCTGCGTGGGTTTCCGTCAGATTCCAAGAAGGGATTCTATGATGTTAAAGTCAGGATGTTGTGTGTTTGTTTTTAGGAGGTGGTTAATTTTCAGTGGATATACACCTGCCTGTCGTCCAGTCCCTTGATCAGGTACTGATCACTTTTGATTGACAGGCACTGATCACTTCTGATCAACATGAGGGTACAGGGCTCTCTCAACTTCCACCACAAGTTGCCAAGCTACTTGCTGCGTTAAACGAAAAGGCAAACATTAATTGCCCACTTAACAGCTTCAATTGATGGTGTGGTACAAGGGTAACCCAGGAACCTTCCTGCTCTGGATTTAATTCAGGTTAGGTAAAGGCGGTGACAAGATTTGGGTACATCGTGACCCTGACCCTTTGTCACCTGAAAGCTTACTACCTCTGGGCGCACAAAATTCAGCCCGTTGTATCCATTTCTGATCAGTGACATGTGATATTCTGCTAAAAGGTAATGTCGAGTATAGCGAGATGCTGATATCTCAATCAAACTAATGAAAGGATTTCTGTTTAAACTTCACATAACTGAACACCAATTCCACTGCTTTCAACAATCCTCTCTTTCTTCAATCAAATTAATTAAGCAGTCAAACTCAAATCACCATCAGCAAATTTTTGCCGATTGTCATTCAATCATCCACATGTTTCTCAAGTGAAAATCACATTTGGATTATTATTCTTCAAGGAAGGTGGTGGTGAAATAGTACTGGGTGATTTCAGCCTATTACATTTAAATAATAATTGTCAACAGGCACCAGGAAGGTTCAAGTCTTGGGGGATTCCAGACACAACACTGTGAGAATAGGTAGAGAAGGCAGTGAAGGAGTTTCTTTTAATACACAGGATAAATAAGAATGAGACCACATCAGGGTAATCTCAACCAGCTAGACAATGGAGGAGAAGCACTCAATGCAGATCTTGTGGTCAAGTTGGCTGCATTCAGGCCAAGAAGGAAGAGCATTCAATTACTGCCATCTGACAGCAAGTCAAATGTGGCTTTCATATGACTGGAAGGTGTAACACATGAAACACAGAATCAGACTGTGGACAATAACTTGGAAGAATGTACATTTAAGACAAATGGAAGCTATCAGGTATATGAATGCACAATTAAAACCTGTCAGAAGTTATATGGTCAGTATCTCACTCAACTTTCAGGTGTGAAGACAAAAGAGTGTTGTTTCTGTAGGTGGTCCCATAAATATGGCAGAATGTGGGCAGACACTTTTGCAGAAATGGAATAATGGCCGTTTTTCTTTGTTAAGATGACACTGCTAAATTTATCTTATGCTGGTTAGGGACCAGTAGCTTTCCTGTTTGAAGTAGGCAAAGCTTAAACTCCTAGGGATACGCTAATAGAACACAGCTATAAAATTTCACAGTTTTAAAGCAAAATAAAAATTAAATGAGCTTTGTAAAGTCAAAAAAATAAACAAACTATCTTATACACTAATACAAAGAACTAAGCCAAGGTAAATGTGAAATAATAGGCAAACTGTGGCCAAGCATACAAACCACACCATACATTGAATGGCTGAAGTGACCAAGGTGGATTAATCAGCAACCTACCCAGTCATCAATATTAGATGAGTGTTACAAAACCTTGCTAACAATGTCTTCCTCCTAAAGGATATCAACTCTTAACATCTGAAGACCCAGCCTTTGAATTTTCAAACATCACTCTGATTCAGACGGTATCAATACCTACAAAATTGGTCATGGCTCAATCGGTTCTCCTGAGACTGTTTTTGCCTGGAGTCCCAATGCTGCATTCTCATACTGACGCCCGGGTACACTCCCAACTCTTCAGCCACTCCTGAGCATAATACTATTTCTTGAAAGGGTTTCCTTTACCCCATAGACCCATCATGGAGCCAAAGATTGATGACTCATGGCTTCTTCTGATCCTCAACTTTACTGAAAAGGTTCCTGGGTTTCTCTTGAACTCTAATGCTAACTCTCTGCAGAGCTCAACAGCTCCTAGTTGTTCTGAGCCTGATCTGTCTATCTGTTTGTCTGCCTGTCTCTCTCTCTCTCTCTCCTTCTCCTCCCTATGGTATAGGACACTTCCCTTTCATACTACCATGATGTGACCTGTGGCCTGAGTTTTAGCACACCAATTCACCAACCATCAAGGTACACTGTTCCCTTTAAAAAGTGTGGGTCTTTCAGCTGTTAAAAAAAACTTGAACAGAGCATGCACAGTCTGTGCTGAACATGCTCTGGAACTCTGTGCCTACCAGAAATTAGCCTCTGTCCAAAACCGGGAAAGTTCAGGTTTCACGACAATATCAATTCTCCAGGGTATATCCTCTGCCAACTTCTAGTGGATAATTGAGTGCACCCATAGCACAATCAGTGGCATGAGCTACTAAAACAGTACATGGATAACATGAGAAAGAAAATGTGGAGAAACACTACTGAAACCGTATAAGAATTTCACATTGAGAGATCCGCTACTTAGAACTTAGAAATTTCCCTGTAAATTTTGGTAGAACCGACTAACAAGAATGCCTGGATAAGGAGATCCACACTCTATCTGCACCGTGGCATCACGGGATTGTTATGTCTGTAAACAAAAGGACTAAAAATATTTCATTCCAGCAACAGCAAAAACAACATACCGATGAAGCTGAGCAATGCTGTAGACAACAGACAGGGCGAATGTAAAACTCATCTCGACTGGATGCTAGCCAACAGTTTCAAACCGCGGGGAAGTTACATAGTTCACTTCAGACAGGTTTGCAAGCCATGGTGTTGGGGAAGGGGGCTAAAACTGCATGAATGTCTTACCCGTTAGCCACATCTCCTCTACCAACCTGACTGTTAAAACATTAATTCCTGACATGTCACCATTGCTCAGCCAGTAAATGGAAGTGGCAATAAGATGGAACCTCAGCAAGTAAGCAGGCTTAGGGCAGGGAAGAGCTGAAGCTGTTTTTCTGGGGTGTGCTGCAGGAGTGGACAGTGGAGTTGATTTGGTTTCAACTTTTCTCAGCAACAGGGTGGGAAACTCACCCCACCCCTCCACCCCAACAATAAAATCCAGCCCTCGGTTACAAAGAGGGAATAATTAGTAGTTCAAGTTTACAACCGAAGCTTGTGGAATTAAGGGATATGCCTTATAATGAAATCACTTTGGCCTTTGACAGCGGGATTAAAAGTAAACATTACACACAACACAGAGCTCAAGAGCTGTAAAGGGATATTAGATGTCAATAATGGAGCGGATTAAATTATAGCCAGGCACTCGTACAAGCAATCTCAAGGTTTCACCACTTCAAGAAAGACCTTCAAATTCATGTGAAATGTCCAGCATGATACACCACAAATTCATTGCAATTACCGTGAAAATATTAGTCTTCACAGAATGCTACTATTATTGAACACTAATCACAAGTTAAGTAAAGCCAGATGTCTTTACCAATGTAATGTTACAGAAGAGTCCGTAAGTAAATACTATAGCCATGCACCTGAGAAAGACTGAACAGTCTTTACAACCTGTAAACGAAGACACAAATGGAAGCTTACACGACTGACAACAAAGGAGGGAGTATAGTTCCTGGTAATACTTAAATGTATACATTAAGAATCTTGCATATAAATGTATGGTTACAATTTCAGATTACGCTTTAACATGGACATTTGGTGTTAAAAATTCCAATGCACTTTTATAACGTCACAGGCCATTGTTAACATGCAGGATGTTCGGTGCAGTTGTGGACATTGGTGCAACAGAGTTTCAAGTCAATTCTGCACATGCTGTTTTTGACTGAAAGTTTGCCACACACAGAAATATGAAGACTTATTTCAAGTACTGTTGATTAACACATAAGTCTGCAAATTTCAGTCCACGTTCAATACTTGATCATATTTGGCCCAATTCTTCTCCCTGCACTTAAAGTAATCGTATCTTTCTTAATCTTTGGGGACACGGTGACCTAATGATAAAATAACTGGCCCAGTAATCTACGACAGCTGTTAGAATTTAAATCCACCTAATAAAATCTGGAATTGAAAGCTAGCTTCAGTGATGGTAAGTACAATCAACTAGTCAAAATGATCCAAATTTACAAAATCTGACAGATTTAAAACCCAAACCATTCTTGAAAATAATAATTATACCATGATAGGCTCTAATTAGATTTCTAACTCATCATTAAATATCCAAAATATTGTTAGATGGTTGACAATGCTGCTACTCCACCTGGAATTATTAAAGCTGACCTCCAAAAATGATACTGAACGGTATGTTTGAAACAAAGCACAGCATATTTGTGAAAAAGAACTGGGCATTGGCCTTGTCTGAATAAACGTTCCAAATAGTTTTCAATTTTATTACTCAGGAAAATTAGCCACATTTTTCAGCCTGTTTTTACCTTGGTATCTGTTACTAAATTAATGGTTGGACCGTCTATCTCCAGATTGCCAACAGTGGCCCTGTCCCTCGTTGCTTCAAAGTACCAGGAGTTCCAAATATGACTTTCCATTTCTGAATGCCAATCTTCTCCCAGAGGAGGCACCACAGATACTGCTTGACATTTTACGATTTGAGTTTAACTCAAGAGTGTGACCTCAGTGTGATGAGACTACTTTCCAACTCTCACCGTCTGGTTCTGAATAGAGGTGAAACCAAAGTGGCCATAGATCTAGCAGATCATTGGGCTGCCTCCTCAATTAGACAGAGGCAGTTTGCATTTTAATCTGAGGGTCACCATGTCATAGGCAAAGTTAAGGAGGAGGGTACAGGCATTTGAACCTGTGTCTTTGGCATCACTCTGCATCACAAACCAGCCATCCAGCCAAATGAGCGAACCACCACTCCACCCCACCAACCCCAGTTCTGAACACCAATATTCTAATTCACATCCTCTATCCCAGAACTAAATGTTTGTTTAGCCTAATAGGATGTATGTGAAGATACTGCAGATACGCCACAATGTTCTACCAGGGCAAAAGTGGTTTTAATCTTTTGAAATTTTGCTGATGCTAAGCAACTTAAGAAAACAACTTCAATAATTATTATACTCTTAACGGAAATTCAGTGTGGGCAATAAATTTTGGACAAGCCAGTGATGCCCTCATCCTGTGAAAAAATTTTAAAAATACATTAAGCCATAGCCAGCTCTCTGTCAGACACGTACGTTAATATATTTAATATTAAGCAGAAACATAAAATAATTCTGCAGAACGAGACATACAGATATTTGTACTTGGTTCATTAACCACTATGAGGTTGACATCACCAAATGAGCACAGAAATTCTTTCCCATGATCCAGAAGAATGCCATTTCTATTGCATCATGGTTAATTGCACTTTATCGACTGCCAATTTCTTTTCCTGGTTTTTCCTGTTTCTCGGATTACATTTTAACTACTGTATTATGGTTTAAATCAAACTCTTCAAGCAGGTCCTCCAGCGACATTGCTTTGTACTTTTCACACTTCAACAGTTGGGAAACAACAAGGCCACTAGCTGTTAGGCCTCAAATTACTCAAACCTTCAACAGTGGCTGTAAAATTATCAGTACTGTACTCTCCAGCTATGTGCCAGCTCTCAGCAGTTGTTTAGACAAAGATCACTTGTACAATGGCTGTTCTTCAAGAAGCACTTTTTTATATGTTTTACTATGTTACTGCCATACAACAGTGAGGGTCAGGGTTTCTTTGTATGAAGTGAAAACCTCAATTAGGTTACAGTTTCAACATTCAGAAATGGTGATATAAAACAATCAAATGTTATTTGTGACAACCAATGAAGACTTTCCACGACATAGCTGGGTAAGCGGATTAGTCTAAAACTTCCAACTTAAATACAATTTCCTTTCTAAAACAGAACACACCAAGGAAAGAATGTGAGACTGAATCAAGCAACTAATTTAATGCAGGCTAATAGGTGACCCGAGCGTGAATCACAGAGAAGGTCTAAATCCTACAAAATCACCTTCTTTTCTGGTCAGTCCAAACTGAATGTTAGATCGAGAACAACAGCATCTTGCAGGGATGCTCATTGTAACAGCACTGTTCAATTTCTCACAGCAGCAAGCAGCGCTTCTGAGAAGCAAAAAAAAACTTCAGTAAAAACTGTGTCTGGAATTCTGCTGGCTCTACAGAATTCCTGTCCACATCAGTAATCCAGAACAGACTTCATCAATGGTTTTCTCCATCTACAGTCGCTTTCTGCTGCCTAGTGCCAAAGCATTCTCAATCCAGCTGTTTAATTTGTCACTGCCTAGTGTCACGGTGATAAAATATGTACTACAGCCAGTCCCCAGGTTGCAAGTGGGGTGCTATTTTTCTACACAAGTAGGAACACAATACAGGACAATATAAAGCAGCCTTTCATAAGTGCAGGAAATGGTTGTGTGTCGGATATTTAATATTACACCCCTGCATAAGATCACTTTGTAAGTACATGTGTTCATAAGTCAGACATTTGTAAAGTGGGGACTTTCTGTAATAATCTGTAAAATCACACTGACAAACATAAAAGCCATGGACTTTGGGGACAGGGGTGGGGGTTGAGAGAAAACAGTTTAAAATGAGCTAAGATACTAAAATGATGATGAAAGTCTCATTGGACCTGAAACTAGTCAAGCTGACATGAACATACAAAACTTGCTTAAATGTCTAAGGATTAATCATCCAGGCATTAAAATTCCTCATCACAATGGAACCTTCATATATCTCTGGAGACACAGACAAGGCAAATTACTTAAAAATGCAAGGCAACCTTCCAAGGAAGAGGCGAGAAAACAAACAAATCGCTCCCAGGGGAATGAAACGAGTGAGATTCCTCACAATCCAGATACCCATCAAAACTGACCATGCGCTGGGAAGGACATAAACAAATGTAAAGAAATAGACATCGATGCAACTGTTGCAGACAGACAATTTCAAAAGAGATACTTGGAAGCACATGCTGGAACCAGTATTCCAAGGGAGGGTCAACAGATAAGAAATTTGTTCTAACTCAAGAAAATTTTGCGATTGGCTCCTCATTGCTTACAGTGGAAAACTGTTGACAACATTTTAACTGTAGGTGTTAACTCGTGCTAGGAATTTAAGTCTTTGCTGTGACTGACTGAGAGGGTTGAATTGAGGGGCCTGATTGTAACACTAGATGCTTTCATTTCCGCAATGTACCTCACACATAGATGGACGTTTGAAAATGCTTCACATGAAGGAGGATTGGATGTGAGTGGAAGGTATAAAGGAGCACGGGTGGCATGGAAGATTTTGGTGAGCTTTTAAAAACAACAGGATGATTGCACAAGAAAATTCATTACAGAATAAGAATGCAATGTCTGACTGAGGAGATAAAATGGTGGAGCAGAAGACATAAGAGAGACGCCGACAGAGAAACAGAGAATGTACAAGGTTTGAGCAATATCAGTGTGGTGGACAGAAGATCTGGTAATATTTGAGAGCAAGGACAACAATTTAAGTAAACTTGATGAGGATTGATGTGGTATGAAAATTTGACTTTATGCAGCTGATGACAGTGGCACATTTTGAATGGATTATAACATGTGCAGATTCTAAATAACTAGTCTGCACAGCCACAGAAACTGAGCCTTTACACGATAATAAGCATGGCAGCATCTACACTGCAATGTCGCCTGCCTCCTCCATTAGCTCTGTTACCCATGACCAGAGGTAGAAGAAGACTAAAAAAACACAACAACAAATTACAGAAAGCTGTGCGCACAGCCTAGACCATCGCGAAAGGCAACCTTCCATCCATGAATTCCATCTACACTTCTCATTGCTGCAAAAAGGCTGCCAACCTCATCAAAGGCTTCTCCCACCTTGGTAATACTCTCTTCCATCAGGCAGAAGATACAAAAACTTAAACACATGCACCAACAGGTTCAAGAACAGTTTCTTCCCTGCTGTTATTAGACTGCTGAATGGACCTCTCTAATTTCAAATCTAATGTTGATCTTGCTTTTGTGCACCTCCTGTGCAGCCGTAAGCTTGTATGCCTCGCTCTGTCTAAACCCCCCATGGTCTGTATGTCCTTGTACGTTGTGACCTGACTGTACTGCTCGCAAAATAAAACTTTTCACTGTACTTAAGTACGTGACAACAATGAATCAAATCAAATCAGACTGATTAAGTGACAGTTCAAACTGAGACTGGACTGACCAGTATATCTAGTAACTGCAACCCAGTTATGACCAAATGTTGATGGAGAGAGGTCAGAGAGAAAGAGAGACACACACACTCTCAGCCCATTTCAACATGCTTCATGTCATCGGATTACTTTTGAAATGCAGTTACAGTGATTTATGCGGCAAATCAAAGCAGCTACTTAACACACAAATTCCTACAGATGTCAAATGGTGTTGAAGTAACTTTGTTGGTCTCCAAATAGTGCCACTTTCTGACAGGAAAGGTTTGTCAAACCATAATGAATTGGAAAATAGCAAAGATAGCAGGAAGGTCAATATTGAAAGGTCAAAGTGACAACAGGAGAGAGAAGGGGAAGGCAGAAATAGGTGCATAGAGGAAGAAAAGAAGCAGCTTGAGAAAAAGAGAAAGAAACAAAAATGATAAAATTAGAAGGAGCAAGGCGAGATACAAAGAAAACATTCATGCTTATCATGCTGTGGTATGAATGGCAAGGGTGCCAATTCTGATGACTAGTGCATTGTAGACTGGACTGTACTTAAGATTGAAAGGGTTGAACCAAACTAAACAGCAGAAACTCAGTTGTGGAGCAACAATGAATTTCAGAATTCTAGAAGAAAAGGTCAAGGTTGCAGATAGGACTAACTTTTGGACAGAATGCAAATTTTTTAGAGTTGGCTTCTTAAAGAAGGAAATGATAATTGCAATCTTACAGAAAGCAGGCACACCACCAGACACCTAGAGGATGTTGGCAAGCGTGAACTGGGAAGTTATGTGGTGAGAAGCTGGAGTAAAAGGCGATTGAGAAAGCAACATACGATCATCATTCACAACTGCACTTTGATTTTAGAGAAAGATATTGCAGATAATAGCTAAGTGCTCAGCTAAACAAGGAGGGTTAAGGACAACTAGATAATGCAATAACAATGGGGATGGCTGATAATCTGGTTATGGTGGTGGGGGGAGAGGGAAGAAATTGCAAAATGCCCGAAGAGAGGTGTGGAGCTTCTGATGCATGATTCATCCACACTTAGTTGTTACAATGTGGGCAAGTCTTCTGGCATCCGCTGATTTCACAAACATTAGGTTTCCAGCTCAGTGTGAAATACACAATTAAGCGGCTGCATGACAGCATGGAGCCAAAGCTCACACAAGACTAGCGTCACACAATGTTCGCCTGCATTCTTAAAGGGGCAATGCATTCTGGCTACAGCAGGTACAGGAACATTTTGCAGAATTGAGTCAAAGTAGGAAAAGTGAAAATGGCAGGTTATGGGAGGACAATGTGTTTTCTGAGGTTCTCTGACATGGTACAGGAAGTCTTGGTGCAGGTGGTGGGCAGGAGGAGAAATCTCTGCCCAACCACAAGTAAAATCCTGAAAAGGCAGTGGGAGAAGATAGCCAGCTCTGTCATGTCTACTTCCAGGAACTGGGGGGCAATTCAGTAAGACTGTGTCTCACTTCACAGCAGTGGCCAAGGACAGGATGAATGTTCAAATCCCATATAGGCCTCAAGTACGAAAATCTTTTATTGTTTTACCTCATATTCACAGATTTCACCTTGCTGCAAGAATCACAGCTTGCACACATGGCCAGTTATTCAACTGTCACAGGCTCATCATCCAAACTCAACTACACTCAACAACAATCTTTCCCTCTCTCCCTTCCAGGATAAAGGAATACATAGCCACAGACAACAACAGTTAAGTGGTACGAGCTCTCACCTCGTGCAGAGGAGATTGTAGAATGTCTAGGGTTAGCAGCAGACCAAAACCAGAGATGAGGGAATAATTCTACTGGATCCATCATCTAATATCTCATTTCCACGTCATCACACAATTTCTTGTGATTTAAAAATTGCAGATGGTGTATGTAAATTGGCATCTCTTATTTCCCTCCTACCTCTTACTACAACCGGACACTTGTGAGTAACTTCTTTCAGATATCCAAGAACTACCATCTGACCAGGCAGTCGCACAGGAGCATGAAGCCCAAGTGGATTAGGAGGCCAATGGCAAAACACAACCACAGGATCTCATGCTTGCAGCCACTAGCTCAAACAGCAACACCAAATATTCCTGAGGAATACAGTGAAACACAATCAACACTCGGTGAGCTGAATTTAACAACGGTGATGGTCCTCATGGCTAGCCACAGGAAACACCTCTGCCAAGGCCATTTTCCGAGGGCTTACACAATTCAATGCCCAACTGAGTGGGCAGGTTCTCAGTCTCAGCAGTGCCACTGGATACAGTGGCCACTGCTGATACTGCAGCCAGGCAGCAACAATGGAAACAGCCCCAGAAGCCAAATGATTGGGTGTGGCTCCCCAAGGTGACTGAAGTAGGCCTCGAAGGAGGGGGTCCTTTGCCTGCTGCTAGTGGAATAAGGACCTCAATTGGCCTCTGAGCAGCAAGGTTGTTCTTGCACATCACCAACCCAAGTAAACTGGATGGAGTCAGGAAGATGGTGGGCACTCCAATCCAATGCTGCAGCCCCTTGGGTAGCCCTGTGTAAGTGCACAAGGTCAGCCAAAGGCACATCCAAGATAACCATAGAGGCAATTAGTTACCTATGTAAGGAATATTGAATGGTTGTGGATTCGAGATGGTGATTTGTTATGGCTTTTATTTCAACACTGGAGCATAGAGAATGATGTGATGGTTAGTGAAGGAGGGAAAGGAAGATGCATGACTGTTGCAGAATGGGGATCTGAGGTTGTGTTCACTGGCATCATAGTTGGTGGAGGTATTCACATACAAAAAGGGATGCATGGATTGTCTCTCCCTTTCCATCTCCCCACCAGCAGCCTACCTAGCACTGATGGCAAGGTATGATGGTGAGGTTGTACCGGATAATATACAGATATGAAGATATATGCTCTACCCAAGTACTCCAGGAAGTTTCAGGCAGTGGAACCTTTGCATGAACATCCCAGTGATCTGCTCAGTGATGGTGTTTAGTGGTACCATACTGGTCACATGTGTTTGGACTGCCCAGCAGTATGACAAGTCAGGTGTAAGTGTACAGCACTTCTCACCCAGCAGCCACTGTCTGGTTTAATGTGACCACTTAAATGCAGACTAGCCGGAATGAAAACATTAAGATTGTTGTCCGGATACTGAGCATTTACCCACAGGAAGTGCGAACAATAGTCTTGCGCCAACTCTATATTCAGAGGGTAGACGTCTTCGTATCAGCGTACACCTCTGCAGTTACAGGCAGCTTCTCGAAAGTCATTTATGCAGTCGATTGCCTCCTACACCATGGACAAGCCTGGCCTCCTGCACATCCTGCCTGCTTCTCTCTGCTTAGACAGAATAGAATGTACTCATCACTGTAACATAAACAGTGCCAGCCACCTTCTTTAGACAGCAATTCTATTCAGAAAATAATGTAAGAGGCTAATGGAATGCCAGCCTTTAGATTGTGCAGACTAGAATCCAAGGGGATACAGGATACATGTTGATGTCATGTTTCAGCTATACAAATTCCTAGTTAGACCAAATCTGGATTATTCCAAGCAGCTTTGGACACAACACCATTGGTATGAGATATACACTGTAAATACTTACACTAAAATACAGGAAAAGCAATGCAAGTTTACTAGAATGATACTTGGACTTCAAGGATCAAACTACGAGGAGAGACTAAACAAATACGGGTTGTATTCACTGGAATTTGGATGGTCAAGGGTGATTCCATTGAAGCTTTCAAGATATTTCAAAGGAACAGATGGGGTAAATTGGAGGAATTATTTCCATCAGTTGCAGAATTGAAGACTGGGGGCCCAATATAAAAATTACAGCCAGATTTTTTCAGGACTGAAATTACAAAAATACTTCTTTTCGTATAAAAATTCTCTTATGCAAACAGCAACTGATGTCAGATCAGCTGTTCTTTTTACATTTGAAATTAATAAGATTTCTGTTCATTAAAGCTATAGGCTAAATAATGTATGGAATTGATCACATATCTCACAATGGTGGAATAAGCTTGCGGGCCTAATCTTGTTCCTGTAAAACTGTAAAAGGTACAGTATTTCCATATTATGATGAGCAAATTATTCTGAAATTTCCTGATCTATACTTTGTAAAGTCTTTTTCTTTTTATTTTTCTGTATTTTAATTGTGGACTGAAATGAGAAATAAATTGTTTTAAAACAAAGGATAGCTGGAGGATCGTTCTAAGTTTTGAAAACACAAATACCCTGACACACACTGTATCACTGTTTACATAGCTACTGGTTCCAGCATTATTTGAAATATAGTTTGCAGATGGGCTGCAGACAAAGGATTCAGTACAAATGAAACTTTGGCTGGCAACAAATAGCTGATTGGTCTGTGGACCTGTGACCAGCTACTGATAACAAAGCCTTCCTGCCTGCTAACAACTAAATGATTGGTTTGCAGGTAGCTCAAAAGCTTGGGACAGTGAACAAGAATACACAGAAGCTTTCAGACCTCCATAAGTTCAGGAGCTCTCTGTTCTCTGCAGTTAATGTCACGTACAGCCTGAGAAACTAATTTCTTCTTCCTTCAGCAGATGCTGTAAGCTGTGACTTTTCATCAGTACGTCAGAGACCTTTCATAAGTGAACCAGCTACCTTGCGCTTCTCGTAAGCCAGTGGAAGCATCCGCAGAAGGAAGGCTAAAAAGCAGCATTCTGATCAGCACATGAACCATTTCAGCAGATCATGTGAACAAAGATCAGTGAACGTTTTTCCCAATTTTCCCTTCATCCATAACATCCTGTTTTTTTTCCTGACTCTCTCTGTGTGTGTGCGTGTGTGCGTGTGCGTGTGTGTGTGTATATGTCTGTGTGTGTATATAAGTAAAAGGGGGAGTTTATATGATATCAAAGTTTTAACAAATAGAGTTATATACCAACATTTCATAATTGTATACGCCATAGCTCTAGTCTATTTATTTGTAATAATAAGAATTATTACTTTAGTATAGTCATCTGGATCACGCAATCAAGCTGGGTCTGAAAGTCAGGGGAAATCAGAAAATTCTGCATACTTTTAAATAAGAAAATCTTTCACTTTTGTAACGATTGCAGGAGTATCTAAGCCTGATTTCTAGCACACTATCGAAGGGAGGCATAACAGCCTACCAAAATCTTAGTGCATTACAGCCTCCACGGCCCAGATTTTAACTTGTAGAGAACCACAAGCACAGACCCCAACACAACGATCATCCTAGCTTACTGACATGAACTCCAGGCCACTTGGCTAACTCAGATCCTACCTATACCCAGAATCAACAACCTAACACCAGGGAACAGGGGCTGCTGAGGCCACGCCATGAGAGCTATGGGAATAGTCCCCAGTGTGGTATCTGAGGAGAATGAGAGGAAAGCCTCAGTTCCCTTGTGGAGTATGAGGAGCACTCTGGTTCTTATGGAGTATAAGAGGAGCACTCTGTTTCTTATGGAGTATAAGAGGAGCACTCTGTTTCTTATGAGGAAATGGTCACAGAATGAAACCAATTAACCTAGTTGGCTGTCTTCTGGACCTGCTGTCTCTTGGCATCCAGCATCTCTGCTGCAGCCAGAGACGTGTGTTCCAAGCATTATACCAGTGCAAAATGTCTTCAGTGTTTGAAACAAATCATCAGAATCCAATATTTGAGTATTACTAAAGTCCTCTCTTGTCTGGGCAATCATCTCACACACTGTCTGAAACATGTCTATAAGTACATGGTATGCACATACATAAATCCTGTGAGCAGGGTGTTGCTCCAATTTACTTTCTTTGGAGGAGAGTGTATGTGTACAGGCATGTGTGTAAATGCAAGGGAATTGGTGTAAGGGGGTAAATACCATATATGAATTGAAGGATAGATTTTAAATCAGTGACAAATTAGTTTAATCTCCACTTTGAAACAGAAACGGAGATTTCCAGAGAAACTCAGCAGATCTGGCAGCATCTGTGGAGAGAAAGCAGAGTTAATGCTTTGGGTCAGTGTAGAAGGTCACTGGACCCAAAATGTTACCTCTGCTTTCTCTCCAAAAATGCTGTCAAACCTGCTGAGTTTCTCTGGCAATTTCTGTTTCCGTTTCAGGTTTCCAGCATCCACAGTTCTTTGTTTTGTTTTACTCACCATTCTGTGGAGGGTTTTTTTTTTGTTTTTTTTTAAATGTGTATCTTCACTATTCAAAACAATACTCAAGATGAAGGGGAGCTTTGGTCTTGCTTTATCACAGCGGTAAAAGAAAGGTGGGACCACACGCACTTCATCTCCAATGACCAAGTGTTATTCTACACATGATATCAAATAAAACCAAGCTGTTCCAAATCAGAATAGAAAGCTGCTTCAGCTCAAATTCTATGTCAGCATGACTGAAATTCAGCCTGCAGTGATTTAACCAATATGAAGTATTTCAGTCCTGCTTTCAATTTTATGGTTTTTAGTCCCAAGGATCACAGGCCTTGCTACACATCTAACAAACATTTAATTGAAAAATATTCCACTCTCATGAAAGCTATTTTTGTTTATTCAGAGAACTAAACTTCTTTCCTAAAAAGATGGGAAAGTCCAAATAATACGCAAAACCAGTTTTTGCTTCCAGTCATACCATGTAGCCCCTCAAGCACTATTTTAAGAGTTTTTGAGAGGTTAAGAGAAAAGTAAGTTTGCTCACTCTACTTATTACTTGAACAGGAGTTGGATGAAGACTTTTATAAATGTCCGTGGAATAGAAATTAGAAGGTTTTGCTTCTATATTTGATACTTGACCCACAATTAGCTGATAATGTTAGTGTGCCTGTATGTCTGTGTATGTGAGAGAGAGAGAGAGCGAGAGCAACAGACAGCACACGAGAAAGAGAGATGATGGAAGCAAAAGCAAGACAGGCAGCATGAGAGAGACGGAGGGAGTGGGAGTGAGAGAAACTGAAAACAAAAGTAAGAGAGCAAGTGGGCGAATGAGAGAGAGTGCAGATGTGTAAAAGGGTAAGAGAGAAAGTGGGAGCGTGAGAATGAAGGCAAGAGTGAAAGTGACTTGCATACGTTTTCCTTTTCTCTTGTGAGCAAATTGCTTTTAAAATGGGACCTAATCATCACTGACTACTTAACTGGCGTTGCTGGCTCAAAGTCTTGCAAGTAAACATTTCAGCTGCTAACTCAGTGTCTCAACAGTCCAGGCAAATCCATTTCACCAGTGAATCAAATGACTTCAATTTCCTGTATGGAGTGGTTGGCTTCATACAGTCAGAATATTGTATTTAAAAGATTTTAAAAGATTTATTCAATTTGTAGTTGAGGTCAGGTCAATTGAGGGAAGTACTTCTCAGCACTAGGCTACACTGAAGCGATAAAACAGTTGAATATTCCAAAAACCCTACTGGGGCCTATTTACCTTTGGAGATAGGCACAGATGAGGCAATGAAACAGGAGAGCTGGTGAGAGGGGGATTTCAAGATAGATTGAAGCAAATATCAATGTCAATTAATGTTCATGAATTTTAAATGTAACATTTCTGAAACAGCAATGTCAGCAGACACATTACCCATTGGGAAAAGAAGTCTGAAGTAAAACAGCACAGCCTTTTTAAACTGACACAAAATATTGAACTGTCTGTAATTAGATACAGGAATCTGCTTTTTCAGTTATTCCCCTATAAAATTCAGATTCAGCTGGGATTATCAAAAACACTGCAACAAAACGATACTATTTAAATATGTTTAATGATCAACATAGGCATTTATAGATTTAAAGTGTAGCCCTGGGCTTCTCTCATAGCTTTAATTTGTGGGCTAATAAACCAGACAGTGATACTGACAAATCCTGATGTGTAACAAGTTACAAACTAGAGCAGCACAGTGGTTAGCACTGCTGCCTCGCAAAGTCAGGGACTGGGGTTCCATTCCAGCCTCGGGTGACTGTCTGTGTGGAGTTTGCATGTTCTCCCTGTGTCTGTGTGGGTTTCCTCCCACTGTCCAAACAATGTGCAGGTTGGGTGGATTGGCTATGCTAAATTGCCTAGAGTATGCAGGTTTGGTGGATTGGCCACTGAAATGCAGAGTTACAGGAATAGGGTAAGGGGGTGAGGATGGGTGGGATGCTCCTCAGAGAGTCGGTATGGACTTGTTAGGCCGAATGGCCTGTTTCCACATTGTTGGGATTGTATGAAGTTAGATGGAACAACAATGGGGTAAATGTCATAACCTTCTCAAATATTCCCAGGAAAGGGCAATCCAGAACTCCTTTTAAAAAAGGGAGGAAAAAATTTGGTTTTTAGCCATGTTGAACTGTCTTTCAACACTTGCCATACATGAACAATGATCACTTCTTTAAAACATTGAAGATTGCCGGCCATACACCAGTAAGAGCTACAATCAACTCATATATTCACTGCATTCCTTACCAGCTTCCTTTGACTGCCAATATTAGGATCAACAAAGAAGCAAAAAGTCGCATTCTGTTTATACCATAGTCTTCAAAAGCCTGATTAAGTTAGTTTCCCTCTCCATCTTCAGGCCTAATGTTGATTAACTTGCTTGTTCACACCAAACAATGACTTGAAACATCTGAATATTCAATCTGCATCAAAGTGACATTTTTACAATACGGTGGAATTTGAAAGACAAAGGGCAGTTTTATCTCCCAACACTGCAGACCTGGGAACTTCAAAGAATTGAAATCCAGACCTGGAGTTGGAGTTGTGTAGCAGCGCAAAGGAAACTGTCAAGATCAAAAGAGTTCATGGGCCACCAGTGGTCTGTAATCCAATTGCTAAATATCCCAACGCTAGAGGATGCAGCGCTGTATTCTGACAGCAACTACTGCACTGTAATATTATTCTTCAAAACAAAAATCAAGCTTCAGGAACAACTCCCAGTCCTGGTCAGCAGTCACAAACACAGAGTTCTGTCACTAGCTTTTTGTAGTTTACTTCAATCCCGCTACAAAATGAACTTTACTGATGGTCATGCAATGTCAAGCTTAATGTACAAGGTATTCTGATGTAAATGAAACCCTATGCTGAGATAAGCTTAGACAATATGGTATAGTAACATTTCAATTCAAATCAGTCAATCACAATTTCCTGTCATTTGCTAGCAAAAAAACACAAAGAGCAAAATAAAGCCTCTGCCCATGCTTGTGCTATATACTGGACGAATGTGTGATTATGCTTGCAACATTCCTGATCTCTCAGCTATGAAACATACAAATAGTTCACTGCATCCAAGCTAACAGACTGAAGCACATGATTTGAACCAAAACTAATATCTTGATTTCGGGAACCTATTGTTTTTACTATTATGGAATTTGCTGGTGGATGTAGTTGCTAAAGATCGGAAATAAACTGAACGGTCTAGGCAGGAAACGTCAGCCTTCCTGCTCTTATGATGCTGCTTGGCCTGCTGTGTTCATCCAGCTCTACACCTTGTTATCTCTGCATTCAGCACAGTCTGAATTGAAGATTATAGCTGCACTGTCTGAGATTTAGAAAATATTGATGAACAAATTCCACTTGCTCACCTCATTTCCCAATGTCAAATACATACAGAAGGAAAATTCCATGCTTCTGAGGTCAGATGTGACTGAGAGAATCGGGGCACTTATATCTGTTAAACTCTATCCAAGCCACATTTCCTTTGAACATGGCTTCTCCCCTCAGTAGCGTCAAATACAATGAAAGCTTGCATTGCACTTCAGGATAGAGGCAGTGAAGATCAGCCACAAATTTGAAGCAGAATTAAAGAAGCTAACCAAAGAGTCTATAAAGAGGCAACTGAAGTTTGAAGAAAGGAAACAAAACAAGATGGGTAACAAATACCGAGAATGCTGGAGAAATTCAGGAGGCTGGGCAGCATCTGTCAAGAAAGCAACAGAGTTAATGTTTTGAGTCCGGTATGACTCCACCAGTTTCTGAAGTTCTGAGTTTCTCCAGCATTTTCTGTGCTTCTTTCAGATTTGAAGCAGTAGGACAGGAAGAGGTTCATTTAGAATATAAAACACTTAATTGAAAATATTTTTGATATTTCGGAGGATTTTACTTTCATTATAAGATGGGCTCCATGGTAAGGCTAATGGTGACCAAAGGTGTATAAAGTAGAAGTAGCAGTGTAAAGCACAACAATACAAATTCAACAGAGTAAAGGGCCAGAGTTGCAACAGATAACGATACCAAATGAGAAGTTAAGCCTAATAAGCAAGGCTGAACAGGACTGAGCGTTTTTTTCTCTAGACCTGACAGTGGTCTTCAAGAATTTAAGGAGTTTGATAGGGTCTACATGGAGTAAATTTAAAATTAGGGATGATAACTGTAAAATAACTGCTAATAAGTGCAACAAGGAATTGTATTTAGAATGTGTGGTGAGAATGTGAAGTTCACTATCAGGTGGACAGGTTGAGACAAATAGTGTGGGTATATCTAAGGGGAAGCAAATGAGAGTATGAGGGGAAAGGAATAGCAGGATATAACTACAGTGTTGGATAAAGTGGGAATGGGATGCATGGAGTGTGCGTCAGATGTAGTCACCTTTGTAAGAGTACCTGTATCCTACAACATAGCTGGGTTATAATAACACCTGGTCCTCAAAGTTCACCTTGCTGTCATTTGTGTCTCCATCTTGCTGCTTGTGCAATATCCAATGATGGAGTTGGTTCACAGGCCAAGCCAGATGAGAGGAGCCTGCAAGCTGCAGCCCATGTGAGGGAGAATTCCAAATCCTATCACCCTTTCTTTCCCCAAATCCACAGCTGATTTGATGATGTAACAGAGGAATGATCATTTGGCACTGGCACCAAAAGCATCGCAGCACAACAGTGTAGCCAGCTGCAAAGCGCATCAGCAGGGGCGCCGATCATCCGCTGCAGTCAACAACCCTCTCCACTCGTCTTGACTTATCGAGACGGCAGGAGTAAATGCAAGACTAAGCAGTGGCGCTAACCAAGCACAATCCATCTCCAATGTAATCAACACACCCATAGATTTTCTTTGTCTGCACTCCTGACTAATTCCATCCCACTCATCCCACCAGATCCAAAAATACACTCCTTTAACATTCACTCACACTCTGTGGTATATGGTGAGCAAGACAACAAGTGGTAGGACAGAAAGAGGTTCATTTAGAATATAAAACACTTCACTGAAAATATTTTTGACATTTACCTTTCGTACTCCACTTGTATACCTCAATAAAATCCATTCCATTCTTCTTTCAAGCTTGATGCATATAGGTTTTCATGACCTCTCTTCAACTTATAAAATCATGGAGATGTACAGCATAGAAATAGACACTTCAGTCCAACTCATCCATGCCGACCAGATATCCTAAATTAATCTAGTCCCATTTGCCAACATTTGGCCATATCCTTCTAAACCCTTCCTATTCATATATCCTTCCAGATACCTATTAAATGCTGTAATTGTACCAGCCTCCACCATTTCCTCTGGCAGTTTATTCCATTACACATGCCACCCTCTGCATGAAAATGTTGCCCCATCAGTCCCTTTTAAATCTTTCCTCTCTCACTTTAAACCTATGCCCTCGTCCTCATGGTCCTACTAATCAGCCCCATGGCCATTTGTAGACAACCTACTGGGGTAAATTATTCCCTTATACCTCAGGTGATCAGAACTGAATGCGGTTCTCAAAAGGTGAGCTAACCAGAGAACTTCATTTTAAACACAACAGCATTCGATAGCGCTCCACTCATCTGGGCATGCAGCCCGAATTTACTGATTACCACTTTGCAATGGCAAGGAATTTATTTTGTATCCATTCACAAGAAAGCAAACTGTTGCAAATTATGCACTGCATTATCCCTCCACTGCTACTTCTCAAAAACATTCCAGTACAGCCATTGCTATATCAGCAAAGAGAAACAAACTCAAGAGTAATATCAAATCCTCCTTTACTTTCATAGGGAATTCAATGTTACTTGCTGTAAACTGCATTAATATTTTACCAATATCTAATTATTTTCATAACTGAATGGCACACAACACTTCTTACAGACATTGCATAAAATTTTGCCACTGTTCTCATTCAAAGGGAACCCACAGCCAGGTTGTATAGAACAGCTTTCTGAAACTTGATTAAATCTGGAGCAGGACCGTGAAGCCAGTAAGATGACAATTTGGATTTGGCAAGACATGAGGTGCTGAGGCAAAATATAATAAAGCATTTCCTCTTTACTTGAAAATTAATAGCCAGCTCCTTCACATAGTAAAACATACTAAGGTGCTTCACAAAAAGTTGGTAAGTTGGACATGTTGAAATTAACACAGAGGCAGTAGGAACTGCCGATGCTGGAGAATCTGAGATAACAAGGTATAGAGCTGGATGAACATAGCAGGCCAAGCAGCATGAGAGGAATGTCCTCGTTTTTCAGGGACCGCAACTTCCCCTCCACAGTGGTCGAAAACACCCTCGACCGTGTCTCTCGCATTTCCTGCAACTCATCCCCCACACCCATTCCCCGCAATAACAACCAAAACAGAATCCCCTCGTCCTCACGTACCACCCCACCAACCTCCGGATCCAACACATCATCCTCCGACACTTCCGCCATCTGCAATCTGACCCCACTACCAAAGACATTTTTCCCTCCCCACCCTTATCTGCTTTCCGGAGGGACCACTCTCTCTGTGACTCCCTCGTCCACTCCATACTCCCCACCAGCCCGACCACCCCCGGCACTTTTCCCTTCAACTGCAGGAAGTGCACCCCCGCCCCCCCCCCCCCCCCCTCACCCCCATCCCAGGCCCCAAGAAAACCTTTCACATCAAACAGATGTTCACCTGCACATCTGCTAATGTGGTATACTGTATCCGCTGTTCCCACTGTGGCCTCCTCTACATCGGGGAAACCAAGCGGAGGCTTGGGGACCGCTTTGTGGAACACCTACACTCAGTTCGCAACAAACAACTGCACCTCCCAGTCACGAACCATTTCAACTCCCCCTCCCACTCCTTGGACGACATGTCCATCCTGGGCCTCCTGCACTGCCACAATGATGCCACCCGAAGGTTGCAGGAACAGCATCTCATATTTTGCTTGGGAACCCTGCAGCCCAATGGTATCAATGTGGACTTCACAAGCTTCAAAATCTTCCCTCCCCCGACCGCATCCCAAAACCAGCCCAGCTCGTCCCCGCCTCCCTAAACTGTCCTCCCACCTATCCACTCCTCTCACCTCAAGCCCCACTCCATCTCCTACCTACTAGCCTGATCCCGCCTCCTTGACTTGTCCGTCCTCCCTGGACCGACCTATCCCCTCCCTAACTCCCCACCTACACTCACCTTTACTGGCTCCAACCCCACCTCTTTGACCTGTCTGTCTCCTCTCCACCTATCTTCTCCTTTATCCATCTTCTATCCGCCTCCCCCTCTCTCCCTATTTATTTCAGAATCCCCTTCCCCTCTCCCATTTCTGAAGAAGGGTCTAGGCCTAAAATGTCAGCTTTCCTGCTCCTCTGATGCGGCTTGGCCTGCTGTGTTCATCCAGCTCTACACCTTGTTATCTCATGTTGAAATTAACATCTGTATCAGTTCAGCCAACCCACATTTGAGATACTCAGCATATAACTTATAACAAATCAACTTTGAAATTAAAATTCCCTATAAAGCAAATAAGAGGCATGCTGCTGAGGTTTCTAGAACGTATCTGGGAGGGTTGATACACCACAGACCAGCTGTTTGAAGGACAAGGCTACTGTTCCACAGAAATTCAGATGTAAAACAAATTACCACCATTCTGCTGCCTTCACCTTTCTAACAAGCAAGACCAAACCAATGCTGTCTTGTTTGATGTGCATTTTTACTTTCTTTCAGTGTGCATTTAATAAGTATGTCCTTTTAAACTGCATCACACAATTCTGTCATAACATAATCTACACTCTGATTTTCTGCAAGATCATGTGCTTAATTGCACCTCATTCACTTAAGTACCTGGATTTCTCAGGAAGTCATGTACAGCTTATCTGACTACTGTATTTAAATACTTTTGTGAATGTTTAAGCTTCAACAAGTCCCATCAAGTACCCCTATTGTGCAACCAACCATTCTCATTTGAAACAAACCAATGCTAGAACTCTGCAAATCTCAATCCCAAATTCCTTTTGCTATGCCATTACAAATCACATAGAAGTCTACGAGCAATGCATTTCCTATGACATTCTCCATTAAGATGGTGCTCCTCAGAACTCTCTCCTGTCAAACCTCTTTCTTCCATGACGTCCACCATTCTGCACCGAACTTCATTTATTCCTTTACTAATAATTTCACTTTACAGGCAACATCTGACTTCAAATTAAATGCCATCAGTGCACAAACCTCCAGTAAAATGATGGAATCGCTACAATTTGATCTTCTCCATGCTTTTCATTTGGATAATTAAAAATCTCCTTCGAATTCTTTAAAGTTGTGTTAACCAAAATGAAACAAAATGAAAACAAAAACATATGAAAGCTAGCGATGCCTTAATGATTAGAAAGGTCACTGGTCTTAATATTTCTGAGCTTTGCAGTAGGAATGAATGTGTGTTTCAGTTAAGTGGTGTAACTCAGTAACAGCAGTAACAGATTAAATTGTCACAGTAACACAGAAATCCTGTACTTGATCAGAGAACTGTGCTGTGTATACATCACACGGTTTACTGGATGGTAACAGTATCAGTGAGCTACAGCTGAAATCAACATTTGTTAGGACCAAGAGATAAGACCCTTTTCAACAAGAAACAAGCAAGCCCTAATGACTTAATTGATCAAACCAGCCATGGTGGACAACACTGTCGGCAAATTGATCAATTTGTTACTGACTGCTCAGCATCAAAGTCTGAATGCACAGCCTTGACTGCAGGGAAAGAGAAAGCTTACCTCAGAGCATGTGTAGTTAGTTCGGGAGCTCATCTGATCGACAGCCAGAGGTTAAGAAAGAGTAAGATTAGGCTGATCACTGAGTCTGCTCCTCAGACAATTCCATGAGAACCACTTCACTAGTGATTGCAAACATTGTATTTTGTTGTAGATTTTGCTTTAATAAAGTCTATCCCATGGTTAGAACTGCCTTGCATTATTGATATCCAAAGTAAACTCAACGGTCCAGGGTAAGTAGAAACAAAAGCCTCTCCATTTTAATTTGAAGAAATGGAATTAACGAAAAACTATGACCCCTTAGTTTTGTTGCTCCAGCCTCCTTTGGTCTTTGATCTACCATCCTTAACCTCACTATGGCTTCGAGCTTGCCTAAAAACACTTCATATTACAACTACCTCAAGAAATCAATTCATTCTTCAGTGTGACACACTTATTTTCTTCTTGATAACTTATAATTTCATTCAAGCCCAAGTTTACCCAAGAACTGAACTACCACTCCGTAACAATGGAGACTCTAAGCACTTTCTGTACTCGTGGATGGGTAGAGAGGACTGTGCAAAGTGACCTATGAAGGCTGAGGAACACCTGATACACAGCACTGCAGCTGTTGACCAGTGATCTGGCAAATTATGAACAACAGGCAGCTCACTGGGAAAGAGAGACTGGGCTGCTGCAATACTTTGAGGGTCAGGACCTTAGCATTCTCTTGAATATATGTCCATTAGGAAAAGACAGTCTAGATGCAGGTATTTTTGAATCAACCTGCTCAGCGATAATGTTACACACTTCTGGAGCAGGATGGGACTTGAACCCAGGCCTCCTGGCACAGTCTACATGCACACCGAGTGTAAACGATACATCACTGCCTCTGGGCAAACTTATCTTGGATCTAGCATCTCAAAAGAGGCATTTAGCCCCTTACCCCTGTTTCATTTTGCAATTGACTCAACAACTATTTCAGGCATGAGGGCTGCATTCCAAAGTTTGGATCTAGACCAATATGGGGGTGGGGGAGCAGCATAGTTCCAGTACTGAGTGCACTTTCTTGTCCACTACATCAGAGACTTAGGAGATCACAAACCACCCTAAAATTCTGTAAGTTAGGACTTTAGGCAGTTTCTGTATTTAACTCAAGTAGACAACAACTACCAGCATGAGTGGGCTATTCAGGCCCTCAAGCCTACTCCACCATTTAATCTAATCCTGGCTGATCTCATCTCAGCCTCAACTCCACTTTCCTGCTCACCCTCCAGAACACTTTAACCCTTATTGGATAAAAATCTGTCTATCCATCTCTTTATTTTACTCCATGTCCCAAAATCTACTGCAATCTGAGTTGGTGAATTCCACAAATTCACGAGAAGTAACTTCTCCTCATCTCTGTTTTAAATCTGCTATCCCTTAACCTAAAACTATGTATGACCTCTCATTCTAGATTGCCCCGTGTGAGGAAACATCCTTTCTTCATCTACTTTGTCAATCCTCTTTAGCGTGTTCTATACCTCAATGAAATTTCCTCTCATTCTTCTAGACTTCTGACAGTTTAGGCCTAAACTACTCAATCTCTCTTCACAAGGCAAGTCCCTCATCTCTGGAATCAATCTAGTTAACCTCCTCTGAACTGCCTCCAAATCAACTACATCCCTTCTCAAGTAAGGGGATCAAAATTGTACACAATAATCTAGGTGAGGGCTCACTAATACCCTGTACAGTTGCATCAACTCTTCCCCATTTTATACTCTATTTCTAAAACTCTTTCTAAAATAAATGGGGACATTCTCTCTTTACACAGGAATCTGAAGTAATCAAAGTCACTGTGGTGTAAAGAACACCAGAAGCCTGTGTGACTGCTCTGCTATTTATATAAATAGTAGAAGAATGAAACAGTAAGCAGAACAGCATTATAATAGGATAACTGGAGACCAATCAGACCACATCTAACAGCAACAAGGGGTAGGAGGTTGTAAATTTCATATGCCTCAAACACCCAAACACACCTTTCCCTGCATGATTAATTGATTAATACAGTAGACCATAAAGTCCTTGCGGCTGGAGGACAGGCTGATTCAAAATCATGGCGATGTGCAACTTTGGGAGCTCACCCTTTAAATACTGATACTACTACAAGAAAAAGTTAAAATAATTCAAAACAGGCAAAAATCCCTTTTGCCGCAGGCACACTCTTTCAGCCACGCTTGCATTATGAGTTCTGTGCCAGTCCAACACCTGGATCTCAATTGCAGAATCAACGAGGCTCCTGGATAATGATATTTGGCCCAGATTCTGCATCGAGAAGACTGGGTGCTCGTGGTTGGATAACAACTTCCAAAGTCAGCACAAGCAGCTGAATGCAGTAAGGTTCTGTTCCAAGGACTATACGATCGTCATCAGGCTCGAAACGTTAACTCTGATTGCTCTTCGCAGATGCTGCCAGACCTGCTAAACTTTTCCAGCAATTTCTGTTTTTGCATACATCCTTAAACCCTGCTTATTGTAAAGACTCCATTCCATTCTCACACTATCTCCATCGCTTCTGTTCTGATGATGCCGTCTTCTGCAGAGGGGGAGGCCTCAGAAATGTCCAACTTTTTCCTCAACCACAGTGGTTCACAGGGCCCTTATTCTTCCCTTCCTGCCCACAAAACTGATAGCGTTCCCCTAGTCTTCACTTACCATCACACCAGAATCCGCATCCAAAGATTCATTAGCTGCCATTTCCACTTCCTCCAGAGGGTGTAAAAACAGCAAGAAACAACAGAAACAACGACAAAAACATGTATGTCTCAACAGTAAAGACAGTAACATGATACGCTGTCCAAGTCTGTTCATTTTTAGTGTGTACAAGTACTAAAAAATCAACATTCTACTAATAAGGCTGCAAGCAACCAACTTTGTGACCTGCTGAAAAAACACAGCTTTCTCCCAGGGAAACCTGGAATCACTCAGGCATATCACATCCCTAATTGTCCTCGCCTAGTTACAGATCTTAGAGCTTCCTGCTAGTTATTCGAACTGATTGTACACTTACGAGATTAATAAACACAGTGACGGGAGTGAACAAATCTCTTTCATCTGTCTTTGAAGCAAGCCCCAGCTCTCCATCCCAGTGCCTTTGCTGATGGGGCTAAAATTTCTCCCTTCTCCAGCCCACCTCTGAACCAGCAGCTAAGTATTGAGACTCTGTCACTAAGACTTTAGCTGCCAAATTTATAAATGCTCTCCAAGAGCCACCTTCCCATTCAACACTCCCAATCTGAATACTCAAAATAAGTATATCCTTCCTATGAAGCAAAATTCAAGGGAGGACCCATTATTTGTGTCTAAGTATAGAAGTTAAGTAAAGCATCAAACTTAGGGAAGATCATATATTTTGCATTCATTCATTTGATGTGGGTGTCACTGGCTGTTAGCAGCCATTCCCAAATATCCTTGAGAATGGTTATGAGCTCCTTCCTAAACCACTGCAGTCCCTTTGCTGTAGTTAGACCGATAATGCTGTTAGGGAGGGAATTTCAGAATGTTGCCCTCGCAACAATAAAGAAACAGTGATGCTTATCCAAGACAGTATCCTATGTGGTTTGGTAACGGAACTTGCAAGTGGTGGTGTTCCCATTTATTGCCCTTGTCCTTCTCAATGATAGTGGTCATTGGTTTAGAAGGTGCTTTCAAAGGAAACTGCACAGGAGATGTGGAAAGTCAGAATACAAAGAACTGAACGGAATGAAAAAAAATGGTAAATCATGAAAATAAGTTTGAGCAGGGGACTAAGCCTGCTGGAAATTTAAAAACAGTTTACAAGAGTTTCTATAGATATCTACAGAGAAAACGAGTAAGTAAAATGTTAGAGGATGAGAATGGGGACTCATTAATAGATAAATAAATGGTGGATGTAATGAATAAAGACTTTGCTTCAACCTTCACTATAGATGATACAAAGAAACTTCCCTGTAATACCTAAATAATTTGAAGGTTACAGGAAGAGAGGAACTTGGTGAAATTATGATCACTGCAGCAGCAGTACTGAGAAAACTGATGGAACTGTGGGGCTTGATTAATCTCCAGGTTCTGATGGACTCCATCCTAGGGTCTTAAAAGAGGTGGCTGAGGTAATAACTGAGTTGGTATTAATTTTCCAAAAATCGTTGGATTCTGGAAAGATTTCATCAGACCAGGAAGTGGTAAATGTAATCCCTCTAGTCGTGAAAAGAAGAAAGCAGAAAACAGGTAACTCCAGGCCAGTTAACTTGAAGTCTGTCATCAGGAAAGTGTTCGGGTCAATGGTTAAGGAGGGCACTTAGAAAAACACATGGTAAATGGAAGGAGTCAGTATGGTTTTGTGAAAAATATTGTTTGAATAACTCATTGGAATTCTTTGAAGGAATAACAAATGCTGTGATAAACAGGAGCCCATCGTTTGTGCTTGAATTTCCTGAAAGCACTTAACAAGATGCAATGTGGAAAGTTATTACACATAGTAGGAGTTCGTGGTGTAGGGAAAACTTTTCACAATGACAGGTTGGCTGTCTGGCAGAAAGCAGGGATCATGCATAAATGAGTATTTTGCAAGTTAGCAAGCTGTGACAAGAAAGATCCCACATAAGCCTGTGCTGTGCGCTCAGCTTTTTATAATTTATATCGATGGATTAGATGATAGAACCAAAGGCATGCTGGCTAAATTTGCAGAGACCATATAAAGATAGGTAATAAAATATGTTGTAAAAATGACATAACCATCTATATCAGTATGAATCCTTGTTAAGTGGGAGGAGGAATATCTGGCAGATGGAGTATGATGTGAGAAAATTTGAGGTTATTTACTTTGACAGGAAGATTTAAAAATCTGTGACTTAGTTAAAGGGAGAACAACTGCAGAATTCAGAGGTGGAGAGGGATATAGGCATTCTAGTGCATGGCTCAGAAAAAAGTAAGCATGCAGGTTAAGCTGGTAATTAAAAAGGAAAATGTATCACAATATCACAACAGGATGTGAATTATAGAAGTAAGAACAATGTGTTCCAATTATACAGGGCATCAGTGAGACATCTTGAATATTATTTGTAGTTTTGGTCTCCTTATTGTCTGTTGGAAGATGGTTCAGAGGTTCACTAAACTGATAATTAGAATGAACAAGCTTGGGTTTGTTTTCGCTGGAGTTTAGAAGATGGAGGCATAATGTGATTGAAGTGTATAAGATCCCAAATGGTCTTGACAAGGTGGATGTGGGTTGGGCGTTTCCTGTTATGGGTGAATTCAAAACTAGAGGGCACTGTTTTAAAACTTAAGTCACCTTTTTAGGACAAGAACAAGGAGAATTATTTTCTCTCGGAGGGTGACATGACTCTGGAACTCTGCCTCAGAAGGTAGAGCAGACGAGAGCATGAAATAGTCTTAAAGCAGAGGCAGACAGACATTTGCCAGGCAAAGGAATCAAAGGTTATCAGGTAGATGGAGGCATCTGAAATGGAATTAGGATTTATTGTCATGTGTACTCAAGTACAGGGATACAGGAGTACAGTGAAATGTGTATAAAGTTGCTATTTCTGGCACTATCTTAGGTACAAAGGTACCTACGTAGAAAATCTTAGGTACAAAAGTAGAAAAATAAAGAAATAAGCTAAAAGTTAAACATTACAGCCCTTCTTAGTATAAAGTAGAAAATTAAAGAAATAAAGTTAAAAGTTTCGCATCACACTCCTTCTTTAGCCATGGGTCTGCAGATATTCCACACTGGGCTTTCCCCATGAGGGTTTTCACTCCCCAGGAGGGCTCAATTTCTCCCCGGCGCTGCCGTCTCGCTGTCAGGCCGACAACCATCTGGGCTCACCCAGCTGCCTCAACACCGACAGCCATCTTGGCTGACCAGCCGCCGGTCGCTCCTGACATCAGCGATGTCACAATGACGCCAACTGCTGGAATTCCACCTAGCTCACCAGTCACACAAACCAATCGGCAATGATCTTACTGAATGTCCAAGCAGGTATGCTAACTGGCCTACTTCTGCTCCTAGTTTGTAGACTTGTTTGTTTGTTGAGCTCTGCTTAAACCCATGGAAATTCAGTGGCTGTGCACAAACTTCTGATTGCACCACTTTCCACAACAGTGCATCTGTCGCTCGACCCAAGAAGCTCCTGCTACGCGGCTTTCACATCCACATGAATGAGGTATGACTACAGCAATGGGACCTGTTTATCTCCGACAAAACTAAAGGTCAGTCTCAGTCACCCAAACTGCCTACTGTTGTCAGATGGTTGACTGTCATCTCTGTGAAGCCACATCCAGAACAATCACAGGAAAGCTACAAGCACCAGGCTACCAGCACACTGTGCTGCAGTGCAGATCTGTTAGTGTTCCCACATTCATCGCCACAGCAAAATCCAGCCTAAAGAACCCCTCATTCGAAACTCCGCAGTCAGGCTTTAATGACCCAAAGCTCAAAGTCCACAATGAAAAAGAGCTTCCGGTAAGATCTTGGCTACAATCTGAGGATTTCCACAGCATGGAAAGTGAGTCACAGAAAGGCCAAGTGATGGGAATACTGTGATAGTCAAAACTAGCTAGCTGTATTACCAGGAAATGACAGGATATAGCTGTGGGAAATCAGGGGGTGAAACTTTTGAGGTAAATAAACAGCTTAAGAGTGAAGTTCTCGAGAAAATCTTGCAAATTCACAGATGGATATAATGTTGTGGAGCATGCATAATATTTAGTGGAACCCATTGTCCTTCAAACTAGTTTCGCTGAATATGACAACATAACGCACAAGACCATAAATTCAATCAAATTGCATCCAAAATGAAAGCTTCCAAAAAAATTCCTTCACTGTTTTTGCAGATGGATTTATCCTAGACAGCTCAGTAATTTTACCCAGTGAGCAGCTGTACTGCATTAATGAATAATATTTCAGATCCAAGCTTCCGTCTATGCCAATATAGCTTAAAAGAGTTGCAACATCTGGCTTCAGCTGCATTGCGATCAGGAACTAAGTTGTAAACAATGTTCAGGATTCCCATGAACAACCACTTGCAGGCAGCCCTTACCTGAAGTGTAAGAGCATAAATAGAATCAGGCACATATGTCCCCTCTCTTGTACACAAAAACAAGAGTATGTAAGATTTAAGTTATGTCACATTTAGTGTAATTCTGCCACTGGGTGTGATTAAACAGGAAGGATTTTGTTTGATTCAAATTATTACTGAAAGAATAGTTAGCAATGCACTCATCATCACTGTGTTTCATAAATCAAAACAATCCTGTTAGCAACACTGGATACATTAATTACAATTAACTTGTGAAAATTATATCAATTTAAGTGCAAAATTTTTAAAAATACAATTTTAAGATGCAATGGTCTTGAAAGCTCACAAGATGGATATACAAAATACAGAAAACAGTTCTTAAAGACGGGACTGAGGGAGTAAAATGTCCATATAATGCAGGGCAACTGCTCATCATATGCTTTTATCATATTGTTTTTTGGGGTTGGATCTCAAGGGACTCTTGGCTGCTATTACCCACGTGAACTAGGCCAAAGTTAATTCAGAGCTAATCCACCAAGGACAATTCACTGAGCTTCTTATGCCATCTGGCTTTATTTAGCCTTGCCCTCATATCCTTCAGCTCAAACATTTTGGCCCACTAAGCTACTAGAAGTGTGAGCTGATGATGTCACAGTGATGAATACCCAGCATCAGGGACCCGAACATGTATCTGTTTAAGTAATCAGGCCATCAGACAGGAACTAAGCGATGCAAGAAAGTTTAAGGCTCATATGTCCTTTCTTTCACACATAAAAACCAGAGAATGCCAGATGTAGATGCACGTAATGTCAAGTCAGGGCAAGAAAGAAAAATAGAGGGGGATAATTATGTTTAGAGATTAAATACATAAATTTGACTCGCTTGTAATCATCAATAATTAGTACAAGAACAAAAGGAGCAATACCCTTGCACTTTTTCATTACCTAAGAGATGCTCAGCAGTAATGATCACTGAGAACATTGTTTATAAATACACAGACTTGAAATGTCAAGACTCAACTCTCAAATGAGAATGTGACTTACATCTATCAAAAAAGTTCAGCAAATTTTTAAGATGAGATGAGAGAGATTTAAAAAAGACATAAGAGGCAATTTTTTTACACAGAAGGTGGTTCACGTGTGGAATGAACTTCCTGAGGAAGTGGTGGATGCGGGCACAGTTACAATATTTAAAAGACATTTGGGTAAGTACATGAACAGGAAAGATTGGGAAGGATATGGGCCAGGAGCAGGCAGGTGGGACTAGTTTAGTTTGGGATTATGTTCGGCACGGCATGGTTGGACCGAATGGTCTGTTTCCATGCTCTATGACTCTATGACTTAGTGGTAGTCAGTGCATTTCAACAATGAGACAAGAGTAAAGTGGTCAGTTTCATGGAGGAAATGCCAGCTCCACTCCTAGTACAGCAATAGTTGGATATTTTTCTCATTCAGGGATGTTATTACACACCTCTGGAGTAGATGGAATTTGAACCTGGGCTACTTCTGGCTACAGGCTTTCAGGCATGCTTCTGCTCCTCAGCTGAAGGTGTTTATCATTTATATAAAATATAGGACAAGTGCAATTAAAATTACCCTTATTTCAGTGCAAAATCTGATCCATTATAAATTGCAAATTATGAAACAAAGCTACAATCCAAGGAGCACCGGGGTATGATCACTGTTTTATTGATTGGCTGTTTCTGAAGATGTGGAAACCAGCTTTTTCAACTGATAGCTGACAATATTTTAAATTCAAACAAGAACAAACAATTGAGATCATGCAAATACCATGCAAAGTCCAAGGAACATCACTACAGCTGTTCCTCAGGGTACTGTCCCAGCTCCAATGATCTTCAGTCGCTTCATCAATGACCTTCTCTCCATCAGAAGGTCAGAAACGCAGATGTTCACTGATGATTGCACACTGTTCAGCACCATTCACAACTCCTCAGATACTGAAGAAGCTTGTGCCCCTATACAGCAAGACTTGTACAACATCAAAGCCTGAATTGATAAGTGGTTAAGTAATGTTCGCCAACAAGAGAGAATCTAACCATCTGCCCTTGATGTTTAATGGCATTTTCATCTCTGAATCCTTCCACTATTGACATCTTCAGGGTTACCATTGACCAGAAACTGACCTGGACCAGCCATATAGATACTGCGGTTACACTGTAATTCAGAGGCCAGGAATGCTGTGAAAATTCACCTGCACCCCCAACCCCCCACCTCCACCTCCCCACCCCCAACTCCCAATCCTGTCCACTCTCTATAGGGTACAATTCAGCAGTGTGATGGAACCCTCCCCTCCTCCCCTTACCTGGATGGGTGCAACTCTAATCACACTGAAGATAGTTGACACCATCCAGAACAAAGTACCCCATTCAACTTCATTAATATTGACTCCTTTCACCACTGATGCAAGTTACAGCAGCCACACATCATCTCAGCATGAAACTATATCAGGAGTCCATCCACCATTGCTGGGTCAAAATCCTGGAACACCTGTGGGTATACCTATACACCAAGATCCAAAAAGGCAGCCAAACCTACTTTCTCAAGGGCAATTAGGGTAGGCAACAAATGTTGGCCTCGTGGGTGGTACCCATGTCTCATGACTGATTGCTTTAAAACAACTACAGCAAACTTTGTCTTAACCAGCAACTTCTCAATGGACATTCTTGATAAACCGGCGAAAATTATATACCTCAAAGACCAACAGCGATGCTCAAATATTCACACTGTAAATAAAGTACAACAGTGATGTGTATACCACCTGTGTTATATTCTATTACTTACTGCGTGTTTTTACATTGATATTAGGACGTGTATTGATGTTTTTACACAGATTTGTTTTGAGGGATGTTAATAATGTCACTTGGTAGGGGTTTACTGAGGTAATATGCACCTCATGATTATCCAGAATAGTTGATTAACCAGCACACTCCTGGTTACTAAAAAGTTTGCTGTAAATAATTTCTGCTCCTGCAATGACTTAAGTGTTACGTCAAAGGAGACTTCAGATTGAGTGAATATTCTGCATAATCAACTCTGAAAGCCAGACACTTCAAAAGCATTTTAATATGGGGCTATTTTGGTTTGTAACGGGAGAAAATAAGATCCCTTTACAACTTTAAGAAATGATATATCATTACTGTTTTTCAGTTAATCATAGCAAATTATTCAATGTATTTGCCATGACTGTATCATGCAATGATTGAAATACTTCATTCTGTACTGGAAGCACATGGTAAAACAAAAAGCAAGGACTCCCAAAGTTTCTCACTTGCCCTTCACTTAAAGATAGCCTTAGCTCTGTTATTTCTGCTCTCTGAAAAGTTGTCCCACCATCGATCCTTATGCAATAACAAGTCAGCAAGGAGCTCTCGCATTTGATGGATGGGAAAGAAATGTTTAAAACCATATGGATGGTTTTGTAGAGACTTACAAGTTCCTCGAACAAGATGGTGCAGGCAGGATCAATGGTACTGCAGTTTTCAGGTGGCTTTCAGGATTATCTTTGGAAATAAAGGAAAAATAAGCAAACCAGCTAAGCAGGGAAGTACAGGAGGAGGAAGTTCAGAAATTTAAAGCTTGAGCATTGGAGACTGACGGGTGACCTTATGGAAGTTTATAAAATCATGAGGGACATGGATAGGGTGAATAGCCAAGATCTTTTTCGCAGAGTAGGGGAGTCCAAAACTAGACAGCATAGGTTTAAGGTGAGAGGGAAAAGATTTAAAAGGGGCCCGAGGAGCAACTTTTTCAAGCAGTTCGTGGTGCGTATATGGAACGAGCTGCCACAGAAAGTTATAGAGGCTGGTACAAATACAACATTTAAAAGGTATCTGGATGGGTACATGAATAGGAAGGGTTTAGAAGGATATGGGCCAAATGCTGCCAAATGGGTCCAAACCAGTTTAGGCTATCTGGTCAGCATGGGCGAGTTGGACTGAAGGGTCTGTCTCCGTGCTGTATGACTCTTTGACTCTGTTACTGATCAACAAATGTACTGGCTTAGTCAGGAAACTTTAAAGTTTCATTAAAGGGGGCACTCTTGTAACTGAGTGAAAAGGAACAAAGGGTGAGAGAACAGTTCTGTGAAAATTCCTGTGTTGGACGAAAAGTGAAAGGACTTGAAAACTGACAGGAAACACCAGAATGTAAAACTGTTGTGAAAAACAGGACTGAAGGAACAAACTTTCTGTATTTCATGCACTGTCTCTTTGAAACCGTGTTTTGCTTTCTGTTGTTAAATATCCCAATGCTTTACAGAAGTAAAAGCAGTTTAACATTTCATAGACCCTATAGCTGTTGCTTTTCTCTTTATTCATTCATGGGATGTGGGGGTCACTGGCTCGGCCAGCATTTATTGCCCATCCTAGTTGCCCTTGAGAATGTGCTGGTGAGCTGTCTTGTTGAACTATTGCAGTCCATGTGCTGTAGATAAACCCACAAAGTCGTTAGGGAGGGTGTTCCTGAACGTTGGCTCAATAACACTGAATGAAAGGAGATATATTTCTAAGTCAGAATAGTGAGTGGCTTGGAGGGGCACTTTCAGAGGGTAGTGCTCCCACGTTTCTGCTGCCCTTGTCTTTCTACATGGAAGTGGTCATGGGTTTGCAAGGTGCAGTCCAACGATCTTTGGTGAATTTCTGCAGAGCATCTTTTGGTTAGTACGCACTGTTACTGTTGAACATCAGTGGTGGAGGGAGTGGATGCTCATGGATGTGGTATCAACTCTGAGGGCTGCTTTGTTCTGCATGCTGTCAAGGTTCTTGAGTGTTGCTGGAGCAACACCCATTCAAGAAAGCAGGGAATATTCCGTCACACTTCTGAACTGTGCCTTGTAGATGGTGGACAGGCTTTGGGAAGTCAGGAGTGAGTTACTCATTGCAGATCCCTAGCTTCTGATCTCTTCTTGCATCCACTATATTTATATGGCTCATTCAGTTGAGTTTTGAGTCAACGGTAACCCCCAGAGTATTGAAAGTGGGTGATTCTCTGACAGTAATGCCATTGAATGTCAAGGAATGATAGTTCAATTCACTCTTATTTGAGATCCTCATTGCCTGGCAATTGTGTGTTGCAAATGTTACTCGCCACTTTTCAGCCCAAGCTTGGATATTGTTCAGGTCTTGCTCTATGTGGACATGGGCTGCTTCATTATCCCAGGAGTCACGAATGGTGCTGAACACTGACAATCATTGTTGAACATCCCCACTTCTGACTTAAGATAGAGGGGTAGGGCATTGATGAAGCAGTTGAAGATGGTTGGGCCTAGGACACTACCCTGAGATGTCCTGGAGCTAAGATGGCTGACCTCCAACAACCATGGCCATCTTCCTATGTACCAGGTATGACTCCAACCAGCAGAGGGCTCCCTCCCACCCCCAACCCCCCAACTATACCATCACCATCAACATGATTTCCATTGATTCCAGCATTGCTGGAGCTCCACAATGCCACACTCAGTCAAATATGGTCTTTGATGTTAAGGGATGTGACTTTCACCTCACCTCTGGAATTCAGCTCTTTTGCTAGTTTGAGACAGGATGTAATGAGGTAAGGGGTTCAGTGGCCCTGGCAGAACACAAACTGGAAATCAGTAAGTAGGCTGATTACCTGTCAATTAATGGAACTACAGAGGTTTATGGCAGAACACGAGACCATTTAGCAAGAATCAACTACCAGTACAGCTGACAAATTCCTAACATTGGATTTTGAAAAGAATCATTGGTTAAATACTGATGGAGAAACTTTAACATTACAGCCAGGCCATTCAAGCAAAGGATGATATATGGAATGGAACTGACTCACACAAACTGAAGATTTACAACAATGTTCCAGGATTGAGGGACTTTTGTCATGCGGATAGATTGTAAAAGCTAGAACTACTCTCCTGAGAAAAAAAGGTCAAGGAGATCGGATGGAGATGTTCAAAATCATGGGAGAATCTACTCTGAGTACATGGATAAAAACCACAAAATGATGTGATATTGTAGTGCAATAACAGTAGGACTGATTCCATAGCCTTACATCCTGTACAGCAAAGTTCTTTCGTTTTTATTAATAAGTGGCTCAGTGGTTAGTACTGCTGCCTCACAGCGCCAGGAACCCAAGTTCGATTCCACGCTCCGGCGACTGTCTGTGTGGAGTTCACACATTCTCCCTGTGTCTGCGTGGGTTTCTTCCGGGTGCTCCAGTTTCCTCCCACAGTCCAAAGATGTGCAGGTTAGCTAGATTGGCCATGCTAAATTTCCCATAGTGTTCAGGGACCTGTAGATTAGGTGAGTTATGGGGGAATGGGTCTGGGTGGGATGTGTTGAGGGTCGGTGTGGACTTGTAGGGCCAAAGGGCCTGTTTCCACACTGTAGAGGTTCTACGATTCTATGATAAACAAATATATGCACTCACACAGCAATGTCATGTAACACAAAGACCCAAAGCTGGATGGGTCAAAAGCTGAAGGACAAAATTTAAGGTGATTGGCCAACAACCCTGTAGCAGCACATGGAGAACAATTTTTATACAGTAGGTGGTTAGGTTAGGATTTAGAGGGTGGTGGAAACAGGTCCAGTCATGACTTTCAAAAGGAATTTGATGAGAGATAAAAAAAAATGCAGAATTACATGAAAATTGTGGTGGATGGCATTAAGTGAGTTACTCTCCCAGAGAACCAGCATGGACATGATGGACCAAATGGTCTCCTTCTGAGTGGTAACCATCCTGTGATTCTGTAATTTGGCCAAACTGATTCTGTTGCCATCAAACATCATTAAAGCGACCTTTTTTAAAAAAAACTCAATAATTTGTAGGAATAAGTCATAAAGCATATTTCAGTTTTTTTGGCCCTGTTATTTGTTTATTTATTCCTTAAAAAGATACAGCACTGACAACATTCAAATTGTTGACCTAAGTTTACTAGTACAACCGACTGACAGAACTGTGGACAATTTTGGAGAATAGCAAGGGCAGGTTTTTACAAGATGAAGTATTAACTGGTAGGGCTGACTTGAAAAGCCCAAAGGCGATTTAAGAACGTAATATCTTCAACATTTCAGAGATTTTCTGAATTTAAAATCTGTCTTCTTTTGAGAGCTGCATAAAGCTTATCAATGTGGAGATAGAATCGCACATCAAAGCAGCAGGTCATCATGTTTCTGCTAGATTCTTTTTCAATGAGTAATTCATTGAGTCCTGCTTCCAAGTTCTTCCTGCGTAACATATAATTGTCTTTTATAAGCTATTAAATCTGTTATCATCACCCTTTAATGCAGTATATTGTAATTTATAACAGGATGCAAGTACAAAATTCTTCTGTTTTCTCTAAACTGTTCATCCCAGATGATACAATAGTTAAAGGAATTTACCCTGGAAAACTGAACTATATTCAACTGAAACACATAAGTATTTTCAGATTACTGGAAAGTTGCATCATTTACATGTTGTCTTGAAACTTGTTAAGTAGGCATCCAATTAACTGAAAAATTACTAACTCCTTTAAATGGTTGTGTTAGATGTCATCAGTGTTAAAGGTGCCTCAAAAAGAATAGATAATAATGATCAAAATACGAAACTAATCAGACAGAAGCAGATGAGGAAAAGTATCCACAACATGCAGACAAAGCCAGGTTAGAGAGTGGCCATATTCTCTGACTTAGAACACCCTTGGAATTAGAATACTTTTTGTCAGAATGTCTGACAGCTGACTCTGAAAGCTGGCTCTGTGGGAGCTGGACCAGTCTCAAGGACTCTCCACGTGTAAATAATGGGCAATTTGGTGACAGGATACCGGCTTCCGTCAAGTTATTTCAGCGGTGACAAATGTAAATCATATTCCTGAAGAAACTCACTCACAACAGTCATCTTTGAGTTGTGGTAAGCATTTCTGGCATCATGCCATTATTTGGGAAGCTTGACTCATTCTATGCCACTGTCAAAGATGGGGCTCGGAATGTGGAAAGAATGCGTTATTTTTCTGGGCAAATGATACAGGGGCAGATGAAAAACAATGAGTAATTCTTCTGACAGCATGTGGACCTGCAACCTTTTCGGTCATTAGCAGCCTAACTTTCTCAGAGGCACCATATACTAATTGCTTACCAGTTGGACAATAGTGTGGATGGCTGGGGGGTGCCGGAATTGAGATTGTAACGAGGCTAGCCGGGTGTACCGATTAGAATGAGTTCTCTGACTGGGGCTGTTAATCTGGTCCAATCAGGAAGCCCTGGCTATTAGACATAAACAGGAGAGTTAGGCATTTTAACACTCTGAGAGGTGTCTCTAAGGGAGCTCGATCAGCGTCAAGGACTTTCCACTTGTAAATAAAGGATGATTTGGTGATGGGATACTTCCAGTTCTGAGGAAGGGTCATTTGACCCAAAACATTAACTCTGATTTCTCTCCATGGCTGCTGCCAGACCTGTTGAGCTTTTGCAGCAATTTCAGTTTTTGTTTCTGATTTACAACATCCGCAGTTCTTTCAGTTTTCTCTAAACCTTGCTTTATTAGAAAACCAGCTGAAGTTATCTCTGCTAATTCAACTAAAATGACATTACCTCAAGCTTCTTGAATTTGCAAAAGGAATCCTAACACTTAATCTCATCTATTCCACTGTAACCAGTAGATGTGAATGTACGTTAAAGCCCATTGCACACAATGATGTTCTGGATAGAATAAGAATAATTTGAATAAGTTTCAAAAAAACTGCATTTTTTTTTAGGAATACTATTTACTTCTATGTCTTAATTTTATACTGATTATGAAATACTGGTCAATCTCCCACAGTTTTGGGGAGGTAAAACGAAGAAAAATTAGTTCACAATACACAAGTGTAATCCAGTCCACATTTGAAAGTCGCTTGTTCTTGTCCTATTTGTATATAGTACTTGGGCATCATATTAATCAGCCAAATTGGGAGCAGTTGTAATTTAAGGATCGGATTTATAGCACAACAGCTTCAAAATTCAAGGCTCACACTCCATGGTAACGGTGAGGTGCTGCACTTTTGGAGATGACATCTTCTGGGTGAGACCTTCAAGGCTTACGGGTGTTAAAGACCTCATGGTACTACTTCAGAAAGCTAGGTGTGTTCTGGTCAATATTTATCCTTCAAATCAACATCACAAAATCAAAATCTGATTATCACGACATTGCTTGCGCGACTTGCTGCTGCATTGTCCACATTGCAACAGCAACTTTATTTCGATTATTTTTATTGACTGTCAAACACATGCAACGTCTGAGGTCACTGAAAGATGCGAAGTACATGTAAATGTTCCTTTAGTCTTGGTGTTTGGAACACAACTGTGATATTGAAGTGTCAACCTGGTTTGTCTCAACACTCTAACAGGCTGTGTGGTGAAAAATCCAAAATGTTCTCAGTAATAACTGCTATTGTTTGAAGCTTTTACAGATTGGCATCTGTTCAGCTCCAATGGACTAGATATCTAAAATCGATTGAATTCAGTTTAGTATGAGTGGGTGTCAGTGAGTGAAGCCACGGAGGGGGTCAGTTTCGAGATGAGGGTTCAGTTTAATAGATACCAAGGAGTATGCTTTCAAACTTCCACCTTTTCCTGTGAAACCGTTAAGCTTCAGTGAGTAAAAACCTTACTAATTCTGACTTTAAGGGGTTTTATCGGAGGTTTTCAGATGCAGGGAACTGTGCATTACAATCTTCAATTTCGTGACTCCTGTCCACTCAGCTGTATCAGGAATAATGTACAGTCCAAGTGCACATCTCCAGTTGCTACAATGACTTAACTGGCTACCAGAACATCTCAACCAGAATGCTTGGTTTGTTGGAAAATATCATGTTGTACCATGTGGTACAGAATATATCACTCATCTGATATGGTGGAACTGTTCTTTAAAGACCATGAAGTCTAAATGATCAACTGAACAGAGTTTCAGCTCACTCTGAACTTAATTGCAGCTTTGTTGGTTAATTTTGAGATTTAACTGTACTTTTTAAGTTTTAGCCTGTAGATGAAAAGGGATTTTAAGATTACTTGCTCTGAAGTTTGGAGATCAGAACCCAACATTAAGTAAATGCATTTTATAACCTTTTCTTTACAATAGAATTGATTACAACAGAACTTCAAGACAAATGTTAGCATGATGTGATCCCTACGTTAATTGTTTTGTTTTGGCAGGGTAGTTTCTCTATACACATTTCAGGTGTTTTTATTTCACAGCAATTGCTGGAATTAATAAACATGAAGGAATTTGCTTAAACAGAAAATGCTGGAGGAACTCGGCAGATCTGGAAAATCTGTATGGAAAGAGGCAGAATTAAAGTTTTCAGTCTAATACCATACTTCTTCAGAACTCAGTCTTTGTTTCTGTCTGCACAGATACTGCCATACCTGCTGAGTTTCTCCAGCATTTTCTGCGGTAGTTTCAGATTTCTGGCATCCGCAGAATTTTTACATTTGTTTGAAGGAATTTGCTTACTGTGCTTCAATGTGATAGAAAATACATATTCAACGAAGCTTTATTTTATTATTACAGATGTAAAAGCTATGAAAAAGCATAGTTTGCACCATTTTATGAAGTTAGGAACATGTAGGGCAGTGTACCTTAAAGATTGCAAATTTATAGGCAAAACAAGCTAATATTGAGATCAAACTTGAGGTAAGCTAATAAGGTTGCAGACATTTCAGTTGTTGTATTGTTTTGTTTTGCTGGATAGCTCTTTGCTTTATGACACTTCTTTCTGAAAGCATAATTCTTGGAGTATTACAAAAATGAAATGATCTCTCTTTTTAAAATATCAAACAGATGTCCACTGAACAAACCTTCAATAATTGCACAGTGTTGAAGGTAGTGCTGCTAGTAAATAAGTACCATTCATATTTTTCCTTGATAATCTTGCAGGATTTTGACAATGGAATTCTCTAATGGTTTCCACTTTGGAAGTTATAAATAAGTTGCTCTGATTAATATATATGTCAAATTATTTGAAAACTTGCAGTATGCAGCAAAAGGAGCAAAGAGGAGGACGCTTAAGTGAGTTGGAGATAGGGGTTTGAAGTAAAAAAAGGCTTGGAACGAGCAATCACAACCCAAGGAATTGTCACTGTGCAAATCGCTCAATAATTAGATTTTCCATAAATCAATTAGCTGTGAAATACTTTGCAAACTGAGCATGTGAAAGGTACTTTAAATTCAAAGGGTTTTTTTTAATAAAAGTGTCTTTTTTCTAACAACTTGACTTATCTTACATTAAAACTGCTTACACTTCCCTGAGCCTAAATAGCACATTCACTTGAAAGTAATATTAAACAATTTACATTTCTGTAATTTTCACATGTATGCATTGAAACATGATTTTCCTGTGAATGTATTTTTAAAGTTACTAGAGCATGTTATATATTTCAATATAAAAACAGAAACATTACAAAGTTATAGATTTTCACAGGCGATCTGTTAATCTGAACAAAATCGCCTTTAATTGAATAACACATATTACAGCTAACTAAATAACATGATACTTTGACTGCAGCAAAAGCAATAAACTACCCAAGAATATACAGAGCAACTGCATCTTCAATTATAGGTACGTATTACGTTGCCAATTTTAGCAATTTGCATTAAATAGCCTCTTAATTCCCAATTGCTATGCTTTTATTCTTTGTGAGATGACAGTATTGCTGGCTAGACCAGATATTGTCCATCCATAATTCCCTTGAGAAGGAGGTCATGACCCTCCTCTGTTAACCATGGCAGTCCTGTGCGATAAATACACCCACTGTGCTATGAGGTAAGGAGTTTCAAGACTTTAAACTAGAGACAGCGACTGAATGACAAGGTGATATCATTCCAGGTCAAGGACACCAAGTGGCTCGGAGCGGAACTTCCAGACAGTGGTGCTCCCATGGGTATGCTATGTAGCCCTCTCACCAAAAGGGAGGTAAGGGAATCTAAGACACCATTAAAAAAAGCAGGAAGCTTGCTCTTCCACATGGCGTTAAGTACACTTCCTCCTTTAAAAAATAACACTGAAAAAATTGAATGTATACTTGGGAGCTTGTTGCCTGCAAACAGGCTAACATGTTTGAGACTTTTTCCATAAAACAATTAGCTGTAAAGTACCTTGTAAACTGAGCATGTGAAGAGTATTATAAATTCCAAGGTTTTTTTTAATAAAAGTGTTTTTTTTCTTACAACTTGAATTCTGATCTTACATTAAAACTGCTTACAGTTCCCTGAACCTAAATAGTACATTCACTTGAAAGTAATATTAAACAATTTACATTCTGTACTTTTCACATGTATGCATTTCAACATGATTTTCCTGTGAATGTATTCTTTAATACTTTGAAAACTAATAAATGCATACAAACATATGGATAACAAAGACCAGTCATTACTGGATTACAGTAAACAGACCACAAAACACCAAACTAATTCATTTTCTAATCAAAACTCAACGTAATAATAAAGCACTTTATTTGTGTAATGTGCCATCATGTTAAAGCAGCACATTCACACAATAGCTGTTGTTTTAACAATCTAAACCATTATGAGGACAGTTTGTAATGAACGCATGAAACTCGCCAGAAGTGGAACAGTAATCAACTGGATTTCAGACTTCAACAGCAGGAGCTGTGATATAAAAAAAATGTGAGGGTTCTAACTGGAGAGTCTGAATAACTGCAATTTTGACTGGTCATGTGGACACCTTGCTATATTATTATTTTATACCCAAAAGCACACTTCACAATGCTTTCCAACCGTGAAGCTAAGGATTTTTCAACTGAAGAGAACATGGCTTAATTCTGCTTTCAAACTCAAGGCTTCTTTTTTTTTTGTTTTTTTTTGACAACACATGGATAAAGCTTATGCATTTGATGCCAGAGAACAATACTTCCACTGACATGCTCACATTTAATTGACAAAAATAAAAGCCTGTTTATTCTGATGGCAGGATTGTCATTGGAACAGTGCAGACTGGAGAGGTGGTGCCAGGACCATGTGAAATCCCAAATGCAGCAGACTCCAGCAGAATTGCAAAGGAAACTGAAGCTTCAGATGAGCAATTCCCATGGAAACATCTGGAGAATCCACGAAAAACCTCAGAGGGTTCCAGTTCACGTAAGTTAAGAGCTACGCATGAAAAGTGAGATGATTAAAAACCTGGCCTAACTGCTGGAGAACTATTAAACAAGCCCTCCAACTTAGCTCACCAGTTTAACCAGCCGCTGATATGCATACCCCAACCAGAAACCTGTAATTCAGCATAATTCCATCCCCAGGGCTAGCAATGGCCTTCTACTGGCCCCACCAACACCTCCACTCTCCCACTCCATCAAAAACAACCAAAGTGATCAGAAACTTAAATGGTCTAGACACAGGAACAAGACTAGGCCATTCTGCCCTTCTAACTGTTCTGCCATTCAATGAGATTATGGCTGATCAATAGCCTAACTCCATATACCTATCTTTGGCCTATTTCTCTTAATATCTTTGCTTAACAAAATTTATTTATTACAGATTTAAAATTAACAACTGATCTAGCATCCACTGCTGTTTGTGGATGAGTGTTCCAAACATTTACCATCTTTTGTCTGCAGAAGTGCTTCCTAACAGGTCTCCTGAATGGAGTGGCCTAATTCTCAGACTTTGCTCCCTAGATCTAGAATTCCCCAACTGGTGGAATTAGTCTACTTTTTCTATCCTGTCCTTTCCTGTTAATATCTTGAAGAGTTTGATCGGATCACCCGTTAGCATTCTAAATTCTAGAGAAACCAGGTATAATTTGTATGATCATAGGCTGAAACTAGATTTGTAGACTACAAATTATATATTCTGCAGTTTCTCATGTTCTAGAACTCTGAAGTCAAGAGTGTGATGGAATGTGCACTATATGTCCGGGGATGTGCTCAGCTCCAACTCTTACGAAGTTCAACGTCATCCAGACAAGGCAGCATGCTTGCATTGCCCTCCATCTATCACAATAACATCCACTCACTCAATGACTGGTCAACGGTGAAAGGACAATGTATTATCTACAACGTGCACTATAGCAACTTGTCACAGCTTCTCCAAGTCACCTTCCAAACTTATGACAAAATTGACATCAAGAAGGACAAGGTAAACAAATTCCTGGGAATGGCACCTCTCTGGCTAATGTGCCATTTCAATTCAGAAAGATATTTCTGTTCCTTCATTGTCACTGGATTAAAATCCTGGATTAAAATCCTTTTCAACTACATTACTTTGTCGAGGGTAACTAAGGATTACCACTAAATTCTGGCCTTTCAACGCCAGTATTGCACAAAGGAATAAAGCTAGCTATTCAGTTTGCTAGTATAAGTATTTTAGCTGACCATATAATAATTCTCAGTACATAATCTGTCCAGTTTGCTCTTTATTTGAACAACTTCCATACAACTTGACAAGTTACCCCACTCAGATCTGTCACTCCAGTACCAAAAGCACCCTAGCCCTCTGTTCAAGCATGCCACAGAAAAGGATTTCCATCCACTTCCAAGATCCCACAAAGCCACGACTTACTGTTCCCAGCTGTAATCCTTTCTTCCTAAATGGTATCATGAATAGATGAAGAGCTGCAACTGTTTGAGGGTACAGACTTTCTTTTGTACGCCTGATGCAATGGGAAAAACAGGTGACTGGTGCATTCCTTAATGGAAGAAAAGAAATTGTCTTGAAAGCTTTTCAAGAAAAATACAATTGGGCCTCTGCAGGACAACACTGTGACAGAACCTATGCTGGCCCTTCTTCAAGTTGTCCAGGAGATCTCTCTGCCAGTCTCAACACTGGAGATCATGGCCCAACAGGTGGTCTGTACACAGCTTTATAAGGACTATACATGGTAGGAAACACGTTCAATGCCACATTTCCATCATTTATTTGGCATGGGTATTATGAATGGGCAGTTTCCCACGATCAGCCACAAAGCAACTGGAAAGTAGGAACAAAGGTCAGTATTTCCCCACATTGCTTTCTGCCTCTCCACACCCCGGAACAGACAAAAAAATATCAGGAGACATGGATGGGAAGAGAAAGAGAGGAAAGGTTGAAAGTTGAGGTCAATACAGACATGGCTCGCTTACGTTAACTGTACACAATGGATTCTCTCATTTCCTCCAGACTGTGGACATATAGTACGTGATAGTATGAATACAAGCATTTATTGTGAGGTTAAGTTTTGAAGCATAACATAAAAGGCAAGGCTTGCAGCAAGTTAGCCTACCCAGAGTATGGTGTTTTACTTCACATATTTCAGCATCAGATAGGCAGGAATAAACAGGGTAAGGTTCAGTTAGATAGGTTTTTCTTCATTGATAAGCTAAGATTTGCAGTTTCACATGAAACATATTAAATTTATCTTGCCAATAATTCAGAAGACCTACGTATTATCCCCTTGCATTTATTTTCTCGTAAAACAGATAATCTTCTGTATTCTTCACATTGATATGATCCCAACCATGCTTTTATGGCGAAGTCATATTCCAGATTAAAATCTGGCTTGAAAGATTTGTTTTTTTTAAGAAAACTTCGTAAACATGATGGCTAATCACTGAAACATATTCAAACAAGACTGCAGATGTTGTTTAAAATAAAAGTAAAACACAGGTTTGCTAAACAAAGGAAGTAAAGGTAGCAAACTATCTAACAACAAGCATCGTGTGCCAGCAGCTTATGTGGCAAACACACTGCATGTGCTTCAACTAAAAGATTATGTCTCAAAGTCTAAGGGGAGTCATTCTCAGTCAAGTCAAGTGCATCTAGGTAAGAAATATATTTACCTCTTATCTCAACACTGGTGTCTTTTAAGGATTTTTTTAAAAACAGACTTGCTTAGTCCCAGATTCTTCTTAACGCCAAAAAAACCAACCTAATGTTCTTGCATGTTCACCCTATCCGTCACAAATCCAACGCTATAAAATGTCTTTTTATTAATGCCACATGTGTCTGCAGTCACCTGCTTTCTAGGGGAAAAAAAATTTGATTGGAATCACTGTTCTGGAAGGGCTCTCTGACCTTTCTAAAGCCCCAAAGCTGATCTATTAATTGCAAATCTACGCTCTCAACCACTTCTCAGATCACCAGCCCAACTATACCAGCCCCTGTGCCATGTTCCATGACACTAACCAAAAGACTTTCTACAAGCCTACCCCCAACCGAATCAACAGCTGATCTGGATCGCAAGTGGCTCCATCTATCAGGTTTGTTGTTGAGCAGGGAACCAGAAATTAAAAATTACCTCACGCCCAACAGTTGAAACTTCACTGTTCAGGGAACATATATTTCTGGGTTTCAGAGCAGAAGTCCTGCCCCTGCTCCAGCTATTGCTATTATTTGCCTGGAGTCATAATAGTAGATGGTTCAGTCAGAAAATGCAAAGGCGCAAGTTTGTCTACTGTTTTCTTTTAGTTAAGGCAGTTGCATTCCATTTTGAATGTTTGCACTGCATCTAAAAATCAAGCATTAATGTATCTTTTTATTCCAAAGAGTGATTAAAATACATATCTATGCATGCATTGTCTTGAAGGACAAACCAGGTGGTGGCTTCTACGCCATTGTTCATTTGTGTGATACAATTCCTGATTGTCAGTATGGCCTATTTCTTAACATTACATTACAGAATACACCAAAAAAAAACTGGAGCCCTTTTACATTATTTTCATTCTTCCAATTTATCTTTAAATTGTATTTTTTTCATGTCACTTTAAAAATGCCCTTCTGTAACTTATAGTTGACATCATGAAAGGCAAATTATAAATGTAAGCTCTCTTAAGGTGACCGGCATATGGACACTGGTATAATAAAACTATGTGGCATTTGTAATCAGTTGATTTCTGGAATTTCCTTCCAGATTTCCACAGAAAATGAAAAATCAGCATATTGCTTAAATTGGAGAATTTTCCATGCCTTCTCTACGAATGCCAATAAATGTGTCAGGCGGAACCTTCACTTCCTAAATCCACATCGGGTTAAAATTTATTACTTGTTAAGTGCTCTTCAAACGCTTCCTTTATAACAGGCTCTAGCATATACTTTTCAATATGGATGTCAAGTTAACGAGCCTATAAATGTCTACAATCATACTTCTGACCTGTCTGGAAAGGTTAGAATGCTGATTGTTTCCAAGAATTCTGCAATCCTGAAAAATGTCAGTTACATTCAAGTAAAACGTGATAGAGCTCTACAGGTCTCTGTCATTTCAAACAGAAATATTTTCCAGACAATGCATTTGTCAAAACTCACTTCAAATGATAAAAATCTCAATGTCATATTTTACCAGTCAGAAATTGTATTTGCTTTGGGACCTACTATCAGGTTTGCAGAGATTAGACTAGGTGGTGTTCACTCAATTCAGCAGGTGAGTATCTGTCTGTTGAGAAAACTGATCCAAACTACCTGACACTTGAAAAGCCACAAAATCTGTGTATGTTAACGGTACCCAGTAGTGAATTATCCACCACATTTTGGTAAAGTAGGATTGCCTCCAAAGTACGCGAAAGAGTCTACTGTCATTTAAATGAATGGAGTGCTCTGAAAACCTCACTTAAGTCACAAAAGCAAATTGGGAAGGTAGTTGTCTTCGTTTATGGCTTGGATGGAACTCAATAATGGGAGCAGTGAGACTGCACTCTTTTTGTGCTTTGCCATTAAAATGGTTCATATGTTCGACCATTTGTAGGTACCACGTTTTGCCTCCAGTGACAGCAACGTGCCTTGATCAAAGTTAATTTTCCAACCTTTACACTCCCACCCCCAACATCCAGCTGAAAACTGGATAAACATTGAGATGCAGCTAGTCAAAGATCACTATCCCTACAACCCACCAGATTCCACAGGCTTACAACTATTGACGAGATAACAAACCACCATGGTCAGAAACCAGTCACATTTTATCATGGGCAATCATGCCCTTGCAGCTCCTTACTATTATGTACCCTTCGGAATCAATTCAGCACATGAAATGCAATAAAAACAAAACTGAATTGCAAAGGCATTGCCAGTAGAAAAGCACACAGAGCTCATCAGACCTTCAAATATTCAGAACTCAAGGAAAACTCTCTTTCTCCACCATTAACTTCTGCACCACCCCCCCACACCACCTCCACCCCCCCGCCCCCCACCAACCCCCACCCCACGATCCAGTTATGGCACCAACTAATTCTCACATTTTGTGGTGTAATCTAAGTGTATGCAAGTATCATCATGGTCATCCCATTCTCCATACCTGCCAACTCCCCAACTAGCAGCAATTTTGTTTTAGAGTCATAGAGATGTACAGCATGGGATCAGACCCTTCAGTCCAACTTGTCCATGCTGACCAGATATCCTAAATAAGTCTAGTCCCTTTTGCCAGCATTTGGCCCATATCTCTCTAAACCCTTCCTATTCATATACCAATCCAGATGCATTTTAAAATGTTGTAATTATATCAGCCTCCACCACTTCGTCTGGCAGCTCATTCCATACATGCACTACCCTCTGCGTGAAAAAGTTGCCCCTTCAGTCCCTTTTAAATTTTTATCCTCTCACCTTAAACCTTGCCTACCTTGGGGGAAAAAAACCTTGGCTATTCGCCCTAACCATGCCTCTCATCTAAGAAGAGGCAAAATAAATAGGAATCTACAGCTAATCCGACTTTCTTAAACCATTCTCCAGCCACTCATGGCAAGGCCCAATGAGTTTCATACGCAAACATGTTCCAGAATATCCTTTGGATTTTGGATAAGCAAGGTAATCACACCTTTGAGAAATGCAAGATTTCCAGAAATTTAACTTCATTTCATGCTCCATTAGTTTTCATGGGCAACCCTGATTTGACCTATCTTAGTCACCTCAAACATATTGTTCTTTTTTTTGTTGGCCAAACATGCAAGAATTAAACAACTAAATCAGTTGCCCTTTTCAGTCTCTGCTCCATCAGCTTGCACTCTCAAGATATCAGGTTCATAGTTCCTTACTCAATGTCTAGGGATCAGCCTTGCTCTCCTCAATGCACCTTCTTAAGAGTTACCACTTGGTGCGGAGGGAGAGTAAAGCTGGAGAAATTAATGAAATAACTGGCAGGCAATCCACATGGGATTTACAGAAGGGCAGGAAGATCAAAATCCACATGGCAACATTCTCCTGAAATGGAAAGAACAAATCTAGACACAGTACTTCAAATAAGTCTTCCCAGTCATTACTATTATTACTGTTGAAATGGATAATCTGTACGTACCACTCAGAAGCAAATTTGCCTTGGATATTGTTTCCTGGCACTGTCTAAACTTTAAGATATTGATGTTCACTTCTACCTAGTTCACCAGTTCAGCTATGTTGAACCACTACACAATCATGTTATGCTCCATATCTGAATATAATTGTAGTGTAGAACAATCATGGGCCCACATTCCCATCATAATGGAATCTATTTGTAACTCTCAATTTTCTTCTGAAAGGTCCTGATAATTTGGCAAATTAATGTTGGTGTTAACAATTACCATTGTCAGACCATTAAGTGAAATGAACGCACACACAGAAGGACTTAAGAGATCATGTGTTTAGATTTTTGAAGGTGCTAAGACATATCAAGAGAATATTTAGTGAAATGTCATGAATTTAGTATTGAGTACAAAAGCAAGGAGAGTACAATCAAACTTTACAAAGCTCTGATTAGACCACTATTAGAGTACAACACGTATTAGGATGTCTCTGCCTATGAGGATGGTGGAGGCAGGGATAATGATTTCAAACGGAATTTGGATAGGCACTTGAAGGAATGGCCGTGGGAATACATGGGACTGATCAAGTTGCTCTAAAAAGAGAGCCCACATGGGCTCAATGGGCCAAACAGAGTCCATCTCCATCATCTGGTTAGAGGTTAAAAAACTGCAGATGCTGGAATCCAAGGTAGACAAACAGGAGGCTGGAAGATCACAGCAAGCCACACAGCACCTGAGGAAAGTCCTGAAGAAGGGTAATACCCAAAACATTGACTTCTCCTTCCCTCCAGATGCCGCCTGGCCTGCTGTGTTCTTCCAACCGCCTGTTTGTCCATCTCCATAATGATTGTGAGAAAGGCACCCAACACTCAAATCATCACCCAACTCATTGCAAAAAGTACACCAATGAAAATTACATCTTGTACAGTCCCTTCATAAACGCATTAGCCAATGTTTCAATTCACCTTCGGAACAGAAGACCTAATTTGATCACACAATCCCTCAAACAACATTTATTGAAAGGACATGGATGTACACAAAGTGCAGTAAGGTACAGAAACTGGTCTCAGATGCAAGAACGTACACTCCAATCTGGCTTATAAGCTCCACAATAAAGGAAATTACCCATTTTAGACTTTACATGACCAATAATTTTTCTATACGTTTATCCATTTTTAAACAAACAACAAAACCAAAATGGAAATGGACAGGTAAATAAATCAGTACATATTTAAATAAACAATAACAGACACACATTACTGGTTAGGGGAATGGAGAAAATGAGGCAGCACAAATCTGCAGTATAAGTATGCGGACACTGATCTAACCAGACAGGACAAATGGTAAGTGATCCCAGTTAAGTTAACAGAGATGAGGCTTAAAGGGTGTTCGTAGTATAGCAAATGCTGTTTTAACCGGCACCTTGTGAACTGGCACTCTTAATAAAAAGGCAAAAATTATATGTCTCAAATACCGTGAAGTCTACTGTATTATTATGTCCAATTATTATAGTTTTTTAAAATTTATTTAGCTCAATGTAAATATACTTGTTGTTCAATTGAATGGCCACACGAACTAGCAACAGTTGGTTCAATTTTGAGTCGATTCTTCCACTCCTCTCCAACAGTGATGTGTATACTCCTTGCATTACATTTCTATTACTGAATATATAATAGTGGGCAGCACAGTGGCTAGCCCTGCTGCTTCACAGTGCCAAGGATCCAAGTTCGATTCCACCCTCAGGTGACTGTCTTTGTGTAGTCTGCACATTCTCCCCGTGTCTACATGGGTTTGCTCTGGGTTCCTCCCATAGTCCAAAGATGTAAAGGTTAGGTGGATTGGCCCTGCTGAAATTGCCCACAGTGTCCAGGAAGGTGCAGGCTGTGTGGATCGGCCATGGGAAATGCAGGGTTATAGGGATAGGGATAGGGGTGAGTCTGGGTAGGATGCTCTTTGGAGGGTCAGTCTGAACTTGATGAGTAGAATGGACTGCTTCCACACTTTAGGGATTCTATGTGTTTACATTGGTTATTTGGATCTCTTGATTATCCAAAATATTTGATCAACCAGCACATTCCTGGTCCCAAAGGTGAGGATGATATAAAGTGTACTGTATTTTGCTGAAGCAGATAGAGAAAGAATCTGTTTGTGCCAAAAGGGAGAAAGAATCTCCTTGCTTCAAGGCAAAGTAAAGAAATGGAGAGAAATCCAATTTGAAAACACAGAGTAGGAAAAACCTCTGGCTGGAAATAGTCATTGGTAGTCAATTTTATTTTATTTGGATTCCCATTACAAAACAATCCATTTTCCCCATTTGTACAACAGCACAGGAGATCAATGAATTCTAAACAAAATCAAAACAGCTTTTTGCAATTATCTTGTTTGTTTCAACTATTGAAGAAAATGTTGAATTTGCTCTTTCAGACATTTGAGTCAAACCTGCCACATGTTTAATAGCACATGCTTTGCCATGCAGGCCAGGTGTTGGGGGAGAAACGTGAGCTTTTTATGATGCACACACTGAGTGATCACAGAGCTGTGTGAACACTGGTGACCATCACAGGTTTAAAAGGAACACACGGTAGCCTGGGCTAATCTATACAATGGATGTTTCTTTTATTTTTTAATTAAGGCTATTTTTGAATCAACCTCTTCAGGGATGTTATAGTCCTAGAGTCATACAGCAAGGAAACAGACTCATGGGTCCAACCAGTCCATGTCGACCACGTTTCCAAACTAAACCAGTCTCACTTGCCTGCACTTGGCCCATATCCCTACAAACCTTACTTATTCATGAACTTATCCAAATGCCTTTTAAATGTTGTAATTGTACTCGCATCCGCCACTTTCTCTGGTAGTTCATTCCACACACAAACCACTCTGTGTAAAAAAAAATTGTTGCCCCTCATGTCCTTTTTAAATCTTTCTCCCCTCACCTTAAAAATGTGCCCCCTGGTTTTGAATCCCCCACCTGAGGGAAAAGACCCTTGTCATTCACTTTTATCTGTGCCCTTCATGATTTTATAAACCTCAATAAGGTCACTCCTCAACCTCCTACGCTTGAATGAAAAAAGTCCCAGCCTATCTAGCCTCTCGTTATAACTCAAACTCTCCATTCCCAGCAAATTCCTGCTAAATCTTTTCTGAACTCTCTCCAGTTTAATAATATCCTCCCTATGACAGGGCAACCAGAACGGGACACAGTACTCCAGAAGAGGCCTCACCAACATCCTGTACCACCTCAACATGGCATCTCAACACTATACTCAAAGGTCTGAGCAATGAAGGCAAGTGTGCTAAACGCCTTCTAAACCACCCTGTCTAACTGTGATGCAAATTACAAAGAATTATGTACCTGAACCCCCAGGTCTCTGTGTTCTACAATACAACCAAGGCTCTGTCATTAATTGTACAAGTCCTGCGCTCATTTGTTTTACCAAAATGCAATACTTCACGTTTATCCAAATTAAACTCCATCTGCCACTCCTCAACTCACTGGCCCAATTGATCAAGATCTCTTTGTAATCTTAGATAATCTTCTTTATTCTCCTCTATACCACCAATTTTGGTGTCATCTGCAAACTTACTAACCATGCCTCCTATATTCTCATCCAAACCATTTATATAAATAACAAACAAAAGTCAATCCAGTACCATTCTCTGTGGAACACTGCTGGTCACAGGCCTCCAGTCCGAAAAACAACCCTCTTCCACCACCCTCTGTCTCCTACCATTAAGCCAATTTTGCATCCAATTGGCTAGCTCACCCTGAATCCCACCTGATCCAACTTTACTAATTAATCTACCATGCAGAACCTTGTCAAAGGCTTTACTAAAGTCGAAGTAAACAACATCTACTGCTCTGCCCTCATCAATCTTTCTGGTTACATCATTAAAAAACTCAATCAAGTTTGTCAGACATGATTTTTCTTGCACAAAACCAAAATGACTATCCCTAATCATTCCTTGCCTCTCCAAGTGCATGTAAATCCTATCTTTCACATGTTATTACACACCTCTGGAGTAGATGGGACTTGAACCCAGCCTCTTGGTCCAAGGGTAGGGATACTACCACTGCATCACAAGAGAGCCCAACATTTCAACAAAAATGATATTCACATTTGTTACACAATGTTACTGCTTTTTAGATGTCACCTATCCAAATCTGCTGGTGCTGATTTAATGCATTCGGGATTTTTCTGCTATAAGCACCACATGCAGGAAATTGGGTAAATCTCTGATTGAGCAGGTTCTGACACCTTCATCGCAAAGTTTTCCTTCAAATGCAGAGACAATTTTTACCAAGTCTGTGATGTAAGAGGAGAATTGGCAGCATCTGGAAGCCAGGCAGTCCCAAGCTCAGAGTCATTGCCGAGAAGATTTTTAAGATTGAGGTCAGTCACCATGTGTAGGCCTTTCACATGATACAAGGGAAATTATGAACACAATTTTTGCAGTTGTGAGCATTCTCACAGATCAAATACATCAAACACAGAAAACACCAAAAGTAATCAGACTGATCCAACAACAAGGAAGAACATTTGCAATACGGTTATGGCTCAAGCTAAAACATCAGTGGCTGGATTTTCAGTTTGTTGCATTCAGCCCAGCCACCTTCCCCATGCCGCACCCCCATCCAAAAAAGAGTCGCTGGGGAAACTGTCCATCATAAAGATGGCTGCCCCATAGCCATTTCCCACTGGAGATTTCCAACAGTGAAAGTCCCGCCTCGGAGAGCTGTTGGCCAATAAGCAGCACCAAGTTCAAGTGGTGACTGCTGCTGGATCCTCAGTCCCAGAAGAAGAGGTTATGCAGCAAGACTAGAAAGTAATTCCAGGGTATCAACGGTGCCAGGTTAGCTGAAAGCAGGAAGGGGGTTGAGGGCAGCCAGGCTTGAGCACAGGAAAATGTGAAAAGACAGAGAGAGGCACAGATAGAGAGACAGAGAGGTTAAGAGAGATTCAGAGACAGAGAGAAAGACAGAGCAAGAGAGAGACAGAGAAAGACCAAGAGGATACAAAGAGAGATAGATAGAGAGACAAGAAGGACACAGCCAGACAGGGAGCAGAAAGGAGAGAGAGAGATCACTAAAATGTGCTGCCTCTAATGGACACAGGAAACTCCACATGAGGTCCTATCCGTTGCCAGACCCCAGCCCGTGCAGCAAATGCTGCTGCCAACCTTCTGACTTGGTGTGGGCCTCCCTCTGCTGTGGGTAGTACAGCAGTGAAAGGAGAATACCGCACTTAAATGGATGTTAACTGACCTCGACAGGCCCAAAGGTGGAGGGCAGGTGGGCCAGCTGATGCTCTCCCCAACTACACTAAAATGATCAAAATCTTCAAGACGCCAACTTTAGATTGTTTTCCTTATCAGAATTGTGGACTACTGGGGGCTATGCATTTAAATGTTGGCAGAACATGGATATTCACCTGTGATGCTGACACAACTGTAGCAGAAGCAGAGGGCCAGTTGCAGGGAGGGTTTGGTAAAGAATCCTGCAGCTTATGAACCTCCCTTTTTCAAAACTGCTATCAGGCAGCTAGAAAATCCAGCCCCAGGTCTTTCTCATATATGTCTTAAGTTAGGTATTCCACCACTATCAGGTTTATGAGCAAAAGTGTCAGCTCATTACTAATGTACCAAATGGCATTGTAACAATTCAATCTTTACTGAATACAACAACGGTGCTGTGCCCACATATGAACAGGGGCATTTGGAATTTTTATTTAATTGAGCCAAAGGGCAGAATTTGCACTGATAGAGACGGGGTAGGTGGTTAAATTCCTGAATTGTGGTGCTGAATCAAAATCCCGACGTGATCCACTCACTTTCATTTTTATTGGGATGTGTTCTGAGAAATGCAGGAAAACCCTGCGGAGATGTGGGGTCAGTCACTTAGTAACCAATTAAATCAGAATTCTCATTTTAACAGTTACAGCACTGTTTCTGAGCAACATGGGACTCACTGGAGTCAATATTGCAAGAGCACAGCTAGGACCGACAAAACTTAATAGGATGGAAGAGCCTCAGAACAGTGGAAATGTATAGTGACCAGCCTGCCTATGTAAATGACTTACATGTACACGATTTCTTCCAAGAGCCTAATTTCATTGCTTTACAGGTGATTTCCGACTTTTTGGAAGTTATGTCACTGACCTTGGACTGTGCTAACCTGCATCAGCACATGGCTGCTGTTAGGTTTCAGTGTAGCATGGCAGCAGTTTTGTCAAGATAACAGAGCAACAGTGGCTCCGGAAGCTCAGGCTCAAGGGCATCGCTGACTTCTGCGGTCTTTTGGAACAAGACCCCCTTCAAAGATGAGGAGGTGGGCACACCTTGTCAGAACTCACCGAGGTAATCGGCACGGCCTCCTTCCAGAAAGCTTGCTGTCAACATCAGGTACATTTCACAGTCTGCTTCTCCCAGGCCACTAAGGATATGTTTCCCAAGACTGAATATGTCCCATTTATACATCTCAATAGTTCAGTCAGCAACAATGGCAATTCAACACGTGGTAGTGTGAACTCTACTGCTGTCAGCCTATCTGTGGGCATCTCCAACGCCCACCAATTCAACCAAACTGCCAATCTCCTAAGTACCCCCGTCCACATCAGTTATGACTCTGACTCACGGCCTATTACCCTGAGAGAATTTTGACTGTGACAGACAGTATGTGTGGAGATGACGAAATGAGAACAATGATGGATGATGACTGTGAGGATTCATGTCTAATGTCCAGATGAGAGTGGAATGAGAGGCAGAGAGATAAAAAAAAAGGACTGGATCTCCAGGACTGGATCTCCAAGGTGTGTTTCTCTGACGACTGCTGTGCAGAAGAATTCTGGTTAAGTCAGAAAGTGGGATCAGCCGTCTTGTCCTAATTAGGTTCTTGCTAAATTAAGCACTTTGCCCATGTTCTCAACATCACATACTAAGTCTATTTAGTCTGCCTCTTCAGCCTGCCCTTGGAAAGAACACATTTCTTAAGTTCCTCAGCCTCTGTCATCAGCTCCTGAGGACAAATGCATGGAGGCAGCTCACGTCCAGACTTCAGAGCAGACTCAGAATGTAGCCATGGAAAGAGATCCTTCCACAGTCAAGTTGTTATAACACCTATATTTGATGATAGATCAGGAAACCAGAGTAAGATGTTAATGCCATCGCCAGATTATTATTTTTTCAATCCAGCTGGCAGAGATGTTATGACACGCCTTTGGAGGAGATGGGTCTTAAACCCAGGCTTTGCCTGCCTCAGAAGCAGGGACACCATCACTGCACCATTTAATGACAAGGTCAAAATAAACAGCCAAAGCAAATTCAGCTGCTACAAAATTCAGATTCCTGACTCGCTGTCAACTACCCCACCCTGTGAGTGAGGGAGTCATCTATTAAAATTCCGCACAAAGTTCTGAATATCAGCTGTTGAGCAACTTCACCATAGTAATTGAATTCATTACCACAGAAGGCTGTGGAAGCCAGGTCATTGAGTACATTTAAGACTGAGATAGATAGCTTCTTGATTATCAAAGGGTTCAAGGGTTACGGGGAGAAAGCGAGAGAATGGGGTTGAGGAACTTATCAGCCATGACTGAATGGTGGAGCAGACTCGATGGGCCGAATGGCCCAATTTCTGCTCCTATGTCTTATGGTCTTATGGTCTAATTTGTGCTCAAAAAAAAATAAACAAAACTATTGAACAACTGGATCTGGTGTGATGAAGACCACCTCATACAAATCGTAGGCCCTGCACGACTGGGTTGGCAACCACCTCTTTCCTAAAAGCCAGCTACACTTGACCAACAATACCAGCTCTGACTCCTATAAACCACAGCAGCCAGGTTTTGGCAATGAAGATCTTTGCAAATCATCAAAACTCCGATTGCACAGAGCAGTTGCTGTCACCGTACTCCTCTACTGCAGCAGGAACTGGGCTCTGTATCAATAACAAGTAAGACAGAGAAAGAGATTCCATTCTGAATTCAGTGGGAGAACCCAAACACTTATGGCCTTGTTGAAGTGAGATTCAGAAACATTCAGGCAAACCAACTTCGATAGACTGGGCGCTGCGACCAGATCCATAAAAGTATCTCTCCCCAGTAGCTCATGTTTTCTCAGCTCTTGAGTTGCCAACATTCCAGGGAAGAACAAAAGAAAATGCTTCAAAGCCACTCGGAAAGTCTCCTCAAAGCAAAGCAACATCAACTTTACAGAATGGGTGGAGTTTGTTGCCAATCATTTAGAATGGAGGCAACTTGCCCATTAAGCTTTGAGAACCCACTCCTCAGTGAGAAGACTGACCGGCAGCAAACAAAACAATAAAAAAGTAGCAAATCCTGTACTCTGGACCCCATCACTTCACTGAACATGCCCTACTCTGTATCCAAAGATATGAGGTCTGAGATTTGGACTATTTGGTCACATGGCACATGCCCATGGTTTTGGGTAGGCACATCCTCTCCCTAATTAAGACGCAGCTAACAGCAATGTTGTATGGCATTAATAAGGCACTAACTGGCACTAATCTTTGGGTGGGCTGCGGGTGTGTGTGCATTATCAAATAATTATCTACATTTTGCTTTCCCCAGTTGACATGAGTTTCTAATTGTGACTATCACTTCTCCCAGAAGATTACCTGGCTATATAATTCACAAGACATATCATTTCCTTGGAACATGCTGTTTGGACCAAGAACACCTTCCTGGGCATCACTGTTTATATGCATTGATCTTTTAGTTTTATATATATGAACAATTAACTTATAGAAGAAAAATCTGGACTTGAAATTGCAGCATGGTTTCTATTACAGTTGATACCTACTAAAATACACCATTTTTTGTAAAGATCTTGTTAGGCCACAATTAGAGAATATTGGAATATAGGAACATAGGAACAGGAGTAGGCCACTTAACTGTTTAAACCTATTCGGCCATTCAATGAGATCATGGCTGATCTGTGGCCTAAGTCCATATACTTGCCTTTGGCCCATATCCTTTATATCCTTTGCTAGACAAATATTTATCTATCTCTGATTTAGAATTAATAACTGATCCAGCATGCACTACAATTTGTGGAAGAGTGTTCCAAATATCTATCACCCTTCGAATGTAGGAGTGCTTTCAAACATCTCTCCTAAATGGTCTGGCCCTAATTCTCAGGTTATGAAAATTCTAGAATCTCCAACTGGTGGAAATAGTTTATCAATATCTACTCAGTCTTTTCTGTAAATATCTTGAAGACTTCGGATCACACACTAACTTTCTAAATTCTAGAGAAAACAGGCCTAATTTATGCAATGTCTCCTCATAACTTAACCCCCAAGTTCAGGTTAACCTATGTTGTATCCCTCCAAGGCCGTAACACCCTTCCTAAGGTGTGGTGCCCAGATCTGCTCACAGTACTCTGAGTAAGGTCTAACCAAGTGCATCTGGTTTGACAACCACAGTCCAGGAAGGATCTGGAGAGGATTCACCAGAATGCAAGAGATGTGAAGAAAGAAATGGTCACACAGTGAATGGTAATGACCTGGAAGTGGTTACAGATTTGGTGGAAATGGAGATCATGATTTTTTTCATAAGGAAATTGGATGGGCATTCAAGGGTAAGAAATACAGAGATACGGAGATACAGCAGGAGAATGGGACTGACTATAATCACTCCACATAGAGCTGGATGCACTCAGTGGGTAAAATGGCCTCTCTCTGTGCTATAATGACTCCATCAAGGAAGGTGATAGATTCAGCCGATTATGTAACTTATAAAATGTCAGCTAAAACTGCTTGAGTACAAATAGGCTGTCATATTTCCCAACTGGAAACCCAAGTCATCCTCACTTTTATCAAGAGCAGTGGTGGCAATGGTGGTGGTTGTGGTGATGGCGGTGATATGGAGGGGGAGATGGTAACAGCTGATGGGAACCTGAGAGAAAAGATTTCCTTTCTCAAGTGCACCATTTCCAGCCAAGGTCACAACTGGTTATCCAACCCCAAGACACTGTCCACTGAGGGATCTTCCCTTCTGCTGATCCAAAAACACATTGTATAGGAAACAGAAGTACCTCACTTGTGTCATTATCTCACTATCAGCTGGTCTCGCAGACGAGAGTTTATTTATTCAAATATTGTTGAGTTTAGCGCGTTTAATGGCTTTCTAAATACAGTCCTCACAGAGGTCATGCACTGACCAAACAGGGACTGATTTTTCAGCCCCAAGGCAGGAACACATCCTAATGAGCTGTACTGTGTCAGAAAATATTAGAGGTCCATCAAATTATGATGTTTTACTTTTGGTACCGGCAACTGCAGGACTGTAAGCAATCGTTTAATGAATAACTGTTTAAAGAACTACATGTTGTAATGTTTATAAGGGAAACAGCGAAAGTCAGGTTGAACTAAATATAGCTGAGGTGCAACGTTGGCTAAAGAAATGCATGAAAAGCACGTCATTGAAAAATGGAATGTTTTTCTTCTGCCGTCCATTAAAAATAATAGAATGTCCAGCTAAAAAGAACAGACTGCTGGAAACTCTACTTCAATAGTTCTTTTCAGCCAATTGCTCCAAGTGTGTGACAGAAATCCAAGATGTGTTCTCCTTCCCATGTGGAAGCACCTGGACTCTTCCCACACGTTCCCCAGTGGGGTAAAGAAGATGTTTACACGGCAGCCTTCAGCAAAGCTTTAAAGTAGATTCCACTTCATAATGATAATGGCCAGGATTTTACCAGATTCTCAAGAGAGGCAAAACCTTATACTGGGACTGGGGCGGGAGTAGGCACGTTAGTATCACATCATTCGAGTTCCTTTGGCATCATTCGGAGTGGCAGTCTGTGCCAACTGGGTAGACAGAGTCCCTGCAGATGCCAATCACTTTTTAAATGTATATATATGGGATCAATTAAAACACTCAGGCAGCTCAGCCATTGCCATTGACACACACTGATTTTTTTTTTAATAGAGAAAGCAAATGCCAAGACAAACAGTGTGGGAGACCAAGAAACTTGGGAACAAAACAGAAAACAAGATTAATCAGGAAGTTATGATTGGATGATGCCAAGATGGATTTGAATGCACTTTAGATTATAGGAGGGAACAAACAATGAGGAAGGAAAAAAAAACGTTACAGTTTTGGATTACGGCAGACAACAGGGCAATAAGTCGTTAATACAAAAACTCCATGGAACAGGAAGAGTACATAAGATTACTGCTTCCAGTTTAAAAAGAGCAAGTGAAGGACATTCAAAGCATCAGTGCCCAAAATTGCACCAGGATTAATGAAATAAGTAAAGTTCTAGTGGTGGGTATTTTTAAATTCATTCAATGTGTTTTGCTGGTGAGGCCATCATTTATTGCATATCCCTAATTACCCTCAGGGTGATGGTGATGATCCACTTTTTAAAAATGTAATTGAGTCTCTGGCCATACAAATTCTAGTTAGGCTAAGGCTTAACCATGCTATGGTGGGTCTGGAGTAACACACAGGCTATAACAAGCAAGCATGGCAGATTGCTTTTCCTAAAGGAACGAGTGGGTCTTTACAGCAATCTGGCAAGTTCACAGTCACTATCATTGCTCATATAAACTCTCTACTCCAGATTGAATTGAAATTAAATTCTCCAAATGCTGTTTACAGATTTGAACTTATACCTTTGAAATATTAGTCCAAGCCTGTGGGTTACAAGTTGAGTAAAGCAACCATCACTTTACTGTTGTACAACAAATTTGGTCTGATCGGCATCAAGAGCTTTGGATTCGTCCTCCCACTGATTATATGACTGACTTGTTTCTGAGGAGTTACCTGAATGCATCTGACAACACGTTACAAATGCCTCAGAGATTCAGCGCAATCACATTTTCAACATAAAGATATATGGGGAGACAAGAGCCTAGTAGTAATAGTGCTGAGCTGTTAATCCAGAGCCCGGGTTTCAATTCCACCATAACAAATGGTGGGATTTAAATTTGATAATTAAAAAAATGTCTGGAATTAAGGTGACTATGGAACCACTACTGATTGTTGAGAAAACCTACCTGGCTCACTAATGTCCTTCAGGGAAGGAAACTGCCATCCTTCCCAGATCTGAACTAAAACGTGACTCCAGACCTACAGCAATGGTTGACTTTTAATTGCCCTCTGGGATGGGCAATAAATGCTGGCCCAGCCAGCAATGTCCTCATCCCGCAAATGAATTAAAAAAAACATAGAAAATGAATGGAGGTGGCAAAGGCTCAAAGTTTAAAGTCTTATTAAATTTTAAAGAAGGACATGAATTAAGTTATTATTGATCAGGATAATCTACTCTCAGGTGCTATGGTCAGAAACAGGAAGCCATCTGAAAAATAATGAATAATGAGCATTGCGAAGCAACAAGGACACCACTGTGCAAAACAACAGATATAGCACAAAGTGATCTTGACAGAAGTCACTCCAACTGTGGAAGACAAAGGACAGTGGTATTAGTTCAACGCAGAAACAAATAGTTTTACAAAAGAAAAAACAGCATTTGGTAACATATTGCCTAAAGACGATAAAGCATCTCTATAATTTTGAACTTGAAAAAATCAAAATTGTCATCTTAACAACAAGAAATATATCTAAATTGAAGTTAGGATTCCATGGGTGTCACAATCTGCACAAGTAGCTATTATTCATCTATTAGCCAAAAATTACATCAGCAGGGTGCAGAATAAATAAACCCGAAGTCCAGAGATACGTATCTTTCGTGAGGTTAGTGGGTTATCTGTCTCATTTTCCCTATGTTAACTCAATGCTGAGACAGAAATAATGACCATTTCAGTGAAGCAAGAACTACCACCCACAGAACAGTAACCTAAAACAAAATCTAATACCTTCAGGACATGGAAGAGATGGAAAATAATAGGCTGCATTTTCAAGTGAGTGGCAATCCTGCACAGATTACCAGTCTGGCCTTTCTCTTTTATGAAGACTTCCACAGTTTTGAAAGGAGATCCTACTTAGGGCTCAGAAATGTGGAGCTGTACTTTCATGCTGAGAGTCCCTTCAGAGCAGCGAACTGTCAGAGGAAGACAAACAGTTTTTTTTTCAAGGCAATCAACCACCATATTCTAAACGTTTAAAGGTCCTGACAGTCTCTTTGATAACTGCTGTCAAACGGTAAGCTCATAAGGGAAGTGATGCCAAGGTGCTGGCAGGATAGGCTGCCAAATGGGCACAATGCCAAGTGGGATAATGGGACAGTGTCAAGTGGGCAGGGTTCAAGCTGGCAAGTTAAGGGATGACGGGCACAGGAATCTGGCCAATTCAGGGTCAGGGGTGTAGGCTATTCTGGGGAAGGTGTAGCTAGGCTTGTGTGAACTACATATAGGATCGGTTTAGCAGTTTCTCAGGAGTTAGAATATTTAATAGCCTAACTTTACCGGGATAACTACTTAATTCTCAAGTCTCCAATTTAATGGTGACTTGCAAAGGGCAATTTGTGTAGAAGAATTGCCCAGCAGATAATTTAATTTCCCAGACAATTCTTTTGGAGTGGGTCCCCTGTGCAACTCCCATTTACACTGGAACAATGACTCTCTGGCCATTGGAAAATCCACGCCATTGTCTCGGTTTCCTGCTGAGGGGTTTAATACAACAAAAATCAGGGAACTTGTTCGACTTGTATCCACTTTGTTTCCCCACAAGATCAGTAGATGAGTAACACAGCGAGAGACAGAAAACAGACAAAAGACTTCCAACGAAAAGAGATGAGCATGAAAACTACAAAGTGAATCACATTCATGCCAGTTCAATCACAACAGTGAAGATCAACAAAAATTCTCAGTCAGCCAGCCCACACCTATTATTTTCTCGATTAGTCTAGATTATACAGCTAAAATTACAGTTACAAAACTTTGGCCTCAAAACTAATGCAAGATTAACACATCTTTTATTTACTATTTTGCAATCTTAATCATAGCCTTAAACTTTTTAGTTTAGTACCAATAAAACATGTCAGCTGCAAGAACATTTACTTGACAGGTGACAAACCCTTACTGAATGTAGGAGGACAATGGAGAGCAATACTTTTCTCACCTTCACAATAGTTTATCAACAAATATGTGCAACTTTAACAAGTTCATTGCTACTGTGCATGCATATTGCTCAAAAACCTTCCAAAAATCTTGGCCTAAAGGACCACAGAAACAATGCAGGACCCAAATGATCAACAAAGGGGATATGAAAGTAATTTTAAAATGACAAAACCAGTGCAAGAGAGTCCATAATCTGATGCTGGAAGAATGTCCTGGCTAAATTCCAAACCAAATGAACCAGGAAAGAAATTCACAGCAGCTGTTGTTGGGGTGTTACTTGAAATCTTCAGAAATTTAATGAATTGCAGCACAGGAGGTGGCAGTGATGGAATGACTATTGGTTCTACAGTTCATCATAAAAACAGCATTAATGAGATTTTTTTTAGAAAAACTGTTCTGCTGCATTAAGTAAAGAGAATTAATAGGTATACTTTGTTCACTTCTAAATTATGTTTTATTAATGAGATATGCAATAAACTCAATTTGTTATTTCCTGCATGAAATTTATGCAAACATATGGGCTGCACTGAACATTTTCAAACCTGATGAACTTTATGAACAAATGTCGATAACAACATTTGATAACAAGCCTTTCTCCGCACTTATGAGAAAACTGGCACTTACTGTAAGTTATTTTTCTCCTTCACTTCAGAATGGGTGACCCTAGCAGTCATAAAACCTGCCCAGTTTTAATACCACTCCACCCAAAGAAAGGTGAAAATTCTGCCTTTTAAATTGTTTTGGTGCACATATGAAACATCCGAAGTGGCTTTGTGTATAGTGCAGTGAAAATCACTCAGTAAAAGCTAATGAACGTTAGACAACATCAACTCCTGCAAATGAAGAGTAGTGTGCTCAACACTGTGCCATTGCTCTCAAATGTTTGTGAATTTTTTTATGCATTACAAGGTATTATATAAATGCATTTGTTGAAAGCTATAAAACAATGGAAAGCTTATTAACGTGAATAGTTTACAATCCTTTTTTTGTCCCCCCCCCCACCGTGTGGTCTGTGTGTGTGCAGTTTTAAAAGCAACAGACTGAGTTATATCCAAGTTCTGCTTGCGGACAAACAAAGTGATGACTGGTTTTCTTTCTGGCATTTGCAGTGTACAATAACTCAAAGCACAGAACTTACATTAACAAATATAGACAGGTTTTCACGTTTTGCGTTCCCAACTTTGGTCCACTATAACTTATGTAAGAGAATGAAAATTTGATGTTTCCAAACCAACCTTTCTACTCTTTTCATTCGATTATACAAAGTACCACTACAAGAACTAACTGGCTATTGTTCACACGCAAGCAAAGACAGTGGATGATAATCAACTGTTTTCTCAGGAGAGGCATATATTTTCCACCAGCAGCCAAGCGATCAGGAATGGGAATCCTGACCTCCCCACCCCCACCTCAGTCTAATTATAGCTACACGATTACAACTTTGGCAGAGATCATTTCAGCTCATTATAGAACAAGAATCAAAGCAAGACCTTCCTGACCTCTGAAGCTCATTTACACACCATGTAAGTGTACTTACTAAATGAACCATGAGGGGTGCCAACAAAAACATTTTCTAAAGAACAAGATCTGTATCATTGAACCAACTGACATGATGCTGCAAAGCACACTTTTTTCAAAATAAAAGGTTTGTCATGCATAAAGCACTGAAATGTGTTGCAGTCTGAGTGCACCTAGCTCACTTATTCAAGGCAACTGGAATCTAAATAAACTATCCCAAACAGTACCTCCTGGACAAGCTTTAGAATATATGTACATATCGGTGTGTGGCCTCTGCCCATTCACTGCATTGCCTTCCATTGGGAGCTCTTGAGTCTGGGCTTCAAATTCCTGAAATCACTGGATAACGACTAAAAGTCAGCACTAGACTACACGGAATTACATGGAAAGAACCAGCCACTGTGCTGATAATTTGTGGTCATATTCTACTTTAAAATAGCTTGGATCAACCTTATCCCTCTTTCCCCCACTGCTGCTGTGATGAAACATCTGACAATCTTAGAGCTACCAAGTCTGCGACTGGATCTCTTCTTCTCGTTTGTCAGCTTCAGCTGCTGTCTGCTTCCTGGCCAGGGCTACTCATTCACATCTCACTTCTGGGTCTAAAAGTGAGCTCCTGCTCCACTGTTGTCTTCTGCCCGACAACTGATTCTGCATAGCTCCTGGGTCTTCATTCCAATGGGAATTCCTCCAGGCTTCAAACTGCAGTCGATTTTGTTCACCACCCACACCAGTTTCCAAACTTAAGAGAATAGTTAATTCAGGTTCAGACTAACTTTACCTAACTAACATGTAGCAGGGGCTTATGATTAACTCTCTGGTCTTGCTCCATTGTCTCTTTGCTATGCCCCGGTCAGGAACAGGATATAAGCATTCTAATTAAAGTCACATAGACTGCTAATGTAACATTAGTTTTACCCATGTCTGACTGTATCTGCACTTTACATCATCTGCCATTACATCTGGTGTCTCCCTCAGCTCTTTCCTTGGAACACTCCTATTTCTCATCTACACATTGGTGACATCTTCTAAAACCATGTCAGCATCCACACACACAGTGAAAAAGCTATTATAACTCATCAGCACCTCTCTCAACTCCAACTCTCTCTCTCTACATCGCCAGATTGTTTGACCAATGTCCAGTACAGAATGAGCAGAAATTTCCTCAACTCAATATTGCAAAGACTGAAACAACAGTCTTTGGACCCCGCCACAAACTCAAGTCCCTTGTCAATGATGCCAATCCTTCTCTTGCTCAGTTGTCCAAGGCTGAACCAAAACATGTACAACTGAGCTGTCATATGTGATCCCGACATGAGCTTTCAACCACATATCCATACCACCATGCTTCACTACACCCACCACTGTAACACCACCAGACTTCACCTCTGCCTCAGCCTGTGTACTGCTGAAATCCTCATTTACATCTTGTTATTGTAGTTGACTATTCGAACACATTGCTAACTGCTCTCTCATATCTCACCCTCTGCAATTGTGAAGTCATTCAAAACTCTGCCATACATATCCAAATTCATACCAAATGATATCATCAACTCCCTGGGTTTACTGACCTACAGTGGCTCCAGGTTAAACCACGTCTCAATTTTAAAACCCCCAATCTTTCTTCATGATCTGAATCCTTTGCGTCATTAATCTCATCTAGCCCTAAAAACCTCTGAGATAATTGCACACCTCTAACTCTGGTCTTTTTAGCACCCCTGATTACAATCATTGCAGCATTGGTGGCCATGCCAAGTTTAATTTCCCAGAAATTTTTACAGCCAGACAAAGGAGACTTTCATGTCAGTCTGCTCTGAGATCAAAGCCAAGTGTGAGAGATTAATCCAGCTTTGACTTAAGTTCAGCTTTACCCACACTTAAAATTAAATCATCTAAACATGATGTTAAGACAAATCAAGTTGCAGGAAAAAAAAATTACTTGGAGTGGAAATTCTCCAAAATGATCAATTGGGCAAATAAGGCAAGTTAAGGACTAACACTTTGTTTAAAGGGACAATGAAAAGGGAATAGTTCCCCTTATGCACAAACAAAATACGGACCACATACCTTTTGACCTCGTGAAACGTCCCACTCATTTTTGTTTTGGATTCATGCAAAATGTTAGATATTTCCCTTTTCTTCTGAAAGAATGTATCCTGCACAAATTACATTTAGTCAGAAGTGATGTTTCTGGGAATGAAGCGCACTGTCAGGCAACCAATCAATGGCACTTGGAGCGCAAAACTTTCATATTTTTCATGAGTATAAGCTGCTAACCTACCTCCCATTCATAGGTCAAATCCAGCCAGTTTCCTACACCCAAATTACCAGAAAGACCACCTTATAATTTAACAGAAAATAACTGCAACAGAGATCTCAGCCGTAAAACTAACTGATCCACCAGCAGAGAAGTGAATCAACAGAGTAGTGTCCGTCATTAACCAGGCAAGGCCATTCTTCAAACTTCCGCTCCAGGTATGACTAGCATCTCCCTTGTGCAGAAATCATGAAATGGGACAAGATGCTTTACGGAAAAGGAATAAACAGAAAACTCCTTTAATCCTACAAAGAAAAGTGACAATTCTATGATGAGAATGAATCAGTTCGGTCGCGACCACAGCTCCCAAACTTTCAGCTTTTTTTTTGCCGATATGCTTCCCAGTTTCTGTCTGCAAAGGAAACATTTGCAGGGCTATAGGGATGAGACCAGAGTGGCACTAGGTGAATTGCTCCAGCACAGACACAATGGACCAAATAGTTGCTTCCGGTGCTGTAAATATTCTGAGGTTCAGACATTTCTCATAGCACCCAGCTCACATAGTATGCTTCTGCTTAACCTGGTCATGAAGAAGGTTTCCAGTCTCGTACAACAAAAGAAAAAGTCCTTAAGAAGCTCAATTGGGACATTTTTGAGTTGGTCCAAAACCTCTGCATGAGAGAAAGCCAGATGTACCTCGTCCAGTACATAATCGTCTCTAGAATTAACTCTCACTCGTGATGCTGCCTACAACTTAACTGATCAATGCTCCCACTGCTAACTCACCTTTTAATGAAGTATCTCGAGAAACTGGGTCACTGGCTCCACAGTTACAGCAATAAACAAAGAGACAAAAACAAAAATAAGGGAAAAAGGTGAACATAAATAAAGGGAATAGAAAAGAAGGCAGAAATAAAAGCAAGAGGAGAGAACAAGAACAGAAACAAGAGTGAGATGGCTTCACAGTGAGAGAGAAACGTGCAGGAGAGAGAAAATGAGAATAAGAGTGCTAGGTATGTAAGGTCATGAGGGTAAAGAAATAAAAGTTGAGTTGTGACAGAGTGCAATGGCAAGGAGGTAACATAAAAGAGAATGGACATTGTCCAATAATTCTAAGCAATAACAAGCAAAACTGTTTTGACATTTGCATCCGGAGGGCATTCTCTATAACATTTCAAAGAAAGATTTTCCTTTCAAAATAAGAAACTGGAATATGGACACCCACTGGCTAGGTCAGAATTTATTGTCCAGCCCTAATTAACCTTAAGAAGGGGTAGTGAGCTACTTGTTGAACTGCTGCAGTCATTCAGCGAAGCAACATCCACACTGCTGTTACGGATGCAATGAAACTACAATGAAGGAACAGCAACATTTTTCAGCATGGTCTGTGGCATGAAGGCAAGTTTGCAGATGGTGGTTTTATCATGCATCTGCTGGCCTCATCTTTACAGGTGGTAAAGTCGCAGGATTTGAAGGTGCTGTCGGAGGAACCTTGCTGAGTTGATGCAGTGCATATTATAGATAATACATAGCGCTGCCATTGTATAGTTAATAAAGAAAGACACCAACCAGTGATATCTGTTAGGTCTCAGGTTCTTCAAATATCAGGACAGATTCATCGATTCCTGTTGCTCTGTTTTAGTGGAGCAAAGACCCGCACCAGCGTCAAACCTAGTGTAGGGAAAAGAGAGTAGGAATACAAGAGGAGACGATGTCATTGTCTTGGAGGACTTCCTTCTGAAATATGTGAACTTCCTTTGTTGAGGCAACCTTATAATTGAGACACAGCCCAGAGGGAACAGCACTTTCTGATGCATTACAAGGCTGATTTTGCGCAGGTGAAGTAGCTCCAAGAGTAGATTTGGGAGTAGCTTCCACATGTTTGTACTTGAGTGAGTGAAATCGACCTCCACCACAGTCTCCATGCACACCTGTCAACTGACCATATGCAGAGGATCAAAGAGATCAGGAGCAACATCTGGTTTCCCAGAAATTTTATACTGTTGGAGAAGATCCTTAGTTTCACGAGCCAGTAAAGAGTGTAGAACTTGTGAAAACTACAAGGAATGTATTTTTTGGCAGTGACTGGTATACTTACTGTATCTCTTCAGGCCAGGATTGAGACTCACGATCTGCTCGTCAGTGAATTGAGCCTACCTGGCTGACAGACCAGTACAGTTTAAGCCTGAATGTAATCTGGTGCAGTACCTATATTCCGCTGAGGATCATATCATTATAGAATTCTTTACTGGGAAAGAAACTGAAGTAGTCAAACCCAAAACTAGGATCCTAAATGTAAACAAAAGAAACTGCAAAGGTATGACAGGCAAGCTAGCTGTGAAACTTTAGGTAACTTCATTAAATGGCATGTCAGTGGATAAGCAATGGTTAATATTCAAGCAACAAATACGGGCATTGCAATATTATTGTATAGTTTTGATGAACATATCTTGTCCCACCGTGGTAAACAAAGAAATTAAGGATATCATTAGGTCCAAACAGGAATTATATGACATGGTTAGGAAATGTAGCTAGCCTAAGGATTAATGAAGTTTAGAATTCAGCAAAGGAGAACCAAGAGATTGCTTAAAGGGGAAAACTACATTGTGAGAGTAAACTTGTTAGGGGCATAAAAGCAGACTATAAGACCTTCTATACGTATGCAAAAATAAAGTGTCGTAAGCAATTTTGTTCTCCGTACTTTAGAAGGCACACTTGCCAAAGAGAGAGTACAGTGAAGATTTAACAGACTGATTCCTGGGGTGACAGATTTTTTTTGTATAAAGCGGGATTAGGTTGACTGGGTCTGTATTCACTGGAGTGTAGAAGAATGAGAAGCGATCTTATTGAAATGTATGAAGTTCTGACATGGCTGGACAGACTTGCAAAGGGGACGACGCTTGCCTGGACAAGGAGGCTCTAGAAGAAAAGTTATGGTCTCAGAATATGTCATAGGCTAGTTCAAACTGAGATGAGAGTAACTTCTTCACTCAGAATGTAGTGAAACACTACTATAAAAAACTGTAGAGGCCACCAAGCCAGTGAATATATTTAAGACAGAAACAGATATCTAGAGACTAAAGGTGTCAAGACGTATGGGGCAAGAGTGGGACTATGGTGTCAAAACAAAAGATCAACTATTTCATGTTGATAGATGGCAAAATCCCGATGGGCCAAATGGCCTATCTGCTCTTATTTTCTATGTTTGCTGTTTCAGTGTAAAAAAAAATTCAGAAAAGGCCTTTTGTGTTAAAAAGTAAGAATATCTTAGGTGAACGGCATAGGAGGAAAGAAAAATTAGTGGGAACACTACTGACAATGTCCCTGTGGATGCACTTATATGTCGAGACATATTGTTCTCGCTTAGCTATGGAAAATGTAGAAATTTCAAGCAGTCTTAGAGATGCTGTAATAAAAATCCTCAAGAAAAAGAGGCAGAACTTGAAATGTGGCAACTACAGGGTCACACTATTATAATTTTAGTTCAGTTTCCCTAAAAACTGCCTCCCAACTAATGCAGACGAGATCATTCTAGAGCAGCAGAGTGGCTTCCAACCTACAGTGAAACAACTGACATAATCCAAGCAGCACAACAACTCTAGGAAAAGTGCACAGAGAAGAACATCCATTTGTGCATTGCTTTGGCCCATTTCACAAAAGGCTTAGACTTGTTGAATAAAACTAAACTGCGACAGCAAGATAAATGCCTAGCAGAGTTCACAAACATCGCCTAACTCCTACACAACAATATGAAAGAGCAGTACTATGCAACAACTCAACAACAGACAATATCCCCTCTCAAAACAGGCATCAAACAGGAGTGTATCATTGCACCAACACTATTCTTAATCTTTCTTGCAGCAATTACCATTTACAGGTTCCTCCCCTCTGTGCGACAATAACACACCACTCCTCAAATTGATATCTATTTCTGTAACCGAACTACAGTATGCTGATAAGGCAGAAGTTACAGTGAAGAAATTCGACATAGTTGACACATCCACCAAACCCCATGAGAGATAGTAGGAACTGCCAATGCTGGAGAATCTGAAACAACAAGGTGTAGAGCTGGATGAACACAGCAGGCCAAGCAGCATCAGAGGAGCAGGAAAGCTGACGTTTCGGGTCTGGACCCGAAACGTCAGCTTTCC
>NC_063336.1:99060263-99081676 GCF_021869965.1 Rhincodon typus
GGGACTTGCCAAGTAAACCAGGAATATCAAAATCCTTTCTCTACCAACTACTCCAAATGTAACAAATTCAGCACCTTCTGTTGAAATTGACAGTGAGGTAAAACCATAAGGCGTAGGAGCTGATGAAGGCTATTCAGCTCATCGAGTAGATCTGAGATAATTCAATGAGATCATGGCTGATCTGATAATCCTCAATTCCACCTTCTTGCTCTATCCCCATAATCCATGACACTTTTAATGATTACAAATCTGTCTATTACAACCTCGAATATATTAACGACCCAGCCTTGATGGCCCTCTGTAGTAACGAATTCCACAGGTGCATCACCCTGGCAGAGAAAAAAAAATTCCACCTCGTCTCTGTCTTAGTGGACAACTCCCTACTCTGAGATTACTCTTTTTGATCCTAGATTCTCCCACAAGGGAAACAACTTCTCAGCATCTACCCTGTCAAGTCCCTGAAGCATTGTATGTTTCAAAAAGGTTTCTTCTCATTCTTCTAAAGTCCAATGAATACAAGCCCAAACTACTCAACCTCTCCTCATAAGCAAATCCCTCCAAGCCCAGGGTTAACCCAGTGAAACTTGTATGGACTGCCTCCAATTGCCAGTACATCTCAACTTAAGATAACGGAACCAAAACTGTTCACAGTATTCCAGGTTTGATCTGACAGTACCTTGTGTAGTTTTAACAAAATTTCTTAGACTTCAAACACTTTGAAATTAAGGGAAACATTCCATTTGCCGTCCCTATTACCCAGTGAACTTTGATGCTGGTGTTTTGTCTGTCTTCTACTCAGAACCCCAAATAACTCATTGCGGCAGCTTTCTGCAGTTTTTCTCCATTTAAATAATATTTAACTCTTCTATTCTTCCCTGCCAAGTGGACAACCTCACATTTTCCCTCATTTTATTCCAGCTGCCAAGTTTTTAAGTGTTTCTGAAAGATGACTCTCATGACCTATATCTTGGAAGCTATCCATCCTAAAAAGCTGACACTGATGAAGAGGTACACCACTCAATCCAACATACAAACTCAGCTGTACATACACCATGCACTCTGGTTTAAAAATCATGATAGACCCAACGTTAAACTTATAGTCCATTGGGGAGTGGTTCTCCCCAAACTTTGCAAGCTGGCTAATTCAGACACCACATCTAGTCCCTAGAACATCACCAATACAATCTTAGGAGAACTTGAAAATCAAATGGGTGAACAGAAGAACAAACTTAAATGTCTTTCTGGATGTAGACACACCAAGTACAGAGGTTACAATAATCTCTCATCAGCCAAGATAAAGAGGGTATTGTTATCTTATTCTTTTATTGGGTGTGGGCATTGTTGGCTGAGCAGCATTAATTGCCTAACCCTAACTGCCCCTGAGAAGGTAGTAACGAGTCACCTTCTTGAACCACCGCAGTTCAAAGGGCATGTTGTCAGAATACCTAACTGAAGACTAACCAAGAGATGTTCCACTCAGAGTTACACCAGGGAGCCCCTTCACAAAGTAGCCAAAGGAAACCTTTTGAAGGCAATATCAAAGCCTCCAATAAGCAAATATTACGATTTGCAACTGAATGTATTTGGAAAGGCAGGGACTGATGAGGGATAGTCAACATGGCTTTGTATGTGGGAAATCATGTCTCAGTAACTTTTATGAGTTTTTTGAAGAAGTAATGAAGAGGACTGATGAGGGCAGAACAGTGGAGGTGTTCTATATGGACTTCAGTAAGGCGTTTGACAAGGTTCTTCATGGTAGACAGGTTAGCAAGGTTAGATCACATGGAATACAGGGAGAACTAGCCATTTGGATACAGAACTGCCTCGAAGGTAGAACACAGAGGGTGGTGGTGGAGGGTTGCTTTTCAGACCGGAGGCCTGCGACCAGCGGTGTACCACAAGGATCACTGCTGGGTCCACTGCTTTTTGTCATTTATATGAATTATTTGGATGCGGACATAGGACGTATAGTTAGTAAGTTTGTAAATGACACCAAAATTGGATGTGTTGCGGACAGCGAAGAAGGTTACCTCAGAGTAAACGGGACCTTGATCAGATGGGCCAATGGGCCAACGAGTGGCAGATGGAGTTTAATTTAGATAAATGTGAGATGATGCATTTTGGAAACGCAAATCAGGGCAGGAATGATACACTTAATGGTAAGGTCCTGGGGAGTGTTGCTGAACAAAGCAACCTCGGAGTGCAGGTTCATTGTTTCTTGAAAGTGGAGTCGCCAGTAGACAGGATAGTGAAGAAGGCGCTTGGTATGTTTGCCTTTATTGGTCAGTGCATTGAATATAGGAGCTGGGAGGTCATGTTGCGTCAATTTAGGGCATTGGTTAGGTCACTTTTGGAATACTGAGTGCAATTCTGGAAAGATGTTGTGAAACTTGAAAGGGTTCAGAAAAGATGTATAAGGATGTTGCCAGGATTGGAACATTTGAGCTAGAGGGAGAGGCTGAATAGGATTGGGCTATTTTCCCTGGAGCGTCAGAGGCTGAGGGGTGACCTTACGGAGATTTATAAAACCATGAGGGCCACGGATAGGATAAATAGATTTGGTCTTTTCTCCAGGGTGGGGGGGTCCAAAACTAGACGGCATAGGTTTAAGGTGAGAGAGAAAAGATATAAAAGGGAGCTAAGGGACAACTTTTCAGGCAGAGGGAGGTGCGTGTATGGAATGAGCTGCCAGAGGAAGTGGTAGAGGCTGGTATAATTACAACATTTAAAAGGCACCTGGATGGGTATATGAATAGGAAGGGTTTAGAGGGATATGGGCCACATGCTGGCAAACGGGACCAGATTAATTTAGGATATCTGGTCAGCATGGACGAGTTGGACCAAAGCTTCTGTTACCGTGCTGTACAGCTCTCTGGCTCTATGACTCTGTGACTAGAGGAGTAGATGCTCAAATGCAATGAAAATGACAAGCATCATAAAAAAAGAAGACAAAACCCTTCAAACCAATCTGAGTAGCCACTGAGATAAAACAGCAAAAGACACGGAAATACAGGATAGCTCCTTGACGTGGCAAACTTCCACCACTTCTACTGGCCAGTCACATGTACCTCTGGTGAGGGAGAGCCTGCTAGGCTAAGATGGAGCACGTAAGCCATTTGTAAACCCATGTATATGTCACTCAAGCTTCAAGCATTCACAAGGAAGAATTATTCTGTAAACAAAGGATTGCTGGCAATGATTGGTCTGTACAATGGAGCTACTCAATCACCTACTCGTTTTTAACCAGTTAAGCACTTTAGATGACTGACAACTAGCGATTCATAAAAATAGCTGTAATCAGGAACAGTTGAAAATGTCACATGCAACTGTCGAGGTCTTCAAACTCAGGAATACACCCTCCAGTGGCAATTTTTTTATGAAATGGACTACTTTGCTCATATCAACTTCATTTCCTAGACAAGTTCTCACTTGCTGCTTCATGATAATAAGTGAACAAATTTGCAGAGACCAGTCACTCCTACTAACAAAATGGAACTTTAGATGTCACAGCCTAGTCAGTGGGAAGCTGTTGGAGGGCATAGAAGCAGCACAGAGTGAGTATAAACCTACCAGAGATCGGGATCGCGGCCTAGTCAGTGGGAAGCTGTCAGAGAGCAGGGCTGCAGCACAGAGTGAGTAGAAAACTACCGAAGCTTGGGGATTGTGGCCTAGTTGGCGGGAAGCTGACGGAGAATGGAGCAGCAGCACAGAGCGAGTATAAAACTACCAGAGATCGGGGATTGCGGCCTAGTTGGCGGGAAGCTGTCGGAGAATGGAGCAGCAGCACAGAGTGAGTATAAACCTACCAGAGATCGGGGATTGCGGCCTATTTGGCAGGAAGCTGTCGGAGAACGGAGCAGCAGCACAGAGTGAGTATAAAACTAACTGAGCTTGGGGCACTGTAGCTGCAAAAAACCTGGAGTGGACATCACAGGGAGGCTGTGACCTGATTGGCTGGTAGGAAATCTGCACTAAATTTGAAAAAGAGCACAGCAAAGAAGTACCAATAAATTTAATGAACTTGTTATAAAAAAATTATATACATTAATAAAGTATTTAACTAAATAGAGATGGCTGGGCAGATGATGTGCTGTAGCTGTATAGTGTGGGAGCTGGCTGGTCCCATTGCGAACTGTGGTGACCACATCTGCAGCAAGTGTTGGTTGCTCGAGGAACTTTGGCTCGGAGTTGTTTCAGATACTGTGGCATATCTGGGAGGGATAGAAGTACCTGGACACTGTGTTTCAGGAGGCAGTCACACCCTGGTAGATTAAGTACTTCAAATTTGGTCAGTGGCCAGGGACAGCAGGGTGCGACTGTAAGCGAGGCAGGTAAAGGGATCCTGCAGTCAGGGACAGAGGAGACTCAGCTTTTGACCTTCTCCAACAGGTACGAGGTATTTTCTTCCTATGTGGATGAGGAAAAGGGCTGAAGGAAGGATGAGCCAACTGACCACTGCACCGTGGCATGGGAGGCCATTCAAGAGGGGGGAGCAAAAAGACAAGTGGTAGTTGTAGGAGTATAATCAGGGGAATATATAGTATCTTTTGTAAGCAGGATCGAGAGTCCTGCTGGTGCGTTGCCTGCCCGGTGCCAGGGTAAGGGATATCTCTGACTGGCCTGAAAGGATATTGGAGCGGGAGGAGGACGACCCAGTTGTTGTGGTCCATGTCAAAACAAACAACTTAAGCAAGACGAGGAAAGAGGACCTGTTCAGGAGTTATCAGGAGCTAGGAACCAAATTAAAGAGCAGGTCCTCAAGGGCTATAATCTCCGGATTACTGCCTGAGCCATGTGCTAATTGACATAGGGACATGAGAATAAGGGAAGTAAACATGTGGCTAAAAGACTGGAGCGGGAAAGAGGGGTTCGTTTTCATGGGGCACTAGCAGCAGTATTGGAACAAGAGGGATCTGTACCGCTGGGACGGTCTCCACCTGAACCGAGCTGGGACCAATGTTCTAGTGAAAAGAGTAAATAGGCTGGTCAACAGGACTTTAAACGAGAAAATGGGGGAGAAGGGAAGGGTAAAATTTACCCCAGTGGCAAACAAAGCAACAGGCTAAGTTTTGTAGGGGTAGATTTTATGTGTGGAAAAATGTGAAAAAAATGATGGGAAAGGAGAACTCAGATGAGGTTATTAAAGTCTCCAGCACAGACACAAATAGGACAGTATTTGGAAAGGGTTACGAATCAAACTTCAAGCACACTGGATAAACGAATGACAATGAGAAGAGAGAAGGTTAGTACAGGACTGAAGGTGTTATATCTGAATGCACACTGTATAAGGAATAAGGTAAATGAGCTTGTGGCGCAGGGCAAAATTGGCAAGTATGATGTGGTAGGCATCACGGAGATGTGGCTGCAAGGGGATCAGGATTGGGAGCTGAATATCCAAGGATATACATCCTATCGAAAAGATAGGCAGATGGGCTGAGGGGGTGGGGTTGCCTTAGTAAGAAATGAAATTAAATCAATAGTAAGAAATGAAGTAGGGTCAGATGGTGTAGAATCGTTGTGAGTAGAATTAAGGAAGTGCAAAGGTAAAAACACCATAGTTGGAGTTATGTACAGGCCTCCAAACAGTGGTCAGGAGCTGGGGCGCAAAATACACCCGGAGACAGAAAAGGTGTGTAAGAAAGGCAAAGTTATGGTGATCATGGGGGACCTCAATATGCAGGTGGACTGGGAAAATCAGGTTGGTAGTGGATTGCAAGAAAAGGAATTTGTAGAATGTCTTACGAGATGACTTCTTGGAGCAGCTTGTGGTGGAGCCCAGGAGGGAACAGGCAATACTGGATTTAGTGTTGTGCAGTGAGGCAGACTTGATAAGGGAGCTTAAGGTGAAGGAACCCTTAGAAGACAGTGACCATAATGTGATTGAATTCACTCTGAAGTTTGAGAGGGAGAAGATAGAATCAGATGTAATGGTATTACAGCTGAATAAAGGAAACTGCAGAGGTATGAGGGAGGAGCTGGGGGAGAACTGACTGGGAGAGGAGCCGAGCAGGAAAGATAGCAGAACAGTGATGGCAGCAGTTTCTGGGAGTAATTCAGGAGACACAGCAAAAATTCATCCCTAGGAAAAAGAAGCATGGTACAGGAAGGTTGAGGCAAATATGGCTGATGGGGGAAGTCAGGGATAGCATAAAAACAAAAGAAAAAAGCGCATAATGTGGCAAAGAGCAGTGGGAAGTCAGTGGATTGGGAAGCTTACAAAAACCAACCGAGGACAACAAAAAATGAAATAAGGAGGGAGAAGATTAAATATGAAGCTAAGCTAGCTAGCAATATAAAGGAAGATTGTAAGAGTTTCTTTGAATATACAAAGGGTAAAAGAGAGGCAAAAGTGGATGGAGGCAAAAGTGGATATTGGACTGCTGGAAAATGATGCTGGAGAGATAGTAGCGGGAATCAAGGAAATGGCTGAGGTACTGAATAATTACTTTGCGTCAGTCTTCACGGTGGAAGACACGAGTAATATGCCAAAAATTCAAGACAGACAGGGGGCAAACATGAGTATGGTGGCCAACACTAAGGAGAAGGTGCTAGAAAAACTGAATGGCCTGAAGGTGGATAAATCACCTGGACCAGATGGACTACATCCCAGAGTTCTTAAGGAGATAGCTGAAGAGATAGTGGAGGCATTGGTGGTGATCTTTCAGGAATCACTAGAGTCAGGGAGGGTCCCAGAGGACTGGAAAATAGCTAACATGATACCCCTGTTTAAAAAGGGAGTAAGCCAAAAGATGGAAAATTACAGGCCAATTAGCCTAACCTTGGTCGTGGGTAAGATTTTAGAGTCCATTGTGAAGGATGAGATTTCTGAATACTTGGAAGTGCATGGCAAAATAGGGCAAAGTCAGCATGGTTTCATCAAGGGGAGGTCATGCCTGACAAATCCTCAAAGAATTCTAACAGATGTAACAAGCTGGTTAGATCAAGGAGAGCCAATGGATGTTATCTACCTGGGCTTCAAGAAGGCCTTTGACAGGGTGCCGCACAGAAGGCTGCTCAGTAAGATAAGGGCTCATGGAGTTAGAGGCAAGGTGTTAGCATGGATAGAAGATTGGCTGTCTGGCAAAAGACCGACCGTGGGGATAAAAGGGTTTTTCTCAGGATGGCAGCTGGTGACAAGTGGAGTTCCACAAGGGTCACTTTTCACTTTATACGTTAAGAATCTCGATGAAGGAACTGAGGGCATTCTGGCTAAGTTTGTAGATGATACAAAGATAGATAGAGGGGCAGGTAGTATTGAGGAGGCGGGGAAGCTGCAGAAGAATTTGGACAGGTTAGGAGAGTGGGCAAGGAAGTGGCAGATGGAGTACAACATGGGAAAGTGTAAGGTCATGCAATCTGGTAAGAAGAATAGACGAATGGACTATTTTCTAAATGGGGAGAAAATTCAGAAATCTTAAGTGCAAAGAGACTTGGGAGTTCTTGTCCAGGATTCTCTCAAGGTAAACTTGCAGGCGGAGTCAGTAGTCAGGAAGGCAAATGAAATGCTGGCACTTATTTTGAGAGGGCTTGAATATAAAAAAAAATGTGTAAGGCTCTGGTCAGGCCACACTTGGAGTATTGTGTGCAGTTTTGGGCCTCATATCTCAGGAAGGATGTACTGGCCCTGGAGTGGATTCAGAGGAGGTTCACAAGAAGGGTCCCAGGAATGAAATGCTTAACATATAAGGAATGTTTGAGGACTCTGGTTCTATACTCAATGGAATTTAGAAGGATGAGGGGGGATCTAATTGAAACTTACAGAACACTGAATGGCCCGGACAGAGTAGATGTTGGGAAGATGTTTGCATTGGTAGGAGAGACTAGGACCGAGGGCACAGCCTTAGAGTAAAGGAAAGATCCTTCAGAATTGAGATAGGTAGAAAATCCTTCAGCCAGAGAGCGGTGAATCTATGGAACTCACTGCCTCAGAAATCTGTAGAGGCCAGGTCTTTGAGTATATTTAAGACAGAGATAGATAGGTTCTTGATTATCAAGGGGATCAAGGGTTACAGGGAGAAAGCGGGAGAATGGGGTTGAGAAACTTATCAGCCATGATTGATAGCAGGGCAGACTTGATGGACTAAATGGCCTAATGTCTGCTGCTATGCTTTATGGTCTTATACTTTCATTTCAAAATGTGAGCTATCCAAAAGCAGACAGGTTGCATTTTGGAAGTGGGAGAAGAAAACGTTATATCCTACAACACTTGGGAAACAAACAAAAAAGCCCTACTTTTGCATCCACTGTCACTGAAAAACACTACAGACATCTGCAGGAATTTACAGTGCTTTAGGGATTTCTGGCTTTGCATTCCAACAACAGCACAAAGAATGGAAAACCAAACTGTGGCGAATTCCACAGAAGAGTTATTTCCTATTGTTTCAGGCTGGGGCTTTCTCCTTTTTGTTTTGTACCCTGCTTCCAAATCTAACATATCAAATCCTGCCTCAGGCAGTCATGTTCACCTGGTCACACCAGTTTGAATCAAACCCTTTCAATGTTTAAGTTAACTGGCTTCAAGTCACAGTAGTTAAACTGCAGTAATCATACACAGAAATTCTTTCAGTTCCACAACATTTTGAAAGCATCAATAGGTGATGGAACACAGGCCTCAAAATTTAAATCATGTTAGCCAAACACTCTTCAGAAATTAGATCAAACTAAATAAAAAATATTTCACTGCAAAATGAACACTACCTTCCCTCTAAATGACCGTGCGCCATAACTAATATGAAATGAATATCTTTCCATCAGATTTCTGAATTACAAATTCATGGATGGGATTAAAAGAAGATCTTCATCAATAGTTCACAAACCACTCCGATATGATTTCAGCCCCAGAACCAGTCTAGTTACCATTTTCAGCCAAGCAAATAAGTAATTTGAACTGCATGGTGTGTCACTCGATAACCTTTACAGAGGTAGTTACAATGTGTCCATTGTTTCAGGCACAGCAATTAAAGACAAAATTATTTAATGTTAATTAACATCAGTGGTAGGGAAAATAACAGATATCCCTACTAAGGAAAGAATAAAAGAATGTCTAAAAATAGCATGGATTTCAAAAGGGGAAATCTAGCCTGACCAACTTGATTGAAGTTTTTGAAGAGGTGACAGAGACAGTAGACAACGACAATGCACAAGACGTTACTTATGCGGGTTTTCAAAGGCCTTCAATAATTCATGCCATAATGGACAATGAAACAGGTCACAGAACATGGAGTCAAAAAACAAATCAGAAATGTATTATGAACTGGCTTCAAGGCAGAGAACATAACATCTGCGCAAAGAGTGGCTGAAGATGGGATGTCATGTTCCAAAGGGATCTGTGTTAGAACGACCATTATTCAAAAAAAAATTACATTCATGATTTGAGCTTTGGAATCCAAAATGAAATTTCTAATTTTGCGGATTTCACCAAATTGGGAGCCATGGAGAATAGTCAAAAGTCAGGGGGATTGTAACAAATTACAGGACGTTAACAAACTTGGTAAAAATGCAAGTAATTGGCAAGTCAAGTTTAATACTGATTTATACGAAGGAAGACATTTTGGTAGGAGGGAGAGGTCATATATTACATGGGACAGTGCAGAATAAAATCGGTAAGAGGATCAAACCGATCAGAGCACAAATAAATCAATAACTAAAAATCGCACCCCCAGTTAGGAAGGCCATAAAGACAAGCTAACAAATCACCAGGCTTTATTTCTCCAGGGAGAGAATTGAAAAGTAGAGAATTTGTGCTAAATCAGTAACAAACTCTGGTTACTTTACACTTAATGCAGTTCTGGTCACTGTGTTACAAAAAGGAGGTGGAGACACTGGCAAGGTGCAAGGAAGTTTAAGGAGGACAATACATGTTTATTTCTATCACAAGAGGATTGATAGGTTGGGTCCCTTTCCCCTTGAACAAAGGAAGCCGAGCTGATACACCGCTTTTATATTCTGAAAGGTTTTGATCAAGTGAATACAGAGAAATTGTTTCCTCTTGTGAAGAAGCCAGACAAGTGTACTACAAATAATTATAACAGAGGGTTACAATGATGCCTTTAAATGAAGGATAGGAGGAGGCTTGAGTGGAACAAAAACACCAGCAAGAACTTCTTGAGCTGAATGACCTGTCATATATCCTCTGCAATCCAAAAAGGTTGAGCGTTCAAGTCCACTCAAGAGATTAGAAAGGCAAACTTCTTGTGCGATACTGACAGAATGCAGCACAGTGGAGAGATTTGTATTTGAGATGAGACATGAAAATTTTACAGCATGTTTAATTACAAGAGGAGTTCTCCGAGGTTCCTTGTCAATGTTGATTAATCAGCTAAAAAAAATCCTTTGGTCACTTTTTTTTCTCTATGCTGTTTGTAGGAACTTGCTGCATGCAAAGGCGGCACTCTATTTCCCTATTTTCCAACAGGGATGCTACTTTAAAAGTATTGAATTTCTGTAGGATATCCTGCAGTTGAAATTTGTGCCATATAAATGCAAGACACATACTTTTGTTTGGCACAGTGGCGCCAGCGAACACATTAGGCATTTTAAGTTTCGAGATTGAAAGATTCAGTGTGGTCTGCAGATTTCTGTTTGGCAATCATCAAATTTTGATTTTCCCTTAAAATGATGTACTTCATTTCTGATACTGTACATGCTTAAAAACATCAACTGCAATGATGGTCATGTCCTGACTTAGGTTAGTAATACTGGTTCATATTTCCCTATGGCCAGAGAGACATTTCTGCAACATGGATGGGAGTTGTCCAACGAGATCCTAGGAATCTCCGATTTAACACACCCGAGGAAAATGAGATTCTGGTAGTCAGTTCCCCTACACCTGGAACCTTCCAAACGTATCTATTTAAAATCTGAGAATTGACAGGGTTATGCTTCAGTTAATAGTTAGACAGGAAAGATGAGATGATTTAGAAACTTCATGTAACAAACCCGACCCGAACATGCCACAACACCAATTACCATGATCCACCACTCCCCCAACACCCCCCCCACCCCCCCCCCCCCCCCACCCCCGCACCCCCCCCCCCCCCCCCCCCCAACACACACACACACACACACACACACACACACACACACACACACACACACACACACCTCTTCCACCCTAGGCTGCACTGCTGCATTGCCACTTTGAGGGGTCCACACCTGCAGACTGGTATGCTGCACAGTGACTTCCATTCCCACGCGCCAGCCAACCTCAGGGGTCCATGCAGCAAAATAAATTTTGAGGGAAGGCAGCTTACAACATACAGAATCTGTCTCAGCACCCCTCTCTCCCTGCTGAGACCCCGGCCCTGATCCACTACCCTCGAGACGTGACTCTCCCCCCACCTTTCAGCGATCCATGACACCACATCCGCTGCCCCGGCATCAAGCACCCTCCCCTCCGCTGCTTTCCCAACATGCACTGAACACCTGTACCCAATAACCTCCACCCACCTCTAAACACTCCATCATTTACCTGTCTACTGTCAAAAGTGGCTCCCTGTGCGGCTGGACATTAAAATCACAGAAAACAGCACTGACTGCTGTGAAAGAGGCGCATGGCTTGACTACCCTGCACTACAAGGCAGCCGACAGATTTAAAGGACACTCCACATCTCTGGAGCAGCACTAATAAAGAGATCTTCTGTTAGAAATAAGGTGCTCATTCTTACCATAAAAGAAAGAGCGCAGTGGTAATCTGAGTGTGGGTGCCATTCCTCAGAAAATCTGGCCAAAGATCTTTTAAGACACAGCACATCAAGGCTTGCAAATGAGTCCACGAAACAGAAAGGAGATAAAAGCTGCTAATAGATGTTCTTGGTTGTAACTCAGCAAGCCGTCAATCCTCAATTTGTCACTTTTAAAATTAGTAATTTTAAGAATCTCAAAGTACAATTTGCTCCAGGTACGCACAGTAATGAAAGCACAGTTTAAGCAGATCCATTTCGGGAAGGAGAAAATTGGATTATCTTGCAGTGATAAATCACATTGATGAAAATGTACTTATGCTGTCAATACGTGGTTAAACTATCTGCAACGAGCTTAATGGAGAATTAATTTGTAATTTCAACAAGAACTCGAAAACAGCAGTGAAGGCAAATGCAATGTGTTGTCTACACAAAGTAAACAGGAGAATCACAAGTGAGTTCAAAAATTTGCAACTGAAGCTACTTTTCTTTTTCCTTTTCCTGAATTTGCAGGCCAATTTGCGTGAAAATAACTGCTTATGTTGTCAACATGCCACAATTTATCTACGATGATCTGAGCTATTATAATTGAACTTAAACTTTAGTGTTGTCTGTGACTCATTTACATAAACTGACATCACATAAAATCCTCTTTGATAGTATGAAACAAAAAGTAAAAACAAGGAGATTTTAAGTGTATAAACTGCAGTAAGTCATCGTCAGTTTCAATGTACATATTTATACAAAATTGAAGACAAATACAACTCACTGAAAACATACTCTCCAAATGTCAATAATGCTTCGGCAATTTTAATCTGAAAGCCAACAGAACAGTCCGTATGAAAACAGTAATCACACTAAAGATTCTTGATTTATAGTGTGACAAAAAGAATGTGAATTTCTGTGTACCAAATTAAGTCAACTTTTGCTTGAAAGATTCTGCTAAAAAAAACAGCATTCATGGTATTTCCAGCACTCCAGCAATAAAAGTAGCTCCAACACATATCTGATTTTATTTCCCCTGTTTGGCTGTAAATGCTGTTTGAATCTAAGCTGGCACTGCTCCAAATTACTCCACATCAAAAACATGCAACAGCACATCACATTTTATAACCTTGTAAAATTAGGAATCTTACATATTCAATGTGTGGTTCTACCACAACAGTTTTCACACCAATACACTTAAGAACATATCTATCAAAAAATATTTGTGGCAGCAATGTCAAAGGATCAAATTAGTAGAAACCGAAAGAACTGCAGATGCTGTAAATCAGGAACAAATACAAAAGTTGCTGGAAAAGCTCAGCAGATCTGGCAGCATCTGTAAAGAAAAATCAGAGTTAATGTTTCAGGTCCGGTGACCTTTCCTCTGACCTGCTGAGTTTTTCCAGAAACTTCTGGTTTTAATCAAATTAGTACTCCCATCATACATTCCACCCCCCAAAAAAATAACACACACACATACCAACAAGGAGTTGCAATTTAATGCAGCATTACTGGCAGAGCAAAAGATATCAGGGTTACATTGTCACAGCAAAAAATACCCATCACTCTTTTCAGAATACATTTCTGAATGACCAATGCAAAAACTTGGAATGTAAAATGAAAATGTAATTATTTCAATGTAAAACCAGCTCTGTACCAAACTTCCAAGAAGATGGACAAGACCAAGGCACACCGTAGAAAACGGAACAAAAACAGAAATTGCTGCAGAAACTCAGCAGGGCTGGCAGTAGCTGTGAAGAGAAAGCAAGGTCAATGTTTTAAAGAAGGGTCACTGAACTCGAACTATTGACTTTGCTTTCTCTCCACAGATGCTGCCAGACCTGCTGAGTTTCTGCAGCAATTTCTGTTTCTGTTTCAGGTTGTCAGCGTCCCCAGTTCTTTATTTTATTTCCATGGAAAACAAAGGTGTTGATGACCGACTTTATACCAAATCCTTCCACCATTCAGGTCTACCTTGATGTTAGGACAAAGAAATGTTGTGCATGTATATTTTACATTGCTTCAATGAAACAAGATCATTTTCATTGTGTTAGCTGTAAAATGCAAAATTTTCATTCAATGGTAGATTTAATTAAAATTACACCACAAAATATCTTGCTCGGTATTCATTTGCCATCAAGAAGTCTAGAAAGTTCAGTGATGAGCTGCTACATTCACTTGACATTTGAAAGTCTAACTCTACAGTTGCACCACAATTCTCTCCCCCACCTCATCTCACAGCCACCCCCAGCTCTGCTCCCCATTTCCACTCTGCCCAATCTAACTTGGCAAGTTCCTGGGGCATTTGATGATATGATTCTCCCTTTCAAAGAGAATGTTGAACTTTTGGAATACATGGCCACTTTTTTAGAGTGCATCTCTAAAGATCTTCAAAACACATACGTTTTGGACAAAGATTGAGGTGACTTTTACTAAAAAGGCAATTAATTGATCGCAAAGTCAATGCAAGTCCAGTCAATGTGGTCATCTGGTTACTTTTGTTTGCCCAAGGGGATAGGAGAGAAATATTCCACATCTCCCTCTCCAATGCACAATTCCCTCCACAACCTTTGGGCCTCGATTCTCTTACTGACTTTTTTTCTCTTTCCAATTACTCGTAGAGGCAGGAAATATCTGGTCATGATTCTCCTGTCAGCATGATTGTGCGAAAGGCTAGTGGACAGTTGGCCTTTCCTGGACATCATTTTCATCTGATCACACATTAAATATACCTAAAGGTGCTGGTAGTGAAAGGTTTGCTCCTTCCCAGTGAGGAGACCTTGACTACATTCTGATCCAATGTTCAAGACAGGAGAATCCTTCATGGTCAGGAAATTAAAGTCAATATAAACAAATTGACAAATAAAGCTGGTCTTTATGGTGTTTGATAGCAATGGATAAAAAAAAATTGGTCTTTTTATTTGCACATGGCATCACTGGCAAGGCCAATATTTATTGCCCAGTTAAGAATCAACCACGTTGCTGTGGTCTGGAGTCACATGTTGGCCAGACCAGGTAAGGATGGTGGATCTCTTTCCCAAAAATACATTAGTGAACCAGATAGGTTTTGTTAACAGCTGTCACACAGTCGCTATTAGGCTAGATTTTTTTTAATTCTAGATTTTTTTCATTTAATTCAAATTTCACCATCTAGCATGGTGGTATTACATCCCAATATCTCGGTATTAAATCCATGTGCTCAGAAAATTAGCCTAGTATTATGTATTACTTGTCCAGTGACTCTGCCATTAGACCACCAACTCCCTGAAAAGTCTAAAACAATGTCCAATCACTTATAATAATGGCACAAAGAATATGGTCAACTCACCTGAAGGAAGATACCAAAGATGAATGAAGCATGAGCATGTCAAATGTGTCTCCTATTAAATCCCAACAAAATTTTTTTTTGGTCAATAAGGGGCATTTTTTTAAAAATCTCATTTTAATCCCTCTTTCTAATAAGTGAAAAAAGCATGACTCATAAACTACCTCAAACTCGGTCACAAAACATATTATTAACCTTTTGCCCTCGCCAGAAAGACAGCATCAATCCAATCAATGTATATTTAGTGAAACAAATTCTAGAGTCCCCAAGAGGGCAGGGGGTTAAGAGCAGTTACAGAGGGGAAACACTTCCCTCCCAGGCCAGTAAAAAAGGCAAAATTATAGATATCGGATTTAAGGCATGGCTTGATCTGCACTCAAAACTTAACAAGGCATCCTTCTAACAGGCAGCCCGTGTTTAAGCTGTAACGCAAACAGGAGAGTTATCCCTGCCCCCTCCCGTTGAACATTCGATACCAGTATTTGTATTCCATTGTGGGAATGAAGTCCAGTCATTCTGGAAATGTGCAACAGCACTTCGATGCAAAAAAAAGTGCTTCCTGAACCCGTAACGTTTCCATTACGCCTTCCAATTTCTTCCCCACTCCCAAAAGTGAGCCACAACTCAGCGACAATTCAAAAAAACATACAATCCGCTGCTCTTTGGAAGCACTTGCTATTAAATATAACTTCTCTTTCTTCCAAGTAACCGTTTATTCAGAATTTTTGAAAAGCTGCCACCTATATGTTTGACTGATTTCAATCCAGTTGCCCACAGTTTCCAGGTCAGGCACAAAACATTACTTTTGTTTTCACCAAACAGAAAGCGGGTTCACTTGGTCAATGGGTCGAATCGGAGTGAATAGAGAGAAGTGATTAACTCCAAGCGACCTCTGGCAGGCGGCCCTAGATGAGATTTTGTACTTGCAACGAAATCTAAATAGTTACATGCAAGGTTTTTCCCCTTTTTTTGCCTCTTGATTTAAAATGTGGCTTCAGATCATAGGATAACACCTCAAATAGCTTCCCAGTCATCCAGATGTGCCGTGCCTATATTTTCCACTCAACAATACCTCTGGCTCGGTTTTAGCACATCCCATTTATCAGCAGCTCTTCGGTATTCCACCAGCTTCCTCGCAAACTAAAATCTGTTAAACGCTTTAAGTACTGACAGTTACGTGTATGGCTCCGGTTAGAGCGAAAGACAGAAACCTCCCAATCTATAGAGTGCACCGACCTCTGCAAAATCAGAAAGACAATCCACAGATGCAAGAGGGACAGAAACGAGTCTACAACCTCGGAGAAATGTTTTCAAACTAACTTCAGTGTCGAATGAGCAAACATACACAACGTTTGCACACCTACTCCTCAACAGCAAGCATCAATCGAGCAGAGTGGCTCGGATTTGCTGCTGCATCTGATCTCTCAAGGCGACGGCAGCAAAGTCGGTCAGCGCCGAGCCTGTGTTTATGGGTGTGTTTAAGACATACTTACAAGATAGTCGTTTGCGGGGAGACAGCAGGTATGTGCTCCAGCGTGAGATGCATGCACCTCACCGTGGTGCGGAAACAAAGGCACCGGCTCGGGCAAGCAGCGCTGCGCGTTGGGAAGGCGGCCACGAAGAGCCATGCTACTGCCAGGAAAAGACAGCGGAGTTTCCAGCGCATCGCAGCAGCCGCTCAGCCTCTGGGTGAACGCTCACTTTTGCGGTGGGAGCAGCAGCAGAAGCAGGAGAGCCGGCAGCTGAGACTCAGCGAAACAACCAAGCAGTCGCGACCACTCAACCGAACCCGGCACCCCCGGGCATTGTGATGTCACCCGATTGACAGCCAAGGCCGGCGAGCCTCCTCGCCGGAGGTAAGAGCCCGCCCACCGAACACCCAATCGGAGACGCGGGGACGTGCCAGCACGTTGGGTTGTCTGTCAGGGTTTTCGCAACATTTCTGCTACAGAGGGGAGCTCCATTCCTGAGAGGTTAAAGCGCATAGACGCTTGTTTGTTTTCCCCTCTCTCCGTTTGTCTACTTCTCTTCGAAAAAATAAAACTTGCAAGGTCTCAACCTTTGCTGCGCAGTTCTTGGAAATGCACTGTTTTTTTTGTTTTGTTTTTGCTTCGCTTGCCCAGCCATGGAGAAACTGAAAGCCCAAAAGTTTTGTTTCGCGATTCTAAGTGGACCAGTTTCTTTTTGAGAGGTTTGCCGGGTGGTCAGATCAGGGAGGGACATGCAGTGGCTATGGTAGAGATGGGACCGTCGGATAGCCTGTGTCCAAGACTTGGGAGGGCATGGTGTGGGTGTGGGCGAGGATGGCAGATTGGACTGTACAGATGAAGCAGAGAATAGGACTCAAGGGGATTTTCTTAGGTGGACAGCGATGTTTGGAATGATTCAGTACTTCTGTTCAGACGAATGAATGACGCAAGAGATATAGAAACGGCCAAATATTTAGGCGGTAGTAAGCCGTACAATTTAGTTTCAAAAGTACGAATTATACATTGAGTAAAAGAAAGCTGAAAGAGAGATTTACAGGCACAAGCTGAGAAAGCATTCATCAATTAGGTGAAGATATCATAAAAGCTAATTAAATACCGGGTTCTATACGAAGAAGTAGCTCCCGTAAAAGTTGAAATGTAATAGTGAGTAGATAGAAATCTTTGCTGGGATTTCTTTGGAGTTCTGTGCAATACGAACAGTTTGAGTTAATTGGCTGTTTGTGTCTTACAACTTGTATGTAAGACACTCACTGAGATGTTTTGACCTGGAATTTGGAGGAAGGATTTAATTTGGAGAGCAGCTCTAGAACATGTTTCAAATGAGGTTTTTGAAAGTTGGCAGGAGATAATGGGAGATAGCGATGCAGTGATTCTGCCTCATTTATTACAGCAGTGAACAGACTACTCAACAACAGAAATTGGTAATTGGGCAGTGACTGAGAATACAGCATTTGATACAAATGCAGCAAAATGTTTCAAAGCATTCACAGAAATAAAAACAAACATAAAAGTGGAAGTCAGGAGAATAAAACAAACCGAATTGCATTTATATAGCATCAGAATATGCACCCAAAAGTTTTACAGCCAATAAATTAATTGTGAAGTTTAGCCAAATGATCTAGAGAAACGTGTAGCAGTTTTATACACAACAGGAAGATAAATGGTCATATTTGTTTTATTGATGGGGTTAGAGAGAGAAATGTTGATGAGGGCACCAATCAGGAAACTTTGGAAGCAGAGCAGATTTGTGTGGGTTTTTTATACCCTACAATAATATATAGGACAATAGATCTTTATTAGGAGAAAAAAAGTGCACCTTAGGAAGAAAGGCAGGATAAGGTCTCAAAGTTAGATGTAGCCAAGGTCACAGAGAGACTTAAATGGATAGAGTGAATTTGAAGTTGATACATGAAGGATTAAAAGTTAATCTTTAGTGTGATACATTATATTTCTCCATCCATGAAATAATAAAGTCAGTGATTTGGTTTTGATTTATTATTGTCACATACTGAGATACAGTGAAAAGTATTGTTTTGCATATAGTCAGACAAATTGTACCTTACATAAGTGCACCATGGTAAAGGAACAGAATGTAAAATGTAGTGTTACAGCTACAGACAAGGGGCAATGAAAGATTAACTCTAATATGTGAGAGGTCCATTCATAAGTCTGATAACAGCTGGGAAGAAGCTGTTCTTGAATCAGTTGGTATGTGTTTTCAAACTTTTATATCTTCTGCCTGATGGAAGAAGATGGAAGAGAGTATAAACCAGGGTGGGAAGGATCTTTGATTATGTTGGCTGCTTTCCCAATGCAGCGGGAAATGTAGATGGAGCCAATGGAAGGAAGACTGGTTTTCATGATGGAGTGGGCTGCATTCACAACACTCTGTAATTTCTTGTGGTACTGGGCAGAGCAGTTGCCATACTGAGTTGTGATGCATCCGCATAGGATGCTTTCTATGCTGCATCTATAAAAATTGGTAAGAGTCATTGTTGACATGCTGAATTTCCTTAGCATTCTGAGGAAGTAGAGACGTCGATGTGCTTTCTTGACTGTAGTGTCGATGTGGATGGACGGGGACAGATTGTTGGCGATCATCAGTCCTTGAAACTTGAAGCTCTCAACCATCTTCATCTCAGCATCATTGATACAGACAGGGGCATGTCCTCCCCTTCGTTTCCTGAGGTTGATGACCAGTTCCTTTGTTTTGCTGACATTGAGGGAGAGATTGTTGTCTTTAGACCATGCCACTAAACTATTGCTTTCTTGTGCACTCTCTCGTCATTGCTTGAGTTCCAACCCACTATGGTAGTGTCACCAGCAAATTTGTAAATGGAGTTAGAACTGAATTTGACCACACAGTCATGGGTGTATAAGGCATACAGTAAGGGGCTGAGTATGCAGCCATAACAGGCACCATGTGTTCACATTCACAATGCTCATATTCTTCTAAATATCAACATTAATACAGAAGCTCACTTATTATCCTGTGCAACATGCCACACTTTCAATGTAACCGAACCTTTCCACTGCCCAACAAGTTATGGCCGATAAGCTATCCCTGTTAACAAAGATCAACTCTAAATCAAAACCCCCACCATTGAAGATGATATAAAGTAAAGGCAATAGATGTACAATTATAATTACACTAGATCAACAGCCATTTACGAATTATTACTTGAACATTCTCTATGCAAGTCCACTTGCCTTAACAGGGTAGCAAAGATGAACATTACAATCCACATATCTAGTTAGTAAAGAAATTAGCAAATAATTTCCTACTTGAACACTCTTGGGAAAACTGAAAACACTGAAAAATAATGGACAAATATTTTTCAATAATAACTTGCAATTCATTAGACAAATATGTTTGTGGTTTAACTAACTTTTGCATTTTAGCTTATAGTTGGTTGAATGGAAAGTTATTGTATACAATAGCAATGTCAAAGGTTTTGTTGCAATCAAAGAAAAATATATCTGGATGATTATGATTCACTCTTGGGGACCAATGAGAAGCATATGGCTCTGTTTAAAATTGCTGAAATGTTAATAAAGTAAATATTCTACAGCAGTATTACATCAACTGGGAAGTTGTAGCAATGTTCAGAATGCCTTTAGAAAATAAAGTAGAAGTAACTGTAAAAATACCAAATTATGGTAAAAGTAACAGGTTTCAAGCAAACAAAAATACGAAGAGAGTTAGTGGGTATGTGCTGCAATTGCAAGAGTACAATTAGTCCCAGGGAACTGCATAGGGGCCTCAGATTTTCAAAGTTTGTACCAACGACTTAAATGAAGGAGAAGAGATCTGTGTATCGAAGTTGCTGATAGCACTCATTTAGATCTTAGTTAGTAGGGTAGATGAGATCATAAATTTGCAAAGGGACATGGATATATATAAATGAATGGACAAAGCTTTAGCAGATGGCATTCAATGGCAGAATTTAGTAGAACCCAATGGAAAATGGAACAGGGTGTGGTGGAGGGTGGGAAGAACATAGGTCATTCTGGAGGCATTTTCTCAGACTGCTGATGCCAGAAACTCTGGATTGCATGATATCTGTGGTGGGAAAGTAAATGAGGTAAGTCAAAGAGCTCATTCGAATGCATTTTCATGGCTTTGAATGGATTTACAGTAACTGTTACCTTGTATATTAAACACATGACAGACTGGGATCTCGGATGTCAGGTCCTGACAATTCAAATGTAATGGTTTTCAGGAAAAGCCTCAGACTCTGAAGGGAAGATTAGCCAATGTAGAACTGCCTTCTATTGGAGTGGAAACCTTTACTGAAAGAAGAGAGGAGGCTAACAATTTTACCATGTTGCATGGAAACTCAGGAACAGAACTGCAGAGCAAAAGGGCAACTCAGGAGGTGCAGAGCAAAGGACCAGCTCAGACTGGCAGTGTACCAGGTGCATCAGCAAGACCTGGGATTCACTATAAAACCTTTTTATGATGGCAGGAAGTCATTCTTTCAGTCCTCCTGGATCTCCAAACAGAGGAGGGACAGTGCAGAGGAATTATGGATCAAAAAACCCACAGGTACTGTAACCTCTTAGATTATTCTTCCCCTTCCCTCTGTCTCTATCCCTTTTTCTAATCCCACATCTTGTCATTTGTTCATTATATCCTTTGACTTTCTCCTCTAGATAAGCTGCAGAGCTGGGCTGAGAGGTGGCAAATGGAGTTTAATGCAGAAAAGTGTGAGGTGATTCACTTTGGAAGGAGTAACAGGAATACAGACTACTGGGCTAATGGTAAGATTCTTGGTAGTGTGGATGAGCAGAGAGATCTCAGTGTCCATGTGCATAGATCACTGAAAGTTGCCACCCAGGTTGATAGGGTTGTTAAGAAGGCGTACGGTGTGTTAGAGGGATTTTGCAGGCAGGGCATTCCACACCCTTACTACTCTCTGAGTAAAGAAC
>NC_063336.1:99081686-99137062 GCF_021869965.1 Rhincodon typus
GCATTTAAATGGTCATTGGATAAACATATGGATGATAATGGAATAGTGTAGGTTAGATGGGCTTCAGATTGGTTTCACAGGTCGGCGCAACATCGAGGGCCGAAGGGCCTGTACTGCACTGTAATGTTCTATGTTCTATGTTCTACAATGTCTGCTCAGTGAGGAATTTAGTTTTAACCATTTTTGTTCCCACCTCAATGAATTTCAAGTACCAACATGACATCGAACTCTTCTTCCTTTGTCTTTGTGTCTGTGCCCATTTCTTTGGACAGAAGTCAGCCCTCGCCACACTGACCCTTTTCACCTACCTTCAGCACAACCCGCCACGTGGACCCTTCACTCTGGCCATTTGCGACATCTTCGTCGAGAACAAGTCATCAGCTGCCTTGATTTCTCCACCTCACTCATCCACGCTAACCTGAGTCCCTGTGAATTTACCATACTCCGTGCCTTCAGGTCCAACCCTAATCTTGCTATCAAGCATGCTGGTAAGGGTGATGTTGTTGTTGTCTGGCATGCCAACATCTACTTAGCAGAGACTGAGTGACAACCTTCAGGCAATTTCTTCTATCTTTGCCACATCATGACCTCACCTGAACATCAAGCTGTAGTTTCCAGGATTGTTACTCCCCTCCACAGCTCCCTACCTGTTAGTGACCCAGACCCACACAGTCTGCTTCTACCTTCTTTCCAAAATCCACAAACACAACAGACAGATCCATCATTTTAGCCTTAGGAAAAGCCACTGAATTTATTTCTTCCTATCTTGACTCTATTTTATTCTACCCACTGTCCTTCCACTTGTATTTGTTATTCTTCTGATACTTTATGTCGATTCCATAACTTTCACTTTTCTGGTGCTAGCCACCTTGTCTTCACCATGGATGGCTAATCACTCTATACGTCCATTTTCCAATCTGGATAGTCTGAAGGATGTCACTTCAGCAGAGGCCTGAACAGTCTCCATCCACCATAGCCCTTCTTTGCCTGGCAAAGCTCATTCTGACTTTGAACAACTTCTCCTTTAAATCATCACACTTTATCTAAGTCAAAGATGTGGCTATGGATACCTGCAGGGGTTATTTTGTGGGTTATGTGGGGCATTCCATTCCTATTTGGACACCTTCACTCAAACATTTCTCTGGTATGTCAATAACATCATCAGCACGATTTAGTGTTTTTTTTCTCATCCAGAATTTCCTTCTCTCACCTTATGTTGTCCACCTTTGACTCTACCTTTTGTGACTGTACTACAGTTTTAAGAGGTGCATTTTGTCCTTTTTTTATTTGAAGTGAGGTTTTGAGCCATAGGTGTTGAGCTGTCTCATCCAAGACAATAAAGTAAACATCTTGTGAGGCCTTGAGATTTTTTTAAAGTTGGAACAATAGAAGCAGCATGAATGGGTGGAATTAGGTTCCTACAGAACCAGGGTTTCAGTTTAGCTGTGAGTAGTCATTGGGTTGTTGGCCGTTGAAGCTGTTACATCTGTCTCAGCCACAGCTAAAAGCTGGATTCTCTCTCTCTACAAGAGATTTTCTTGGTGTTCTTTCCACCTGGACTGGAGGAACATTGCATGTGAGACAATCTATTTTACTGATTTTGCCTTTGGCAAGCGTGTGTTTATTGGCTGTTACTATATTGGAAGAGATGCTGTTTAGCTGTTATATAATCCATAGTTTTCCAATAGATTTAAAGTTATACCAATTCTTCTTTCTTTTGTTTGTATTCTAACTATAGGGTAAGAATAAAGTGAGTTTTGCTTAAAGCCAAGTGGTATAACCAATTGAATTACATCTAGAACACAGCACCTTACACTTGTCTTTAAATAAGATAAACATTAGGGTCAAGGCTGTCACCCTGGTATATTTGAAGTGGGGTTTGGTCTGGTCCATACACTTATTTGACTTCTTTGTTTCTGTTTCTAGGGATAGGGCACCCACCAATATCCATTATGAACTGATTGACTCCCACAGTTTCCTTGACTACACTTATTCATATCCTGCTTCTTGCAAGGGTTCCATTCCATTTCCTCAGTTTCCTATCTCATAGATTCTGATGATGCCATAGGGATGCCTCTGACATGTTCTTGCTTATCCTCAACCAAGGATGACTGACCCCCGACCCACCATGGTTGGCAGGGCCCTCAAACATGTCCCATTTCTTGTACCTCTGCCCTCATTCATTCCCCTCCTTCCCGGAACAATGATTCAGTTCCCCTTGTCATAATTTCCATTTCAGCAGTCCCTGCATTCAAAGGACATTTTCCTACCATTTATGCAACTTCCGGTACAAACCACACCAATCACATTTTTCGCTCACCTCTACAGGAACATTCCACAGAGGTCATTCCCTCTGCAATACTCAAGCCCGTTCCTCTAACCTCTATCACTCTCAATGCCTGCCCATGCCCCCATGGCACCGTGCCTTGCAATCACAGAAGGTGTAACACTTGCCCATTTTCCTCTTCACTCTTCATTGTCCAAGGCCCCAAACACTCCTTCCAGATGAAGCAGCGGTTTACTTGTGCTGTTTTCAATCTCATCTACTATACTTGCTGCTCATAATACAGCCCCCTCTACAATGACAAGATCAAACACAGACTGGATGACTACTTTGATAACTCCTCTGCTCTGTCTATTCAAATGACACTACTTTCCAGTCCCATTCCTTTCAATAAAGCATCTTGCTCCCATTCCAACATTTCCATCCCAAGCCTGCTATTAACATTCCAACAAACCTCAAAACAAGCTAGAGGAACAGCACCTCATTCTTTGCTTAGGTATTTTACAATATTACAGAACTCAATATTGAGTTCAGCAACTTCACAACACGAACGCTATCTCCCATTCTGATCACAACCCCTTCCCTGGTCTACACCCATCTTCTTCCCCACCCCACCATTTGTTTCCATGGGCTTGCTCTCAGTCAATTTGGACTATCATTTACTATTCAAACCTACAATTAACACTGTTTTGCATTTCTCCTTTGCTATCAACAGCATGCATCCTACATTTTGCTCACCAAAACAATTTGTTCCACTTGTTTCTCCTCCCAATTTATCAACAGCATAAAAATCATTTCCCAGCTTCCTTCAGTTCTGAAGAAGAGTCATTGGACTCAAAACATTAACTTTATTTTTCTTTCTTCAGGTGCTGCCAGACCTCCTGTGTTTCTGCAGGACGTTTTGATTTATTTCAGACATCCAGCGCTTGCAGTATTTCATTTTCTATCAATCAGCTGACGATGCTATTCCATTGTCAGCTGTGTTCCAGAGGAGCACTGCAGTATGACTCAGCAAAGTTTCCCGGGTGATAATCATCTGCTGCATTCTCTTCAAATGAGCACAGCAGAGAGGGGGAGGCCTGGCAGGCAGAGGAAATGGAGAAGCCTCACTCCTATTCTGATAACTCCATCAACCCCCTCCACATCCAGCTATAGATGGCAATGGAAGGATTCATATTTCAAGAGAGGGGACAAAAGCCAGTGAATAAAAGACGCAGAAATAAATGCACATTATTTAGAAAGACACATAAGCTAATCAATAACATGTAAAGTACCCGAAGGTTGCAGGAACAGCGACTCATATTTCGCTTGGGAACCCTGCAGCCCAATGGTATCAATGTGGACTTCACAAGCTTCAAAATCTCCCCTCCCCCTACCGCATTCCAAAGCCAGCCCAGCTTGTCCCCGCCTCCCTAACCTGTCCTTCCTCCCATCTATCCCCTCCTCCCATCTCAAGCCCCACCCCCATCTCCTACCTACTAACCTCATCCCCTTGACCTGTCTGTCCTCCCTGGACTGCCCTATCTCCTCCCTACCTCCCCACCTACACTCACCTTTACTGGGTCCATCCCCGCCTCTTTGACCGGTCTGTCTCCCCTCCACCTATCTTCTCCTCTATCCATCTTCTATCCGCCTCCCCCTCTCTCCCTATTTATTTCAGAACCCCCTTCCCCTCCCCCATTTCTGAAGAAGGGTCTCGGCCTGAAAGGTCAGCCTTCCTGCTCCTCTGATGCTGCTTGGCCTGCTGTGTTCATCCAGCCCTACACCTTGTTATCTAACATGTAAAGTATAACTGCCCATGTCATCATTGTGGGTCTTGGTGGTGTTTCTAATATGATTCTGAGTACTCTGGTGAGGTGTGGCCCTGACATCCATGGCTGACCATAAGACCATAAGATATGTGACAGGAATCAGGCCATTCAGCCCATCCAGCACGCTCCAACATTCATTTCTGATCTGATTATCTTCAACTCCAGTTTGCTGCCTTTACCCCATAATCTTTGATACTCTTATTGATCAATAATCCGTTTCAGCCTTTAATGACTCAGTCTTGACAGCCCTCTGTAGTAAAGAATTCTACAGATACACTACCCTCTGGGAGAAGAAACTCCTCCTTGTCTCTGTCCTAACTGAGCAACCCCTTACTCTGAGATTATGCTTATTGGTCCTAGACTCTCCCACAAGGGGATGCAACCTTTCTGCATCTACACTGTCACATTGCCTAAGAATCTTGTATGTTTCAATAAGGTTGCCTCTAATTCATGTAAACTCCAATGAGTTCAAGGGGAACCGACACAACCTGTCATCGTAAAACAGTCCCTCCATGCCCAAGACCTTCTCTTGACTGTCTCTAATGTCGGTACATCTTTCCTGAGAGAAAGGTTCCAAGACTGTTTGCAGTATTCCAAGTATGGTATAACTAGTGCTTTGTAAGACTTTTTTGTAAGTCTTCCCTAATTTATAATCCAACATTCCATTTACTTTCTCCATTACCTGGGTAGGGTAGACAAACAGGAGGCTGGAGGAACACAGCAAGCCAGGCAGCATCTGGAGGAAAGGAACAGTCAATGTTTCAGGCATTACCCTCCTTCAGCCCTGAAGGAGGGTAATGCCCAAAACGTTGACTGCTCCTTTCCTTCAGATACTGCCTGGATTGCTGTGTTCTTCCAGCCTCCTGTTGTTCTACCTTGGATCTGCAGGATTTTTTTGTTCTCTATTACCTGCTGGTCCTGTACACTAGTTTTTTGTAATTCATGCATGAGGATTTCCAAATCCCTCTGTGCTGTAGCTTTCTATGGTCTTTCTTCATTTAACTAATATCCAGCTCCTATAATCTTCCTGCCAAAGTGCATAACCTTTTATGTTTCCACAAAATACTTCATTTGCCCACACACTTAAGTTGTATATATGCTTCTGCAGAGTCTTGCCTTCCCACCTGTCCTGGTGTCATCTGCAAGTTTGGCTATAGTGCATTCACTTTCCTCATCCAAGTCAATATATATCGTAAATAAATGTGGCCCACCACTGATTCCACCAGTTACAGGATGCCATCCTAAAAATGACTCGAATATCCTCACTCCCTATCTTCTATTAGTTAGCCAATCATCTATCCATGGAGCTCCAACACATAGACTTTTATTAACTGGCCTAATGTGTGGTACCTTAATAAATTCCGTATAGAAATCTAAATCTAAATACATTCACAGCTTCTCCTTTGTCTGTCCTGTTTACTACATCCTCAAAGAATTATTTAAAAATCTATCAAACATGATTTCCCCTTCATGAAGCCATGCTAACTCTGCTTGATTATATTATACATTTCTACTGCTTTGTTATTACATTCTTTACATAATGTAATGTATTACATTACATAATAGACCCTAATATTTTCCCAATAACAGATATTTGTGTAACTGGCCTATAGTTATTTGTTTATTGCCTCTTTTACCTTTTGAATAAGGGTGTTATTCTTATCGGGTAATAAGGCAGTCTAAATGGCAGTTTTCCAATCCTCTGAAACTTCTCCAGAATCTAAAAATTCTTGGGAGATTAGTACCAGAGCACTCACTATTCCTGTGCCTAGATAAATGTGAGGTGCTGCATTTTGGAAAGGCAAATCAGTTCAGGGCTTATTCACTTAATAGTAAGGTCCTGGGGAGTATTATTAAGCAAAGAGACCTTGGAGTGCAGGTTCATAGTTCGTGGAAAGTGGAGTCCCAGATAGACAGGATTGTGAAAAAAGCGCTTGGTATGCTTGCCTTTATTGGTCAGTGCTTTCAGTACAGGAGTTGGGAGATTATGTTGCAGCTGTACAGGACATTGGTTTGGCCACTTTTGGAGTATTGTGTGCAATTCTGGTCTCCCTCCAATAGGAAGGATGTTCTGAAACTTGAAAGTTTCATAAAAGATTTTCAAGAATGTTGCCAAGGTTGGAGGGTTTGAGCTATAGGGAGAGGCTGAATAAGCTGGGGCTATTTTCCTTGGAGCTTCAAAGGCTGAGGGGTAAGATTACTGAGGTTTATGAAATTATGAGGGGCATAGATAGGGTAAATAGGCAATGTCTTTTCGCTGGAGTGGGGAGTCCAAAACTAGAAGGCATAGGTTTAAGGTGAGAGGGGATAGATATAAAAGCGACCTAAGGCGCAACTTTTTCATGTAGAGAGTGGAGCATGTATGGAATAACCTGCCAGAGGAAGTGGTGGAGGCTGGTACAATTACAACGTTTAAAAGGCATCTCAATTGGTATAAGAATGGGAAGGTTTTAGAAGGATATGGGCCAAATGCTGGCAAATGGGACTAGATTTATACAGGATATCTGGTCAATCATTGACAAGTTAGGCCAAAGTGTCTGTTGCCGTGCTGTATATCTCTGAATCTATGACTCTATAAATCTTTTAGAATCCTAAGATGCATTCAATCAAGTCCAGGGGGCAAAGTCGGAAGTCACACGACACCAGATTATTGTCCAACAGGTTAACTTGAAATCACAAGCTTTCGGAGCGCTGCTCCTTGGTCAGGTGCAGTTGCTGATAAATCCCCAGGGCCTGATAATCTACATTGCAGAGTATCTAAGGAATTGGCCCTGGACATAGTGGCTGCATTGGTGGTGATGTTTCAAGATTCTGTAGACTCTAAAATAATTCCTACGATTGGGGTGTAGCTAATATAAACCCACCATTTAAAAAGGAGTTGGAGAGAATTCAGAGTATAATGCACCAATCAGGCTGACATTGGTGAAAATACTCAGACATTGGTGAAAGACTTAATTTTCAACAGTCTGACAGAATTGGGCAGAGTCAGCATGAATTTGCAAAAGAGAAGTCATGCTTGATAAATCAAGATTTTGAGGATGTAATTGGTAGAGTTGATAAGAATGAGCCAGTAGGCCTAGACTTTCAGAAGTTTTCAATAAGGTCCCAGATGAGAGGTTGTAATGTAAAATTAAAGAACATAGAATTGGGGAAGTGAGGGTGTACAGACATGGATAGGAGACTGGTTGGCAGAAAGGACACAGAAAGTTGGAACAATTAGGTCTTTTTCCAAGTGGCAGCTTGGAACTAGTGGGGTACCTTAAGGATCAATTTTTGGATGCCAGCTACTCACAATATGTATTAATGATTTAGATGGGGGAACTAAGTGTAATATCTCCAAGACTGCAGACAACACAAAGTTGGGAGTGGGAGGGTGAACTGTGAGGAGGATGCGGAGATGCTTCAATGTGATTTGAACAAGTTGAGTGATTGGGTAAATACATGACAAATAAAGTAGACAGTGGTTAAATGTGAGGTTATCCACTCTGGTAGCAAAATCAGGAAAGAAAATAGATGAATAGCGATAGATTGGGAAAGAGAAAGGTGCAACTAGACCTGGGTGTCTTTGTACACTCGTCATTGAAAATATGAAGGTACAAGTTCTCGTCTCACTCCTTTAAATGTGCACTGGAGACATGGGAGGCAATTAGTCCTGGTCTGAAGTGAATGGCTCCTGCTGTGGGAGTTGACTGCCCCTGCCCTGGTAAATGATGGACCTGGTCTGAGAGTTGATGGCTCCTGATCTGGGACATGAATACTCCTGGTCCGGGGCAAAATAACTTTTATTGGAGGAGACACAGACTCCTGGTCAAGGAGATAAAGGCACTTGGTTTGTTCAAGAACTGGATCCTCATAATGGCTGATAACTCATTGTGGAAAACTTCAAAACATTGCAGTAAGATCTGGCTGACATTTAGAAATAGTGGTAGCACCTACATTCTCATTACTTGACACTGAGATAGATGCCTTCCTGCCTGCCCCAATATGATTTGCTGAGCCTCACAACCAGAGCTTGTTTATCGGCCAGCAGCCTCATGGTTGCATTTGGCCAGCCACTTCTGACCCAAAAGGCAATGTTGCATGCTTCCTAGTCTGACAGCTCTACCAAGCCTCTGACAATAAGCTCCACCCAATATGGGGAATACAGTTCAGACCCAGGAACAAGGCATCAGTGTATTTCTAAAATCCAGGACTGTGGAGCAGTGGAGAGGTTCAAATGTTGATAAAAATCACTGAAATCTTGTGGACAGTGTTGTGAAGTTGGGTAGAGTACTGTAAATTGGGAGGCAGAAAGTTTGCATTTGGTGCTTGTAAAATGCTAGGGTGGAAAGCATTGCATAGTCCGTTTAAAAGATGATGTGGTTTTTCTATGCTTAGAGATATAAAATAGATGTCTGTGAACAGCAGCGTGAGGGTTTGCAAGTACAGACAGCACCCAAATTGAAACATTTGTATCAAAAGACAGTTAGCAGACCAAGTAGCAGTTTTATTTTGTTACTAATTTTTGAATTTAGCCAATCAATTTGAACCAAGCACTTAGATACCAAAAACCAACAAAATTTAAATCTGATGGTTTTGACAACATAGGACCAAACCTATTGTAAGAACTTGATATGCCATCCAAGGTATGAAAGGAGAGGGAAGTTGGACAAATACAGGAGAGCTAACTGCCGTCTGCCAGGGTTGACAGCTCTCAGCTCTCAAAAAAGAATCATTGGCGCTCACAGTCTTCTATAAGTCTTTGAGAAAACACCACTTAAAGAACAAAGGTACCTACTAGTTAATATTCCTGACAGAAGAATCGACAGAGAAGGTGTTCCTGACAGAACATTTGGCAGAGAAGGCACAGAAAATTCCGGAAGACATGTAACCTGGTTGTAATTTTGAGAAGCTAAGTTTTTTTTATATTTTATGTAAGTGGTACTTGTATTTATTGGAACAGTATACCATTAGAATCTTGTTTTATTTGAGAATAGTCAGTAGTAAGAAGGGGTTTATTAGGTTTATAAATAGTCTAGTTAATTTGTGCAATGTTAGAGTCAGATAAATAGATTGTTACTAGCTGATTGTAAAGTGAGTGTCAGGGATTTATTTTATTCAACCACTAGAAGTTGCTGAAAGGCTGTTTACACCACCTTTCTTACTCCTTTTACAGATTATAGGGCAAGGTGCTTCTCTTTGGGTGTTTTGGTTTTAGTTCTCAGAGGGGCATCAACCTTCGCTTTATAACACACAGGTACAAAAAAGGTTGGAAGGCCAATGAATATTAACCTTCAGGTTTTGATAAATTTGCACTGGTCCCCGTCCAATGCTAATATATCGCAGCTACAATGTGTGGCATTCAGGGCTGCTCACTAGAACTCTGAATCATGCCTCACGAAGGATATTTTTGCCTTCAAGGGTGAGCAGTGCTGATTCATCACAATAATATTGGGGCTAAATGAGTTAAATTATGAGGACAGGTTGGTAGCCCAATGTATTTCCTTGAGTGTAAAATCAATGACCTAATTGAAGCATTTCAGATGATTAATCAATTTGACAGGCTGGATAGGAACTACTTCCAAACTTGGGATGATAAGTTTAAACTCTAGAGGCAGCTTAATTGTGAGTGATGTTATCAGGGTGCACCTCTTCACACAAAGGAACAAAGCAACAGGAATAAGCTATTTAGCCTCTTCAACCTGTTCTGCCATTCAATGACATCATGGCTAATCTGTAACCTAACTCCATATACTCACATTTTCCCTGTGTCCCTTCATATTTTTAGTTAACATAAATCACAATCATACATTTAAAATTAACAATGAGCCATTTGTCAACTGCTATTTGCGGAAAGAGCACCGAAATTCTACCACCATTTGTGTTTAGAAGTGTTCCCTCACTTCACCTCTGAAATAGCTGTCTCTAATATTTAGGCTATGTCCCTAGTCCTAAATTCCCCAACTTGCAGCAACACTTTTTTAGACTCATGGAGCCATAGAGTCATATAGCATGGAAACAAACTCTTCAGTCCAACTCATCCATGCCGACCAGATATCCCAAACTGAACAAGTCCTATTTGCCTGCACTTGATCCATATCATTCCAAACCTTTCCTATTCATGTACCTGTCCAAATGCCTTTTAAATGTTGTAATTGTGCCCAACTCTACCACTCCCTCTGGCAGTTCATTCTATACATACACCACTCTCTGTGTGAAAAAGATGCCCCTTGGGTCCCTTTTAAATCTTTCTCCTCTCACCTTAAACCTGTGCACTCTAGTTTTGAACTCTCGTAGCCTTGGAAAAAGACCTTGCATATTCATTCTGTCTATGCCCCTTTATAAGGTCACCCCTCAGCCTCCAATGCTCCAAGGAAAAAGTACCAGCATATTCAGCCTCTCCTTATAACTCAAACCATCCAGACCTGGCAACATTCTTGTAAATTCTTTCTGCACAATCAAATAACCCCTTAACCTTCTAAATTCCAGGGAATACATCCTTGGTTTGCGTAATCTGTCATCATACTTGAACCCCTGGATTCCGGGTATCACTGTAGCAAGTCTGCACTGCACATCCTCAAAGGCCAGTACAGTATGGATGGAAACGCAAGCAATTAACGCACAGCAGTATTCCTCAATTATTGATTTAGTAAACAATATTGGCTAAGGTTTCCTGTTGCCTGAGACAATGGGAAATGTTCCCTGTCTTCCGTGAATAAGCCCATTTTACATCTCTTCAGTAAGATTGGATCTTACAACACTGATTCAATATTACACTCATCATAACACACGATTACAAAAGCCAGATAAGATTATGTACTTAAGGTTCTTGAATGGGACCTGACACAGGAGCGAGAATGCCATTGCAGAGCCAAAGTTTTTCTTCTAAAAGTATATACTTTATTCATACAAGTTGTAAACACAAACAATACACAAACATTTCATTGAATATTACAGAACTTGGAAAACAAATTAACATGCGCAACTGTAATAGTTTTATATTTAGCAAATATATTCCACATCGGGTAATCAGCCCGAGGGGAAAACATTTGAAATGACAAACTTACAGAAAGTCAAATCAAAATCAAGTTATCCACACATGTTTCACTCTGATATGCCCCAATACATTTTTGACACTCTTTATTTACACCATGCATTCTTTGTAAGGCGCATAATGCAAGTGGTATTACAGTTGCCAGTGTTCTGTAGCTGAATGGCCTTAGTAAGTGACCATCCATCATTGTGCCTCTGCAGTGACTATTCCAAGATTTAGTGCATCTCTGTGCAGGTAGTCCTGAACTTTGATATGTGCCAGTCTGCTGCGTTTGGTGAGGGTCAACTGCATACATTGGAAGACCAGCAAGTTTCAGGCAGTTCAAGAGCATCTTTCACTAAGTTGATGGACCTCTAGGCTCAGCTGATGGTTTAGTTGTCTCAGAAACAGCCTTTAGAGCACCGTGGCCTGTGTCATGGGGTGACCTTTGACAAAAACCACTGCACCGCTTTCCAGCCTTCATCACAAAGGCGCATTCCATCAGGAGTTGAACAACAGAACCATAGTCACTTCAATGGCAATGTACAGAGCGGGTGAGCATCAAGAGGGTGAAGGAAAGTTCTGATGGAAAATGTCTTTTTCACCACAAGAACCCACCAACAGCCCCAAGGTGCTTGTTGGTAACTTCTGGCATTCTGTCTACCCGAGTCCAACACCAGCACCTCCACATCAAATTACTTTGACAGTCTGCTCTGAATCAACATATCTTGATACACAAACATCCGTCACCACATTTGCAGGAGAATTTCAACATATTCATTTATTTACACTACAAAATCCTTTAGTACTTAGTCCTCACAAACAAATGCAATATCATGCGCAGTTGTGTCACTTCCAAGGACATTGACTTGTATCACAGCTTGAGTTGAAATCAAATTGGTGTTTCAAAATCATGCTTCAAAATCAAAATAAGTCTTAACTCTATTCTCAAAGACCACACTGTATTACATTTCCAAGTTCACAGCAATTGTATCTATTTTTGAACTAAAACTGAGACATTATCTCTAATACTTGCATAGCTTCAGTGTTGTGGGTTCATCTCAACTATGCCCAGGAGATGTATTTTATTAGGGTTCTTACATCTGGTAAACAGGGAAGAGTTTCAGCTTCCCATACTGGTTTGGTTTCAGTGCCGCCCATCCCCAGGCATAACCTGGTACATCAAAAGTTCAACTTAGATTACCAAAATATTTCTGATAAAACTCCTCATCAAAGATTGAATATAACGCACAGGTAGGTAAAAGCAAGATGTAGACAAACTGCTGGTCTGAACAAAGAAAGCAGCAGTTACCTGTTAGGGAGATAGCAAGGAGAAGAATGAATGCAGTGCCCATGTTAATTTTGGTGACTCCCAACTACTCTGAATCTAAAGTAAAAGCTTAGAATGTAATTAGATTTAGTTAAATTTACAGTCAATACCAAGTTAAGAGCCCAAGTTGGTACAGAGAAAGCAACCAAAGACCTACAAAAGTTGTCAATGAGAAACTTAATAGGAATGCAAGATCTATACTATAGTGAATGGTGTAAAACAGCTGAAGGGGAAAAGGATTTGAGTGACAGCAGAACGAATATTTAATAAGCAAATCACTGGAGAACAGCAGGAAATAAAGCCAAATGCTTAATTATATTGATAGGCTATTTGAATATGAAATCAAAATTGTTGTGCTAATATTCAAGAGGGCCTTGGTTAGATTAATCCTCCAATATGATATTCACCATTGATGTGGAGGTGCTGGCGTTGGTCTGGGGTGGATAAGGTCAGAAGTCAGACGACGCCAAGTTATAGTCCGACAGATTTATTTGAAATCACAAGCTTTCGGAATGTTGCCCCTTCGTGAGGTGAAGTGATGAATGGGCAATGCTCTGAAAGCTTGTGATTTTCAAATAAACCTGTTGGACTATAACCTGGTGCCATCTGATTTCTGTATTCACTATATTCACTAAGAATATAGTGAAAACTCGAATATAAGAAACTTGAAAGATATGGAGATGGGTGATGTGAAGAGCATGAGCCTGAATCTGTCACCAAAGGATTGCTACATGAAAAGACGTGAGAACCTGCTACTCCTTAGCATTGAAAGGGAAAAACAGAAAGAGCTCAATAGTTTGTACAAAATATTTTTTGACACAGGTAACTTCAAAGTGGAGATAAAACAGTGTGGAGCTGGAGGAACACAGCAGGCCAGCAGCATCAGAGGAGCAGGAAAGCTGATGTTTTGGGTCAGGACCCTTCTTCAGAAAAAGTAAACTTCAAAGTATATAAGGATATTACAGTTGTAGGAAACAAAACTGGTAGAAGGACAATTTAAGTCAAATATCTGAGGTAATTTCTTTGTAGAGAGTCAAGAAGTCAAATGGTCTTCTCGGGGGTGTATGGATGTAAAAATATTTAGCCCATTTAGAGACAGCTGGATGATGTGATAGCTGGAATACAAGCTTTATTTTCAATGTGTGTTTTAAAATCCTTTTTAAGGAATTTCCCTAACCTGTAATCCTTGTGATCTTGTATTTCACAGTTCCCCATTAAGGACATGGCCATTTGAAGTGTGCCACTTGTGTGAGACAATGAGTTTCCTTAAGATGTTGTTACTTTCCAATTCAAACAGACTGATATTTCAACAGAAAGTCAGGTTCAAGTCTTCAGCTTAAAGAGTCTTGTGTCACCAAATAAGGACATCTTTGACACTATCATCATGGAAATACGGCAAACGCAATGTAATGCTCTAAATTGTAATCTTCAAACAGTCTCAGCATTTTATATAAAGGCACTACGATTTCTGTCTGTCTCCATTTAAAAATAAAGTTGACTTCAGTTTCATTTCATCTCCCTTTCAATACAAACTCCTAAATGCTAAACAATCTTCAATTTGAATCACACTTATTAAACTCTCTCATTTTGCATTTTTTTTTAACACTAACAATACAGACTCTTGAGGTAGCTATAGTGGGAATGTTCAGGAAAACTGACCAATTTGGCTTTTGTGGGTTGTTACAGGTAGAAAACTGTGGTGTAGCATGTTGAACATTAAGAACTGGTTCCTGCTCTCTAGCAATGAAGAGCTCCTTAAAGCTATGGACTTCATTAATGAATTGAAAGTTGTCACAACAAATCTTACAGTTTAACATCAGAAAGTTGACATTGACAGTGATAAACATTGTAAATGTAGTCACAATCATAGTTCATCAGACTTATTGCTGTTCTGTCAGATTTTACCAAATGAACGACCAAATGTAACTTTTTATTACTTTTAATTAAAAGTTTTTTTTGACACATTTGATGCTGCCATCTAGTGTTTTATTTGTGTTTCTCCATAAAGATTTAATACTGCTGACTGTTGCCACCCAGTGGTCATTTTGATAATACAGAATTGCTGTCTTGGTATATGCTCATACACCCTGATATAGCTAGTTACAGTTATATTATACAGTCACTAATTTCTTTTCTTCTCACATTTAAGACCATGTGCTCTCTGTGTTTCTTTCAGAGAGTCTGACTCTTGTGTTTTCCAGAGTGATCCGACTAATCTCTAAATTGCAAGTGTGTTCTAATTCTGCCCACATTGTTGTATTTATTCTCAGTGTTGTGTCTAACTCCACCACATCATCACAAAGTTGCCCTAGGGTCCTAATCCTCTTCCTAAACAAAGATTATCTTATTCATCATAAAGAAGCATTATGAAAACAAAATTGAATGAAGTAATATCAAGATTCTAGGGAAGGGAATGAAATACACTTTAGAAAAACAAGCAGGAACATGGAACCATTCTGAAAAAGGGTCACTGGACCCAAAATATTAACTCTGTTTTCTCTCCACAGGTGCTAGACCTGGTGAGTTTCTCCAGCAATTTCTGTTTTTGTTTGTTTTCAAATGTCCAGCATCCACAGTTCGTTGTTTTTATTTTTTGGACATGGAGCAGTTAGCGAAGGTGTGAAGTTATTAAGATCAGGGGCTTAGGCTTTCTCCATCAACAGAAATGTCATGTGCCTTCCTCAGTAATGTCCTGGTGATCGACCAATGGGGTAAACAACATCTGAGAATTGAAGTGCCCTAAGTATTGCCAGGGAACAGCACTAACCAGAGATCTATCAAAGGAGTCTCTATAAAGAGACAACCAGTGCAGTGCCTGGGCAAATTTTAAATGCAATATTTTCCGGCATACTCTGGAACTACGAAAATGCTTGCATCAATGACTTTTCCATTTCTGATACTGATGTTTGAGTGTCAGGGTGTAACAGGTCTCTGTCTCCATTTTCCAGCTGTGTTGATGACAGGAAGCATAGTGATAAAAGACTATGGAGTGCAACCAGCAAAGTGCATTGAATGCACAATGAGATAAAAGATGATCTTATTGAACAGAGGAGCCAGCACAAAGGGCTAAGTGGCCTAATACTATTACTAAGTACCATGTTTATAGACTCATAAATGGTAACAGCACCAAAAGAGGCCATTCAACCCATTGTGTCCACACTAGTCAAGATCTGACTATATTAGTCCTTTTTTCCACTGTTTGGACCATATCCCTGAAGGCTATGGCAACACTTGGGAATATTTAAATATGCTTACATGTTACAAGTTTTTCTGACTCAACCACTCTTTTAAGTCATGAGTTCCAAAACCATAAGACCATAAGACATAGGAGCAGAATTGAGTCTGCTCCGCCATTCAATCATGGCTGATAAGTTCCTCAACCCCATTCTCCTGCTTTCTCCTGGTAACATTCCCCGTAAAACTCTGTCACATTCTACGTGAAAAAAATTCTCCTTAACTCTCCTCTTACCTTTTGACCTCTTACATTAATCCAATGCTCCCTGGTTATTAACCCCTCTACTAATGTAAAAGGTGCCTTCCGATCCACCCTAATTATGCTTCTCATAACGTTACACTCTATAAAATTGGCCTCTTGTTTTTCTGGTCCATTCCTTCCTCCCTGTTTTTAATAATGGGACAAGATTTGCAGTTCTCCAGTCCCCTAACACTTCACATGTTATCAGACAGGATTTGTAAATTGCTGCCAGGGTCCCTGATATCTCCTCTCCTACCTTCCTCAACAGCCTGTGATATATCTTATACAGGCCTGCTTAAGACTGCCAAATCCTTTAGTACATATTTCTTTCTCTCCCTCTCTCTCTCCATATTAATTTCTTCTAATATTTCACAATCCTCCATTCTGATGTCTATGTCTCTATTATCCTTTTCCATTGTGAAGACCAACACAAGGTATTCAATAAGGACTGTGCTCACATCTTTCTGAGTCCACATGGAGATTACAGAGATAGTGATTCCATCTTTTACCCTAGTTATTTTGTTGCTCTCTATATATTTAAAACCACTTCGGATTTTCCATTATCCTACTAACAAATGCTTTCTCATGCACTCCCTTTTGCTTTCCTAATTCCTTAAGATCCCCCTGCAATCTTATACTTCTCTAGAGACTCAGCATATTGAACCCTCAGTATCTACCATAAGCCTCTCTTTTTCCCTTAATCCTAAACTTCTTGTCCTTTGACTTCCAGGGTTCTCTGGTCTTGGTCCAATTCTTAGTCCCTCTGTTCTGATAGTTTTATGGGCAAGTAGTTGTTCCGAGTCTATTTGGGTCAAATCACACTTTAACTTATTAAAATTAGCCTTTCCCAATTCAGAACTTTTATTCCTGGCCCATCATTATCCTTTTCCAATAAACATCATAACTCTTGAGTTATGGCCATGATCTCCAAAATTCTCCCCTACTGATAGATCTTCCACCTGCCTAGGCTCATTTACGAACATTTGATCCAGGACCTTTAAATGTTTTCAAAGGGTTAGATATAGTTCTAAAGGTTAAGGGGATCAACGGGTATGGGGAGGAGGAGGGAACAGTGTATTGAGCTCAAAGATCAGCCATTATCATATTGAATCGTGGAGCAGGCTTGAAGGGCTGAATGGCCTTCTCCTGCCCTTATTTTCAATGTTACTTTTCACCCCTTGTTGGGCTTTCTATGTACTGTCTAAAAATCGTTTTTTTGAAGGCAATTTAAAAATCTTGTTCCCTCTCTATCTTCCACACAAATGCTATCACAGCTAATATTTGAGTAATTAAAATCCCCTACTATCACTGCCTTATTATTCTTACACTTTCCTGAAATTTGATTGCTTATTTGATTGTCTCTCTGACTGTTTGAGGTCTATAGCACAAACCCAACAATGTGTTGGCCCTTTTGTGTCTTTTACTTTTACCCATGTGGCCTCATTTGATGATCCTTCCAAGCTATCATCCCTCCTAATTGCTTCAATTGATTTTTTGATCAATATTGCAAAAGTCCTCCCCACTCATCTACTCCCCTCTTTACTTCATCGGAATATCCTATAACCAGGAATGTGAGCTGCCAATCCTGCCTATCTTTCAGCCAAGTCCTGCTCATAGCTATATGTGCCTATCTGTGCCCTCAGCTTGTCTATTTTATTCCTCAAGCTCCTTGCATTAAAAAATATTCCACTTAGCCTTGCAAAACACACTTCTTTCTTATCTACTCTCTGTTTCCTCTGCTTTTAGTTTATCAGTTAGTCCCATTTTAACTGGTTTTTCCATATCAGCTTCTCTCCAGTCTGATCTACTTGTCAGAACTTCATCCCTTGCCAATCTAATTTAAATCCACCCTGCAGCATTAGCAAACATCTCACAATGTTGTTGATCCTATTCCTGTTCAGATGCAATCTGTCAAACTTGCATAGTTCCTGCGTCCCTTGGAAATGGTTCCAATCCCTCAGGAATCTAAAGTCCTCTCTCCTGCATGTTCTCCCCAACGACACATTCACTTGCTCTATCCTTTTATTCCTATTCTCACTTCTGCACAGTGACAGAAGTAACCCAGAATTTTCTACCTTTGAAGTTCTGCCTTGCAATTTCCAACTTAGCTCCCTAAATTCTACTTGCGGGATTTTCTCTTCTTGTTCCATGGCCATGCATCCTTAATTTGTGTGTCTCCTGGGCAAGCATAGTTTCTGCAACTGGAGCTGGCAGTTGGCATTGTTGGAATTCTGTCTCATGTATTTCCTCATGTATGCTCATTGGCCTTCTTCAGTATGCCTGGGCTATCAAATTCAGTAGCTGAATTCTCTACAGTGCAGCTACTGCATGACTGCACCTTTCATTGAGCGGGTACATATAATCCCTGACAGCTATACATTTATTGCTGTTGATTCACACATGAAGCCCTTTCTTCTAGCCTACTCCACCATGTGCCTATTAGTGCTCATCTTTGAGCCAAAACCGAAATGAAAGATTGGGTCATGCTGCATCTTGAAGAAAGCTTGCGTCCTCATCCTGAAATGACAGAGAAATTTACATATTTGGAGCACATGAAATGTAAGAGTGGGATAAGGGTAAGCTTTTTGTTCAGAAAGGACAACAAAGAAATAAATGGCTGATGGAAGATAATACTGCGATAATGCAAAGTCCACAGGGCAAGATAGAAGAGGGTGTAACAAAAAGGATAATTGTGCAAAGAAACCCTGAGCAACATCTCCTCCGGCATTGCTAATCCCTATGGCCATGATTATTCCTGTGCCTGGGAAGACCAATCAGTTTTTATTTTTACTGGAGAGACCATGTGTAATTAGACTCAACATCCTCAGTCATGACGTTTAGTAGTTGTACAAAACATTTCCCTGCAAGGCAGGATTATATTAATGACTCTTTTGTTGTCACTTTTCACTCAATGGTAAAAAATTGCAATTTGTTGAAATTTGCTGTTTTACACTTTAATACAAATGGAATATTTTGCATCATTTTAAAATTTTTGCTTCTCAAGACACAGTATTAATTGATTTTTGAAGTTGACATTTTTATTTTAAAATCTTCAAAATTCACAGAAGAAAGAAATAAGTGCCTAGTCACCACTAAGGAATGAAGCAATTCGTCACGATTTTGTTAAATGGTTTCTATCAATGGGAATAGATGTCCTCAACATGTAAATAAAACTGTAAACCAATACAAAGGAATAAACAGATTACACGAAATGCATAGAAAATTTCCCTTTTTTTCTATGGTATTGTTGCAATTTTGCTTTTTTCATCCTATTCTTGGCTTCCACATTCAGACTACTCTCACTGGTGAGGATCTCTTCTTAAGTGTATTTAACATTTTCCTTCAGATCTAACTAAGTTCAGGATAACAAACCATAACCATGCTTTAACTACTGGTTCTGTCCCAGATATCCACAGAATTCATCTAGTGTTCAAAAACCAACAGAGTGAAATAATACCTTGTTTAGAGTTGAAGTTCTGATCAAATTTAATACATTGTAGAACAGCCAGCAAATTTAGCAGCCACTTAACCTATTTTCTAGAGACTAGTTCATTTTTGCTGATTACTCTTTTGTATCAAATAAATTGTTCACAATTCTGTGCTAAATTTATTGTAATCCCCCCTCTTTCTCATCAACTAAAGAACTTGGCTGCTTAACTAATAACATTCAGAGGTTCAAGATAGATACTCAAAGACTCCAGATGGAAATCACTGATGGGAATGGTGAAGTCCAACAAATATTTTTAAAACAGTTAACTGGGTCTTTTTTGAATTTAAAGTATTGCATGTTAAGTTCAAAAGACATTGTCATGGAGAGCCATGTCTAAACAAATCACAGATTGATCTGTGTTGAATTATGAAGCTTGGTTGTTTCCTTAAGCATGCTGCCTGGAGACAACTGGTTAGTTGTCAAAATATATTGAGTTAAGCTGGGACATGATGTCTGTGCATGAAACTGGTTTGTAACCCTAATGCACCATGATTAAATTAAAGAAGCCAGTACCATATTAAATGTGGAAAAATGCTTCATTTTTATCCTATTTATACTAGCTTTTTATCTGTGCCACCAGCTTGATTTTCATCCCTGGTTTTTTATTCCTTCTTGATGAAATCAAAACTCCAAAACCGTATCCCACTCTACGATAACTCCGTACCACTGCAAAACTCTGGAACAATGACTTATTTTTCTCTTCCAGTCAGAATGGTTTAAAAGCCCAACTTTGTTGCTGTTGTGATGGGTGTTCAATTGATAGCACTGTTGCCACCATTACAGCCTTTCTTCACAAAAAAAGGACAAAATACACATATTAAAAATAAATTTTTATCACATAGACTCAGGTAAACAAACAGTTCACTTACATGTTTAATCATTTAGATAAACAAACATTTTCCTTCAGGTTAGGATCTCCCTATCTCTGGATCAAAAGGTGTGTGTCCAAATCCCACCTCAGATGCCATAGCCACAGAGATGTGTCATAATACATCAAAATAAAAGGTAAATGGACAAAACATTCCTTCAGACTAGGAGCAGTTGGAGCAGTCCAACAATAGGCATCCTATTGTGAAAACAGTAGTTTGGGAAATCAATTTTTATCAAGTTCTATTACAGTTTTACCTGAACAGGTGCTCTGAAGTAGCTTTTTTTCAACTTCATATTTGTTTGGATAATTTCTTTATCCGAGAAATGTAAAGATAACATCTTTAGTTGCAATGAGCTAATGTCTTTTTACTTGCAAGCATGCCTATTCACAAAATCCAAATTATGCCTTAATTATTGGAAAAGTGTCCCAGGATCAGATTCAAAGGAGTACCTTACTTCTCATGAAGGGGAGAAATATAAAACATTCCTCCAGCCCACATGAACCACCCCTGTGAACCCATGCAAATTAATGTCCTCTATCCAGCATCCCCCCATCCCTTTATACCCACTATGCCAATTTAGTGCCTACTCCTACCCACCAACCATTCCTCTTTACCTATTATGCCAACTTAGTCAGTGGCTGCAAGTACTCATCCAAAAAGAAGAAAAATATTAAGACTTCATTTACATTCCCATATTGTAAATGACAATAAATTGAGATTTGTACTCTCATTCATAAATCCACATTTTGATATTCCTTGACAGGCTGACACTTGCTGCTACTTTATTCACAGGGCTTGGCCCTTGTTGACACTTGTTGGCAGGTCTTGGCAAGTTGAACAGATCGGAGGTCTATATACCTCCACTGTTAACAGTTTCAAAGAGCACCCGACCCTACATCATAAGATTCCTGATCCCCATCCCAAAGGATCCCAGATGTGTCTCACCCTGCCCAAAGGATAACTGACAAACACTCCATATTCATAAGGGCATCTCAGCTTCCCAAAGTACTGTCTAAATGAAATGCACTAAGAACAAACCTGCTCTTAGCTGGTCTAACCTCCACACTCCAAGTCTCAAACTCCAGATACTCCAAAATCTGATTAGAATGGAGCCAGCAGGTCATTTAAATAGTCAGCTGAGTCTGGGAACTGTACATGGGCAAATTGTGGTCCTCCCCAATCCCAGCTCTGTGAAAATGGGAGGTGCTGAGTGAAGGGGGCAGGACTTGCAATTCCCAAGACCTATTGGCATTTTTGCCATGGCAGAGAGGCTCTTTATCAGGGTGAGAATCATGGCCTAAGTCTCCATTAGCTGGATGTAAAAGGTTCCATTACATTATTTTGCATCAAATCAAGAGCGTTCTTGCTGATGCCCTGTACAATACTTTACCTTGAGTTAACATCACTCAAACAGATGAGGTGGACATTATTAAATTGTACTTTGTGGACCCTTACAATGAATAATTTGGCTAGTCTATTATGATAGTGATTATACTTTGAAATATTTTGTTGGCTGTAAAATGGGTGGTCTGAGGCTCTGAGGATTTCTTCAGCTGCATTTATTATTTGGATGAAAGCATTGTGAGCCATTTCTACCTAGTATGTAATTCTTGATGTTTCGCTTTGTGTTTTGAGTGCCACTTTAGGCTCAATGCCATTTTAAACAATAAACATCACCAAGGTTTAGATTTTTCACTTTGGATTTACACTTAGAATTAGTGAATTATTTAAAATACCAGCATACCATGGTCCACCTAGAATGAGTAGTGGTATGGTTTTATGTTTCTCCATCAGTTTCTGGATTCTAGTCTCCATGGTTTGGTGCTGCACCATGACAGCTCTCATTTATGAGAATTCTGTTTCTTTGATTTTTTTCCATTGATTATGTTTCATTGATGTAAGGCTTTCAAGAGAAAATTATTAGGTAGGGAGTAGTACAGATTCATGCAAATAGTTTTATTGCCTAAGTGACTTGATAGCAAATACTGACAGGTTACTCTGTCTTCTTCTGACAAGCACACTAATGCAGTTTGTCATGTAGACACATTATCCAGCTACTACCAGGAGCAACAATGATAGCTGCCTTTCCTCCAGCCTGTCTGTTGAAATTAATTCACAGGATGAGGGTGTCACTGGCTAGGCCAGCATTTATTGCCCATCCCTAATTGCCCAGATGGCAGTTAAGAGTCAACCACATTGTTGTGGATCTGGAGTCACATGTAGGCCAGACCAAGTAGGAGTGGTGATTTCTTTCCCTAAAGGACATTAGTGAACCAGATGGGTTTTTTCAACAATTGGTAATGGATTCACTGTCATCATCAGATTCTTAATTCCAGATTTTTATTGATTTCAAATTGCACTATCTGCTATGGTGGGATTCAAACCTGGGTCCCCAGAACATTACCTGGGTCTCTGGATCAATAGTCCGGTGATAATACCACAAGGCCATTACCTCCCCTGGTCTCGTTGTCCTATTGTAGGACTTCTGTTGCTACTCCAGCCCAACTTGGAGTCAGACTAGGTAGGTGTAGGTCATCTACATAGCTTATCGACTGGAAAATCAAGAGAAATTTGTTCATTATTGCAGACAATTCCAATATTCATGAGGCATTTATAAGGTTTTTATTTATACCATTCCTGAAATGTATCCCAACTGCTATTGAAAGAGTGATGGTGAGCCACCTTCTTGAACCAATGCAATCTGTGGTGAACTCATTGCCAGTAAAAATCTGAAATTAAAAAAAAAGCCTAATGACAACTACGTATCCATTATCTATTGTTGTGAAAACCACTCTGTGTCACTAATGTCCTTTAGGGAAGGAAATCTGCCATCTATACTTGATCTAGCCTACATGTGACTCCACAGCAAAGTGGTTTACTGCCCTTTGGGTAATAAATGCTACCCTAGCTAGCAACATCAACATTTTGTGAATGAATGAATAAAAAATGGCATTGTTAGATCGGGAGCTCCAGGATTTTGATCTCCAATGTTGAACCTGTTTTATGCTACTATCCTTTTTCATACACTGGGTTTTCTAAACTAATTATTCATTCAAAAGTTGACTCACCAAGTCATCAAATATGTACAAACTGGATATATAACAAAGAGTTGGTTCCTTGATTGAATGGGTGAGGGATGATCCTTGTTGGATCAGCCAATTAAAAAACCATAAATCTATAGATTTTGATTTCTCATTTGCTAATTTCAGGGGATGTAGGTCCATAATTTTCCAAACCTTAGCCTTGGCAAATATTGCAGTAGTGGGTTGGTCAGTCAGCCAATCAGCTCTCAAACATACATGCCTACAACTTCTGAGATTAACTTTTAAGTTGTTTATCAATTTATTTTACATTCTAATAGTTCATTCAGAATGGGGCCGGTTAGGTCAGTGGCTAATAGTTAGCCTGTGGTTCAAAGTAAAGGCAACAGTGTGGTTTCTCTTCCTGTTTCAGCCCCAACCTAAAGTTGGAAGCCAATGGAAAGTCACCAGTGGCCAAAATCCGCCGTGAAAACAGCTCAGGAGGTAGAATCAGCAGATAATGAGCTAAGGAATTGCATTTGGATAGAGCATGAATGAAACACATCTGGAATAATCGTTAAGTGATTCCTCGCAATGATTGTATTAATCAAATAAAAGGAAGAAATGGCGGTTTGAAACTATCATTTGCTTTTGTCATACACTCAATGTCAAACAAATTATTTGCCATGTATCTTTGTGAGCTAAACTAAGTTGTTTTCTTTCATTTTCAAGCCTTTGTCAGCAATGGGACAGCTGCAACTATAATGGTAAAAGGACACTGCTTTTTCAGCACTGCTCTGTATCATGCATACAGGTAAATGGCCCAGCAGTTTGCAACCATCTGGGTTTGGCTTAATACAGATGAGTTTTGTAACTTAATAGTGTGTGGGACTGGGAGCCCCATTGGGTGCATTCATGAAGGTTTCATCACATGATCTCCTATCAAGGACAACTAAAGACAGATGGTAAGTGCTGGCCCAGCCAATGATGCCCATAGTCTTTAAATGAATAAAAACAAAACATTCCTATTACCTCACTCCTGTCGTTGGTTCATCCTTGAAGCACAATGCCTTGCCATGCCAAAGAAACTAAACATTTTACCTCCAATTTTAGTCTGTGAGGTGGATATCCAAAGGCTGTTTCAAAGCCAGAGTGCGGGGAGTTGGAATTGCAAATTTGAAACTCGAGAGCCAAGTCTGAAGATTGGAATTTGCCAACACAACTGAATTGAAACCATAAATGGTAACCTTCTGATTCTGTGACCCCAAGTTGTGCAACAGTTGTGATTTATGTCCACATCATACAATTTCAGCTCTATCTAGTGAAACAATGTACAAGTAGAAATTGGAAGGTTCAGGCAGTTTTTTTTTTAATGATGGATGTACACTGAACAAAATTTAAAGGGTCTTACTGGAGTTACTGCAGGTTGCAGTCAGAAATAGAAGGAATATACTTTTCACCAGCAAATGGGGTAAGAGTAATAAGGCAGTAGCCAAAGAGGCAAGGCTGATGCAGCTGAAGAGATAAGTAGCAGAAGCATTGTACCCTAGTTAGAGATACAGGTCAAAGCCCTAACCAGCGAGGGAACTCTTTGTACATTTATGACTATATGTGTATCCTGTTGTTTAAACCTCTTTCCCTACATCCTTTCACTCTATTATATATGAGGAGCAGTTGAGGACTCTGGGTCTGTACTCGGTGGAGTTTAGAAGGATGAGGGGGGTGGAATGTCATTAAAATTTACAGAATACTGAGATGCCTGAATGTGGAGAAGAGGTTAGTAAGGGGATCAAATGTTTTCGGGAGAAGGCAGGAGATGGAATTGAGAAGGTATCAGCTGTGATTGAATGGCAGAGCAGACTCAAAGGACTCGATATTCTGCTCCTAAACCTTAGGGTCTTAAGCACTTGTCAGTGACTGGAGGCGATGGTGGCAACAGAACTTTCAAGATGGCAGTGCTGGCAAGGTGACATCTTGGAGGAGGGTGGCCAGAGCAGGACTCTTGGCAAGGCGGTGGCAGTGGCCTGGTCTGCCATGGGCTCTCTTAGTGTTGGTGATGCAGAGGCTGCAGCAGTGGCAACGTGGTGTGTCCGAAGTTGGGGCTCCTGACATCATCAAAGCGGCTGCAGAGCCAGGGACATGTGGTCACTGGGTGAGTGTGGGCTCAGCACCAGACCCCAGCATTGGCATTGGCATCAGGGAGGTGGGCCCAGCAGCAAAGAGATGGTTCCTGAAGGGTGTTGACTCCTACGTTGGTGGGTCCACTGCAGGCAATGGAGGGGTGGCAGTGCAGGTCTCATTGGTGAGCCAGCTCAGGGCTCAGAACTCTCTTTCAGTTATATCATTTAACCTTTTTATGCTTAAACTATTCCAAATGACATCAGAAAGTGGTGACTGTTGAAGATTTTTACTGTATTTTACTGTATTATTTACAGTAAATAAATCATTCATCATTCATACATCACTCAACCCCACAAATTTAAGCTGTGGTGTGCCTTCCCTCTCTATGTATTTTATGTGACAAACACTGAAGAGTGCCACAGACCTATCTGGGCTCCTGAAGCATAACTTGAGTTTTGCAATAGCTTGCTGAACATCAAACCTGGTGATCATATGTCTCTCAGTGTTGAGGTCATGGACCTCACTGTGGGTTGCCAACAGCTGTCATTAAGCATTTGTCTCTCATTTCCTTCAAGTATGTCCTTAGGACTGCTTCCAGAAACGAACTGCCTTACTACAAATGACTCCTGATAGCTGCCAAGGAATCTGGCAGAAACTTCCTGTGATTGGTCTCCATCTGTGTATAGATGGAGGAATTTTCCTTGTGGCTTAAGATCTCTGGGTGGCCATGCTGGTATGTTGGTTTGCCGTGTGCGTGCCTTCAATGACACCCTATACTTGTGTGAATCAGGCGGAGAAGCTCATCCAGCATCACCGCAGGGAATTCAACATATCCCATCCCTGGCAAAGAACTCATCAGTTACCTCTCTTGTGTGTTTACCTGTCTCAGATTACAAAACCCATAATACTTTCCATGCGGCACCTTGGTCGCGGAGGAAAAGACATTGAGAATCTGAGTCATGTTTACAGGCACAGGTGGCTATCAGATCCAGCATGTGGAGAGTCTTGCATGAGGCTGCAGATGTATGCTACAAGCTGATATGACAACCTGAGGCTAATGAAGCATTCCTTTATTCATTCATGGGATGAGGGTGTCACTGGCTAGACCAGCATTTATTGCCCACCCCTAATTGCCCAGAGGGCAGTTATAACTCAACAACATTGCTGTGGGCCTGGAGTCACATGTAGACCAGACCAGGTATTGAAGGCAGCTTCCTTCCCTAAAGGACATTACTGAGCCAGATGGGTTTTTCCTGACAATCGGCAATGGATTCATGGTCATCATTAGACTCTTAATTCCAGAGATTTATTGAATTCAAATTCCACCATCTGCTGTGGTGGGATTTGAACCCAGGTCCCCAGAACATCACCTGAGTCTCTGGATTAACAGTCCAGCGATAAAACCAGGAACAAAAACAAAGTTGCTGGAAAAGCTCAGCAGGTCTGGCAGCATCTGTGGAGGAGAAAACAGAGTTAACGCTTCGGGTCCGGTGACCCTTCCTCAGTTTATATGGGATTTCACATATAAACTGACGTTTTCCCAGCCACCATCAGTTCTGAGGAAGGGTCACCGGACCCGAAACGTTAACTCTGTTTTCTCCTCCACAGATGCTGCCAGACCAGCTGAGCTTTTCCAGCAACTTTGATTTTGTTCCTGATTTACAGCATTCGCAGTTCTTTTGGTTTTTATCAGCGATAAAACCAGTAGGCCATTGCCTCCCCATTGCTCTTACACTTGATCATGGAAGTTGAGCCTCAGTCTCCAAACCCTTCGGTGTAGATCATGCCTTGTGGACCTTAATTCCCTCCTTTGCACCATCTTACATCGCTCGTTACTCCTCTTCACTGCCCTCCCCAAAGCATATCTCTCTCTCTCTCTCGTCGCGTCTCTATGTGTAACTCGATCCTGCGTGTTAACTGATTCTACCACAGTGTGTTGTTGGATTACAATGGGGTAGGCGATGACCTAGTGGTATTATCGTTATACTATCGATCCAAAAACCCAGCTAACGCTCTAGGGACCCAGGTTCGAATCCCACCATCTGCCGTGTTGGAATTTGAATTCAATTAAAAATAAAAAGGAAGTAGTCAGGTATTAAAAATCTACTGATCACCATGAAATCATTGCCGAATGTCAGGAAAAACCCATTTGGTTCACTAATATTCTTCAGGGAAGGAAATCTGCCACCCTCACCTGGTCTAGCCTACTTGTGACTCCAGACCCAAAGTAATATGGTTGACTCTGAAATGGTCTAGCATGCTATTCAGTTGCACAAATCGCTGCAAAGTCTCAAAGAAATGAAACCTGACAGATCACCTGGCATCAACCTAGGCACTGGAAAAGACAATGGCAGAAACAGACCAGGCAACCCTGCAAAGTCCTCCTCACTAACATCTGTGGGTTAGTGCCAAAATTGGGAGAGCTGTCTCACAGACTAGTCAAGCAACAGCCTGACATAGTCATACTCACAGAATCAAACCTTACAGACAATGTCCCAGACACCACCATCACCATCCCTGGATATGACCTGTCCCACCGCCAGGGCAGACTCAGCAGAGGTGGCAGCACAGTGGTATACAGTTGAGAGGGAGTTGCTCTGGGCATCCTCAAGGTTGACTCCGGACCCCATGAAGTCTCATGGCATCAGGGTTAAACATGGGCAAGGAAACCTCCTGCTGATTACCACATACCGTCCTCCCTCAGCTGATGAATCGGTACTCCTCCATGTTGAGCAACACTTAGAGGAAGCATTGAGGGTGACAAGGACACCAAATGTACTCTGGGTGGGGGTTTTCAATGTCCACCACCAAGAGTGGCTCAGCAGCAGTACTATTGATCGAGCTGGTTGGGTCCAAAAGGACATAACTGCTAGACTGGGTCTGCAGCAGTGGTGAGGGAACTAACAAGAGGGAAAAACATACTTGACCTCATCCTTACTAATCTGCCAGCTGCAGTTGCATCTGTCCATGACAGTATCGGTAAGAGTAACCATCACATGGTCCTTGTGGAGACGAAGTCCCGCCTTCACACTGAGAATAACTTCCATTGTGTTGTGTGGCACTATCACCGTGCTAAATGGGACAGACGTCACACAGATCTAGCAACTTAAAACTGGCGCTGTGGGCCATCAACACCAGCAGAATTGTACTCCAGCAGTATCCGTAACGTCATGGCCCAGCATATCTCCCATTCAACCATTACCATCAAGCCAGGGGATCAACCCTGGTTCAATGGAGAGTGCAGGAGGGCATGCCAGGAGCAGAACCAGGCATACCTGAAGATTAGGTGTCAATCTTATGAAGCCACCAAAAAGGACTACTTGCTCACCAAACAGCAAAAGCAGCAAATAGTAGACAGAGCTAAGCAATCGCACAACCAATGGATCAGATTTAAGCTCTGCAGTCCTGCCACATCCAATCATGAATGGTGCTGGATAATTAACCAACTCACTGGAGGAGAAAGCTCCACAAATATCCCCATCCTCAATAATGGAAGAGCCCAGAACACCAGTGCAAAAGATAAGGCTGAAACGTTCGCAGCAATCTTCAGCCAGAAGTGCCAAGTGGATGATCCATCTCGGCCTCCTCCAATGGCCCCCAGCATTACAGATATCAGTCTTCAGCCAATTCAATTCAACCCCACATGACATCAAGAAATGATTAGAAACAATGAATACTGCAAAGGCTCTTGGCCCTGATAACATTACAGTAACAGTACTGAAGACTTGTGCTCCAGAACTTGCCGCTCCCCTAGCCAAGCTGTTCCAGTACTGTTACAACACTGGTATCTACCTGGCAATGTGGAAAATTGCCCAAGTATGTCCTGTGCACAAAAAATAGGACAAATCCAACCCAGCCAATTATCGCCCCATCAGTCTCCTCTCGATCATCAGTAAAGTGATGGAAGGTGTCATCAACAGTGCTATCAAGCAGCACCTGCTCAGCAACAACCTGTTCAGTGACGCCCAGTTTGGGTTCTGCCAGGGCCTCTCAGCTCCTGACCTCATTACAATCTTGGATCAAAAATGGACAAAAGAGCTGAATTCCAGAGGAGAGGTGAGAGTGACAGCCCTTGACATCAAGGTTGTATTCGACTGAATGTGGCATCAAGGATCTGTAACAAAACTGGAATCAATGGGTATCAGGGGGCAAACTTTCTGATGGTTGGAGTCATATCTGACACATAGGAAGATGGTTTTGGTTGTTGGAGGTCAATCATTTCAGCCCCAGGACATCTCTGCAGGAGTTCTTCAGGGTAGTGTCCTCAGCCCAACCATCTTCAGCTGTTTCCTCAATGACCTTCCCTCCATCATAAGGTCGGAAGTGGGGATATTGGCCGATGATTGCACAATGTTCAGCACCATTCGCGACTCCTCAGATACTGTAGCAGTCTGCATCCAACTGCAACAAGATCTGGACAATATCATGGCTTGGGCTGACAAGTGGCAAGTGACATTCTTGCCACACAAATGCCAGGCTATGACCATCACCAATAAGAGACAATCTAACCATCGCCCCATGACACTCAATGGTGTTATCATCACTGAATCCCCCACTATCAACATCCTGGGGGTTATTATTGAACAGAAACTCAACTGGACTCACCACATTAACAAATTGGCTACAAGAGCAGGCCAAAAGCTAGGAATACTGCACTGAGTAACTCACCTCCTGACTCCTCAAAGCCTGTCCACCATCTACAAGGCACAAGTCAGGAGTGTGATGGAAAACTCCCCACTTGCCTGGATGACTGCAGCCCGAACAACACCCAAGAAGCTTGATACCATCCAGGACAAAGTAGCCTGCTTGATTGGCACCACATCCACAAGTATCCACTCCCTCCACCACCGACGCTCAGTAGCAGCAGTGTGTACTATCTATAAGATGCACTGCAGAAATTCACCAAAGATCAGGTTGTTGACTTGCTCATCGAGCTGGCTTGTTCTCGTTCAGACATTTCGTCACCATGCTAGGTGACATCATCAGTGGATCCTCCGATGAAGCGATGTTATTCTACCCTGCTTGGAATTTATACTGTTTGGTCCGTTATCGTGAGTAGTGTCATTTCCAGTTTTGATCTGTATAGGTTTGTACATGGGGTCCAATTCTATGTGTTTGTTGATTGCATCACGGGTGGAGAACCATATACAAAAACAGTCAGAGCAGGTTATACTAAACTATAAGACCAGGTTAAATCTGATGTTCCCATTCTGTCCAATGTCCCACCTGTGCATTTCAACACTAAAGTTTCACTCGCTCAGGTTTCTGGAAATGTTGGAATTTTGATATATATTTTATCTCTACAGTTATCATTTAAGTTTGTTTTTAAAGAAAAACACTTCATGTTAATGTTTTGTCTCCTTCTCTAAGGCTTTCTCATTCTATTGCCTGCCTCTAAAAGTTTAAACTTCACGAGGCTCTTGCCTACTTCTGTGAATCGTCTTCACACCGAAACCAGAGGTTCTACAAAGTGCTATCCCTGAAAAAGAGATGCATTTGCCAAATGTTTTTTTTAATGTGAATCACTAATACTATTTGTCAAAGTGCTGATTCCCTTATAAAAGCTGCACCAGGCCCAACATTGCCTGCCCATTCAGTTTATCTCTCCTCAGTCCTGGCAGTTATTCCACTCACCTACATAAATGTGATTGTGCCTCATGTGATCAGCATCACCAGCTCTCTGCGCAACTTGAACCTAGACTTTCCTAAATTCCATACTGCTGTAATGATAGTCCAAGGCATAGTTGTTTACATAAAAAAGCTATGAAAGTTAATATTATCAAATATTTTTGAAACTTTACCATCATAAGTAACTCTGTAGTTTCATCAAAATTAAATTTCATCATTTGGTGGTACAGGACTTGATGATTGCTGAAAAAAAGACCCAGTTTATCAAAGCTCATCATCGTCTTGCACTCATCAAGATATTTGAAGGAATGCCAATATTAAGGAGAAGAGTATTTTTAATTGGTATGAGTTCATTTGCTATCCAATTACTTTGCTGTTCTTATATAACATAAAATCTTGTTCCCTGTTATATTAAGCTAGAAGTCAAATGGCGCCAGGTTATAGTCGAACAGGTTTATTTGAAATCACAAGCTTTCGGAGCACTGCTCTACCCAGACCTTCTCTTTGATCTTTCCCAAATCCCTTCTTTTGCGTTTTTCCCTCCTCACGGGGTTCGGTGATTAAACGGTGCATGGATAGTCTGGATGGGGCAGGTATGCTAGAATTAATGGTCTTTACTTTCATGTGTATTTTTGTATATTTTAAAATGTCTGATACATGAATCCCCCAACACTGGTGCCTTTGTGCATGACTAACACTTGAACACAACACCGATATTATAGCTTACTTAATGAAAACAAATGAAATCTTCACATACATAGCAATGAAACAATTCAAAATAGTGACACCTCACTGATAATCCACATCCACTAAGCATCTGGTTTAATTATCAGAGTGATAGTCTAGAAGTTGCCCATTCTACGTTCTTCAGCAGTTGATGTATTAAATCCAACATTTCTTTGCTACCAACTGAATAATTAAGTACATTAATTTACATTACAGTATTTACTTGACAAGCTGCTGCAATGTGCAAAGTATTAAACATTTGTTTTCATCATCGTGGGTTTGCCTCCCTTTCAGTAAAAGGGAAGATTTACAGTGAAATAACTCTCACAGGCAGACTCTGACACAAGGCCATCAGAGACATCCAGGGCATTGTAACCACCTGCAGTGCCAGCAGGAAAGCAATTCTTATTTGGAGGTTTATTTTAATTTGATTTGACTTTGGACTGAGAAGGCTACCCTCAGGTCAAGTCAGGTTTTCCATTATCCTGTTTGCGTTACAATTGGGAATAAAAAGCAATGGCCTTTAACTAAATTCTGTGTCCTCTTGTCTAACTCCTGGTGCTTTTTTGGAGGTAATATCAAGGGCGTAACTCCCCAGAAGGCCAGTAAGCCCCAAGACTACACGATTGCATGCATAAGCGAGGTCCATGCCTGATAAGGCCTGGCATGCAAAAGTATGACAATAAGAGGGCAGAGTTCATGAAATACTTATTATATTAGCTGAATATTTATTTGCCACAGCTGCCAGTACATACATTAAAGTTAAAATGTTAACACTGATCAGAGAACCACTGTGCTACAAATGTGGCAACACAATTTTATTTATAGTAAGATGTGTCAACATCCAGCATGACAAAATTGTACAAAGTTCACAATTTAAAAATGAATCATCACAGCAACTTGTGATTTCACACGTTTATAGCAAAATTAAAATGTCAACAAATCCATGCTGTGTTGTACAAAAATAAATCAAACTTCAGTTCCACAGAGAGCACAATAAATAGTTTATACAAAATCCTGTCTTAATAAATGAATATCACTTAAATTAACTTAGAAATGAATATGAACAATAAGTTATTATAAATAAACTCTGACGAATCTGCAATAATCCTTATGAAATGTTAGCATTCTAATATGTGACACGTCTGTGTTCACTATGTCGGAGTCACAGGTACGTTTTGATTCGATATTATGTACCAACATTAGATGAGCAGCAGATTTGTGCTTAAAATCCCTTTTCCATTTACATAGGTGAGAACAGTAATAATCCAAAAGTCAAACTAGCTCTTACTCTATTAAAAGCACTACTATATTGGCATAGAAGCTGCAGACACAATGCAGTGGAAAAAAAGGCGTATGCAGTCAATGAAGAACAAAGCCCTAAAAGAGGCTAGGGCAAGTATATATGTATATATATGGCATAAGGTGAAAGACAAGCACCTTGCTTTAGCTCTCAAAAAGGCAATTCTGAACATGGCAGCTACAACTAATAGCACAACAGAAAGTGGGCACCGTGCAGGCTCAATGCCGCACAGACCCATAATAATTACAGAATCTTTTCCCAGCTAGTTAAGAATTTGTCCATTGGGAAAACTTTGCAAGTTTTGCACAACGACTATGAATAAAGTGCTGCTGGGACTACGTATTCACATTGAACATTGTGTCATATTCCTGTTATGACAGCATTGTACCCAGTAGTTTCCATTATGGCTATTGCCGCAACGGTGGCCACACAGGCTTCTGTGTTTCATTTGTTCAGACTCATGCGATTTGTGTCATGTGACTGATGACAATCAGTAATTGCACACCTTATTACACTGTGGATATAGGACAAGGTAAGTGCAAAGTAGAACTGGCAGGTTTCGAGGGACAGTGACCCTGTAAGTTCCAGTCAGATGAAATTATTAATAAGGTATAAAACCCATACTTCCTTCTACAGAGACCCATAGTACAGATTAACTTGTACTGTAAACTTCAAGACAAATTAACTTCACAGAAAGTGTGCTGTGGCATTCAGTGGCCGTCCTATGTTCATTGAAGTGCATTGCTGTAAGCATCTTATGGCCTAGAAGGCTGCTGAAGCCACAGCACCAATCAGTGCAGTATGTAAGTAATCCTCCTGTTAAGTTATCTTGTCTTGGAGCTTAGCCCTGGGCCCTCACTGGGCTACTTTTTTTTTAGCATGAACCCCACTGCTTATCTCTTTAACAAGAAGTAATGCAGGACAGTGAGGACATAGGGCTAATTCACCAAACCTTAAACTAAAACAATCTTAAAGCTACTCATTATTTCAATCATTGTTCTAAAATCCCCAAAACAATAATTTCATTTGAGTGTCCCTACCTAACTGTAATCCTTTTAAAACTAAAGCGCATAGTATTTTTAAAGCGTTGTTCAAAACTAGAGCATTTTCGCTACCAATCCTTGTCTATTAAACAATATGCACATAAATTCTTTTTTTTAAATTCTGTAAAACACAATCTTCCATATGAGACACAAAATCAGAGTATCCAAGTGATAGCGATACATAGTCAGATCACAGCTCACATGCTCCCAAGCTTTCTGTTATCTGTCAAAGTCAATCTGTTACATTAAATTCTTCCCATTTTTGTAAAGCATTTGAAAGAATTTATATCCTATTCATTTTTTGTTCCGTCAACCATTCAAGAGTATACACTCAAAAAAAAAGTGCATACGTTGGCAGCTATAAACATTACATGGCATATTACACTATGTCATCTCATATGAAAACGTACAAAATGTGAATGTTTTAAAAACTATATATTAAATGCAATTACTATTTTCAAAGCAGGACATAAAATCATTATGAAGTCTCCTACGCATAACACCTTTTGTAACAGAAATAAAGTTTTGATATTCAACACTGTCTGGTAAATTAGAGCAGCAAAAACGTGAGGCATCCTAGCGAGATCTCTTTTTAAACCAGAAAGCGGTCCTTAGACCTGAATTCCTTTCACAGCTTGCTTTATGTTTTCCAGAAGGGCCTTGTTTTCCGGGCTCTGGTAACGATCTTGATTTGTATACATGTCCGTTAAAGTCGTCACATAAGCATCAAAATTCTGCTCATTTATTGGATCCTACACAATGGAAGAAATAATGTCAGTTGCCTTATGAAAAAAATCCTTCATGCATCAAGTAAGAATGGTTTATATTGATGTATCCCACACCATTTCATGAGTACAACATAAGTTGTGAAAAGGAATGTCACTTTGTGTAGCCCGTACGTGCAAGGATGCATTGAGCCGTAAGGACAAATCCTATCATATACATTGCTCATCAGGTTAGCACCTCTGCAAATCCAACAAATGTCTCTGCAGCTTGCCTTCAAGTGTGGCAATGTGCTTATGAAGAGTGGTGCATCCTTTACGACACCTTTGATTTAATAACATGTACACAAACCAATCTTTGTCAAACAGTGCAAAGCAATCTTTTGCTTGTAAGAATTCTTTAATCCTTTGGCAATGAATTAATTTTTTGATGAATCTAATTAATTTTCTCAACAGTAAAACATCATATAAAGTTATGCTTCATCCTTATACATGCAATTTTAAGTCACCAGTTTATTTGTATATGTAATGCATTTGTGTATCATTTATGTTTGCTAATTCAAGCACATTACCAAATTGCAGCATACTTATTCAGGAAATACCAAGTAAGGATTTCATGGTAATAGATAATGAAGCTCTCTAATTCATAAGAGATAAGGAAAAAAAAGTTGCTTGCAACACTGATTACTTGGATCTATATTTTTGTATTGAACAAGATAAATACTGGGAGTGTTACCTCTCAAATTCCCTGGTTATGTTAAGTTAATATTACATAAAATGATCTTCAACCTGGTCTGGAATTGGGCCTTGACTCTGACCCCAGAAAAAAAATCCCATGATTCCCACATGATGTTTTAATATTCCTCATCCAAATTCTTTAGTGATTGCGCATATTTTTATAATAAGGTCAAACAGTCAACTTTTTTTTAGGGTATTCACCCAACAGGAACAAGATATTTGCTGTTCAAACAATTTTTGTTGAGGACTGCCATCTGAAAGTGACTTTTATATTATTAGCAGGTACAAAGATAATAAATCAACACAGGCCCTCGAGGAGTATAGAAAGTGCAGGGGAGAAGCTTCAGAAGGCAATTCGGAGAGCAAGTAAGGGGCATGAAAAAACACTGGTGGATAAAACTATGGAGAATCCAAAGATATTTTAAAAGTATATCAGGTGGAAAGGATAACCAGGGATAGAGTAGAGCCCATTATGGATCAAGAGTGCAATTTGCACTTGATGCTGGAGGACATTGCTAGGGTGTTAAATGAATACTTCACATCTATTTTCAGCCAGGAGGAGGTGAATTTGGTACAGAATTCAGGAAAAGGGACTGTGAGGTTCTTGAGCTGTTTGGTATAGAGATTGAGGAGGTGTTGGAGTTTTGGCGGGCTTAAAATTGGACAAATCCCCATGTGAGGATGAGTGGTATCTTTGACTGCTGTTGGAGATGATGGGTGAAATTACAGGGCCTCTGATCATTTTTTTGATTCCTCGCTGGCCACAGGAGAAGTAATGGAAGACTGGATGACAGATAATGTTGTTTTACTCTTCATATAAACCTGGGAATTGCAGACCACGAGTCTCACATCAGTGGTAGGGAAATTATTGGAGAAAGTTCTGAAGGAGAGAATTTATCTTCACTTGGAAAGGCATGGTTTGATGTCTGTCAAACAGACAGACAGGGATAGTCAACATGGCTTTGTAAGAAGAAGGTCATACCTAAAAAATTGGATTGAATTTATCAACGAAGTGACCAGGTGTGTAGGAAATGATACTGCAGTTGATGTAGTTTCCATGGATATCAGCAAATCCTTTGACAAGGTCCACACGGGAGACTGATAAAGACGGTTCAAGCCAATGGTATGTATCCAGGGTAACTTGACAAGTTTGATCCAGATTGTAGGAGACAGTGGTAGGAGACAGAGGGTGGTGGCAGAAGCTGTTGTGTGACTCGACAATGGTGTCCAGTGGTGTACTACAGGAATCATTGCTGGATACCTTATTGTTTGTGATATATATATAATTGAGACAGATGAGAATGTGGGCTGAATTGTGAGCAGATTGTCCAAGTAATTGACAGTGAGGAAGTCTTAGGTTCCTGAAGGACATCGATGGATTGGTTAGATGGGCAGATGGAATTTAACCCTAGTAAGTGTGAGGTGATGCACTTCAGCAGAAGTAACAGGACAAGGGAATACTCAGTGAATGGCAGGACACTGGGTAGATCAGAGGAACAAAGGGATCTTGGGATATTGTCCACAGATTCTTGAAGGTGGCAAGACAGGTTAATAGGGTGGTTAAGAAGGCATGTGGCACACTTCACTTCATCAGCTGTGGCATAGATTATAAGAGCAGGGAGGTTATGTTGGGGCTGTACAAAACATTGGTTTGGCCACAGCTGGAGTACAATGTGCAGTTCTGGTCACTGCAGTATAGGAAGGATGTGATTGCACTGGAGGGTGTGGAGAGGCATTCACCAGGATGTTGCCTGGGGTGCAACAGTTTAGCTATAACATAGCTTTAAGGTAGAAAGAAAACTTGGATTGTCATCTTTACAGCGGATAAGGTTGAGAGGGGACCCGATTGAGGTGGATAAGAATATAAGGGGTATGGTCAGGGTGGATTGAAAGCAGCTAATCCCCTTAGTCGAAGGGTCAATAACAAGGAGGTTTAATTTAAAGTGAAAGTTTAGAGTGGATTTGAGGAAAATTTATTTCACCCAGAAAGTGGTGGTAATCTGGTAATATATTTAGATGTATAGATGCATTGCCTAGGAGGAGAGTTGAGGTGGGAAAACTCACAACCTTCAAACAGTACTTGGATGAGCACTTGAAATGTCATAACATTCAAGGCTATGGGCCAAGCACTGGAAAATGGGACTGGTGCATATTTGGAGTAGTCTTTTGTCAATGCAGTCTTGGTGGGCTGAAGGACATCTTTTGTGGCATACATTTCAATTATTCTATGATTCTAACTGGAGTTAGATCGAAACTTGGGTTCCAGAGGCAAAAGGACAATGCACTGATCGAGAGTACCCGCCCCATGTGTAAAAACGTACACCTTTTCGTTGGTTTTTGCTTTGGTTTATTAGAAAGAGCATAATATATCCATTCAGGTCGTGGACTTCGAATAATGAAACATGTTCACGTACAAATACTGCACAGCATAACTTATTGGCTTAATCCTTTAACATCAATGTTTTCTATTTTAGAATATCACCTATTTTAAGACAATCAGGCTCTTAACGTGCAGCCATCGGAACGATACTCAAATGGTGATTTTAGTTTTCAAAGAAAATGGGGAAAAAGCCATGGCAGATGTGAATCATCTTATCTGGATTGAGAAAGACAACTCAGAATACTTTGTGGACAAGCACCCCAAGATCCCTCTATTCCTTTGAGCTTCCTTGTGTGCTGTCATTTATTGAGTATTCCTCTGTTTTGTCATTCAAGGTGAGAGGAGTTGTGGAGGACCACAAATACTTAGGTTTCTGTGTATGCAAATCACTGAAAATATATGTACAAAAAGTCACCAAAAAGTCTAAAATGTTGGAAAGTGAAGAAGTGACGTTCAGTTGGACAGAACTTTGGTCAAATGCAATCTGGAGTATAGCATTTAGGTTTGAACTCCAAACCGCAGGATGGACATATTGATCAAGGAGGTAGAACACAGGTTTACCGTATTAATGCATGGATTGAATGGTTAAATTATGAAGATTTTTAAATAAATTCGTGTTGTGTGGATGTGAATTTATAAGATTGAGGGGCTGATGTAACTGAGGTCTCTAAAAATCAGGTAGGGAGTCAATAAGGTAGAATTGGCAGAGGAATTCAGAACATTCTGAAGAGGCCAAAATTTAGATGTATATTTAAGAGTGAAAGCTGGAACAATTCACCACAGTAGTTGCCTCACAAAGCTGTGAACATTGTGAATTTAAGACATTAAGATTGATAGGCTTTTGTTAGGAGAGAGTTGCAAGGTCTATGCAACAAAGGTGATTAAATGGAGTTGAGCTATAAAGTCAGCATAGTCCTACCAGGCAATAGAGTGGTCTCTCTTTAGAGAGAGGCAACTGGTGGTGTTTTAACTTGAGGGACACCATGCCTCAGGTTGAGAAGGACAGTCCTTCATGGTAATGTAAGCTAGTGCAGGAATCAAACACATGCTGTTGGCATTACTCTGCATTGCGGATTAGTCATTCTGCCTTTTTTTTAATAGAATCCCCATAATGTGGAAACGGACCATTTGGCCCAACAAGTCCACACCAGTCCAATGAAGAGCATCCCAACCAGACCCATTCCCCCTACCCTATCCCTTCAACCCTGCATTTCCCATGGCTAATGTATCTAACCTACATATCCCTGAACACCATGGGTAATTCAGCATGGCCAATCCACCTAACTTGCACATCTTTGGACTGTGGGAGGAAATTGGAGTACTTGGCAGAAACCCACACAGACACGGGGAGAATGTGCAAACTCCATGCAGACAGTCACCCGAGGCTGGAATCAAACCTGGGTTTCTGGCACTGTGAGGCAGCAGTGCTAACCACTGAGCCACAGTGCTGCTCCCCTTCCAGTTGACGTACAGATCAAATGTGATGGCATGGCATTACAGGACTAGTTTAAGTGACTAATTTTCCTACAGATATTCTTATGCTCATAATTGTTATTAGGCCTTTGTAAGCTTTGTAAAGTAAGGATATGATTTCATAGCCATTCACTGGTAGCTTTGAGGGGAGAGGATTTCATGAAATACAGCATGTACTCTACCCACTGCCTTTTCCACTGGTCTAGAACTGTCTCCAAATTTACAGAGGAAAGACAGATGGGAGAGTCTTGGGGCAGGTGACCCACCTGCCCTTGGGCATATTGAGACCTTTAAGTGGCCAATTAACAGCCATTTATATGCTTCACCTCACTGCTAGCTTACCTGTGATAGGAGGAACACCACGCCATTCAGACTGTCAAGCTGCTTTTATAGAGTGGGCTGGTGTTAGGTAAAGAGTGGAACTTCCATTGGGAGTCCCATGTACCCATCAGAGGTATCCACCATCCCCAACCCCTCCACCCCTTTAACCGACCCCACTGCCAAGCTTTTGAACCTGATACCCCCTCCTAGATTATTCTCACTGGGGCCTGCCAACCTTCAGCCTACTCCAATACCTCTTCTTCAGTGACTGGCTGTAGTTCCAACATTGTCCACCTCTCATACCCGGCTCTGCTCAGAACATAATCCTGTTGCCAAGCTGACTGGCTATCAGCTCTCTAAGGCAGGACTTCCTCCCACGTGGGGGCAGAAATCTGAGCAAATTGACTCCCTGCTCAGCATCAAAAAGGCTGGTGTTTTAACAAATGGGCTGCTGACTGACTATGAAGTTCTGGGAGGAAGGATGGTTGAGGCTGTGTGGAACATGAAGTCCTGTAAAATCCAGCCCTCTATCTTTAATGTTACCTGGATCTTATTTTTATTCTAGTTATGAGTGCACAAGGTTCACAATGAACTTCTGAATTGAACAGGAAACAGAATAGATGATTTTGAGTGTGGAAGTCGCATTTGACCATTTTTCCAAGTGGGCACATATTTCGTACTCTTATTATCTGTTAAGTAGGAAATATACCACAGACTTTGTATGTTAGGTCAACTTCAAAATGTAAAATTCTGTGATATTTTAAAAATACAGAATAATGTAGGTTCTTAACAGAAGTTTGTAACGGACTATACCATTTTAGTCTATAAGACCGTAAAATATAAAGAGCAGAAGGCCAGTCAGCACATTGAGTCTGCTCCCCCATTCAATAAAATCAAGGCTGATCTGATAATTCTCAATTCCACATTCCTGACCTATCCCTATAATCTTTGAATCCCTTACTGATTAAAAATCAGTGGATCTCTTCCTCGCAAATACTTAACAATGCCTCCTCAGTAGTCTTCTGTGGTAAAGAATTCCACAGGTTGATTCCTCTCGGAGAGGAAAAATGCCTCTATGTCTGTGTTTTAAATGGACGATCCCTTACCCTGAGAGGATGCATTCTGATCTGAGAATCTCTCACAGGGGAAATAATCTCTCAACATCTGTGAAGATAATATCTCACATTCTCCTAAACTCCAACAATTACAGGCCCAACCGACTCAACCTCTCCTCATAAGAAAATCCCTCTACACCCAGGGACAACGTAGTGAACTTTCTCTGGGCTGTCTCCAATGTCATTACACCATTCCTTAATTAAAGGAACCAAAACTTTTCACATTATTTCAGGTGTGGTCAGTCTAGTTCCTTGCAGAGATTTAGCAAGACATCAATAATTTCATACTCCAATCTCTTTGAAATAAAGACAAACATTTCATTTGCTTTTCCTGTTTCCCACTGAACTTGGATGGTAAATTTTTGTGATTAATGCAATTCCTGTATTCCCTCTGTAGCTCTCTGCAGCTTCTCTCCATTTAAATAATGTCCAACTCTTCTATCTGTGCCATTGTCCTCATCAAGTTTATTCGTTTAGTCTTGAACAGCAAGTAAACCGGATCTACCTAATCCATTTAACGTACTGAGGAAAAGGATTTCTTCTGTGTCTTTTTTTCCATTCTCAAAAGGCAAATGAGCTTGATAGTCGAAGAGTGTTTCTGTGACTGAAGGCCTGTGTTCAGTGGTGTACCATAGCGTTTGGTGCTGGATCACTTGCTGTTTGTTGTGTATGTGAATTTAGGAAATATAGCTTCAGAGTCATACAGCATGGGAACAGACTCTTCAGTCCAACCAGTCCATGCCGACCATAATACAAAACTAAAGTAGTTCAACTTGCCCGCGCTTGGCGCATATCCCTCCAGAAATTTTATTATTCATGTAATTATCTAAATGTCTTTTAAAAGTTATTGTTGCACCCACATCCACCACTTCCTCTGGAAGTTCATTCCACACGAGAACTATTGTCTGCGTAAAAAAATTGCTCCTCACGGCCATTTTAAATCTTTCTCCTCTCCCCTTAATAATATGGCCCCAGTCTTGAAATTCCTCACCCTCGGGAAAAGACACCTTCCATTTACCTTATCTATACCCTCACGATTTTATAAACCTTGGTAAAGTGACCCCTCAATCTCCTACGTTCCAGTGAAAAAAGTCCTAGCCTATCCAATCTCTTCTGAAAACTCAAACCCTCCATTCCTGGCAACATCTTGGTAAATCTCTTCTGAACCCTCTCCAGCTTAATAACATCCTTCCTATAACAGAGTGACCAGAACGGAACACAGTATTCCAGAGAGGGCTCACCAATGTCACGTACAATCTCAACATAACGTCCCAACTCCAATACTCAAAGGCCTGAGCATTGAAGGTGAGCTTGCTAAATGCCTTATATGATCAATAAGTCTGGAGATGCCACAAAAATTGGTGGTGTGGTAAACAATGAAGAGGAAAGCCTGAGATTACAGGATGGTATAGACACCTGGCCAGATAGACTGAAAAATAGCAAATGGAGTTTAATCCTGAAACATGTGAGGTGATATGTTCTGGGAGAACAAATAAGGCAGGGGATTAGACATTGAATGGCAAGGCCCTAGGAATTGCAGAGGATCAGAGAAATTTGATATGCATTTCCACATGTCCTTGAAAATGGTAGGACAGACAGCTTAGGTGGTTACGAAGGCATAAGGGATTGAATACAAGAACAACAGGTTTAGACTGGGGCTGAATAAGATATCAGTGAGGCAATAATGTGTGTAATGCTGGTCACCACACTATAGGAAGAACTGGATTGCACTAGAGAATCTACAGAGGACTCACCAGGATGTTCCCTAGTCTGAACAGATTCAGCTTTGAAGGGAGACTAAGTAGGCTGGTGTTGTTTCTCTTGGAGAAGAGAAAATCAAGCAAGTGGGGGATGCATCTGATTGAGATTTACAAAGTTATGAGGAGCATAGAGAGGGAGAAACTTTTACTTTTGGTAGAGGGGTTGACAACCAGAGGACACTGTTTTTAAGGTAAGCAGCAGGAGGCTTTGAGGGAATTTGAGGATATCATTTTTCACCCAGAGGATTGTGGGTATCTGGAATTCACTACTTCAAAGGGTGGAAGAAGCAGGAAAAGCACTTGAAATGCCTTCCCAGACAAGGCGACAGGCCAAGCGTTAGAATATGGGATTGGAACAATTAGATGCTTGATGACAACTGTGGACATGATGGGTTAAGGGTGTTTTTCTGTCCTGTAAAAAAACCCTCTCTCCATATATGTTTGGAAGATGCAGTTCAAGGGGCAGGTGAGTTCCTGCAATTCTCTTATAGCTGGTACACACTGCTGTTATTGTACTTCAGGACTAAAGGGAGTGCTTGTTGAAGGTATTAGATGGGGTGCCAATCAATAAGGCTGCTTTGTTCTGAATGGTATTGACCTTCTTGAGTGTTTGGAGCTGCATCTTTTCAGCAGCTTCAGAATATTCCATCACACTCCTGACTTGTGCCATGTAGATGGTGGACAGGCTTTGAGGAGTCATGATGTGAGTTTTTTATCACAGAAATCCGAACCTCTGACCTAATCTTACAGTATTTAAAGGCTGGTTCCATTCAGTTTCTGATGAATGATAATCCCCAGGTTATTGATAGTGGGGGATTCAGCTACAGTAATGTCACTGAATGTCAAGGGTTGATGGTTGGATTCAGTCTTGTTGGAAATGGTCACTTCCCGGAACTAGTGTGTGCAAATGCTATTAAGTAAGTTGTTCCCTAAGGAAAGCAAGCTAGCAGTTGGAGCTGAGACCTCGTTAGAAGTAGTCACAAGGGAATTCTGGGCTGACTGCAGGGCAATGAATTTCATTCTGAACTCAAAGTATTCTAAGATAGCAGCAACCAGAGTGCTACTGTAAATGGGGCAGCAAGTGACCTCAGACCACATCAGATCTTTACAACCCTGTTTATGCCTTGGCAGACAACACCCAGAATTAGCACTTTTCTTTGAAAATGATCAAATGACAAATTCTGTCAATCTTCTATTAGTCTTTAATTAATACTTGATGGTCATTTTAGGAACCTCTGCTTCATTAGGGAACAAGCACTTGATGCATATTCACTAGCCAATGACACACTTCCACATGAGTTGCTAAGGTTCTGATATTTGCTACTTGTTGAGACTGCACCTCCTCCCTAGACCACCATATGGTCATTATGGTTGGTAAAAAAGTTGCAGTAGGCAACTGAAATTGCAACATGTACTCCAGGTGACCAAGGCTCACTACTGCCACTAACTCAATATATAAGGGTTGAACATAGAATAAACAGGTTTACCAGAATTAACTGACTGATACCAGATTCTGTATCAGCCTTTTCCTTATTTTGCTTATCCAACATATTTTGCAACAATATTTGGATGGACTTACAAATAGGAAAGTTGAAAATGGAATTGGAAAGTTTAGAAATATTTCTACATGAATAAACATTCCTATATGAATATTGCCAGCAGTAGCAACCAATCGGGGACCAGATCCTGCTACAACTATGAGTTTCAGGTGAATCTGATTGGTTGGCAGTTCTCTAATGCTTCACCTCTTCTCAAATGGGGTCAAAAGAATTAAAGTTGTTCCCAACCTAATATAACTGAGGGTATTCAGGTTTTGTGTGGGCGGATTGGCTTTATGGCAGACTTTATAGATGGGCAGTGGAAGGGGAGCTATATGCCTCTGCATCAGAAAAAAACACAGCAGTAACTGAAACGTTATCTCTAGCCATCGCAAGAAGGCAACACACAGGTGTGAATGGTACATTGGAAGGATTACAGTCCATTGTTTGTCTCCTTCCAGAAACATTTGGGTCGATCAGCTGAGAAGCCAGATGTGCGGGCAGTTGCAAATATGCAGAGTACTTGCCCATGGGAAATTTGATTTTCTATGCTATTTTCAATTTTAACCTGGAAAGGTTTGTGGGCAGATGAATTACCCATCAAAAACAGGAGAGGCAGGGTGGAGGATAATGAAGAAGTAGGGATTGTGTTCCTAATACATTAACGTACTTCTCTGTTGCATTTCAACTGCAACCGAAGTATGGAAACCTGTTGGTTTTCCCTTCAGCCGAACAGATCTGCAGATAGCAAAAACAAAGTTGCTGGAAAAGCTCAGCAGGTCTGGCAGCATCTGTGAAGGAGAAAACAGAGTTAATGTTTCGGGTCTGGTGACCCTTTCTCAGAGCTAAATTTTCTGAGGAAGGGTCACTGGACCCGAAATGTTAACTGTTTTCTCCTTCACAGAAACTGCCAGACCTGCTGAGCTTTTCCAGCAACTTTGTTTTTGTTCCCGACTTACAGCATCCACAGTTCTTTTGGTTTTTAGATCTGCAGATAGAATCCCTCCACGGGAGCATTGAAATTTCCCATTTATAACACAAGAAGAAGGTCTTCCTGTGGAATTGTCATGGAAAGTTGTTGCCTCCTCCACTTGGATAACCATCTCCAAACTTGGGAAACTTCCCAAAATCCTGCTGCTCTCCATCTTGAGTAAATCTTTCCATGCCAGCAGCCAGCTGTTGTCACTTATTGCTCAAAGGTATTTAATTGATTTATGTGAGTGAAAATACACCAGCCCAGCATTTTGGACTTGTTCCACCCAAATCCTCTTTGAGGCTTAAGTCGATTTTCTTGAAAAATGACCTTTCCTATGGCAAGTGTGAACACTTATGGTGATATTGCTTTGTAGAGTTTAAACAGATTGAACAAGCTGTCACTGAAAGATACATTTGAGTAATTTACAGGGCAGATGATTACAGTTCTGTCGTGCCACAGTTTTGACAAAGGTATCATATAAATATTTTTATTTTTGACCTTACCATGTGTGGTAATTGAATGTTGGCCAAGCTATGGATCAAAGACTGACTCAGATTGGCCAACTCATGCAGAAGGGACTCGTTCTGTTGTTCAATTGCTTTGTTTTCCTCTTCTATCGTTTTTAAGTTATTTTCCATTGTTGTGATCTGCAAAGCAAAACATGCAACACTAGTTCTTAACCTTGAAGTTAAATTGTACAACACCAATTCCTAATCGTAAAGGACACACACACACACACACACACACACACACACACACACACACACACACACACACACACACACACACACACACACACACACACACAAAATCAGGAATCTTTAAAGGTAAAGCATACAAAACCAGATACAAATAAAAAGAATACAACACCAATTACTAATTACTAATCCCTAGAAATACAATTAATAATCCAAAAGTAAAATGTCCAATGCCAATTAGTAATCTGAAAAGTAACATACAATACCAATTAAAATACATCAAGGTTAATTCTGAAGGACTGGAAATTAGGGAAAATTTCTGTACCAAATTCAGAACCAGAGGCCTTGAAATTCTGCTGTGTGAAGATTAATGTATTAATGCCTTGCACCCTCCTGAACAATTCCTTTACTGTGAATGATTTATCATTTTTATTTGAATTATGAATAAAGGAATTGCATGTAATGTTTGTGACAAAAACCAAAAGTATTAAACATTCATATTTTAACCTTTATATAGTATAATCCCAAGGCCAAGGCAAATTGAATTGGGTAATCTTGGGTTAATTCATAACTTGTTGACTAGATTTTTTGTGATTGGGAGGCCTGTCATTTAAAACCTACTCCTCCATAGCCTGGAAATAAGTGTTGGCAATATTAACCCCTCTCTAGGACATTCCTCAGTCCACTATTCCATCAGCTGCATTAAACTACTTTGAATAAATAGCTTAATGCCCCAGTAAGATAATAGACAAAGGAATATCATACATCCACGTTAACATCAATCTGCTAATATCACCAACAGTAATTTCAAAGCTTGTGTCTATGCCAGCTTTGTGAAAATCAGGCCATCAGCTTCCCAACATAACAGTACTTAAAATGAAGAGCATGTCTGTATCTGGAGTCTAATAATTGATTCATTGTCCAATGGAAGGGGTCCAATTTCAGACAGTTTAGCACTGGAATCTAATCAATGCAATTTGGCAGTTGGAGTATCCCATTCATAGTTATCTAATGTGATGATGTATCCACTTTGTCTGGTAATGCTGATGGGCTGATAATGCTGCATCCAGTCCCAGGTTGTACAAAAATAGTGATACACTTTTTTTTTCTAGAAAATATAATAAGAGATGGGGTAGTTGGAGAATTTTAAAAGTACATTCTTGTTTGTTGGTGGCCTAGGAAGCTGCATACACTGAAGATTATCCTAACCACTTAGAAGTTCTTTACTCCTTGCAAGTTCAAAAAACCCACCTTTCCTTCTTTTTAGCAGATTTTCTAAATATTGATAAGGATATGTATTTGGTGCTGGTTTAGTAATTCACTAAACTGCTGAGTGGTAGTAAGTGGGTTCACATCTGGTGATCTCAGCCAGGTAACTGTGAGAATTGCAGAGCAAAGGCCAGCAGATGCTTCCCCACCGGCTCAGACTTAAAACGCCATCATGCAAGTCAACCTGGGACACTCCGGAAGAGCTCTGAGTAGCCTGTTACAAAGTGGCAAAGACAGCAGATCACCTACCCCCCTCTCAGCCAGGGATTGATGCATGGTGTGGGGGACCTAAAGAAGGGAAAATATAAATGAATAAATGCTTTCTATTATAGAGAATTCAAGAAATTTACTATAGAGAACTTCATCTGAAGAGCACGTTGAGATTCTTGTTTTGGCTACAACACTTCATACATTTGTTCGACATTAACATGATGGAACCATACATTGTGATTGTGAGTGAGTTCATAGTGATTTGTAAACCAAATATGTTCGGAGACTATTTCTCGAGCGGATTTTGGTATTCATTTGTGTTTATCCACTCGGGATTGTGTGGTTATGTTGTCTCTTTTATGTCGCTGTGAAGCAGCTTCCCCTTTGCAGCGACACTAAAGCAACAATAGTACTTATCAGGCCAGGTTCTGATCTGGCTCAGATGTGATCATTTCAGCAATGTATAAACTTAACACTTGGGCTCTTAGCATGTTAGCTTTGCTCCAGCGTGGAGTCGTTTTGGGTTTGAAAAGAGCCCTGTGGCACTTTTTGAGCAGTTTAAAAAGGAAACATATGCAATATTTTAAGAAAACTAATGGTCCTAATCACGTGGACCAGGAGTAGAACACCATTCTGAAGCTAGGAGATGCATACATTGTAACTCAGGAGCTGCTAGTTGCAAATTACACTCTGTCTACTACGCAATATTACCACAGGATAATTCAGTGCCAGCTTTGTGAGCTGGTCCATTTGTGATGGTTGAAGCACAGTACATTCCTTTTGGTGTATAGGTTATTAAGAGTAATGGGTTGCAGCAGATAGGTGCAGAGGCTGCATTTTTTTTTAACCAGATTCCTGGTTCTGCCTCCGGACTGTGCCTTTTTTTCAAAATGCCATTTATATTCTCTTTGACCAAGTGGCAGGGCATGGCTATCACTAGTTGGGTGCAATGATGGGCGATGGTTAGGAGTAAATCCAAGAATTTGCCTTCTTTTGGGCTGTGGCAGCAATGAATGGGTTAATGATGGAGTGACCCAAAAAGCTGGATCCAATTTGATTCTTTTATCATGATGATAGTACAGAACACCTTTACCAGAAGGATTGTATGACTTTCTGCGCATGCACATACACTGAGACTTTAAAGACATTCTACCTGGGTTCTAAGTTTGATCATGTCTGCTTCCACTTGAGAATTAGATTCGCTTAATTCCTTAATTTCTTCATCCAGCTGCTTGATTTCTTCATCGTTCTCTATCCCTAGGGAATAAAAATAAAAGCTAAAAAAAATCACAGATAATTGTTGAATTATGTGAGCACAGTTCAGAATTTACATTTTTATTCATTGAGGTATTAACAAATATAAGCCATCAAATAAAATGAAAATATCAAACTTTAGTTTTCTCATTTAATCTTAACAGGACACTGTGTTTATGAGAATGCTAATATTGACTGAAACTTTTGAAACCCTAAGTTACTAGATGGAAATCACTGATGAATCTTCTTAAAAACCATCATTTGATTTGTGAATTCTTATTCAGTACCAGTGTTAGGAACACAGGAATAAGGGCCCTAGGAGCAGTAGTAGGTCATTCAGTCCTCTGATATTGCTATAACGTTCAATGAAATCTTGCTGACCTACTTGCAGTCTCAACTCAACTTTCTTATTTTCTCCTACAACCCTTGACTTCCTTGTCTATCAAAAATCTACCTAAATGAGTCTTGAATTAATTCAATGACCCAGCCTCCAACACATTCTGGGAAAAATAATTCCACATATGAATGACCCTTTGAGGCAAAATCATTCTCATCATTTCCATATTAAAAGTGAGACTTCATTCTAAATCACGTCCCCTGATTCCAGTGACCTCCACAAAAGGATACATCCTCTGTGTCCACCCTTTTAAGTTCCTTCATATTTGTATTTTTTGTGAATCGTTCAATAAGATTACCTCTCATTCTTCTACTCTGCAAAAATATTCTTCATTTTATATTCCATTCCCCTTGCATTAAACCCAAACATTCCATTTGGCTTCCTAATCATTTTCTGTACCAGCTATTAACTTTGCCCACCTGTGTCAATCTCTTTCCATTTGTATATTATACTACCTTTCTATTCTTCCTGTCAAGGGGACAGGTTCACATTTGCCCATGTTTTAATCAATCTGCCAAATCTTGGAAACTTACTTTTCTAAATATCATGGTGTAATTGCAAATTTAGTAATTTGCTTGCCATACCCAAGTCATTGATACAGATTATAAATACTTCAGACCCCAAGATTGATCCCTGTGGCACTCCGCTACTTACGGCTTGTCAGCTCGAAAAGGATGAATTTATCCCTAGTCTCAGCTTCTTGAAGGCTAAACGATCCTTTATGCACACGATTATGTTCCCCTACACAGGATACAAAATTTTCTTTTGTTTTTGAGAGCTGTCCTTGAGACTTTCTCAGAGGCTGCTTTTTTCGTTATCAGGGTTCCTTTTCTTCACCCTAACTCATGATATACTCATGTCAAAATACCTTCTATGCTTGTGTTATCATTTGAGGATTTAGGGGATTAGAAGAATTCATCAATATCCTCAATAATTATCAATAATCCATTAAAATTAAACCATGACACACAAGGAAAGCATTAATGTCTAAGATACCAGAGTATTTAAATTAGCACTAGATAACAAGCATGATTTAGCAACAAAGCCTCTCTTCCTTCCACCATTGCTGTTTTATGAACGCCTATAACAGGCTATGCTTGCAAACCTAATTTTCCCAATAGTTTTGTTTTTTGTTCATGGTATGTAAGTGTTGCTGTTTAGGCCAGCATTTACTGCCCAAACTCATTTCCCTGAAGAAGGTGGTGATTAACTGCATTCTCGAACGGTTGGGATATGGGGTCACCTCTCGTGCTGTTAGGATGAGAGTTACAAGATTTTGACCTGGCGACAGTGAAGTTCCAACGTAGGATGCTGTGTGCCTTGGAGGGGAACTTGCAGCTGGTAATGTTGCTGTGCATCTGCTGCCCTTCTCCTTCTAGGTAGTGGAAGTTACAAGTTTGGAAGGTGTTATCTAAGGAGCCTGGGTGGGTTATTGAAGTGCATCTTGTAAATGATACACACTGCTGCCACAGTGTGCCGATAGTGAAGGGAGTGAATGTGAAAGGTGGTGGATGGGAGTGTTGTTCAAGCCAGCTGTTTTGACTTGCACCATATTAAGCTTTTTGAATCTTACAAGCTGCAGTCATTCAATCAAGTGGAGAGAATTCCATCACACTCTTGGGCCTTATAGACAGTGGGCAGACAATGGGAAAACAGGAGGCATGTTACTTGCTACACAACTCCTACTCTCTGACCTGGTCCTGTAGCCACGGTGTGTTGTATATATTTGGCTCAGTGCAGTTACTAGTCAATAAAACCGCCAGAGTATAGATAGTGGGTATTCAATGATAGTGATGCCATTGAACATCAAGGGGCAATGTTTCGATTCTGTTTTCATGGAGGTTGTCATTGCCTGGCAGTTCTGTTTTGCGAACATTACCTATCACTTATCAGCCCAATTGTCCAAGTCTTACTGCACAGGGACGCTGACTGTTTCAATATCTGAGACATTGTAATGGTACTGAATATTGTGCAATCATCACCAAACACCCCCATTTATGACTTTATGATGGAGACAAGGTCATTGATGAAGCAGCTGAACATGGTTGGGCCAAGGACACTACCCTGAGGGCCTCCTCCAGAGATGTCCTGGAGCTGGGATGCTTGACCTCCAACAGCCACAATTATCTTCCTTTGTGCCACATACAACTCCAATCGGTGGAGAAGTCTCCCTCTGATTACCACTGAGTCCAGTTTTACTTGGGCTCCTTAATGTTACACTCAGTCAAATGTGGCTTTGATATTAAGAGCATTCATTCTCATGTCATCTCTGCAGTTCAGCCCTTTTTTAGTCCACATTTGGATCAAGACTGTAATGAGGTCAGAAGCTGAGTATCCCTTGCGAAATCCAAACTGAGTGAGAGCGAGTAGGTTAATCCTTTGCAAGTGCCACTTAACAGAACTGCCAATGACCCAATCAATCAATATTGTTGATGATGTAGCATGGACAGACTGGCCAGGAATTGGCTGGTTCAGATTTGTCCTGCTTTTTCAACACAGGGCATACCTGGGCAATTTTCCACATTGGCAGGCAAATGCCAGTGTTGCAGTGGAGCAGCTTGGGTAGGTGTGCAGCTAGTTCTGGAGCACAAGTCTTCAGTACTATTGCCAGAATGTTGTCAAGACCCATAGGCTCTGCAGTATCCAGTGTCTTCGGCCATATCTTGGGTGTTCAAACCGACAACATGGGTGGATCAAATCTACAATGTAGATTGAAGTAACCCATGATTATTGTGGTACCTTTCTAACATGCCCCATTTATTATTTTCTGTCTGCTCTGACCCACAGTGTAGCTGCTATTAAGGGGACTATAAATGTGCTCCCATGTGATCTCTTGCCTTTCCTACTTCTAATTTATATTTTGCTTTTTCGAGACAATCTCATCGCTCACCACTGCACTAATGACATCGTTAATTAACACAGTTACCTTTCAACATTTTCCTAGCTTCTTATCTTTACCAGGTGAATTCAAGTATAATCAAAACAAATCAAAAAACATAAGGATTGTAAATTAAAACTTTTTTTAACTGTGGATTTTACTTCATCTTTTGTTTTCGATCTTTTTATCTCTAGGAGCAGCATCTACCTCAATCAAATATATGCTTCAATCAACATCAGCCCAAAGTATTGTTAATGCCACTTATCTTTTCTTTAATTAAACTGCTAGAAAGATTTGAAAATACTTTTTAGTTCCCTCCTTCCTTCCCATGTCTCCCACAGCAGTAACAAGTGAACTTTTCAGAAGCAGAACATTTTCCCATGCTCCTTTTGTTCGGGCTATTAAAGTATGAAGGAATGGGGATTATAGAGATATCAACAAATAATTAGCATATATTTTGAGGCAGACCAGATGGTTGCAACAGTAAGCACTCTTCTACTAACCAAAATATACAGGCCTGGAAAGTAATAACGAGGCAAACAACGCTCACTGTTATACGAGTAAATTGGACAGAGACTTCAGGCATCTGCACATGCACAGTTACCCAGAAATATGGAAGTTGCTGCCAAAGATGGCCAGCTACTCGATAGTACATAAAACTCAGCACTGAAATCAATGCAATGGCATGATATTGGGTACTTGCCCACTGATGTTCCATTAAACATGGCAGAGTTAAAATAGGGCTGATGCATTCTGTAGTAAGTGAATTTTTAACACGGTGATAAGTGATAATTACTGACCTTGAAAATTCAGTTTTAAAATTGGGAGTATCATTCCTTCAGCAGTTAAAGAGTGTTTGGGACTTCAAAAGTATTTTAAAAACATATCTTCTAATGCTCTTTTAATTCCATCTACTTTTCCAAATATCATTTGCTTTATGTGCATCACTTAAATTTAATTTATGCCTCCTTTGTTCTAATTCCAGGTTTGGAATCTGTGGTTGAGATGGTAACTCCTGCAGAATGTACTCTCTTGCACAGAATTCAGAACGGGCCCTTGGCGTCTCATTGAGGATTCTTAAATCTGTCCAATTGAACAGTCCAGTTGTGTCTTGTCTGCTCAAAGTTGCCCCGTTGAAGCATATTGTGTTGGATCAGATACTGGATTTGAGGAAGTTCTGCTGTAAGCAGAATTCCTTTACAAATGTTGGTAAACTGACAAGTAAGTGCCTTTCTTTTGCCGCTGAATTAATTCAAAAACATCAGGATCATTAAGTAAACTTGGAAATTGCAAATGTTCCATTACAATGATAATGAATGGCGAGTCTTCACGATAATTCACCCTTTGGACTTGGACTTACTCAAATGGCCTAGAAACTACCTCATGTGCTTAATACTGCCACACAGAATTTATTCGCTAGCCTAATTTATTCCCATGAACCATGGGTGATTTGCACATCATTTGCATGCCACAAGGATAACCGTCAGCCTGGTCAGATGCAAGCTGATGTAGTAAGCAGTGCTGAGGGCAGAAACAAGACGGATTGAGTGATTTGGTTTCTCTGTGCTCCTCAATGAGAGATGTAAAATAAATACTTCGGGGAGGCAAACTCCAGTGGTACCTTCGCGACCCCTGGTTTGGCCACTAATCGCCTGACAATTCTGAAGGCTCATGCATTGTTCATGCTGCAGCTAGTTGGTAATGAATTTTGGAGAGGCTATAACAAACAGGAGATAAACTTCTGTTTGGATATGTAAATTGCCAAATGCCTCAGCCTCTATGTATGAGCCTTTACCAATACGGTGTGTCCTGCACCACTGTTCTAATGATTGCATAATATTATAGTGCAAAATTTTCAGCAGATAGCACAGGTAGCAGTGCAGGAGCACGAGGGGAAGACAATGCAAGTGACACTCTGCCTACAGATAGAGGAGAATAGAGGAGGTGAGTTGCACTGAACCTGATGACAATGGAGAGGAACTGGGGGAGGATCATGTGGCCAAATTTGTCAAAACTGCAGAGAGATCAAGAACAAACTTGGTACTCAGACTGTTAAAATGCTTGACTCATTAGCAAATGGAGTGGTGGAGGCAAATAATATTTAGAGGGAAGCTAATTAAACATATGATGGAGAAAGGAGTAAGAAGTTATGTATGAACATATGAATTAAGAACAGAAATAGGTCATTCAGCCCCTTGAATTCTCAACTATTCAATAAGATTGTGGCCAAACTGATTAATTCACATTCCTGGCAACCCAATGGTAACCTTTCAATTCCTTGCTTAACAAAAATCTAAATACCTCTGACTTAAAAACATTCAAAGTCTCTGCTTCCATTGCCTTTTTTAAGGAAGAGGCTCACGACCTTTTGAGGAAAAAAAATTCCTTATCTCGGTTTTAAATGGATGACAACATATTTCTAAACAGTATCCTCCAGTTGTAGATTGTCCTGCGAGAGAAAACATTTTTGTCTGATTCACCATATCAAGAATCCACAGGATGCTATATGTTTTAAATCAAGTTCTCTCCTAGTCTTCTAAACTTCAGTGAAACAAGCCTATATTGTCCAACCTCGACAACCAGCCCACTCCAGATAATAAAATAAAATATTTTTTCTGAACTGCTTTCAACATATTTACATTCCACTTTAAATAAGGAGACTGTTACTATACACAGTGCTCACAAATGCCCTGTATAGCTGCAGCATAACCTTCCTACCTTTGGTTTCAGTTGCAACAAATAATAACATACTCAGCTTTCCAAATTACTTGCTGTACATGCATGTTAATCTTTTTCAGTTCACGTGCTAGGACAGTCAGATCTAGCCTATCTAGCCTTTCCTCATTAGGCAATTCACTCACTCCAGGTATTAGTCTAGTAAATCTTCTCTGAACACATTAACATCCTTCGGTGTATGGTGACCAGTGCTTTACACAGTACTCCAGATGTAATCTCACCAATGCCCTGTATAACTAAAGCATAAACTCCCTATTCTTGCATTCAATTCTCCTTGCAATAAACATTTCCTTATCTTTCCTGAGTACTTGCTGTACCTGCATACTAACCATCTGTGATTCTTGCACCAGGACACCCAGATCTCTCTCCATCTCAGATCTCTGCAATTTCTCTCCATTTAGATAATATATTTTGTTTTTATTTTTCCTGTCAAAATAGACAATTTTACATTTTCCCACATTATAGTCAATTTGTTAGATTTTACCCACTCACTTAACCTACCATAGCCCTTTGCAGCCTGCTTACATCCTCTTCACAACTTACTCTCCTACCTATCTTTGTGTCATCAGCAAATTCAGAAATCATATGTTTGGTCCCTTCAGCCAAGCCATTGATATAAATTGTAAATAGTTAAGGACCCACACCGATCCCTGTGGTACACCATTCATTACATCTTGTTAACCAGAAATGATGATTGAGAATGAAACATGGTGACTGTTCTCGTAATGTGTGTTGTGCATAATCTTCTTGCCTTCTGGTTAAGACTCCACAGTGCTTTAACCTCTGCCACTGCTAA
>NC_063336.1:99137462-99348821 GCF_021869965.1 Rhincodon typus
CTCCAAATCTTTTCTGAATCCTCTTTAGCTAAATAGTATCCATCCTAAAATAGGGCAACCAGAACTGGACACAATATTCCAGAAGAGGCCTCATTAACATCCCATGCAACCTCAACATGATGTCATAACTCCGAAATCTCAAAGGTCTGACCAATGACTGTGCTAAATGCCTTGTTAACCCACTGCATACATGTTATGCAGATTTCAAAGAATTATATACCTGAATCCTTAGATCTCTCTGTTCTACAACTCTATCCAAGGACCTACTTTTAAATGTATAAGTCCTGCCCTTGTTTGTTTTACCAAAATGCAATACCTTGCACTTGTCCAAATTAAATGCCATCTGCCAATCCTCAGTACATTGACCCAATCGATCAAGATCTCTTTGTAATCTTAGATAACATTCTTCCCTGTCCACTATACCACCAATTTTGGTGTCATCCATAAACTTACCAACCATGCCTTCTATACTGTCATCTAAGTCATTTATATAAATGACAAACAAAAGTGGACCCAGCACCAATCCCTGGTTACTGAATGGAGCTTAATGCATCAACTCTTTCAGAATGATTACCTTACATTACAGAGGGGGCGGGTGTGTAGGTGAGGAATGGACCCCACCCTGTATACAGATTGAAAAAGCCACATTGACCATTGACACTGAGGTTGACTGATTTAAAGGCTCACTTTGGTTCTATTTGTCTTTATCCTAATTGTGTTGTTAAATTGCATGCCCTCTAGCATTCCCCCTTATACCCCCTCACCAACTCCCTAACACACTAACTTAGACTGTCACCAGCCCCAAAGAAACCTCACTTTCCATGCAAAATGATGCACCCGCCCATCTTAAAATAAAATAAAGTTCTAAATAGTTATTATAGACTACACTATATTTTTTTAAAAACCTTTCATTTATGAAAGGTCTATTCAAAATAATAACAAACACTCTCAAGTATTTAATTCCTTATAAAAAAAGACCTCTATTCATAAGCATACAAAAGACAGACAATCCTCTAAGAACAACTTTAAGCTGTCATCAAACTCTGAGCTTCAATCCAGACATAATGAAGGTCGTAGAAAATTGCCAAGCATTAATAATGCCACTATGATAGTCCTTAGGACAATGCCAACAAACAGCTCCACCAGACTTTTTCCAACTTTCACTAACATAGGTAACTTTTCTTTAAGTTGCAAAGGTCTGAGGATGTAAATAATTTCACAGATTGGGTCTCTTTTTTAAAAAAATTCAATGATGCAAGCAGTTTATTTTAATTTTTCAGGGATATGTGATTTAAATAACTTCCCAGCTTGACATTTCCACAAACTGTACTTGCCCTTCTTGAACAATATATCTACTCTAAAATGTGTAGCTCCCTCATTGCAGTTTCAGGTCCTTAGTGAAAACGGGATCAATAGCACTGAAATCAAATGAGTTCAGGTTTTCTTTATGTGTGAGTCATACTCTGCCCACTTTACCCTACTGGAAAAAATGCAATCTCCTGGAAATGGGGTTAGGAGTTTTGGATCCAGAAGTTGCCTGCCACTTTTAAAGAGAAGATTTTGTAACTCTGCAAATATATGGCCTCATAATTAGTTGAGCCTCATAAGCTTTGCTTCCTGCTGCTCAAGATAAGCGTCGTGTTAAATTTAAGCAAACATACTTTGCCTATTTAGTTCCTTTCTGAAAAAAAAATCTTCCAATAAAGATGTAAATTTAACACTGTTTTATATGTCCTGGAATATTGTTCAGAGTGTATGTGTGTGTGTGTGTATGTGTATGTGTATCTATGCGTTTGTGTGTGTGCGTGTGTGTATGTATGTGTGTGTGTTTATGTGCTTATGTGTGTATATGTATGTGTGTATATGTGTGCATGTGTATGTGTGTACGCATGAGTACACCTACGTCCGATGCCCCTAATTTCCAGTATTACCAGAACAACAGTGTGAATAGGAAGCCTATATCAGGCTACCTCCATTATGAGGGATGGGGACCTTCTGGTCTCCTGCAAGTATTGTGGTTTTGGGGTCAGAAGTTCATTTATGCCTCACAGTGCCCCAGAGACGTAGCAAACTAAAGCCTGGATTCAAGAACCATGGTCTTACCCATGTCCCCCAGATGCCTACTCATGGTCCCAACAATTTCCAATGGACCTTGTACTCTCCATGTCAACTCCTGCCCTCCCAAATACCACCAATGATAGCTCATATCCCCAATGTTAACTCATGACTCACCCCACTCGCAAATGTGTCTCATCTCCTCCATGCTAAATCATGACACTTTTGTGTCTATTCAACCAGTATACACGACACAGAATCATTGAACCCCACGGAATAATGGTATGTGTGGAGCGGCTTTAAAAAGACTCATTCATTATTTACACAAGATAAAGAGATGTCATGTGCTTCCTGTTTTGTTATTGATACTTTAAAGGTCAGGGTGATTAACACTTCATTAAAAGAAAATCAGATTTTGTAAGCAGATGAAACTACAGACAAGTGAGTCATATATCTGTGGAAAGGAAAATGTTGGAAAAGATTCAGAGGGGCAGAATTAATTAAAAACAGTCAACATAGCACTGAAAGGGGAACATCATGGCAAACAAATTTGATTGAATTCTGAGGAGTGTTGGTGAGGGTAGGTACAGTACTTTATGTAGACTGCAGTAAGACTTTTACAAGGTCTCACATGGCTGGTTAAGAAGCTGAGGCCCCAAGGGATCCAGGGCAATTTGGTAAATTGGATTTGTGGCAGGAAGCAGAGGGTGACGTTTGAAGGATGGTTTGTGACTGTTTATGTGTATGTGTGTTCAGCGGCATATCACAGAGTTCGATGCTGGATCATTTGCTGTTTGTTAATGATCCAGACATGAATGTAGGAGATAGAATCAGTAAGTTTGCAGATAACACAAAATCGGTGGTATGAAAGTCTTAGATTATGGTCTTATGGATATAGATGGCTGGTCAGATGGGTTGAACAGTGGCAAATAGAATTTAATCCTGAAACGTGTGAGGCGATGCATTTTGGGAGAACTAACAAGCCAAGGGAGTACACGTTGAATGGTAGGATCCTAGGAAATACAGAGGATCGGGGTACCTTGGTGTGTCTGTCCATAGATACTTAAAGGACAGGTAGATAAGGTAGCTAAAAGGCATATGGGATAAGTCCCTTTATTAGTCAAAACATTGAATACAAATGCAAGGAGGTTATGATGGAGCTGTATATAACATTAGTTATATACCTGGGCATTATATATCAGGGGAGGTGATGGCCTAGCGGTATTATCGCTGGACTGTTAATCCAGAGACCCAGATAACATTCTGGGTTCCACTCCTGGCATGGCAGATGGTGGAGTTTGAATTCAATAAAACATATCTGGAATTAAGAACCTAGCGATGACCATGAAGCCACTGTCGGTTGTTCGAAAAACCCATCTGGTTCACTAATGTCCTTTAGGGAAGGAAACTTCCATCCTTACCTGGTCTGACCTACATGTGGCTCCAGACCCACAGCAATGTGATTGACTCTGAACTGCTCTCTGGGCAATTGGGGATGGGCAATAAATGCTGCCTGGCCAGTGATGCCCTCATCCCATTAATGAATAAAGAAAAAAACAGTTAGGCCACAGCTGGAGTACTGTGTAAAATTCCATACAGTAGGAAGGATGGGGTTGCGTGAGAGAAGGTGGAAAGGAGATTCACCATAATGTTGGCTGGGCTGAAGCAATTCAGCTATGAGGGGAGCCAAGATAGACTAGGATTGTTTCCCTTAGAGCAGAGATGAATGAGGGGGATCTTTTGAGGGGCATGGAAAGAGTCGAGAGAGAGAAATGCTTCTCCTTAGTGGAGAGGTCAATAAACACAGGCAAAGTCTGAAGATAAGCAGCAGGAGATTTAAAGGGGATTTGAGGAAAAGCGATTCCAACCAGAGAGTTCTGTGTATCTGGAACTCTCTGCATAAAAGGGAACCCTTAATACATTTAACAACCATTTAGGTGAACACTTGATATAAGGTTGTGAGCCAAATGTTGGAAAATGTTGTAAAATGGATGGATGTTTGATGACCAGCATGGAAACAAAGGGCCAAAGTGCCGCCTTTCATGCTGTAAATATTCGATAACTCACTATGCCTTTTATGTTTTTTGCTGAAATATACAGCATCTTTCAACCATTTGATTTCAACAATGTATTGGGATCCTATGTACATCACAAAACTGTAATATTTTGCAAGTCAGCATCCATCTTAAACAATGGGGCACTATGGTTTCTTTTCACAAGGCACTAATAAATTGTTTGCAGGCAACTGGCAAAGTGAACAGGATGACAGGTCCGGCACTACAGATTTCACAGTTTGGTTGCTTAATTTTCCTCCAGTTGGAGTGGTGAAAGTTGATCTTCTGATATTGTGCATTGAATTATTTGGGTTATTGTATCCCAGGTAATGGTAAGTTTGGAGAAGTTTATAGCTTCCACCAATCTATTTAAAATAAATTTACATGAATTTGATTTTTGTTCCATTGCAAAAATTACTTAACACAGCACTTTGGGACTTAATCAAGTGGATCCAAGTTCTTGTTGATAATTTCTCTGCACAGAGAGTTCTTGATCTAAAGTCACATCAGCAGGAGTTACAAAGCACAGGTCCGGGGAAGGTCGGGAAGTCCTAAGAGTCACCTCTCTTTTGGTCTTCCTGGTGGCTGGGTTTTGGGCAGCACTCAAGATATTAAGTCACACTTTCCTAAAGCACCATTCAAATGTGCTGTAACAATAGGAAGTGAAGATGACTTTAAGGTTCACCTGCTTAAATGTAATAGGATGTCATTAAAAAGAAGCAGAAATGGTTACCTAAATGTGGGATGAAGATGTATTACTAAAAATGTGTGAAAATTTCGATTGGCTGCTCACATTATCAAAGTTAACTGAGACCAATGGATTATGCATGGCTGCAGATGACTGAAATGGTCTTTGGTTTCCATCTGGATTACTCACTAACATTTTCTGAGAGTTAACACACCTTTTCCACTACACTGCTGAGCTCTTAATGGAAATCGGCACAGAAAGCAGGCTTCTTCATGATTACAGCCGAAGGAAAGATTGACAGCAAGTAGCCAAATCTATCAAAATACGAGGGCCACAGGTTTACACAACTGACTTTACTTAAACTGAACAAACAGAAGCCGGCTGAACGTGAGCCGGGTTGGAACTTCTGAAATTGTTCTTTTCCTCTCCTGTGTTTTCTCTCTTGCCTTCACTAAAAGTCATTGACTCAAATACATCCCATGGGCTCTGATGAGCACTATTTGGCTCAGAGCATTTTATGAAGATGAGCAGTCGAAAACTGTTGAAAAAATTTAGTATGCTTTAAATCTCAAGATTTATATGCCTAGTCTAATTACTACAAGTGCAAAGAAAGCCAGGGTAATCAAGAAATTAAGCTCTCGTACAAATTACACAAATCTGATAATTTTAAACTTAGGGGTTGGTCAAATCCATGAAGTCCAACAGTGACAAGGATATGTGAGCCAGTCTTTCAAAGTCAATGAAACAACATATCCAAGTTTTCAGCCCATTTAATTTACCGCAATTTCTCTCTCTCCTTAACACCGTTACATCCTTGGCCATTACTTGACTAGTTAGGTGTAAAGCCACAGGACAACAGAAAATTAATATGATTGTAGCCAAGCCATGCTTAAGCAAGGCCTGTGCCAGGATGACTGCTAAAATCTTAGAGACTGAATTAAAACTGAAGTTATTAGCTTTCTATCAATTGCAGTTAGAATAGATAAATCACAGCTGGGACAAAATTGGCTTTATGGTAGGATTGAGAGGGTGGTGGTGGAGGGTTGTTTGTCAGACTGAAGGCCTGTGCCCAATGGTGTTCCTCAGGGATCGGGACAGGGTCCACTTTTGTTTGTCATTTATACAAATAATTTGGATGGGAATATAGGAGGCATGGTTAGTAAGTTTGCAGATGACACCAAAATTGGTGGTATAGGGCACAGACGAGAAGGTTGCCTACGATTACAAAGAGATCTTGATCAATTGGGCCAATGAGCTGAGGTGTGGCATTTGGATATTTGGCTAAATTGCATTTTGGTAATACAAACAAGGACAGGATGTACACAATTCATGGAAGGGCCCTGGGTAATGTTGTAGAACTGAGAGACCTAAGGGTTCAGGTACGTAATTCTTTGAAGTTTGTGTCACAGGTAGACAGAGTGATTAAGAAGGTGTTTAGCATGCTTGCCTTCAAAGCTCAGACCTTTGATTATAGGAGTTGGGACATCATGTTGAAATTAAACAAGACATTGGTGAGGCCTCTTCTGGAGTACTGTGTGCAGTTCTGGTTGCCCTGTTACAGGAAGGATATCATTAAATTGGAGAGGGGTTAGAAAAGCTTTACCAGGATTTCACTGGGAATGGAGGGTTTGAATTAGAAAGATAAACCGGAAAGACTGAGACTTTTTTCACTCCAGCATAGGAGGTTGAGGGGTGACCTTATTGAGGTTTATAAAATCATGAGGGGCATAGATAAGGTGAATACCAAGGGTCTTTTCCTTTGGGTTCAAAACTGGGGGACACATTTCTAAGGTGAGAGGAGAAAGATTTAGAAAGGACATGAGGGGCAACTTTTTTACACAGAGATTAATTGGTGTGTGAAATAAACTGCCAGAGAAAGTTGTGGATGCAGGTGCAGTTGCAACATTTAAAAGACATTTGTATACGCTTATGAATAGGAAAGGTTTGGAGGGATATGGGCCAAGCACAGGCAGGTGGGACCAGTTTAGTTTAGGGATGTGGTTGGCATGCACTGGTTGGACTAAAGGACCTGTTTCCATGTTGTCTGACTCTATGACTCTGTGGTCATCACCAGTGGTGCAAAATGGGCTTATAGCATATTGAAGACCTCTTTAACACCAGTGCCCAGTTTCTCCTCTATGCCATCCATAATAGTCACTCAACATCAAAAATAGATATTAGTGTGAACTTCATTGAGATACCTCAGTGTCATCAGGGACTTTATATATAATACATGGGTAGCAATGAGATTCAAACCAGAAATGAGTTATGGGTTACTCTCATAACCCATAGAGAAAAATCATTACAAATTGATCTGATGGTCTTATAGTCTTTAAAGCGATCCTTATATCTATTGTATTTTAAAAGATTCACAGGGTAATTTTGTTCAGGCTTGTAATTATTTTCATGTGTATTTTAACAATATGCTGCACATCACTGAAACACAGTAGGTCCACAGAATTGAAAAATCACAGTGTGTGGGAAGCAGAGTAGGGAAACTTTGAGAAAATTAAGGTATTTACCAGAACATAAGAGTAACCATAACAAGTGCACCATAATTTAAGAGAAGTAGGACAGCACTGGTGCATTTTTGTAATGTTATTACTATTAATAATAACACTATATAAGTATTAATTTCCTAATGTTTCTATTCCAATGCTCTGTTCCACTCTTTCCTCTTTTCGATGCTCTAAACACAATTTTGATTTTGTCAGGCAAGCTTACAAGCCTGTGACAACCCATTCAGATGTGTATGAGAGAAGACTGCAGCAAGTTATTTGACCTTTGATTCCCTGCCTCCATCACCTACTGCAGAGAAAAATCAAATTCTCCTTCTAACCAACACAGATGCTTATGTCAAGCTCAGAGCTTAACGTAGACAGGGGAGAAGGTATGGGAGAAAGAAGTGAAAATCTATATCTTTCTCATAAATCACAGCTCATTAAAATGGCAATGGTTTTACCAACATTGTTAATGCATGACTTACCAATTAGTTATGCAGAGTTTACAGACTTCAAAACTGCATGAGCCAGACATGAGATTTAAAAAGGTGCAAAATCTGCTTTGCCTCTTTTGGCAAGTTATAGTCAGGTCTGAATTTTCATTCCCAAGCCAGAAGCACAGGCAAAGTTGGGAAAATTGGTGGTTCTGCAAATCTGACCTGGATAAAAGGGCCTTGGACACTTCAATTTTTTGTTTCCTGGGTGGTGGGGACGAGTTTGGGAGTAACGTTCCATGTGATTTTGTACTGCACTGCACAGAACTCCAATTTTTGTCCAATGATTAAAACCTTTGCCCTGGCTGCAAAACAAAGACATTAAAAACAAAACACAGCCTTTGGGCTCTCACCCCACCCCCCAACACACTCCCCATGCACCATCCTTGTCAACCTATGTCAGTTTCTGCCCCCACCCAACCCCCCATAGGCCCTTATATCCTGCATGTCAAACAATGCACCACTTACACACACCCAATGACCCTTCAGAGTCTCTATAGCAAGTTAGTGTCAATTCATTTGCCCTTAATGTTCCATGCTAACTCATTGAGTACCCACCATGTGTACACCTCAAGTCCCACACTGAGACAAAATATGATAAATTTCTAAGTGTGTATTACTTAAATCACTGTTTTAAAAACACTTCCATTGATTAAAACCATTAACCATATTTACTTTCTTTCAACTATTTAATCTCTTTAGTAAAAATAATTTTCTTTCATATTTCCACTTCAAAAACTTAGACTTGAAGCTGTCGATCAAATTGTAAACTGGCAGGTACCATACTGAGACAACGATAGGTTATGAAATGATTTGTGGAGCATCAGATATGCAAGGTACAATCCACCCCCACTCAACCTCTCATATCCTGCAAAAATGGCAGGGTTAGTCAGGGGCTGGCCCTTAGCATCATTCTGAGTTAGAGAACTTTTTTGTCTTTACAAAATATTCAGGCTTTAGTAATTTTATATCTTGCAATTGTTTATTGATTTGTTTATCTTGTTGCATTTTTGAACAAAAAAATTGTTCATGGGATGTGGAAGTCATTGTCAGCATTTATTGCCTATCCCTAATTCCCAGAGAGCAGTTAAAGTCGACCACGTTACTGTGAGTCTCGAGTCTTGTGTGGGCTTGGCAAACTTTCTTCCCTAAAGGATACTGTGCACCAGAGGGCTTTATATAACAATCAACAGTGATTATGGTCACCGTTACATTGGAAATTTTCATTCTAGATCTTTACTAGATTCAAATTTCACTGCCTACCAAAGTGGGATTTGAACACACGCCCCAGAATAATTGCCTAGGATTTCGTATTCCTGGTCAAGTGACATTACCAATGCACTACCACCTCCCCGTGTTATAATTTAATTCACATTTAACTCAGCACAGGCAAACATAATGTCGCCAGAGTCTTACCAGATCATAGGGCTGCTCTCTCATTAGACAGTGATGACTGGTTTTAGTTTAACCTCAGGGACAGCATGCCTCGGGTGAGGGGGAGAGGTTGAGAAGGAGAGTCCTTCATGGTAACCTCAGCCAGGGTTGGAATTAAACCCATGCTGATGGTGTCACTCTGCATTGCAAACAGCTGTCAGGCAACTGAGTTAATTGACCCCCACTGAGCATAATAGGTAGCATCATAAATCCTTTAACTTCCAATATTGCTTGATCTATTGTACCTAGCTGCCCATGTGATCTGACTGATGTTATACACCACCTTGTCACTCATTTACCAAATGTGTTACATCTGTACAAAATATCAGCAAGGTCTTCCTGCAACTTTTCCCTTAACAAAATCTTTGGTACACACATGGCACAACATAGTTCTTTCCAACCTATATTTATGGAAATTAATCCCTAGAGCATTCTGAGTCCAACACAATCCCTTTCTACAATATGAATTGTATTACTTCCCCATAACCCGTTTTACAGCTTCTCACAGAAATATTTTTAGGTAAATTGTCACACTAATCGTAACAGTTAAATCCACTTTCAGGTCCAATGTATCTTTAAAGGATAGTCTATGTATTTTACATAATAATTCTTGCATAGCATAAAGTCATTGTCCAAGAATTATTTTGAGTTTTGATAACCTTTGTGTCTAATTCTACAAAGCAAACACTTTTTCGTGCATGTTCCGCCTCCAAATATTTTCTTTTCAAAAACAAAACATGAATGACAGTTTAGTTGGTTAATTGAGCTATTTTAAATGAGAAACCATTTAATTGTAGCATATTTCAAGTGGCCAGCTGTCAAGGGTGCACAAGACTATCCTTTGTGCTTCTTTTGTGGTAAGTTCACTGAAGAAAGTCCGCTTGATATCGTACATTGTACTTATATCATACATTACACTGTTCTGCAAGATAGGTGAAGTCTCTTTACCATTACTGGCTCGTTGCTTTATCGTCAACATGTCCTCTCCTGACAACCTTGCTTTCTTCATTGCAGAAGTAGCTCTTGGACATCCTGACAGGCTGCATCCAAGAAAATGTAGGAAAGTGAAACAAACTAAATTAACAAAATGACAGAAATGGGCTCAGAACACTTAATACAAGTGACCATTTTCATTCAGACTTTTAAATTAGGTTGGGATATTCATGATTTATCAAGTCAGTGATAACAAAGTTCATCACAAGAACAACAACAAAAAAATTTGATAACTGTATGCAGTATGATAAAAATAATTACGATAGATTGGCACCTGAATTGGAAACTCTGAGCAGACAAGTGCCCCGCTGATGGAACTCAGCTTCTCAATAGCAGGACCAACCTTTGGTAACTGTGCCACATCCCTAGAGCCATAGTGCAGAGGGCCATAACAGTGGCCTCGGGCTATGTTGTGGAGGGGTCTGCTCTCTATACTAACGGCCTGGCAGTTGTGCCCACAGTTAATTTTAAACTTTGTTTTTGTTGTTTTCTCCATCTTAAGGCACCGTCACAGCCTCCTTCCTACATTAACAGCAGCTGCCTCACCCTATGGGACTGCGAAAGGCACCCATTGGCCTTTCCACCTGCATAGCCTTCTGGCCATCTTTAATTAGACAGGGTTGTCCAAGCTGGCCTTTTGAATGGCTAATGCCAGCTGAATCATGCCAGTGTGCAGACCTCAAAGACCAGCAGATTTGAGACATGAAAATGGTCCTGACTACTGGTGAAACCTTAAGGTGATGTTTTTCTATCCTATGTGTTCAAAAATCCAAAAGTACCTGTTAATTATTTTTGGGAAATGCAAATACTATATTTATAGGGCTGAAGTTCCAAATGGTGAAATCTTTTTACAGACTGAACATTAACCAAGCGAAGTTAGTCCTAAAAAAAACAGCCTTTTAAAACTCCAATCATATATAATTGACAGCTATTTTACACAGGTAGAAATAACAACAATTGCACATTTGTTTATTGACCTTTGCCACTTTGTAATCCCATCATTCAGATTTAGATTTGAACAAAATGCAGTCTCTAGGAGTTATAACGTGAAAGTACACTAATGGAAGAAACATTAAACAATCATATATGTTAGCAATACAAATGGACTGATGTACAAATTGCACATGCCAAAAGTTTTCAGGCTAGCAAATAGCTGATCACCTTCGCTCATGATTATCCTGGCAATATCTTGTCACATTGTGCATTGTCAGCTCTCCAATTATACCTCATTCAAAATCATATTTCAAAATTGGTCAAATTGGTCACCTTAAATAAATCTTTCCGATCAGGAATTTTGTGAAGAAATAGTGGTGTATGGGCCACATGACTTGTCGTGAGGAAGAGGTATTGCCAACTTTACCAATTAATCTCTCTCGATTAAAATGTGAAAAATTAAAAGTATGCACTCTTATTCCTTCAGATAGTGAATTATTGCTGTAAACCTTTAAAAAGCCAAACTTTAAAGTATTATTTATTTATCTTACTTTTCTGTCTCATTGAACAGTGCAGGACAGAAAGAGACCATTTGGCCAAGCAAATCTATTAGGGTTTTACAAAAAGCAATACAGTTTGACCCACTTGCCTGCTATTCCCCATAAAATCTAGCCGGATAGTGACATGTGTAAAGCATAAAATATTTCATCCCTATTATTTCTGAAGATGGTTTCCATTAGACTTCAGGCATCACACTTCAATTTTTCTCTTGGGCTCACTGGCATTATGATTGTGTGTGGTCAAGAACTGAACCTGATGTGATGTTGGCTATGCCCTTAAGTAGAAACAAAGGGGGAAAAGTTGTTTTCTTTTTCAAATTGCACAAAAGAATTGCTGAAATATACAGGCTAATTGGTCATGTAGTCATGTTATTATATGTAATTACTTCCAGCTCTTAAAAAATGCATACTTTGCCAAAAAATTTGTTTTATCAATACTTTATTCTGCTTATAATTATACTTTTGTACAATAAACTGCCAACAGTTGGAGGAGAAACACTCGTAAAGACTTGTTGGAATCAGAGAACTGTTTCCATGGTATAATTTTGATTAGATTTGAAGGAGAGTGTTGCACTTTCTATTTTTGTTGTCCTTTTCAAAAATCCATGCATGTATTTGCTCAGCTTTTCCCTCTACCTATTAACCCAAACTTTATTCTCCTTTTTATTTCTTTTCCGGTTCTTGATTCAACAGTAAAATCACTCAGACCAATTCACCTTTCACAATTCTTCCTCTGGTTATTTCTCTATATTTAAATTTCATCAATCAATAAGGTGCATCAATTGTCTTGCGATTCATTCCCTCAGGTTCCAGTAAGCCTGCTGCCCTTACTGTGGTATTACCAACTCACACTTCCAGGAACTTTGCGGTCAGAACCTTTTGAGCTGGAGAATGCAGGAACTGGTCTAACAGATGTAGCTGACTAAGATGCCCTGCTCTGACAAACTATGTTTCCAAATACATTCAGTGTCCTTAGACTTCTGCGCCACTTCAATTTCTATGCAAAAATAATAAAATTCCACGACGTGGGAGTGCTGATTCAGTGGGAGATTTTCTTTTGTGTACTGTGGAAACAACCACTATTAATTTTATGGTTTGCTGCCACTATCCTCTCTCCTTGACTGTGTATAAGTGCTTACTTTGTTTACAGTGGTGGCAATGACCCAGCAATGAGTCTTTATGAGGAAAGGCTCTTGTCTTAAACATGACAAAAGTTTATTCAATAATAGCAATCAGACAAAAATTACGTTAATAAGTTAGACATTGTTTTCAAGACTGTTGAGAGACCCAAGGATATAAGCCTCTATCTACAAGATCCTCAGAAGTTCTGACTTTCCCGATCTAAATCTCTTTGATTTCATCAGGTTGTGTGGAGCTTAATGCAGTCTCTAATGTTTTAGAACCATTACCTTATACAATAGATTTGTCTAGTGTTTTAGAACTCCATTTAATACTTCTTTCAAAATATCACCTTAATTTATCGCGAAAGCTTTTTAAAAGAAAAAAAAAACAAAGCTGTGAGAAATTCCCATTTACAAATCTTAGTTCTGATTGTCAAGCCTTCTGTTCTCGATTCCTATATGCAAATTTACAATAGAGGCTACACTTGTAGTCATATCCTCCTGCTAGTAGTGGTGTTTTATGACCCTGGTTTCATGACTTCTAGATCCTTAGCTTATACTGCACAGAACCTCCTCTGCTCCAACCAAGTCTACTTCAGCCCTTTGCGAATTACCATCAGTTTTGTTGCTTCACTGAGAAAAGTGAAGTAAAACCATTACATTAAAATAAGGAAATTTGAAGCATGTTTAAAATGTTTAAAATGAGGACTGAATTAGTGTTATCCACCCTCTGATTAAACCAGAATTTCTAATGTTGTTTCACCTGAAGACAATTCACTGGTATAACAGATACTCTGAAAAATATTGTGCCCAGCGATATTACTGATGAGTGACAGCAAACATTGTTCAGATAGTGTGCATGATTATGACAATCAGCAGGGAAAACATTTTAAACTGGGAGAGAAGTTGCATTTATTTCCATTCCAATTAAATGTGCCAACTCCAATCAAATGTATTTGTGAAAGTTTCATCCTGTAATTGGGGTGGCACAGTGACTCAGTGATTAGTACAGCTGCCTCACATTACCAGAGACACAGGTTCGACTCCAGCCTCAGGTGACTGTTTGTGTGGAGATTGTACATTTTCCCTGTGTCTGCGTAGATTTCCTCCAGGTGCTCCAGTTTCCTCCCACAGTCCAAAGATACGCAAGTTAGGTGAATTGGCCAAGCTAAATTGCACACAGAGTCCAGGGATGTACAGGCTAGGTGGATTAACCATGGGAAATGTGGGTTTACAGGGCTGGGATGGGGCTCGGTGGGATGCTCTTTGAAGGGTCTTTGTGGACTCATTTGGCCAACTGCTCCGCTTCCACACTGTGGGGACTCTATGACAACCCTTTCATTATCATAGAATCCCTACAGTGTGGAAACAGGCCCTTCGGCCCAACAAGTCCACACTAACCCACACAGCATCCCACCCAGACCCATCCCCCTATAACCCACCTAATCTATACATCTCTGACAATTATGGGCAATTTAGCATGGCTAATCCACCTACGCTACACATCTTTGGACTGTGGAAGGAAACCGGAGCATCCAGAGGAAACGCACGCAGACACAGGAAGAATGTGCAAACTCCACACAGACAGTCGCCCGAGAGTGGAATCAAACCCAGGTCCCTGGCGCTGTGAGGCAGCAGTGCTAACCACTGAGCCACTGTGCCTTTCCTTCAAATCTAGTCAAAAAGACTTTTTGCCAGTTACCAGTGTTTTTGAAACTAATAGACAAGGGAATTCAACAAAAATTAAAATTAAAAGACATAGGTTTTTAAGATGGCATTTTGACTTCTGCATTACCTGCTGCAGGGTTGAGAAAGTTGAGCTTTTAATTCCTGAAATCTCCCAGCGCAATACCAGGCACATGGAAACCAAAACACCTTACATACCAGACATGAGCACAGATGGCTAGATACATGTGTTGAGTTATAAAATGATTTTTTTAATCCCAATTAATTCCAGAAATGCAAAATAACTAGTGCAGCCTTAGTTTTCCGACAATCGTTTTGAGACACTGTTGAGTGACAAAACACAATTCAGGTTTCAGGTGGTCGAGCTTGCACAAGTAAGTTGTTGGGTCTGAAAAAAATAACTCTGCCTTTCTCTCTCCACAGATGCTGCAAGACCTGCTGAGTTGCTTTTAGCGTTTTCTACTAGATTCTGATGTCCAGCATCTGCAAAAGACGGCTTTTGGGTTCGAGAGACTGTTACCTGATTTCTCACCTGCGATGCGTAAGAAAGCTGCCGCTTACGTGTCCTGAGCCATCACATCCTGGAGTTGGGCAGGACATGCCTTCCGTCTTGCCAGATTTCCATGAAAACTGTGAGCCATTCAGGTAGCCGTCCTTCTGTCGCTTAGCAGCGAGCGGGCACCCTGATGCACTCCGATGAGATGCATACTTCCCAGTCACATGACCTTGACCATCACACCCAGGTACAGGACATCTGCAGTAAGAGTACAACAGTCAGCATTCTTGTCTCACTTTGCATATTTAAAACATGAACAAGGGAACAAACAGCTCTGAATATAAGCACGTAAAAGATACGGTCTGAATAATTGTTATTGTACATATTGCTGGCCAGCTATTTGTTACCTTTCATTGTGGTTCCCAGTTGGAAGGGACCTGTGTGAACTTACTTAATCAGTCTTAATTCAGTTCCCAGTGGTTTGCCACTCCACAAATCAAAACTGCCCACAAGCTACAGTCACATTCAGCTGACTTAGAGTCATAGAGTCATACAGTACAGAAGTAAACCCTCCAGTCCAACCAGTCTGTTCCCAACATAATCCCAAACTAAAAAAGTTCCACCTGCCTACTCCTAGCCCATGTCCCTCCAAACCTTTTCTATTCATGTACTTATCCAAGTGTCTTTTAAATGTTGTAAATGTGCTCTCATTCACCACTTCCTCAGAAGATCATTCCACACATGAACCACCCACTGTGTAAAAAATTTGCCCCTCATGTCTTCTTTAAATCTCTCTCCTGTCATCTTAAAGATGTGCCCACTCATCTTGAAATCTCCCATCCCAGGGAAAGGGCAAACCATTACCCTGTCTACACCCCTCATTATTTTATAGACCTCTATTAGGTTGCTTCTCAACCTCCTACTTGTACGTGAAATGAGAGAGATCGTACTAAAGGGGAATAAGGTCATCAAGTGTGCTGAAGCACATCATTCAAAGTTATCTTTTAAATCTTTTCTGGCATATCCTAACAGGCAGATTTATATTGCTAGTGTCAAATGGTCTGAAATTTTGCTGATGTGTGAAAAATGAGGGGTGTCCTCAGAATATTTTAAAATTCTTTGCATCAAATGCAATTCCCATTGGTGTGGAGTCACAGTGCTGTGAGATTCCCTGCTCCAGGTGCTCTTCCATTCCAGGTTTAGCTATGACTATAGGAGAATTTGCTATCTAGGATCACAGAAGCATAGAGACTCAGAGCAGGAGTGGGCCATGCAGTCCTTTGAGCCTGTTCTGTCACTCAATATGATCATGGCTGATCCTCTGTCTTAATGTCATACTCCCACTTTCTCCCTGTAGCCCTTGATGCATTTAAAATTTAAATAAATCACCTATCTCTTTCCTGAATATATCCAGTGACTTGGCCAGATTCTTTGGTACAGCCACACTTCCCAATATATCACTATTTAAGTGATTGTCTTCCTTTCTACTTTTCACCAAAACGTATAACCTCACATTTAGCCAGGTTGTATTGCACCTAGCATATGTTTGCCCCACTCAGTTACCTTGACTAACTGCATTAAAACATCCTTGCATCCCCTCACGACTCCTAATCCCATCCAGTTTCGTGTCCTCAGCAAACTTGGAAATGTTGCAGTTGGTTCCCTCATCCAGGTCGTTAATATATTTTGTAAATGGCTGGGGCCCAGGCACTGATCCTTGCAATATTCCAAATGTCACTATTTGCTACTTGGAAAAAGACCAATTTATTCCCTCTGTTTCCTATCTGTCAACCAATTCCTGATCCATGCCAATATTACCTCTTGTCCCATATGCTTTAGCTTTGCCCATTAATTTCTTACGAGGGACCTTATCAAATTACTTCTGAAAATCCAAATGCATCACATTCCTGGTTCTCCCTTATCTATTTCATTAGTTACATCCTCAAAAAGAACTCCAGCAGATTTTTAAAGTATGATTTGCTTTTCATACTCCCATGCTGGCTTTGTCCAATTCTGACAACGCTTTCCAATTTTTCCATCTTTTATAATAGGCTCTAGCATTTTCCCCATTACCGACATTAGGCTAACTGGCCTGTAATTCGCCGTGTTTTTTCTCTCCCTCCTTTTTTAAATTGTGGGGTTACACCTGCCACCATCCAAGGTGTAGGAACTACTCCAGGGTCTACAGAAGTTTAGAAAATGACCACTAATGCATCCAATATTTCCAGGTGAACTTACTTTCGTACTTTGGAATGTGGATTATCAGGTCGTTGTGATTTGTCAACCTTTAAGCCCATTAAAACTCCCAGCACCATTTTCTTAGTAAGACTGATTTCCTTCAATTTCACCCTCTCACAAGACCCTTGGATCACTAATATTCCTGGGCATTACTTCTGCCCTCTTTTGTGAAGGCAGAACCAAAGTATTTGTTCAAGATAACAAAGTACTGAGGTATACCGCATGCTAGTGTTGATGTGAATTTGAAATTGCCTTAAATTAGCACCAAATGTATTGTTTCATTGAACAGTCATTGGTATGTTTGATGGTTTGATGCTGATGATGATGAATGGCAAGCCACTATCACAGAGGAAAGCTGTACTCACTTGATGGGTTCCTGATCTTCTTTGTCATCTTTGCTTTGTGCAATTTTGATTCCACTTTTCTTTGCTCGGGGACAGCCTGAAAGACTACAGAAATAAATGTATCATTAGCTACTTAATTCAAAATGCAGTTTCTCTGTCAGCATTTTTCAATAATATTAAAGCTTGTGTTACAAATATTTGTGCAAGCATGGCACCAATCACAAGTTTTCTTTTACAGTTTTGCGTTTCTCTGGTCCTCTTCTGGAGTTGACTTGTCACTGGAGCATAATTCATAATAAAGCTGCCAATCCCCTCTCATCCACCGCCCAGATGTCCATTACTCATGTGTGAGTTTTTGTGAGTTTTGACAGTGTTTTCCAGCAGGTTACCTGAGTGATACAGGTATCACTTGATCCTGCTCTCACCTGCAATTCATAGCTGCACTTCTAGAAGTAATTTGTCTCTCACCCAGATTACTGTCATGAGGTGTAGCATGCCAACCAGCAGAAAACCGTAAACCTATTGGAGACTGGGGATTCAACCTGGGACATCTTGCAGAATGAAGTCTTAAAGTACACATGTAGGTTTCTCTCATTGACTCAGTTGCCATGAGTTGCATTTTGGAAGGTGAGGGATTTGCACAGATGACTTTATCGTTATTTATCATTTTTTGAAATATAAAAAAATGTAATTATTATGCTTTGATTATCATGTCAACCGATTAGTTTTGCCTGAGACAGCCACCTCTCACAAACCTTAGTCTCTGAGGACTCATTTCGGGCAAATCTATTGAATTTCTTTCAACAAACGTAACCATTGACTGCATTCATTGTGCATGCAACTCCAGTGAAAATTGCCGGCTGGAAGTTGATGGTGCAGGACAGTGAGATGACAAGACCAGCAGGTGGTGCTGTAGTAAAGCAAAACTGGAAAATGTGCTGCTAAATACAATTTACTTGGAAGCGAAGCAATGGGCTCTGTGAAATGAAACATTCTGAATTCGATTGTTGTTCCCAGATACTTATCTGACCAAATGTGTACTGTTACTTTGAGCAAACTTCAATTGTTTCAGAGCTTAAAAATAATTTACTTAACTATTTTGTACGATTGGCAAATCTAAAAACCCAAAGTTACAGGCTTTTTTCTCTGATCATGAAATATTTATCTCCTTTTCTCTCATCCGGACCGTTTCCTATCTTAAATGGTACTGGGCTGAGAACAAACTCTCAAATGTCTGCAGTGTCATTTGTGATATGTCTGGGAACTGGTGCAGAAGAGCAGATCAGCTAATTTCCCTCTCTGATCTCTCCCTGGTGTGAGCAAATGACTGATTTCTGTTCAACGCCTATCCAGCATCACAAATGTGGGACTAGCACAACAATAGGTGCACATTGCTTCCTGCTACTTTACAACCGAGCATTTCACTACAATGAAAAGCTGCATAATCAGAGCTGTCGAGCTGGTCACAGTCATCAGTTCAGCATCAACGATTCACTGATTTTTTGTTTCATCTGCTTGGATGGATGAACAGGACGAGAAACCAGTGCAATTTGACGAGTTTTCTCACGGGGCCTGAAATTTATAGGATATGGTCAACAGCCTGCCAATGCGGGTGGGAAACTGGCACAACCCTCTCTCAGCCTCAGGCTAATGTGAGAGAGCTCGTTCTATGAAATGCCTTTCGAGGTCAAACTCCAATTTACCATGCAAACGTTGTTGGGCTTGAGGTTTGAGGTGAAAGCCAAGGTCAGGGACTCCCTCTGTGGCGGGCTTCTGTTCAACTGGCTCGGTTCAGACCTGGTACAGCTCATTTCTGAGGGGTGGGGCTGGGAGGAGTTAGCATTTATTTTGGACATCATTGCACCTCTCCACTATCAGTGTGTGTCGAGTTGCAGCAAGGGGATTTGGAGTGAAAAAAGTCAACACTGCAGATACACTCAGATAGCACTTTCACCCACCCACCTTTTCCAATGAAATGCTTTCAATGGAATGCTGCAAACTTTGATTCAGTCACCAACAAATTCAAAAACAGCCATTTCAACTTGAATGCGAGTGAGGTGCAATTGAGCTGAATCTATTGGCTTGTAAGACTATTATATTTTCCAAAACAAAAATAGAGATTGCTGGTAAAGCTCAGCAGGTCTGACAGCATATGTGGAGAGAAATCAGAGTTAACGTTTCGGGTCGAGTGACCCTTCCTTAGAACTGTTTAATCACCAAATGTTAATGATTCTGAACTGTGCACAGGAACCTTCAATTAGAATTTTTCAAATACATTAGATAACTAAAATATATATAGGGGAGATGCTTCACAATTAGAGCAGCTTTTGTACTGTTTATCATATATTGTCAATGTATTTAACCTGAGCAGGAGACTTACATTTAAAAGACATTGTTGCACAAATAACATTTTATTTCTCAACAATAAAAATATTTCAAAAGTAAATTATTTCCAAATAAAATTACGCAGAACTTATGCCAAACAATAATAACCATTTAGTTGTGCTATATAAAAAAGTAAATTAAATATATATGTATCTAAAACATATTTTTGCTAGTTCAATGTTCTAATGAAATCTAAAAAAATGCAAGCAGTGATTGCTTCAGCTTTACTTTTTGTTGTTATTTCTCTTTTTCTTTTTCTTAAGTGCCATGTGACATGCTTCTTGTCAAAGTGAATACATAGTTTGAAAGCCACTGCCAAACCTTTACAATGCCAGAGGTACACAATGTAGGCTATATCGGCTAGACTAGACTTTTCCTCTTTCTCTTCTCTCCTCCTCCTGGAGACATAGCTGACTTATTCTAAATCTCCATATGACAACATGATTAAGATCAGAATTCACCAAGTCCATGTGGTGAAACCTCAAACAGATCGCGTGGAGAAACCCCATTATTATAACGGAACTAGTATTGGAGCTTCAATACCTCAAAATGTGATGCCTGAACTGGATGTTTCAGTCAGCAAATTTTGCATTAAGTCATAATGGCACAAATTGTTTCAAATAGATGTTACAATTCTGTTTCATTATTCATTTACTAGGTAGGGTTTATGGTGCAGTGCAGGTGTCCCTGCCTTTGGGTCAGAATTTCTGGGTCAAGTCATTTGTTGGTTACAGAAGGAATGTTCTTGAACAGATCAAATAGGTTGATAATTAGCCCTACAACCACTTCCCCATACAATTCCCCAAGTGGGGTGGGGGTGGGAGCAGAGAAATAAGATATCATTAAAGAAAAAATTATTGTGCACCTTAAACATACAGAACAACATTGTTATTTAAGTGTTTAAAGCCCATACAAACAAACTATACAGCCATGTCACAATTACTAACAAAATCTACAATTATTCCCAGTCAAAAGAAAGCTATTTTGATTATGGAAGAAGGAAGGATGCAGCAGAATAGTCTATAAAAGGCAGCATTAGTGAAGTCATATGAAATTGTAGGTGAGGCAAGATCAAAGATAGGGTAACATTACAATGGCATAATTTCTCCAACCTGTGCTCCCTTCCAGATGTCTCTGCTGGGACTATAGTATTTGTGAGTATAACTGTAAAATATGTTGAAAAGAGTACCCTGAGCATCTCAATGCTGTTTGATGGAATCAAAATGACAGGGAAATCAAAGAGAAAATAAAGAAAGACCCATTGGATCATTTGAACCGGACGTAGTGAACATAAAAGCATTAATAATGTTTGCAACAAGGAAAAGAAAACCAAAGTTAAATATATGATTGGACAATGAAACTATAGAAATTGGATGATATTTCTGGTCCAACATCAAAAATAAAAATCAGCAATTTGGTATACTGAGTGCAACTGAAAAGAAAATGACAGGATGAAACTGAAGACATCTGATTATGAGTCAAATTAAAATACTCTAAATTGGTATAACTCAGGTTTAGGATGTGCATGGAATTATATTTCATGAAGGCTTCCGTGTTAAGGGGCAGACTGACAGAGCGAAACTTACCTTCACGGAAAAAAGAACTGAAAGTGGCCAGTGCAGTACTTTAAATGCTGCTCGACATAAATAATGTAAATATAAATAAGTTATTTGAATTGGATGGAAAATCTAAAATTAACAAGCTCTGAATGAGAAGTGAGATGTGCTAAAAATATGTGGCCCTTTCAGAACACATTCTGATGATCTATGTCTCATAGTAGTATGTTGAGGAATACTTTTAAGCTCTTTACAATGTCTGTGCAATAAATAATTGTTTTTTAAGAATATTTTCAAGGATATTTTTTAGAGTTTTCATCAAGTACAAAACTTTACTTGCATAACAATAAACACTGGTCCACATGTGGCCTTACTGACCTTCAACCTGGAAGCAGTACTAACAGGAAGGAAGTTAAAAAAGAAGCTGTGTGGTTGGCAAGCATACAGGAGAGTTTTGAATGACTGAGTTGGAGGGTGAAGGCAGTCAGTGCATTGAAGCAAGCAAACAGAAAGAAGAACACAAAGAATTTCCTTTCGCAGAGAGCAGTTGAGGTGGAATTACTGAACATTTTTAAGTCAGAGGTAAGTATATTCTTGACTAACAAGGGAGTCAAAGTTTGGTTGATAGGCGGGAAACACAGAATCATTGCAGTGGAGAAGGAGCCCATTCATTCCTCCCATTCTCAATGCATTTATGAATAGGAACAGTTTCTCTCCATCTCCTTTGTCCAGACTGCTCATGAGTTTGAAAACTTCAATTAAGTCTCCTCTTAGCCTTCTCTTCTCCAAGGTAAACAGTCCTAGCTTTACTAACCTATCTTTATAAATGAGATTTTTCATCTTTGGAACCTTCTCAATGTCCTCTTCCGCACTCTCTTAAATTACTGAATGGTACAGCAGGCTTGGGGAGCCTGCTCATATTTGTAATTTTACATGCATGCTTGTGAGGAGAGTTCTTGTGAGGAGAGGAAGCAAATTTTTATCAGGAAGAGGTCAGATTTGTAGTTTGACAGAGGAGCACACAGAGTTCCTGGAGGTTTTGTTGGAGCTGGGTAAAGAAAGGGTCTTAAACCTGGAAAGTTGTGTTTGCTCAGATTTGAAAGAGTTGGGTATTTTCCAAGAAGTCGTAAAGCTGGGAGCCATGGTGTAATTGGCTAAAGGAACACTGGAAAGCCATACCATCAAGGATGTTGTGAATGCTTCTGTTTGCTTAACACCTAACTTTATTGTATCAACTTTTTAAAAGTGAAATTTAACTTTTTACTTGATGTATAATTTGTCTGTTAATTCATGTATGATTTGAGATGGTACTGGTTCATGTTGAAATAAAGCCTCCAGAAAGTGCAAAATAATTGGGAATTTCATTAACCTGGGCATCATTCAATAGATCTGGTATTTTGGATCACGGTTGCTCCACAGAGATCACAGCAATGCTCAGAGTAAAACCATGGGGCTGTTTTTTAGTTCTCTCATGGGACCTGATAACCAGCATTTATTGCCCATACCTAGTTAAGAAGGTGGTGGTGAGCTTCCTCCTGAACCATTACAGTCCATGTGTCAAGACAAAATTGTCATCTTCGACGTACTGTATTACTGAAGAATCTGTGTTGGGCCTAAGCTTCAGATGGGGAGTCGTGACAATCGATCCTATAGCTACTGAATGAGTAGTGGGACGTGGCTGGAAAAATGGGCATTGCTGTGTCCGGGGGTTGGGAGATTTATTTGTAACAAATCAACAAAAACTTTTTATTTATTAATTTCAAGTTACATTTGCAAATGCAGTCTCTGATAATTGTGCCATTATATCTACCTAAAGGAGTAAACACTAAAACAAACTTTAACACAAATGCAGTGGTCTTTCCCTAGCACCATCACCAGCTCCCAGGCAACTACTCTACAGCCATTAAGCAGCCAACTGGTCATTATTTAAGTGGAGGTGAAATTTAGTTTTAGAAATTAGTGCATTCACAGGATCAGGGTGTCGCAGGCAAGGCCACCATTTATCGTCCATCTTTCATTACCTTGCGGAGTGGGGGAATGGGGAGTAATGACCTAGAGGTATTATCACTGGACTGTCAATCCAGAGACCAAGATAATGTTCTGGGTTCAACTCCTGCCATGGCAGATGGTGGAATTTGAATTCAATAAAACATCTGGAATTAAGAATCTAGTGATGACCATGTATCCATTGTTGATTGTCGGAAAAACGCATCTGGTTCACTAATATCGTGTAGGGAAGGAAGCTGTCATCCTCATCTGGTCTGACCTACAAGTGACTCCAGACCCACAGCAATGTGGTTGATTCTCAACTGCCCTCTGGGTACCTGGGATTGGCAATAAATGCTGGCCTCGCCAGCAACACCTTCATCCCGCGAATGAATAAAGAGAAAGAAGGTAGTGGTGAACTGCCTTCTTTACACACTGCAGTCCATGTGTATGAGTGCACTTACTGCACTGTTATACAGGGAGGTCCAGAATTGTGACTGAACAACAACAACTGCTCAACAAGGATAGAACATCGGGATGAATGGATAGATACTAAGATCCGAGGATCCTTCTTTCATCATCCATCCACCTAAATATCTGTTTTTCCATATCCTCAGTACATGATGGGATCTAGCGGTGGTACCATTGTAAGACCAGCTGTTTCAATTCACTGAGAAGCTTGCTGGTCGGCTTTTAGGTGGCTAATTGGAGCCTGGTCCAGGAAGCTTTCTCCATGAAGGGGACATCTCACTCCTAACGATGTCTTTCCCCACACTGTACATGGAGCACCAAGTCTTAGCCAGAAAAGGAATGGAAGTTAAAGGAATGCACTAAATGGCATACAGGACTGTTTCCAGTTTGTTCCGTCTCTCTTCCAGCATCTAGCTGGGTTCTGTTTAACTGCTTACTTAATTATGGAACTTTGGGAAGGACACATAAAACAAATGGTAATGGATGAGTTGCACATACACTGACTGATTTTCTTTTCAGTAAATTCATAGTTCCTCTGGTGAGCCAATGAGATTTTTCTCTCCTGAAGCAAGACAGTACCAATTTTGATTTGGCAGTTTATACTGAGTTTGTCGGAAAAGCCAGAGAAGCAATAAAAGCAGTACAACTAGCCATAGCCCCTAGAGTTAGTGAAGAAAATGACGAGAGTGGGACATGGTTCTACAAGTGTCTTTGCAAAAAATTGTCCACCTGTTGATATTGTTAGGGGAATGGATTGTGCTCAGCTGTGATACCTTCACAGCAAAATACTTTGAGACAACAGGCATTTGTTAGTCATACTCGGAGGGAAACAGGTGAAATGAATCAATACGCTTAGCAAGAGAAGAGAAAATTGACAATAAAGTTGAAGAAAACTTTCTGTTTTGCAGAGTAAAGTCAGAGCAGAAAGTCCAATGAATACGTCCTCTTTTTCTCCTCATTACAGCATCACCTTTGTAAACAATGGCTCCTTGTGACAGCTTCTTTGATTGCTAATCACCTCATAGGCTGACTGTATCAATACAGGAAGATGGAGCACAGCGCTATTTTTACGTTCTGCCAATTTATTTGCAAATATATTAGCAGCTAAGTATTATTGCTGAGTTTGAGAGAATACAGTAAATACAAGGCTGTATTTATTTGCAGAAGCTACTGCAACTGCTGATGACCCGAGAAATGGGGAAGTGAGTTCTAGACCGCGTTACTAGATAGGAGTGCTACATTTCACTCTCCATAATAGCCACAGGGAGATCAATGCTTGACAGGTTGCTAATCAAGTTTCAAATAATTCAGCAATTCCTCCGTTTCGCCCCCTTACATCCATGACTTGTGTTATGGCTATTAATTAGTTTTTAAAGATTTGTCTTTTTTTGTTGTAAGAGACTGATATTTAATAAGGGCACACAAAGCCTGATAGAAGTGCTGAAGGATGATTGGTGACAGTGGAAGAGACCTGATCAGCATTTAGAATACCCTTTTGAGAAAACATGCCGCACTCTGTGCTACTTGTGCTCTAAAGATCCTTGATAGGTTACAGTGACCTGCTCCAGATTCGTGGCTGTAAGCATAAATATGCAACTGATGCGACCAAATGATTAGAATGGTAATCACCATTATTACCCAAGTAAATATTATAAATATCTCCAAGGTTCACCAGAAAGAATAGAAATTATTACCCAGACTGACAGCCAACTGTTAGCATCTTAAAGCTGTGCAACGCATTGGAAAAGCAGCAGTCATGCCGTATGTATCTGCCTGCATTTGTGCCAACATTTTTCCTCCCTACTTTCCTTGACTCTTGCAAGAGATTCGAAAGGGCCTAACGTGCATTTGCCTCCTCTATCAAAACCCACTGTTCCATTAAAATCTTGCCCTTTACTGTGGCTCCTGATAATTCTGTATTTTCACTTCAAGGAAGTAGACCTCCCTAGGTTTATGCAGAGGAGATGGACCTGAACAAATGCCCTGCACAATTGATAGAAGCTGTGAACAATAACCAAGGAACCATCATGATATTTGTTGCTAGATTCAAGTGATACATAAAATTGAGGCAGCTTGTCTAAAGTAATAAATGAATTTCAAGGAATTAACTTCAGGTTCTGGCCAATGGGCTAAAGACTGAACAGAAACCAAAAAATGCTGGAAATCCGTTGAGAGAGAGCAAGCTACCATTTTGAGTTCAGAAGAGTCATCTAGACTCTAAATGTTAACTTAGCTTGCTCTCTTTCCACGGATGCTGTCTGACCTGCTGTGCTTTCCTGCATTGTTTGTTTTCAGTACAGTTTTCAGCATCTGCAGTAATTTGCTCTTACATTGAGCTAAAGACTGAAAATGGACATCTTTTGGATTAATGGTCCTGTATTTGTTGAAATGAAAATACTTACATTTTATACACTATAATAAAATATCCTTAGACAAATTAAACCTATAGCCATTGAATGCATTCCTGAATGGCTGCAAGTTGGCTTTTGATTTAAATCATTTGTGTAAATACTGAGAAAAGTATACTATAAACATGCTTAATAAAACTGACGTTTTCCCAGCCACCATTAGTTCTGAGGAAGGGTCACCGGTCCGGAAACGTTAACTTTGTTTTCTCCTTCACTGATGCTGCCAGACCTGCTGAGCTTTTCCAGCAACTTTGTTTTTGTCCATGTTTAATAGTGGGTTCACTTTACCCAGTGAGAATATTAAATTGTAAAGATGAACTGTTAATAGTCAAAGTCGACTTACCTAGTTAAAGAGCATTAGCTGAGCTTTTCTGCCTGCCAGGCCAGTTACAATTTCTGGCTAAACGAGGTGGGAGGATGCCTTGTGCAACAGAAATAATCCTTTCCATCTTATATCTGGTGCACCACTGAATTTTTTAGAACATTAATTCTGGTTGTTCTGTTCTCTTCTCATTGATTCAAAAGTTTATGTTCTATTTTTATGTCATTATTTGACCAGACCGTCTGAGCTTCTTATGGTTTCGGATGGAGTTATTTTCTGTGCCAAACTCCTCCTTTAAAAAGAAATTCTGCCCTTGTGATTAAATCACAGTTGTGACTAATGAAAGGCTTTATTTTTGAGCTCTTCCTTTTTGATGTTTTGTACATATATTACAATGGAAATCTCATTTACTAACTGGAAATGAGACAACTTAGAACATTACTCTGATTTTCACATGTAAGAGATACTGCATTTGTAACAATGGCCTGACAGCACATAAAAAACACACAATTTGTCACAGCCTATTCTTTAGATAGCAGGACATAAAATAAGAGACCAATGTTTACTGGAAGCAGGTCGCTCAGGTAAGAAGTTTATACATATTCGTGCAGGCGTATCTCACTGATTTTTTTTGTAGGGCAAATTTCTCACAATTATGAAGGTTTGGATTGATATGTGAGTTGCTTTTGAATATTTCCAGATGTCAACACACTTACTGTGTCTGTAACAGCTTCCAGTTGAGATAAGTACCATTTTAAAAGGCTGTAGGAATAATATAACATTTAGCGTAGAATTTCAAATGGACCAGCTTCGACATGGCTTTCAAAAGTGTTTATCACTCTGTAGTTTCAATACTCTCAGAATCTTAAATGTTTCCATCCAGACAATTCCATGCTTAACTTAATTGATAACTAATGCTGTGTTCACATTTTACTCCAAGGGCAGGTGACTCTTGGAGCATTCTGGATCCAACCAAAATAAATCTGCAGACTATCAATTATTCTGGGGATGGCAGAACCAGGGCAGTCTGTTGTTTACACAATTAATTGTAAAAACAAAGTGCTTAGAAATTGGAAGTAGTCTTAACCTGTCACTACAAACAATATGTATTTTTGGTTTCAGTAGTCAAGTCAGACAGCACTGTTTAAATCGACAAGGAGCAGGAAATCGCATAGCATTTACATCAGACAATCAGTTGCTTAGCAACAAATAGGCTTCCGCTATGTTAATATTAATCAATCTATATGACTAAAATAGGCAGCAGGTGTTTGCAAGGGTTTCTTTGGCAATTCGACATTCATCTCTGACTTAGGAAGTACCGGTATGAAGGTATGAAGGTCTTCAGAGATTTTTATTCACAACACATTTGCAGGGAAAAGAAAGTTCTACCTCGCAGATGTGGAAGTTTATTCGTTGTCACGAATCAACACCTCTGAAGTATAATCGCATTACCATTCCAATAGTTAATCATAAGATCATACAGCACTAAAGGAGCCATTCATCTCACTCTGTCTATGTCGTCTTTTGGAAAGAGACAACCCAACTAGCCATGCACTTCTATATTTTTTTCTCCTCAGAGCTCCAAACATTGCTTTCTAAGTAGCGATCTAATTGCCTTTGCAAAGTGACCATTCAAATCTTTTTCCATCACTCTTTCAGCCAATGTATTTAAAGCCATAATTGTAGTGATTGTAATGAGATCAGCCAGGTGGACCTCACAGACTATGAGTTTCCTGATTGGGGCTCATAATCTGATCCAATCAGGGAGTCCTGGCTGACAGATATAAACAGGCTGTCAGAGGTTCTGTTCTCTTTGAGAGCTGGCTCTGCGGGAGCTGGATCAGTGTCAAGGACTCTCCATATGTAAATAAAAGGTAATTTGGTGATGGGATGCCAGCCTCTGTGGAGTTATTTCAATAACAATTCATTAATACTGCCAAAAACACATGTCTTCTCAAGAACTTTAACACTTGAAGAGGTATTATGAAAAGCAGCTAACTGAAATAATGCATTTTTTCATGGAGATATTAATAAGAAAACTCAATGTTAACAAGTGAAAATGACTGTTACCCTCATTCCTGTCTGCTTAAACTATTTAGAAAAGTGTTCACTGATGGGAACATTATCAAAAAAACTACAAAACACAGGTGTACAACGTGAGAGGTGTGCTGTTGAGGTCTGCAGCACAGAGGACTGTGGGAGGAAACCCGAGCACCCAGAGGAAACCCATGCAGATGGGGGAGAATGTGTAGTCTCCACACAGGTGGATTGGCGATGCTAAGTTACCCATTATGTCCAGGGATGTGCAGGCTAAGTGAATTAACTAAGGGAAATGTAGGGATAGGGTAGAGGTGTTGGTCTGGGTGGGATGCTTTTTGGAGGGTCAGTGTGGATTTAGTAGGTTGAACGGTCTGCTCCCACACTGTAGGGGTTCAGTGATTCTGTGATTAGTGAACTGTACGTATTTATCACAATGTTGCAGCAACATTACTCACACATCATTAATCACAATATTCCCATTACCTGCTATCAATCTGGCCTACCCTGTATATGATTATACAGCAATGTGTTTGACCTTAACTGTTCTCTGAAATAGACTAGCAAGCAACCTAATTGTACAAACCTGCTGCAAAAAGTTGAGCAGACTGATTACTTAGCTGTGAGCTAGGCACTGGAAACAACATAGGTATATCCTGCCTAATCAATTCTGAAATGCCTTCCTTAGTAATACATGCAGGCTTGTAATAAAATTGGGAGAACTCTCCCATAGACTAATCAAGCAAAACCTTGATATACTCACCAAATCATAGCTTACAGATAATGTCCTAGAATCCTCAATCACCATCACCACCAAGTTGGTGATAATGCAATGATAAAATAGTCAGGACGAAGATTTAAATATCGACATTTGATCCCTTGAAGCCTCATTGTATTGGGTCTAGTGTGGACAATGGCATCCCTCTGTTGATCACCTACTACAATCCTGAACTAATCAGTAACATCATGTTAAAAAAGCATTGAGGGTGGTTAGGGCATTGAAAGTGTTCTGTTGGGATGCTAAACGCCAATACTCAAACCGAATCTAGCACTATTCCTGAGCAATCTGGCCAAGTCCTGAGTAACATATTTGTCTGGCTGGGCATGCGGCAGATGTTGAGGGAACCAACAAGTGGGAATAAACACACTTAACCTAATCCTCACCAATCTACCTGCCAAGAAACCATGTTTCCATAACAGTGCTGGTAGGAATGTCTATGTACAATTCCAGCATAGACAAATAGAATAGATTTTAGTTAAATCTAGCAACTTAATACTTGGCATCCATGAGGCCCAGTGAATTATCTCCAGCAGCAGAACTGTAGTTTAACATTCTCAATTCACCTAATGGTTTAGCTGGTTAAAGTCTTAGTTAGATGATTCATAAAGACAATTAAGGTATTGGTTTTGATTCTTGTTGTAGCTCATTTATTTGATCTTCATCCAGTGTAGTTGCAGTGTCTTTGTAGCTATCACAACACACATGGGCTTAGGAAGGAAAATCAGTCAGAGATCTTCTTCCCAATTGACACCCTGTTGGAAATGCAACTGTGAGGATGCTTTATCAAGACAGAAACTGGATTGGTTACGTTGCCCTTGATGTAATTAGCCTGCCAACACTGAGTTTTCAAATTTACACATGAAGAATGGAAAAATTAGGAATGTTATCTGCAGAGCTAACTTCAGCATGAAATTAACACCTTCATACAAAGAAGAAGAAAGGAGACTTGTAGGGATGAAAAGAGGATTTTAAAATATTGTCACATAATTGGAAGGTATATCACTTACCTCCTATGAGAAGCATAGTTTCCAGTGATATGCCCAGATCCATCACATCCAGGGGTCGGACACCTACCAGTGAAAATGTAAAGACAACGTATTGATCAGATGGATACACCTAACATCAATTGTAACATTCAGAGAATAAACACAGAGGACAAGAACTACAAGTTTGATGTTTGAATGATTTTTGTAGCCTCTAAAAGTTATATTTATAAATGAATAAAGGCAATGAAATGGCTTTTTAAAAAGAGTCAAATATAAAATAATAATAAATTGTACAAAAATTGTTAAAACTTGATGCATTAGCTAAATGCATGACAAAATAAGTATTTTATTCTCCTTTGCATTTGTAGATGTTGAAACATTTTGAAAAGAGTAATTGAAAATGTGTGAATGCCTTTTATGAAAATTGCAAATAAAATGAAAAATCATAACAAGCATTTCTGAGCTTCCAGTGTACTTAATGTTCTTAATCATCAATAATGTCACACTTAAATTGAGTGCACGGCTACAAAAATTAGAATGAAATAGGATTTCTAGTGTTCACCATCGCCCCCCACCCCACCTTGTCCAGGATTTCCCTTCCTCTCTTTGCCAGTCATTCCTATTATGTATGCTGTCTCTTCCAGAGTTGGTTGTGGAAATAGGTCAGTTCTATACATATTTATAACACAAACTCTGCAGGTGACAAAAGGGAAGCTTTGTTTGGAATTGTCAAATTTTGAGCCATAACATCACAAAAGAAAGACATGTTGTAGTTGAAATAATTGTGTTGTTGGAGTATTACAAACCAGAATGAATAAAATAAATGCAACAAATTGACACCCTTCTGAGAAATCCAATGAATTTACCAATGCTGAATTGTAGAATTCATAAAGAGACAAATAATAAAGTGCAGTACATAAACATTTTGCCACACCTACTTAAAGAAAACCAAAGTTACATAGGTCTAATATACAAAAGCCACTTTAAGACAAGCAATCAGACCAACACAGAATCAGCAAAACCAATATATTTGATTTGTGTATGAGTCTGTGCACACATTTAATTGCAGAATTCACATGTGCTAGGCCAATTATTTCTTGCAGTTTATCAAAATAATAATGGTAATGATTAAATGCAGACTTCATCCATGCATTAATACAACTTAAGTCTTACTTGAGTTCTTGTGAGCTGGTGGCCATCATACTTCGAATACTTTTGTCAGCCAAAGGACAGCCGGATAGACTGTAAGATACGCAAGGCAGCAAAGTCAACTCATGTCAATTCCATCCAAAATTTTCATACACATATATGACACAACCTGACAAATGCAGAGAAGCAATGGTTTCACTGCTGAATTGCTGATTGATTCATGCCAATGGTTAACCCTCTGAATATTTAAATAATATTTTCTTTATCATGACCCATATAGTTATGATATCTAATTGGTAAAGCACTGCACTTACTCTTTTGTTTGGATACATTTCACAATAAATAACTTCTAAAAATATTTACATTCAATATCAAATCTCTATGACACAATGGCAGTAAATTGAAGTCAACTAATAAGTGTAGCTTAATATTTTGTGTTATCTCTCAAAATATGAAGGGATATGTTTACAATTTATGTATGAAATACTGGCAATAAGAAATATTATTTCTGCACATAAAGATTCTTTTTCCACCCAAACAGCTTACTGATTAACGTACAGATTTGTGTGACAAACATGCTGCAAACTGTCAAGGAAATTCAACTGTCAAAGGGTTAACGTACAAGGTTTTTGTTTGCAATTCACTTGACAGCATTGTTCAGGTAAGCTGAAAACAATAAATTGAAAAGACAGTATCCACCATGAAAAAGGAAGTCACACCTTCTATGTGAGGCGTAATTACCCGTGACATGACCACTCCCATCACACCCTGGTGTTGGACATCTGTCACCAAACAAGAAAACAGCCAAAAATAGTAATTATGTTTTTAGAAAACTTTTGTTTTGATATTTCATTGTTTCCAGTTTAGCTTCACTGTCTGCAATGACTCACTAAGCATCCTAAGGAAAAACTTGGAAAAATAAAGCAATTACATTAATGACATTTTACTTGCTTTAATTAAATTGCATTAAGATTAAAAAACATTATCTAGCAAGAGCATTTTGGGAAATGAACATTAAAGATAACATGTTGCAGATTGAATTGCATGCTACCAAAATGCAGAGGTAAAGTGTTTATTCAGTCGAGAATTTTAGCAAACAAATTTGAAAAGAGCTGACGCTATTCTGCCTGCTTACGTTATGAGATCTTTTTTGCTGATGTCCTTGCATTGTCCATATTTAGGTTTGGGGCTTGGTATTGTGACCTCACCAGGATACCTTCGTTCTTCCAGGCTTTCCTGAAATGGATCCATGTCTTCTGGCTATAGGAAAATGAATCATTATTATTTAACTTTTATGTTTGCTTTGTGGTTTATGAACACCTGAAAATGATGACCAGTTTGGCTCTATCAGGCTTGCCTTGCGTTTTTGATAGCTGGAATATTATGAGTAAACTCTTTTAATCTACTCTGCCCCTTCCTTCTCCTAAGACTGCAATCTCCTGCAAGTCAGGGTTCTTTTTAAAATATTAGACTGATCTTGCAGAAAATTAGTGGCATGTGAGGATGCAAAGTATTGTTAATGTAAGAATCACACAGTGAATTCGGGAATTGAGAGCTGTGGCAGGATTTGCAAATTTCCAGAACTCACTAGTTGATTCATTTCATGTTGCTGTTGGCTTTGAACAAATACCATCTCCCCCTTAGTCTGCCCATTATTTTTAAGGGCTTTTCCGGGTTTGTGCATTAACTACCCATTAATCTTGCCACAAAAAGTTACATCTTATAATTAAGTGCCTGAGTACATTTTTTTTTAATGACATGATAATCACAAACGTAATGCCAATCCGTTTTTCTCGTCCAGAAAGGGAATAATTTAAAGTATTCATTCTCAACCCTGCTGGTCCTCAATTGCTGCATCAACATTTTTACTACTGCCAGTGACATCAACAGCAGGCCTGTTAGATCTAATAGGAGAACACACTTCCTCAATTGTAGTCTGAACAAGTCTAGCAGGTCCACATTGATATGGAGACTGGCTGCGGGATGCCACATTATTGGAGCATGTAAATAAAATGCTAAATGAACTCTAATGCACCGTCAGCAGAAAACATACCATCACCTACTGATAATTGATTACCGAGACACACACAAGATGATTAATCTCTTGACTTCATTAAAAATAAAAGGCACAGTATTTCCTCAGAATTTGTGCAGTCAATCTCAAAATACTCTGCATGTATTTAACGTATACAAATAGCATAGTTCTGGTGCCATTTTCTGCCAGGTTGACGTAGGTGCAAAAAAAATAGCAATACTGAAAGCTGTGTGCCCAAGTTAAATACCGTACACTCAAGTGAAGCCTAGACGATTTCTACGCAAATCAGAACACAATGCAGGACAGTATCAAATAACCATTCTTAAGTCCATTCGTATGCCAATTTTCAAAAATTACACCCCTGTATGGACGTATTTGTAAATGCAAGGATTGGTAAATCAGATGTTCATATATTGGGGACCCTCTGTATCGCTGACAATTTGTAGTACATAATAACAGTTATCCTTCAGAAATTGTGTCCCAGCATATTCTTTCTTACAACCCCTATGAATGCCAGCTGAAACTAAATGCCAAGAAATCACGACAACATTTTTTTGACATGGTCATGAATATGCAAATCTCACTGAAACCCTGTGGTGAGGGATAAAACACGGGAATACGTTCATGAAGGATCTCCACATCTAGCTCTGTCAAAGTCCAAGCAGCTGGGAGAAGACCTTTAACTAAATGTGCCAATGATGGACATCTCTTCCACTCAGAACATTTCTGAGGTCTCTGCCATTGGTAGAGTGAGATAAGGGGAATATGCGGTGAGCAACATCCCCACTGATCTGCCAAATCTCCATCCTGTGCAGTTATTTCTCCTTCTCTGTAGAGTGCTAGCACATAGCAAAGAGCCATACCTGGTACTGTAATGCTCTGACTGTGTGGAAGAGCCTAGGAGCAGTGTCTGACACTTGTCCTTTGGACTGGTCCTAGTGAAATTTGGTAAGTCTGAAGTTTCAGTTTTATTGTGGAGAAAAAACAAAAGGGAGAAAAAGCTACAGAAAGCACTTCCCAGACTCTTCAAGCTCAGAAACGTCTCGTGCATCCACCTGGATCGCTTAAAATTAGCTGCTGCGGCCCCTCATCAATCTTAGTCTCCGGGAGCACAATTGTGCTGCGAGCCGGGGAAACTCTCAGTGTCTATGCCAGTGGGCTTTCCCACTGATATTTTCAAAAAAAGAGTCAATGGAAACAAGGTGAATGGAGTCTAGCAAGCCCCAAAAAGAGGAAGCAAACTCAGTGGAAATATTTCAGTAGTGCACAAACAGCAGAATTGAATTGCAACTTACCATCTTTGCTTAAAAACGTTGCCTGTGGCATTCAAATAATGCGCAATTACAGAAAATAACATATAATATGTTTCATTTAATAATGCAACATGCTTGGAGGTAATGGACAATTGCACCTGAGCTTGATTTCTTTTGAACCCTTAGCCATGCTTTTATTGCACCCAGACTAAAATAAACTAAACGCTTTGGCAGGCTTCTTACATTAACATTAAAGCAAAGTTTTGCAGATGCTGGATATCTTGAAATAAGTACACAAAGTGCTGGAGAATCTCAGCAGGTCAGGCAGCATCTGTGGAGAGAGAAATAAAGTTAACTTTTCACGTCTGATATGACTCCTCTTCAGAACCAGCAGGGCTTGAAAAAAAATGTTAGTTTTATGCTATAGAGAAAGATGGAAGAGGAGCAAATGAAACAGATGGGAAAAGTGCCCGGAACAAAAGGCAAATGGAGTGCTCATGGTATCAGAGCAAGGAGGTAGATGAAGAGTAGGTGTTCACTTTAGGTGTTCCAGTGAAGCCCAACACAAACTAAGGAAACAATGCTTTGTTTTCCATGTTGGCATCCTGCAGCCTTTGAACTCGCCAACCAATTCAATGATTCACAGAGAGTTGTGAACGCAGCCCAGTCTATCACAAAAGCCAGCCTTCCTTCCATTGACTCCATTTATATTTCCTGCTGCCTTGGGAAAGCAGCCAACATAATCAAAGACCCCTCCCACCCTGGTTATACTCTCTTCCACCTTCTTCCATTGGGCAGTAAATACAGAAGTTTGAAAACATGTACCAACAGATTTAAGAACAACTTCTTCCCCGCTGTTACCAGAGTTAAGAATGGACCTTTCGTATATTAGAGTTGATCTTTCTCTGCACCTTCTCTGTAACATGATATTCTGCATTCTATTCTATTTCACTGATATACTTAAGTAAGGTATGATTTGTGCGGGTAGCATGCAATACAATATTTTTCATCGTATCTTGGCACATGTGATAATAATAAAGCAACATCAAAAACATATTTACAAGGATGTTGTCAGGGTTAAAGGGTTTGCGCTATAAGGAGAGACTGAATAGTCTGGGGGCTATTTTCCCTGGAGCATCAGAGGCTGAGGAGGGACCTCATAGAGGTTTATAAGATCATGAAGAGAATAGATAGGGTGAATAACCTAGGTCTTTACCCCAGGGTGGGGGAGTCCAAAACTAGATGGCATAGGTTTATGGTGAGAGGGGAAAGATTTAAAAGGGACCTAAGGGGCAACTTTTTCACACAGAGGGTGGTGCAAATAAAGAATGAGCTGCCAGAGGAAATGGTGGAGGCTTGTACGATTACAAAATTTAAAAGGCATCTGGATGGGTAAATGAATAGGAAGGATTTAGAGGGATGTGGGACAAATGCTGGCAAATGGGACTAGATTAATTTAGCATATCTGATCTGCATGGATGAGTTGGACCGAAGTGTCTGTTTCCTTGCTTTACAGCTCAATGACTTTATGGCTCTATGAACAGACCTCCATTCTGATTATGCCCTCCTCACACCTCTCCAGTGTTTTGTTTGCACAGGCTGGCTCTTAGCTTTCCATTCCTAACAGCACCATGGCTGTCCCTACATTTCAAGGACTGCTGTGGTTCAAGAAGGTAACCACCACTTTCTCCAGCTCAGCTAAGAGTGGGCAGTATATGCTAGCTGATCTAGCAATGGCTAGATCCCATGAATAAGATTTTAAAAAGCACCTTTCTTTCATTCCATTCCAATGCTGACAGTTAGCTGTCTTCTTGTTTTTAAGTCACTTTGCACTCAAGTGCCTCAAATATTTCTAGAAGCTACTGCTAATGTAGCTAAACTCTGAAATTCTAAATCATATACATTGCTAGTATTATGTTCTAAGCATAATGCTGCCTGCACACTGGCAAGTGTTGCTAAGCCTCATATCTCCTAACTCTGGATAACGCTCAATCTGGGCCACGTTCATGTTCAATCGAAAATTAAGCCAATTGCAGCAGATGTCATCATCCAGGCCAGTGAGGAATATTCAATTGCATTCCTGACTTGTGCCTTGTAGCTGGTGGACAGGCTTTGAGGAGTCAGGAGGTGAACTAATTACTGCAGAATTTCTAGCCTCTGATCTGCTGTTGTAGCCATAACATTTATATGTATTTGGTTCTGGGCTATGGTAACTGCCAATATTTTGACAATGGAGGATTCAGTGATGATAATGGTATTGAACATCGAGGGGCAGTAGTCTGCTTCTCTTTTTTTTGGACCTGGTCATTGCCTGGCACTTCAATAACACATATATATGAGCCACATTGTCAGCGCAAGCCAGCAGGTTGTTCATGTCTTGTTGTCGTTGGACATGGACTGCTTCAATATCATTTTGAGTCCCATGACCCTTCTTTAGAACAGAAGAACTGAGGAAGTGTCACTGGACTTGAAATGTTAACTCTGTTTCTCTCTGCCAGACCTGCTGAGTTTCTCCAGCACTTTCTGATTTTGTGTGTTTCAGGAAGATTATTATCCAGTTTGACATTCACAAAATTAGATCGCAGACTTAATCCCAAAACACATAATCTGCAGAAGAAGGCAAAGACTGCAATAAGATAAAAATATACTTGATACATTACAATATTTACTCCTGATATTTGCATAGCTTTATTACTGAAATATCAATATATTAAATGTTTAGTTTAAGGCCACATTCCAACCAGAATGTTCAAGTAGAAACCACAAAATTTAGACTTTCTTTAAACAGTGAGTTTATTGTCTAGGCCAGTCTAGCAGTCCTCACCCACCTAGTCCCAGCTGGTTCCCCAATACATGTCTAGACATTAATCAATCAATGGTCATCACTTATTTCCATTCTAACCTCAATGATTTGTTACATCAGCAGCATTATTGAAACTGAAAACTCTGTAGTTGCATCTACATCCAGAATTCCTTGGAGACAGAACACATGATACCTGCTGGTACATGTTGAGGCTTTCACAAACAGTGGGCTTAATGGGGCTGAAATGGTATCATCCCTCATCATCCCTCAAATTGTGTTGGGATGCATTGTAATGGTAATGTAAAATTCTGTAAGCTTTTTCTATGATTTGATTTTCTTACAGAGCTCTTTAAGGGACTGTCAATTCTAACTTGGTTTGATTTAGCCAAGTTTTATTTATTTAATGTTAGAAACTGAGAACAAATACCAACCACACAAAAAGGATTTATGACACAGAGGTAGTGTCCCTACCTCTTCAACTCCCATGGAGGCATGGCATAACACATTTGACCTGGCTGAGTGAAAAATAAATACTGGCAAGTGCAGGGGGACACGTATTCCTGGGACTAGCTCCAAGGTTAAAATTAGTCAGTATCTACAGACTAATTTAGAATAGTTTTAGACAAATCAACTTAGGGTTGATCATCTATATTTGAAATGCATTGATTGCATTTTACTTCCTCATCGAAAGTGCACCTTTGCAATTTCTGCATGAATTTCAGGAGTTTAGTTTCCACAACGTTTACTGCACATTCTGCTTTGTGTCCTTATATGCTCCACACGAGTTTTCTCCCACCCCTTTCCAGCTCATCCCATCAGCGTAACTTTTATTTATCCTTTATTACTTCTGCACTTAAAAACAACATTTTTCCTTGCATCGAGCACAAATACAGGTAGGTAAATGGAGGGACAAGAGAAGACCATAGTTCCCATCTACTTTGCACTTATCATGCCCGGTATCTATTTTATGATTAGACCATATATGTTCTCATAAAATTCAGAATTATAACCTTTTAGAAAACATCTTGTTAGAAACATGAACTTTGAATTCAGGGTTTGCAAACACTGAGCTCTGCAACAATTTTTATTATGGTCACATTTGAAAATACAGCATGCTGATTTAACGAGTTTAAAAACATACTTGAGGGCAGCTAGGCCTCATGGATTATGAGATACTTCCCACACAGACCCACACCCCCTACCCCTGTAACCATGCACTTCTCATGGCCAAAATACCTAATCTACACATCTTTGGACTGTGGGACGAAACACATGCAGATACAGAGAGAAAATGCAAAATCCATACAGACAGTCGCCCAAGGGTGGAAATGAACCCAGGATCCTGGTGATGTGAGGTAACAGTGTTAACCACTGAATCACTGTGCTCCTTTGGAGTGTCATTGCTAGTAACTGTCAGCAGTTAAACCAGGTAATTGAGTTAATAGAGATGATCTAAATTATGTACTTTCAGAGCACCTCTGATTCTAATACAGCTCAATTTTATTTTTGAAAACCTTATACAGCCTGGTACAAATTAATATATTTACTGACATGGTCATTGATAGAGCTCACAGAATATTAATTCCTTCTTGCAGCAATTTCCTGGACCAGGAGTGAATAGTTGTAATGTTCAGACTAAGAAGGAAATTCTCCAGTAGCCTTGACATAGTAGTCACATGTAGACAATTCTTTATCTCTAGTTTTAAGCAAGCAATATAACCAGGTAAAAGTTCTTGGTGGAAACAAGCCACCTTCTCGCATCTACTAAACCTGACAAGACTCAAGAGACAAGACAGAGCTGTAGGTTGCTCTTGTCTACCAAAGGAGTCAGGATCCACATTGGGACCCCTCTTCAGAAGGGTGAAGAAGGGTCCCAACCTGAAACGTCAACTTTCCTGCTCCTCCGATGCTGCCTGGCCTGCTCTGCTGTGTTCCTCCAGCTCCACACTGTCATCTCTGACTCCAGCATCGGCAGTTCTTACTATCTCTAAGGATCCACATGTTTCTCAGATGTTAAGTATCCATATCTGCACCAACTCAGCCCAGCTCACTGCTCAAAATTCATGAACAGAAAGCAGCTTCCCTGTTTTACCGAACATTGAGAAAAAGTTTATCTTCATTGGTTTGAAAGTAGATACCCAAATTCGTTATGACGTGGTCAGGGAGTTGAGGGGTGGTTGGCAGCTGGGTTATGGTGGGTTCTGTGGCTGGGGAAAGGAGGTTATGGAAGGCCTGGCAGTACACGGAATGACAGATCATTCAACATGACAAGTAAAACTAGTTAGATTGTTCTTTCCAAAAGCCAGCACAGATTAAATAGTCTTTCGATGGATTGAATAGCACCTGTCTGTCTGTTCTACAGGCAAAGTTTTCCCTTTTTTTCATGGTGGGCACAAAAAACGTTGGGGGGGATTGCAGGGTGCACATTTTCTCACGCAATGACTTTCTTTAAAGTTCAGTTCAAAGGCATGCATCGGTAAAACGCCAAACTATATTCATCAGTGGGCAGGAAGTTCTGGCCTGCCTCCCCAAAGCTGGGATCCTCCAGACCCATCATTTGAGTCTCGTCTTTGAAAGGTACATAGGTACCCTTTCTCGATCTGAACCACAGGATCATCAGTGGATCTTGCATCCTGGCCCTTGATCAACTCAGCAGATAGTACAGCAGAGACAGATGACAGCCCCAAAATCTAGTAATCATTCCAACAAGGTGTGGGGTTATCCTATTTCCCAGGGATTGAAGCAAGGGACCATCACACCTGATGAGGGCAGCGTGGTTGGAGGTATATGAGGCAGTCAGTGCACAATCATTCTGGATTGTGTTGCCACAAGAGGCTGAATGATCTGTTGCAGTCTGTTGCCAGAGTAAGTGCCCTGTATACTACACTCATTTCCCTATGACCAAGTCCTACTGTACAGGGCCATCACGCACAGACATGATGTGGATGACAGACATCTCCATCACATGCCTCTTATCTAATCTGTGTCTCTCACTACATTGCATCTACACAAATTGGGCCATGTACAACACAGTGATACTGTATCTCACATATCTGACATGACTCACACGTTAAATAAGTAGAGATATAAAACACTCAGCAGCTCACAAAACACCAACTCCTTCACCTTTCATCACAGATAGAGCAACCTATACATCACATACTTCCTCAGTAAACGCTCAAGTGGACAAGGACATCGTCACCAAAGGTCACTTCAGGATCAAAAGCTTAGATATATGTCATGCACACGCATCATCTGAAACCTCATTGAAATCCACTGATTCCATCTCTTCCAATACGCACCGGCACGTTTCATTCAGGACTCTCTCAACCACAACATCCTTCAAAACACCTTCTTCTTACTTGAAGACCACGCAGACAAGCATAGCTCTGGGTGTTCACATCTGTATCTGTGCCTGTGCTTATTAAGGCTGGCAAACTGTTTGTGGTAATGTCTCTAAATGCCTTTAGCCTCCTGCAGAGCAAGAAGTCAAAACAACCAGAAACAGTCTGTCATGTTGGGGGTGGCATCCCTGAACTCTGGGTCGTCACCACCTTCGTGGAGCAGGCTGGGCAGAAGGAGAGTTTGGTTATGTCCAGCCATCTCATGAGAAATCCTCCAAGCGGCTTCTCACACCTGTACACTAAGCATCAAAAGTTCAATACAACCTTTGGGCAGGGTGCACCTTGTGACATTAACATATTTTTATACTTTTCTAGGCACCATCAGATCTTAATCAGAGAGCTATGGATGGGGAAGAGTTGTGACCCCTGGACCCCCTCTCGCAGACCTGCCCAGCACACACCTGAGCAGGCACAGCCAGGAGCCTCAGAGGAAACGCTATCTCAAGGCATTCCTCTCCATCCTTACATTCTGGTGAGCACACCCTGACATGGGCCTGCAGCTTGAGGTGGAAGAAATGGCCAAGGTCTCCGAAACTTGAGGAGTCTGCTGGAGAACAGGCTTTTGGCCTTGAATGAGCTGGCACAGGTACGTGGACAAGCCGTGAAATATCTGGCAGATATGCACAGACTGGAGCAAAGGGAAGAGGGCTCTATCTGACGTTATGACCCTGCATTCCAGTACATTGGAAAGGCGGTGATCACAAGTGCACTACCAGGTCAATTGTATCAGCCCATACCTGCTAGGTATGGGCTGAGACCTTAAATCCATTCCTGAGGTTTGGTCTCTCTTCGGGTGCCCCATTCCCTCAATGGGAGTTGACACTGCATTCAGGAGGTGTACCAGGCTGGCAACCAAGAACTGTATCTCATGACATTCCAGGAACAGCTGTCTAAAGCTCACAGCATCAGAAAACACCCACAAACGTCACCCATGGCAAAAATAATCAGCCGGCTTTCACCAGCTCAGCTGCAGCTACCAAGATAGCACCCAGATGTGGCAGCGAAAATAGAAAGAGTAAAGAATATTCAAGTCTCTTTGGGAGCAGGGGTATCAACCTTTTGTACAGCATTGACATGCACACAAATGCATCGTAATTTTCTCTATTTCTGTGGTACCTTGCAATCTGTTGATGCGTCTATCAATTTTGAATCCACTTTAGAGTTCCTGAAGGGATAGCAATCACCCTAGATGCTCACATGCATTTCAGGTGTCACATTGAGACATGCATTGATGTTCTCAGGCATATGTTTCATCTGGAAGGGGGAAACCATTTGGGAAATGGGCATGTCAGCAACATGCTTGTTTTGAGTAAGTTGATCAGCGTGGTATGGCCCTCCACAAGCCTGTGATGAATGAATATCCCTTGCAAAGAAAGTCTTATGCCATACAGTCATAGTTCCCATAACAACCTACACTCACTGAAATAGCTCTTGTGTAAATTCACTCAAGATGAATTTGCTGGACCTGTCCTGGAATTGTACTGATGGAATGGGAAATAATTTGAGGAAATCCCCACTGAATTTGCGCAGATTGTTTTAGGCATGATTGTAAAGTGAACAATGGGAGGCCTCCCATAAAAACGATATTACATGCTAGGGTGCTTATCTGATGAGAAAAGGGTGATTAGACCAGAGATTTTCCTTGGAAGAGAAGGTATCCTGTTTTTCATTTTATTATGAATTTTATTTGATCCTCCAGTTTAGACTGAAGCTGTAAGTTACACATAGTCTTATCGACTAATATTCAGAGATGGAAATATCAATTGGATTTTACAGTGTGTTAGTAACTACCCTCTCACCTTTGAAACCTGAAGTTGGATGCAAAGTCATTTCTCTATCTCAGTCATTATGTCCAATGTGAAATGAGTCAATTCAGTTTGTACGAGGTTCTGACCCAAAGAAGGGAAGGGGGCATTCAGCTGCCAATCTTACCCAAAGAGGCCACAGGGTTAATTTGTTGTATGAGACTGTTCCTATGCGGAAAATAATGGCTGCAGTAAAACTGTGACTTCAGCCTTTTATGCCTGTTGAAGATTTATTGGTATCTATGTTTATGCAAATTTGCGATAACTATAATTAAGTTAATGTCCCTCAACCTAATTAAACTAGACAATAAAATGGAAGTAAGTACTTACCTCACTGTGTTCTCGGAGAGTCCAATATCACTTACACAGATCACCTCAGATTAATTAGAAATGAGTCAGATATCTACTGTGCAAAGATAGCAACATATACACTGCAAAACGCTTAACCTTCTCACTTTTTGGACGTGGGTCTCCAGATGTACATTTTAGTAAAGAACTAGACGCAAGAGAATAAATATCTCAGAACAGGGAGGTCATTTTTCTTCCTACAAAGACATTTTAGGCTTTTGATGTTGCCTGGACATCTCAGAAGGACATTGCTTTATTTTGATCCTTCCCTCAATTCACCCATTATTTTACTCTACTTGGTCCTCAGATCAGACATTAATGTTTGTGAGATTACAAATGGCTGAGAAATGAAACCAACTTTGTCAGACATCCAGGACCTTGCACTTCATAAGATTTGCTCTTCACTCAAAGTTACACTTAATCCCTTGCTCAAAATATAACTCTACTTGGTAATGTAGAAACCCACAGAATGAGATGCTAAGTCCGTACTCTTTTGTGTCTATTTTTACTCAAAATCAAATAATTCCATTCTCTGGGCCCTGAAGGCTCATTACTTTCCTCACGGGAGACACAAATGCTTTAGCATACATGAAAAATTTCTTTCTCCAACTGGTCACTGGAGCATGAAGTGTTTCACCACAGGACATAGCTGAGGCAGACAACATTGCAACTTCTTTAAAACCAAAAACAAAATAAATATTTCCAGGGAAATACATTAAAGAAAATGGCTCATCTATATTTTTTACTTACTCGTGGAACGTGGGTGTCGCTGGCTGACCAACATTTATTGCCTCGGTGCCCTAGAGAAGGTGGCAGTGCACTGCCTTCCTGAACTGCTGCAGTCAATTTAGTTAATGCTATGGGAAAAGACTAATCAATAACTTCTCTGTACAGGAGTCTTCAGGAAATAATGACCACAATATGACAGTATTTCACATTAAGTTTGAGAATGATGCAGTTCATTTTGAACTGAGGTTCTTAAATCTGAACAGAGGGAACTATGAATTTCAGAGGAACAAGTTGGTTATGATGGATTGGGAAAATACACAAAAACATTACATGATAGACCATCAATGACTCATACTTAAGCAAGTGCTTTTTACTGTACAACAGGCACAAGCATCCAATGGGAAAGGTGAATCAATAGTGACTAACAAAAGAAGTTAAAGATTGCATTCGATCAACGGAAGCAGTTTATAAAAATTCCAGAAAGAGTGGTAAACCTGGCGACTGGGAACAATTTAGAACCTAACAAAATATGGCCAATAAACAGAAAAAGGAAAGGAAATCATAATATGAACATAGCTGGTGAGAAAAATCAAAGCAGACTGTACACCATTCTTTAGGTATGAGAAAAGGGAAAGGTTTGTTTGGACAACTGTGGCCCATTATGGGTGGACACAGAAGGATTGACAGGGAAATGGTGGAATAACTAAACAATGACCTTTTGTCTGTCTTTATGAAATAATGTACTGGAAAGTATTAGTAATGAGATAACATTTGAAACATTAACTGGCTTGAAGATTGATAATTTTCTAACCCAGATGAGCTACATCCTAGAATTTTGAAGAAATTGGCTATAGAGACAATGGATGAATGGGTGGTTATCTTTCAAAAATCTACAGATTCTGCAGATCCTGCAGACTGCAAAGAAACAAATATAACCCCATTTAAGAAGGTAAAGAGAGAAGGAGAATGGAGAACAACTGACCTATTAGTTTGATGTTCATAGTCACAAAAATATTAGGATCTATTATAAAGACTGTAATCACTAGGTTCTTAGAAATAATGGTAATATTGGGCAGAGCTAACATGGATTTATGACAGAAATGTTATGTTCAGATTAGTAACAAAATTAGTCCACATGGATTGGAAGTATTATATTAGTATGTATTGAGAATTGGCTAATAGAAAGAAAACAAACAGTAGGAATAAAAGGATCATTGTCATGATTGCTGGCTGTCACTACTTGGATACTGCAAGGGTTAATGCTAGGTCTGTAGCTGTTCACAATCTATATAAATGACTTTGATGTAGGGATCAATTGCAATATATTCAAAATTGCTGATGACAAAAAACTAGATGGGAATGTATGTTGTGAACAAGATGCAAAAGGCTTCAAGTGGTCTTTGATGGGATAAGTGAATGGATAAGGACATAGCCAATGTCATACAATATGAATTACTATGAAATTATCTACTTCGGTAGAAAACAAAACAGAAAGAATATTTCTTAAAAGGTGAGGGTTTTGGGAAGAGTTGGTATTCAAAAGGTTTTGGACGGATTTGTCTATGAAGCACTAAAAGTTAGAGTGCAGATGTAACATGTAGGGCAAATGATCTGTTGGCCTTCATCAAAAGGAGATTTGTGTGTAATTATCTTGCTGCAATTCCAGAGAGTTTTGGTAAGACCTCACCTTGAGCATTGTGTACAGTTATGACTCCTTAGTTAAGGAAGAATACAGCAGCCAGATACAGAGTGCAACAGAGCTTCGCCAGATTAATCTTTGGGTTGCAGAATTGTTTACAAGCAGGAGGCCTCTATTCTGTAGGGTATTGAAGAATGAGAGGTGATCTAAGTGAAACCTAACACAATTCTTATAGGGTGTGACAGGGTGGACACCTGGCTGGTGAGTCTAGAACCAGAGGGAATAGACTCTGAATAAGGGGTAGGCCGTTTAAGACTGGGACGAGGAGGAAGCAGGTGAATCCTTGGAATTCTCTGCCTAGAGGACTGTGGAAACTAATTACTGAGCAAGTTCATGACAGAAATGTATAAACTTCTGGAGACTAATGACATCACAGATTGAGGTAGGTGATAAAACATGATCTATTTGAAGGGGAAGCAGGCTTGATGGACTGAACGACCTTCTCTTGTTCCAAATGATTATATGGTATGCAAAATAATTTTAATTCATATTACTGCAATCCAATAAAAGTGTGTTAATTATGAAGAACATTTAAAGTATCACTTTCAGAAAATGCAAGCACTTGGATCCTTTTAATTACGCAATGTTTTATCTGGGAATCAGGTACTTCAACACTGTAACAGATGCCTGGACTCTAAGTCAAGGCATTCTTAGCTGATAACCCTATATAGTATACAATGGATAAGTGGGCATGGAACAACCAGTGTTTGGCTGTGGAGGTGCAAATGTCTATGGGTAATAGATGAAGTGCCACATTTTTGTATAGGTGCATGAGTACCTTGGAAAGTGGGTAAAGTGTCACAGTTTGTTTGGGGATTGCATAAGGGACCATGGAGACTGAGCGATGTGCTACTGCATTGCATGGGGCGGCATGAGGGGGCCATCTGGGTGGTTGGGGAGCATGAAGTAGAAAGAATGAGGAATTGGGAACGCATGTAGGTTGAGGGGATGTGGGGGTGTGTGACAGTGAGGGCTAGAGGGTTTTCCCTATCTCATTAAAGGTGGGAGGAAATCACACAGCACAAGGTTGGGTCTTTTAACAGCTTTGTTCAGTACCCTCTAGCTCCGTGGTTGCTTCAAGATCTTTCCTGGGTTAGCTGCAGCTCACATGCTGCCCTCCATTTTTACGAGCACCTTCTCTCACGGCAGGTAGGCAAAGCCAGGAATTTTCCCAACTCATGCAACTTAATTGAGGATGAAAGTCCAGGCCATCAACGGTTCAGAATGGATATGATAAAAAAGTGTTGTAACCAGTTATATCAGAGACAATTAACATGAATTTAGTTCATTGACTGAGAATGATGAGATCACATGAAGAAGCACGTGAATAAGAACTTCCGATGGATAAATCAAAACTAACATTAGAGGAAAGTGTAGGCCACCAAGTTAGTTCAAGAAGAAAAGGAATTTGGTTTATAAACAGAATGGTGTGTATTCAGACAGAAGCTCTTTTTGTTGAAGACTTCAATTAGCAAATATATATTTGGAAAGCCAAAGTAGTTTACACTGACTGTTGCAAAATATAACAAGTGACCAATTCATGACTCACAGGATATGGAAGACAATATTCGTTCTGGCCTAGTATTTGTAAGTGACCCAGAAATTATGTAGGAAAGCCAAGTTATACCACTCAGGAAACAGTGATCTCAAACTGACCTGGGATTCCTATTGTGCCAAGTACTGAACTGGATAAGATTTCTTGTCAATATTTCGATAGTTGGTGAAAAGAACACTTTTGAAAAAAGACTGATGTGCATGCAGAACAAAAAGTTGGTTAATAACAGCAAACTAAACAAATGTGACCCTTCTATACTGAAAAACATGTTCTATGGGATACTGTGGAACTTCATTTTTTTTATGCTAACAATACTACAAAAATGCAAGTTGCTGTTTTCAAAGTGAAATAAACACGGGGAATTAATTAGCTGAGAGAAAGATTTTTTTTTGCCTAGATTAATACTTGAACGGGTATATATGTGCTAAAACATTGATCAGAGGGCAGTGGGTAAAGGCAAAACATGATTGTATAAAAATATTTCAATACTACAATATCAAGAAGTCATTTTGCATACATTTATAATAGTAAAACATACAAATATATTAAAACATCAGATCAGCAAGAAGTAGTAAATATTTTTCTAAAATTACTTCTCCAAAGAAAGGGTTGTACGGTGGCTCAGTGGTTAGCCCTGCTGCCCCACAGCACCAGGGACACTGGTTTGATTCCACCCTCAGGCGATTGTCTGTGTAGAGCTTACATGTGCCTCCCACTGTGTTTGCCTTGTTTTCCTCTGGGTGCTGTGGTTTCCTCCCACAGTCCACATGGGAAATGCAGGGGCAGGGGGATGGGATGGGATGGGTCTGGGTGGAATGCTCTTCATAGGGTTGATGTGGACTCAAATGACCTGCTTTGACACTGTAGGGTATTCTATGAATGAATGGTACCCTTTCTCAACATACAAAGGCATGGTTCAGTAAAGTGCCAAAAGAGCAATCAAAGTCCTAGATAATCTAAAAAAGTTTAAAATAAATAAATACTCAGAGTTAGATGATATTTAATTCAGAACGATGAGTGGAACAAAGCAGCACAGTTATGAGGGACTGACAGTCATTATAAAGGAGAAACCGGATAGTGGGGAAAGTTAGTGGATTGGAAGAGTCAAATATAGATCACATATTCAATTAGGGTGTTAAAACTAAAACAGGTGACAACAAGTCCATGACTTTTACTTACATTCAATGCAAAATAAAGAAATTGATTTTCTGGAATAAACTTAAGGATTATCCATAAAACAATATCTTAAGAAACAACAACGATGTAGATTTTGACAGAAACGATTCAACCTGACTAATATTCATGGTGACTTGAGGAATTTACAATTCAGTTGACTGCAGAAGACGTTAAAACATTATGTACTTTGAGATCCCAAAAGTCATTTAGTAAAAGTATGCCTATTACTTTATTCAAAACTTTCACCTCAATGACCCAGAACATCAAAGCAGAACTTGGGTATGGATAAGAAATTGGTGGAGGGATGGGAAACAATGGGTATTATTTCAACAGGCAATAACATCAGGGATGGGAGCAAAATTGAGTGGGATGATTCAAGGATCAGTATTGAGGCCAGTACCATTTCTAATTTACATCAATGACTTGGATTCAGAAGCTCAATGCAAAATGGTTAAATTAGCAAACAATACTGAAAAGGAAAAGGGAAGTTTAATTGGTAAATACGTTATGGTGGGATGTAAAACCAGCTGCCACAACAAGATTGGTAGTTCGACATTATGACTTAATTAATTTCACTTCCACAGTCTTCCATTTTAGTGCCTCACATGGAAGTACTGCTGCTAGATAAAGTCCAAAACTCCAGAATAATATCTAGGTGAAGAAAATGAGTGACAATGATCAACTGGCTGAACTGGATAACTAGGGATGGACAATAAATAATGGCCAGCCCGTGATGACCAATGAAAGAATAAATTTTAAAGAAATTCACAGCAACTAAATTCCCTGGGGCTGAAGGGGATAAGAAATAACCTTACCGAGGTTTTCAAAAAGTAAGGCAATTTACTGAATCGGCAATGAATATATTTTTCTCTACTAGGAACAACAAGAAATAATGAAAAGAACTTTAATGAAAAGCTGATCCAGGAAAATCTTCTACATACAATATGTTGTGAGAACATGGAATATGTGACTGTTGATGGCAATAAATGCCAAACTAGTTGAAGTGTTTAAAAGCCAGATTAATGGAAAAACCGAGCCTTAAGTAAGATGGGAGTTGAGAATTCATATTAATCATCATAATGCTGCTGAGACTGAGTAAATAACAGGTGGGTTCAACTGGGCCCAATGGCCAACATGAATCACAAATTTTCTGGTTGCTCTGGTGGGCAACATGAAGCAGAATGTAACGGTGTAGCCTTTTGCTGCAGAAGAGCCACAACAAGTCATGGCTCAAAAAGTGAGAGGTGTCTAAACATACCAATAGGAAACAACAGTAGGCCACTCTGCCCTTCGCGCCTGCTCCACCATTCATTAAGGTCTGATTTTAACCTCAACTTTACATTCTTGCACATTTCCAATAATCTTTCACAACCTTGGTAAACAATAATCTATCCATCTACCTCTGACTTAAAATTATTTATAACATCGGCATCAACTGTCTTTTGAGGAAGGAAGTTCCAAAGGCTTACCGCATGACCCTTATTCTAGATTTTTCCACAGGAGGAAATATACTTTGAACATCGACCTGGTCAAGTCCCCTCAGGATCTTATATATGTCAGTCCAGAGGATACTGGCTTAGCCTGTCTAGCCTTTCATCTTAGATCAATCCGCTCATTCCAGGTATGAGTCTTGTAAACCTTCTCTGAACTGCTTCCAACACATTAACATGTTTCCATAAGTATGGCGACCAGTACTGTACACAGTGCTGTAGATGCCCTACATAACTAAAACATGACCTCCCCATTCTTGTGTGGTGTAGAAAGGTACAAGATTATCATCCACTGTAAGATACAGAACGGAGACACAATTGGATATTCAAAGGACACTAAGCAGGAATACATGATTAGGTCCTTCAATCCTGCTCCACCACACAATAATATCAAGGCTGACTTGGTTGTCATCTCAACTCTACTTCCACGTCTGACTTTCATAAGCCATGACTCCCTTGTCTATTAAATATCTACTTAATCCAGCCATAAATAAATGTAATGACCCAGCTTCCACTGCTTTCTGGGAATGGGAATTCCACAGACTAATGACTGTCCTTAAAGTTTGTAAACTCCTCTGAACCACTGCTAACATTTGTTGAACTGCACAGCATTCCTTCAATTGATACTATCCTTAACTTCCTTTTACTTAGCCATGATGGATGATGCAAAAGGGTCTTTCTTTCTCATTGGGATAAATCTTTGCTGAGTTAAGTATCTCCTCAGAAAACTGTCACTGCAAGTCTTCTTTGCTACCTTTTAACCTAACTTCTCAGTTCATTTCAACCAGTTCAGCCTCTATGCCATCATAGTTGCCTTTATTTATTTTTTAAAACTTTCATTTTAGAATTTAACTTCTCCTGTTTAAACTGAATGTGAAATTCTACCAATTATGATCACTTTCACCTAGATGCTCCTTTAGCATGAAGTTACTGATTAATCCTGTCTCAATGCTTGTTATCAGATCTAAGATAGCTGTCTCCCTATAGAAAGTGACTCAGAGATAGTAGGAACTGCCAATGCTGGAGAATCTGAGATAACAAGGTGTAGAGCTGAATGAACACAGCAGGCCAAGCAGCATCAGAGGAGCAGGATTTTCTGAAGAAGTGTCCAGACCCGAAGTGTCAGCTTTCCTGCTTTTAGTACTGTTTTTAGAAACTGTCTGGTCCACACACTGAACTCAATTTCTTGGCCACATTCACTAATCTGGTTTGCCTAACTACATGTTGATTAAAATTGCCTAGGATTACTGCAGTACCTTTCTTAGATGCTCCATTTATTTCATCTTGCATATTCTGTCCTATCGCGTAACTCCCATTTGGGGGCTTATGAGCAACTTCCACAAAAATCCTTTTACTTTTCCTATTTCTTATTTCTACCAAACTGGTTCCACACAAATCTCTCATTCAAACTAAAATCATCTTTCACCTCTGTACAAATGACATCCATAATTAACAGAGGTACCCAAACACCGGTTCCTATCTAACTATCCTTTCCACTCCTTTCCATAAGAACCACCTTTAAGTTTTTCTTTGAAAATAACAACTATTCTAAAGTAACTTGTGGAAACTATTAATTTCAAAGGAACGGCTGTGAAAATGATGATAATATTTTGTATGTTTTTAAAACACTACAGGTGAGTATGATTAGTTTCTCTGCAAACATCTTGAGGCATGTGAATTACTGACATTTCTACCACAATATGATGTACCTCATGAGGAGAATGGCAGGAAGAATTCTTGGGATGTCTGCTTGGGATCTTCTTGTGATTTAGCAATTATTGGTAGAGCCAGACAATCCTATCCAATGTGCAGGAGCACCCTGTCACTGTTCAGATGTAAATGATGACTTGCTTTAAAGAGCTTTTTCAGTCACTAGTTCAGAGATAGGTGAAGTCATGTCGCTGGCACCATTTGATGAACTAGTTCTTGTTAGAGAACTAGGCTTCTTACTGGCTACCTTTATGCCTGCTGCAGTGAAATATCTTCCAGTTCATGTAAACTAATGATTACTGCACCAGGAAGGGATAGACCTCATTGCCTATGTGTCATCAGGGAGGACCAATTTCAGAGATGCATCATCATCATCATCTGTGCTTGGCACAGCATGGCTGAGATCTCCCTTAACTGGTGCTGCCCACTGCTCAATGACAATATGTCGACCAGCTTCAGAACAGCACATCACTGATTAATGGAATCTGCAATGCAACAGTCAGCAAGGAGTCAAGTGAATGTTGAACCCAATCCACTCAGGAAGTACTTTCCATTTAAAAGCTGCTCATGAGATCGGTTTTATGTCTGTGCAATAGGTGCACTTAGCAATAACTGAACCTCAGCTAGCACCTCTCTACCCTTTCACAAGCAGGACAAATGACTTACCCAATGTTTTCCCTTCTAAGTCACTAAAAACACTCTGAAATACATGGTGTTTTCTCCTGTGGTGTTAATAGTGGTAGTTGCGTTCAGTGCTCTGGTGACGTTTGCTGTTGCAAGGGTCTGACTTGTTATCCAGATTGTGGCTTTACTACAACAAGGAAATGCAAATATTTATGTACATTGCTGTTGTTATCTAGAGGGCGTTTGATACATTTCACATGCATGACACCATTACAGCTTTACAACTGCATTTCTGCAGATAAAGTGATTATAATGATAAAAGCCTGGAGCAGGGGTTTGGAAGTCAACCATGCAGTTTACAATTTTCCAGCCAATAATAGCACCTTCAAAGGACTGGACGGTTTGGCCAGCTGAGTTCTTTAGCCTGTTGTGGATACTGTCTGTTGCATTAAGACGAACATTTTTTGAAGAAGGTAAATTTCACTGAATGAGTGAATGCATGGAGCTGTTTCTGTCAGGCAACATCAATGCTTCATGAGCCATACACCTGAATATAAAATACCTTGCCTACATGATATGTAAAAGAATGTCTGAGAGTGAGAGTGAGAGTGCATTTTAATTGATAGCTATTTGTGTCAATAATTATAATCAGCCATCAAGCTTTTTGCGGTTCATCACAGTAGGTTTAACTTGCCTGAACCTGCTGTGCCAGTTCTTAACTATGTTCATTACTTCCCTTTGTGTTGCATTTTCAGCAGGGTTCTGGATCAATTTTCTTTAAGTATACTATGGTATTAAAGAAAGCTTGTCTGACACTGGTAATTTACTTCGATTGGCATCAGTTGTTAACAACATGAATCACTGCCTCCATGAATGACAAGCTACCTTTGTTCACACTCCTTCTTCACTTCATGTGGAACAAACCCTTTCTGGACTACCTTCTAGATATCTGTGTTCATGACCTTGTGTTGACTCTTCTGCCTGCTCCATGTCCTGGGCTTCGCTGACTTGCTCCTTTACTTTCAGAAAGTGCCATGTTTCATGTGTTCTGCCTCTCCATCCACTTCTCACAGGCATTTTGGAATTTACTTTACTGCACAGCAATCCTTGCATTTGTCATTAGGTCTTCTTAGATCTAACTTCACAAACTGACCCCATCATGTCAGTTCTCCATTTTTTACATTATCTTCCTCATATCGCATTGCACTTTCTCCCACCCAAACCCCACAACCCCACAAAGCTTTATTTTGTTTGTGTCCTGTTTACTTTGCACATAGCAGAGAGGACCAATTCTCTCCCTATCTTAATTTACACCCATTCTACATCTCTCTTTTTCTCCCTCCACCGTTAACAACCCTTCTGTCTTTTTGTATTAGGCCTCTGCCTCTGTCAAGTGTATAAAAATAAGCTAATTTTCCAACTCCTTTCAGTTCTTAAGACTGATATGGACTCAAAACATTAATTCTGTTTTTCCACAGATGCTGCCAGACCTGCTGAGTTTCTCCAGCATTCTCTGTGTTTGTTTCTTTCGATCTGGGTTTACTTTTAAATGCAGCCTAAACACTTGAGTATCCAAAATGTGCACTAAGTTAGATGTTCCTGTGACATTAAAAAAAGGCAGCAGTCTTAATTCTCATTTCAGGTACCGGCAATTCAATAACAATATTTATGCTATATTTGTCTACAGATTCAGTGTTGGGTTCAACTAATAGACTAACTAAATTGCAGAAGACTACACTTTGCTACAGTTAATTGAACAGTCAGATTGTAGAAACAGATTTCATCCTTGGTTTAAGTTACAGGAATAACCAGACCATAGAACAGCAAGAGGTAGAATAAAGTAAACTGCATTTATATCACATCTTCTACTCAGGGCACCCTAAAGTGTTTTTCGGTCACTCGAATATTGCTTTATTGTTGTAATGCAGGGAAGGTGACAGCAAATTTACACAGCAAGTTCTGACAAACAGAAATGCAATTATGATGTTGATTCAGGGATAGCTATTGGCCAGTTGATCTTTCTTATTCTTCTTCATACCACACCATGGGATTTCTTACATTTTTCTGGAAGGTTATATGGGAACTCGGCTTTAACAGCTTATCCAAAAGATGGCACACTGGTCTCTGAGTAATGCAGTGAAGTGTCAGGTCAGATTATGTGCTCAGTTACTTCAAGTGATTTGTGAATGCACACGCTTCAGATGTAGAGATGAGAGAGCTACCACTGAGTAAAGGCTGATAAGATTTAATGGCTCTGAGATATCTGGGATCAAGGACAGCGGGGAGAGGACAGATCACCTGCTGGAGAGAAGGAAATATTGGAAGGCGCACAAAAGCTTGGGGCAGAACCTGGCACTGTCAGATTTCTGTTCTGTGCAAACATCATGCCAATTAGCAGAGTGGAGTGAATTCATAAGATACCCTGGTAGTTCTACTCATAGTGCCTATGCTGAGGGTCAATAAAGCTCACGTTAGCTAAGAACTACACTTGCATTATGATGTGACTCCAGGAAACGGCTCAAAGATTTCCAGGAAGGTAACTGGTTCCAGGAGGCATCGGCAAAACTTTAACAAATGATTGTTTGCGCCCTTTAAATGCTTATTTTTCGTAGATTTATAGTTGCTCCTTCAGAAATGTCAATTGTAGCCACAAAAATTTTAAACAAATGTGTTCAATATGCTAGCTGTTATAATAAATTGCCTTTCAAATATTACCAAATGGCTAGATATCTCTCACATGTCAGTATTCTCAACTGACACTTTACTTCAGTGTATTTGCTGATAATAGTGGGCCAGATTTTCTATTGAAGGCAATCTGATGACGTGCCAATTTATGTAGCTTTTTTTTGCATTTTTAGACTCAAGTTGTTTTGCCCACAAAGTTTTATTGCAAGGAGCACATTTGAAAGTTTGAGTACCAAGCATAGAAAGAACTGAGATAAGTCCTTCTCTATCATCAACCCAAGAATCTTTTCCCCTCCCCCTACCCCACCATGGTTGATAGGGCCCACATCAGTGTCTGACCCATCTCCCGCACTTCTGCCTTCATCCCTTCCAGAAAAACAACAGGGTTCCCCTTGTTCTCACTTCTCAATCCACCAGTCTCTGCATTCAAAGGATCATCCTCTGCCATTTCTGCCACTACCAAATACATCTTCCCCTCCACTGAAAGCATTCCACAGGAATACCATGATACCATGGTCCGCTCCTCCATCACTCCTAACAATTTCCCACTCCCCCTATACGCCTTCATACACAATTGTGTGGACCCTTTGGTTGGGTCCAAGGCCCCAAATGCAACTTCCAGGTGAAGTAGCATTTTAATTGTACTTCATTGCAGCTATTTTACTGTATTTGTATGAGCTGCTCACAAAATGGTCTCCTTCATGTTGGCCAGAGTAAATGCTAGACTGGGGAACTTCTTAGCAGAACATCTCTGCTGTTGTCCATAAGAATAATCCTGATCTTCTAATTGCTTATCTTTTAAATAAATCATTTTATTTCCATGCAACAATTTCCATGATTGGCCTGCTGAAGTGTTCCATGAAACACTGTACAAGCTGCAGGAATACCACCTCACTTTACGCTTCGGCATCTTTCCATCCTCTCGGACTTAATATTGAGTTCCACAACTTCAGAGTATGACAATTGTCATCCATTTTTCCTTACATCCTCTCGCACTTCCCTCATCGCCATGTCTTGTTGATATTAACCTCAGCCAAGCAGACTAATTTTCCCCCTTTCACACCTTCATTTACACCCATTTTACATCTTTGTCTCTCCTTCACCAAAAATAGCACTCCCTTTGCTCTGAGCACCCTCACGATCTGTTCCACTTGCTGATCCGCCTCTCCCTCCGTCAACAGCAGTAAACCCACCATTTTCCAAACCTTTTCAGTTCTGAAGGAGAGTCATAACAGATTCAAACATTAATTCTGTTTCTCTCTCCATCGTCAGACCATAGAGTCATAGAGTCCTACAGCAGGGAGACAGGCCCTTTGTCCCAAAATGGTCCATGCCAACCAAAATGTCCACCCATGTTAATCCCATTTCCCTGCACTTGGCCCTTATCCTTCTAAACCTTTCCTTTCCATGTATTCATCCAAATACCTTTTAAATGTTGTTAATGTACCCGCCTCAACGACTTTGACTGGCAGCTTCTTCCACATGCGTACCACCCTCTGTGTACAAAAGTTGCCCCTCACGTTTCCATGTATTCTTTCCCCTCTCACCATAAACTGATCCCCTCTAGTCCTCGATTCCCCGAGCTGAATTTTTCCTGCACTTTTGGTTTTTAGATCAAAGAACTGGAAAGCGAGCATGGGAATCAATGTTAAATCAATATAAAATGAGAATGAGAAGGTAAAGAAAATTTGATTAAGAGAGGAAAACAAAAGTCAGAAATGAGAACACAAAACGAAAGTAGAAAATCTGGTAACTTAATATCCCTGACAAGAATACATTACCAGAAAGAACAAGGCTGTACATATATAATTGTTCACTTTCTGGGCAAGAGATAAATATTTTTAATGGTAATCATTAATACTTCCCATGATTTTTTGAAAGCTTATTTCTATTGTTAATTACTTGACTGTTTTAATGGACAACTAATGTACAAATGCAGCATCTAATTGAAACATACCGAGGTTAGAAAACGTAAAATGTCACTTTCATAAGACTATTGATGAACTTGTGTAAATTAGTCAGCAACATATAACAATTCACAATTCACTGGTTATCAGCTCCTGATAACAAATGGCTGGCCATCTTGTGTACTATTGTCAGTGTGAATCACTCAATCAATTTCTCAATAAAATCTGGCCATCTATTTTCTGTCACCTTTTCTTTGAGAAGTTCTTGATGTATGTATTGAGCATCCTGGTGATACAGGGATCAGCTGTTCAAAATGTTTGAGCAACTATTGGCCTGTGCTCTACAATATGTGTAGCTCGCACTAGTGTACAAATAGCAAATTAAAGAGAAAACACAGATGTGGTAAAACTGAAATAAATAAAAGGAACAGACAGCCAAGTAAATGCAATGCAGATTACAGTGGCAGCTGAGAGGTATGCAATCCTTTATCAGCAATGGTGTGTTAAGAATGGAAAAATGGGAAAGGCCAATCCGGAATTCTGGAAAGAGAGGTAATGTGGATCTGGGCTTCAGATTTAGATCGAGGCCCATATTGAGCCAACAAGGATGGAGGGCTGGTCTTGGAGATTGAAGGAAGTGAAGGAAGAAGGCCTAAGGGAGGAAGGTACAGGCAGAGAAGACCAGGCTTCAATGCCGCAATGCAATTCTTACCCAGCTGAATGAACTTTCTGTTGCAGTTAGGATCATGACAAACATATCCAAGACACTAAGAGGAAGCTGTTTGAGCTGATGCCAAAGGGAGCAGCAGACACAGAAACTTTAAGCTAGGAAGGGGTAAGGAAGGCTGGTTGCAAATGTTGTATTTGAGGAAGCTAGTTTGTAGTTTCAAAGTCAAGACTGACAACAACATGATTCGATATTTCTGTACAGTTTTTAATTTCCTGCTGTGATTTTGATTAGTTTGTAGAATTTTCAAATAGTTGACCATTTTTAAGTTGTCATTGCGCTTTCTCTAGAGTTTCTGTGGCTCTCTTACCATACAACCCACACTGAGTTTTCAGTTACACATAATTCTACTACCACTCTGCTGAAAGTAGGTAGAAACAGTAAAGCTCAAGAATAAACAGAAGTGGAAAGGCCAAGCCTGGCAGAAAATAAACTAGCTTCAAAGTTACTAGCGTGCAGATTGGTCCACATCATTGATTGAAAATCAATGGTCCTCTGGTTATTATCTAGAAATGATCAGGTGTGTACTATTTTCTTGTATCAGCAGATAGATAGATGGAAGCAAACAATATAGACGCCCTTTCGTAATGGGTAGAATTCATACGCCATAGTGTGTCACAGCAAAAAGAGCATAATTCCACTTTCTGAAGATGTTAGAATGTTTTTCTGTCATTGAAAGAGCCAAAAGCAATTGAAAAAGCGTAAGCAATATCAATGCCAATAATAGCTGCAGTGCAAATTTACATATTTTGTGTTAACATAATCTGTGCTGAACACTTTCATTTGAAGACATAATTCACAATTTATATGCTCCAAGTGAACCTGGCACTGCCAGTATTTTTGTCCATGTGAAAGTAGAGGACCGATGCACAACTTACTGGCAGTTACATTGCTATACTCCAATTCAACCCCACCATTCTTCATGAAGCTGTTGCAAGTCACATGAGTGGGAAAGGTTTAGATGGATATGAGCCAAATGCAGGCAAATGGGACCAGTTTAGCTGGGGGAAACAAGGTTGGCATGGACGAGTTGGACCAAAGTGTCTGTTGCTGTGCTATATGACTCTATGACTCAAATTCCCAGATTATTCTATGCTTGAAAATGTCCAGCCTCAGGCTAATCAGTAAACCAATTACTTGCAGAAAAGGATCTTTAAGGCATCACAGCATGAAACAACTGGGCTTTCCTTTTTGTATGTTTGTTCAGCTGTAATATGTTGTTGCTTGTTGGAAAGTGTGATATTTGCACTATGACAGAAACTCTTAAAAACTTGGTTCAATGAGATAGATACCTCTACACCTCCTCCCAGATCATTGTAAGGACTCAGTCGAGGATAATATGGAATGCAGCTGACATTACAACATATGTCATATACATTTGTCTTTATTTGCTTTCCTGTGACTCATGCTCAGTGATGAATAAAAATCACCTGTACCAATGAAGGTGGTGAAAAGCAACTGAATGAATTAAAGCTTTTGTTATCAAACAAAGTATTTCATTTTTTGCTGTCTGCCCATCAGTGTTGGGATCTTATTTACATAAAGGTGTACTCCATCAGAAGTAACAAGCACATTGATGTGCATATGAGCAATTGTATGTGCAGCTGAATTTTCTACAGTCGCTTTGGCAACTTGCTTACTGAGAACAATGGAGGTTAAATTGCATAGTCCCTGAAAACAGGCTCAAGGCTCATAATGTGTGAAAAACCAGCATGCTCTGTTTGCAATGCAGGTAGCATACTGAAGAATACCCATTTGAATGATGTCTGCATTAAGCCGGTGCCAACTGCACTAGTTGTTGGCTGGGTAGATCTTGAGAGAACATAGAACAGTACAGCACAAGAACGGGCCCTTCTGCCCACAATGTTGTGCTGAACATAACGCTAAACTAATCTAATCCATTCTGCCTGCCCTTAGTCCAGATCCTTCCATTCCTTGCATATTCATGTGTTTATCTAAAATTCCCTTAAACGCCCCTATTGTATCTGCCTCCACCACTACCCATGGCAGAGCATTCCAGACTCCTACCACGCTCTGTGTAAAAAACTTGCGCCTCACATCTCTTTGGCCTGTCCTCTTCTCATCTTAAATGCATTCCCCCTGGTGTTAGACATTTCATCTCTGGGAAGAAAATTCTGACTGTCAACCCTATCCATGCATCTTATAATTTTACAGACTTCTGTCAAGTCACCCCTCAGCTTCGGCCACTCCAGAGAAAACAACGCAAGTTTTTCTAGCTTCTCCTTATAGCTCATACTCTCTAATCAAGGCAGCATTTGCAAAGGCTAGCATTTCTTCAAGTGAACCTTCATTGCAATGTGGCTGCAGCCAGTGCTGGAAGTTATGGTTGAAGAGAATGTAACCTGACAATGAGTGAAGGATGTGGCACAGAGAGAGAAGACTAGAAGGTACTCAGATGTAGCCCTGGAAACTTTGGTGAAGTAGGTCAAAATTATGTCCTGTATTGGTGTACAAGAGGTCCTCTATGTCCACACTTGAAACATAATGGCGGCATGTAGCTCTGGAGATCGATGCCAGAATTACGGCCCTAGGGCCTGATTACAGTGCCACAACATGTACAATTACCTCACACAGTTGGTCAAGGTCAATTAATGCATTTTCAAATACCACATCCTAGTAACCGCAAACTCGCATATTTAGCAGTGATGCAAGTCTCACACCCAGATCTATCAGCTTGCACATATTGCCACCTATACAACCCACAAGTTAGATTAAAGGGTCCATTTCTATGCTGTATGACTTTATGACACTAGTTTAGCCAAATAGATTGCATGACACACCTCCCTCTCTCTTACATTCTGATCATAGAATCATAGAATCCCCAGTGTGTGTAAACAGGCCATTCAGCCCAACAAGTCCAGACAGACCTTCTGAAGACCATCCCACCCAGATCCTTAACCCTGTCCCTGTATTTCCCATAGCTAACACACCTAAACTACACATCTTTGAACACTATGGACAATTTCCCATGGCCATTTCCATCTAACTTCCACATCACTGGACTGTGGGAGGAAACTGGAACACACACAGACATGGGGACGGACACGTGCAAACTCCACACAGACAATTGCCCAAGACTGGAATTGAACCGGGATCCCTGGTGCTGTGAGGGGGCAGTGCTAACCATTGAGCCACCGTGCCGCTCCTGGTGCTACAACAGAAATCAGCAGTGCTAACTGGAGAACAGCAGGCACTCCTATATTTCCTAAATCATAAATCTGATGGTGGTGCCTTTTATTGGATCAGCCACTTCTGTGGCTGCAATCAGCAGTAGGGCTGAAATCATTGAAGGTAATAGTACTCTCAAACTAAATCTTCCTTCTCACATCCCACTGACTCACAATTCACAATCTCTTCTGTTTTACCAACTGGGGATTTTGTAGGAATGCTCCCCAATTTGATCCCTGTGCCATTACCACAGCATCATGCTATTGCTTTTTAGATAGTGAAGAATCATCTCAAGCAATGGAGGAAAAACAAATAGAGAATGATCATTGCTACGCCTTAATGGGGTACCCTACTGGAAATCAAGCCGTACTATTCCCAGAGTGATCACAAAAAATTTATTGATATTATAAAAGAATGCAAAATTCCCCAATTTATCTGTCTTTTAGACCTGGTAAGCATGAACCAGGTTTCTGTACTTAACAAGAATTACTATTTAAGATAAATAGATTTTGGTTATGGGTAAACAATTGTGAACAGTCAATATACAACTCTACAAGTTAAAACCCTAATCCCTTACAAAAATCCCCATACAAACACATGCAACAAACACATACACATATAAAAAAAGGGGTGTTATGGGTATAGGGAAAGACTGGGAAGACAGTCAATTGTCCCCGTTCACAATATTTGGTGTAATGATATTTTTGGCTTGCTAGGACTTGCTGTTTATTGATCAATCATCTCCTGGTATTTTCACTTCTTGCAAAGGCACAAAGCAACTGTTTTACAAGTTATAAAGTCTCTCATATTGGTTAAAAGCAACAGCTTACAGCAACTGATGAGAGGCAATAAACTGGCTATTTTTTATTCTTTACTGCAGAAACAAAGACAGCTCTTCCCTTTCTGGAGGTCTCATGGTTCTGACTACTCATTCACACCTCCAAGTTAGTCAGCTACCTGACAGCCAATCACATTGTCGTTGGCAGGCAGAAGGCCTTTGTCATCGACAACTGGTCACCATTCCACAGACCAATCAGCTACTTGTTATTGGCTGAATTGTCCTTTGACTCCAGCTCATCAGCAGTAACCTTCTCCCACTGCTTGTACAAATAGCTGTGCTAACAGCATTTACTTGCAGCAATCTCTTCCATAATTCTTGTTTTTTTTAAACAAGTTTCTTTTCCAATTTCAGTGCACATTGCAAAATACAGAAAAGTATGGCCTTTGCAGAATGAAATAAACAACACCACCATTGCACACTCATAGCCTCCAGCTCCAACACTGACACAATGCTCATTTTAGAAGCTAGCTTAGAGGTGGGATCAGCACATGGTGGGATACCAAGCAGAAGTGGGCTGCAGAGAGGTGGGAGTCCTGCTGCTCAGTATTCAGATGAGCTCTTCACTGGCAGAGTATACTGAGGAATATTGATGGTTAAGCACAATAAAACACTCAGTGCTTTGGGAAACCTGCCAGAGTTCTTGTGTTTAATGTCAAAAAGTATGGAGGATTCCAGAACTAAATTGGTATAAGGACCTTTGAAGAACTTGCAGCCCATCTTTTCTAATGTGATATCACTTTAAGGGAATATACAAATGATCAAGGCACCACAATGCAAAGCAGCATATGACTAGCAGCCAGTTGGTAATGTAGGAGTTGCAGATGTTACTGTGGATATGTGTAATCGGATCCCTGGAGTAGATCTGTCTGTTCAGCCATCCTGTAACATGCATATATCAGTTGGAGGCTTCAATAAAACAAACCTACTTATGGTTTATTAGAAGCAAAATACTGCGAGTGCTGGAAATCTAAAACAAACACATCTGTTGAGATAGAAATACAGTTAACATTTCAAGTCTGATATAGCTCTTCTTCAGAACTACTTATGGCTTAGCAGTCTTGGATGTGAGACTGGTGAATTTGGGTCATGGAATCGGAAATGCAAATATGGCCAACTTGGTTCATAAGCTCGTGGACACAACAGTGATACAATTTCACAGCTACAATAGTAGAAGTTACCCAAAAAGTAAGTGCTCATGGTGGAAATTCAGACTACTGTCATCATGGCTGTGGCTTACAGTGTGCAAATTGCTAGCTGAGTGTCACAACAATACAGCAAACTGTCTTTCAACAGATTTTTACAGTTACTGAGACATTGACCCAGGGAGCAGGGGCCCAGTCCAGACTCCTGCTGCTTACGTCAAGATGGTGCATTTTGAAGCTGGGCATTCTGGGCCTAAAACTGAGAAGACACACTCTGAGACCTTCTGTAGCCTTCTCCACAGAAATTCAGGGGCCTTCCATCATCTACGGAGTAGCATTATGTTGGAAAACTAGGTCAGGCAAAGGTATAAGACAGGCACTAAACAAATGCAAAAGGATAATTTGAAATAAAAGCAGCAAGATTTAAAAAAAATCATTCACAGGATGAGGTCATAGCTGGCTAGGCAGCATTTATTGCCCTTCCCTTATTGCCCAGAGGGCAGTTAAGAGTCAACCACATTGCTGTGGGTCTGGAGTCTGACAAGGCCAGATCAAGTAGGGACAGCAGTTTCCTTTCCTAAATGGCATTAGTGAACCAGATGGGTTTTCTCCTGACAATTAACAATGTTCATGGTTATCATTAGACCTTAATTCCAGATATTTATTGAATTCAAATTCTACCATCTGCCATACAGGATTCAAACGTAGGTCTCCAGAATATTGCCTGGATCTCTGGATTAACTGTCCAGCGTTAATACCACTAGGCCATTGCCTCCCCTGTGTGAGGTAGATTCGATAGATTTGGCAACATTCGTGGAGAGAGAAACAAAGTTAACGTTTGAATCCGACAATGACTCTTCATCATAACAGGTTCTGAAGAATTTCAAAGAAAGTTTTGAAGAACAGTCATGTTAGATTTAAATTGTTAGTACTGTTTTTCTGTCCCCACAGATGCTGCCAGACCTGCTGAGTTTCTCTGGCACTTACTGTTTTTCTTTAAGATCTCGAGCATCCACATTATTTTTGCTTTTACAAAAGAGCAATCCATTGATTTTTGTTTCAGCAAGGCACAATGTCGCTTAAAAATTAGGTCTGAAATGTACGTAGTCTGATGGCATCTACTTTTTCCTGGTGGCAAAATTGACACTGTGATGGCCAACAAGAGCAGGAACATAAGTGTGGTACTGTTGTGGAACGAGAGATGAGGTAACACAGTCAGAGGAATTTTTCAAGGGCAGGAGGTGGCTATCGAGGACCCCAGCTCCCTTTCTGTCCTCTCCTCTTTTTGCTTTTCATTCCTTTCTGTCCTCTCCTCTTTTTGGCATTTCATTCCTTCTCACCTTCTATTTCTTCACCCTCTTCCTTTTGCCTCCTCCAACCTGCTCCTCACCGTCTCAGCCTACAGCTGATGGCATGGCAAAAATGACCCCTCAGGATGCTGAGATTGTGCAGCAAGTACAGGACAATCTTGAGTCCCATTCTCCTGCGACTGCCCTTTTGCAACAGTGGACAGCAAATGGTGAGGTGTTGCAAAAATCTCTACTCCAACATGGAAGGGGTCAGATGCATAAAAGTTCGGCAGCCATGTTGACAGTCACTGGTAATGCTGTCCTCATCCTGCACTGAGATTGCAGTTCTAGCTGTAGCAGGTGGAAGATATTAATGAGCATATCCTCACTCACATTTTGCACACCTGAGGTGCAGGTGGAAGAATTGCTCCCTAAACAGATTAGACAGATATTTTCATATTGCAAAGAGTTCTTTACCTGTTCCTCCTTCTGCCAGCAACTGTTCATTCTCCAAAACATGCAGTATAACACTACTGGTGTACTCTTATCTGGGAGCAATTAGTCTGTATAAAAGCCATGAAGTTAGCAAAATTCCTTCAGCAAATGTCAAACAACTCCTTGTAGAGCTTAGCAAGTTACAACAATTATAGAAAGCCAGCTGGAAATATTTGCAAAATATTTGCAGCTGGAAGAAATAAACCAGTTATTAACCTATAAGTAATAGATGATTCCTTTAAATGGTGCTAGTTGGGGGTACCTTCCTGTTGCTGAAAGTTTGTTCAGTTTTATGAGATCAGGAAACATTACTGGCTGGAGCAATGAAGTCCAAAATGGCACTATTAGTGTCATATCACATTAGAATCATGATCAGCTCAACCATCATACTTCTGCTACACATTTGCTCTTTCTGAACTAACACCTATATAAACATATTATGCTGTACATTTCACCCAATAGTGTGCATGCATGCCCTTGCACACCACTTTGGAGCTCTAAAGATACTAATAACATCCAAAAACCAATGGCACCAAGCATAGTTTTTCACCCAACCCTTGATTGGAAATAAATTGAAAATCCACAAATGCTGCATACCTGAAATGTGTAGAGAACATTTTGAAAATACATAAGTCACCAACAACTGAGACATAAAAAAGTTGGTTAATGACTTGTGTTTCCAATTTTTTCCAATTGAAGAGTTATACTCAAAATGTTGATGGTATTTTTATTCTCAGGTGCTGTTTGTTCCTCCTTTCTATTCTCTTGGGTGAAGTAGGGGTGCAGATGCTCATGGGCAATGTAAAAATGATTGGGCAGCATGAGAAACGACAGTAGCTCAACCACTGAAGGCAAATATAAATATACAGGCTTAAGCACAAATCCTTTTCAATTTTACATCTTTAGCTAAAAAAAATAGAAATTAACATTCAGGGAAGGACCGTCACATTCTGTCAAGGATGTTAGTCAAGCTTCAAGAGGGAAACTAGCTTTTAGTGTGATTTTTTTGAGGGGAACACTACACAAATGGTTGTTAAACATCTGTTACATTTCTTCTCTCATTTTTTTTGACTATTTTTGTTCAAAACCCATCCCAATTACACTGTCAGAGCACTAGCTTCTAACTATAAAGTTGGTAAATTATCATCAGTTGATATCATGATTAACATAGACAGCTTCACCATCACCTATATGGACATGTTAATTTGTTCAGAAGGGTTCCTCAGAGGTGTTTCTCCAATGATGCTCCCTGGTGAATGTTTGAAAATGAAAATAAGGGGAAACACAACAGGATGTCAAAATGCATCCTAATTCTTTGAAAGTGATGGCAAAAACTCTTAATTCTATATATTATGACTGTGCACAATCAGTAAAACTTAGCTTTTATTTTCTTCTGTTGCTTAATTTTACACCCGCCTTTCACAAATACCTCTTTGGGATCCTCCTCGTCCATCGTCCTAGGTTTCATTTTGGTGTAGTCTACCGGAAAGTCCCAGCAATCAGCCTCGTTCATTGTATAGCACTTGTTGACCATCATGTTCTGTCGCTGTGGGGACATTGGCTCTAATGGAGTCAGCAGTCCAGTGCTGCTGCCAGAGCTGCCATCCCTGTGCCTCTGTTTGTTCATGCTCAGATCTAGGGTTCCATTCTCATCCACCTCGATATCAGGATTCTGTATAATAAAGATCATCCCTTTTAACTGACTTTGCACTGCATACCAGTTACACTGCAATCTCTCTCATTTTAGTCTGTTCTGAATCTCTTCTGAGAATAATGATGAGTTTGTGTACTATTTTAAATCCTTTTAGCAATTTTAGAGTGATGTGAACAATGGACTGTACTCTCCCAAGTTGGTGAAAATGACTCTCAAGAAGAACGAGAGATTTGAAACTCTGAAATGCAATTATAGATTACTAAGAATCATGAAAGTTATCCGCATTCTGTTTGAAGATCATTTCTTTATTAGTTCTTTTCGGTATCAATATTTCTTTAGCTGTTAAAGAATAAGTTAAAAAGTAAGAAAATACACCTTGCAGAACATCCCCTTGCATTCTTTGAACTTAAAAACACTAAGCATACTTTCCATATTGAAAGAAGAAAATAATCATGTTGTGAGTTTTGGCATTTTGCCTTTTGTTTGGGGTATAATTCATCTATGAAAAAGAAAACTCCTGATGAAAACATTAGAGAAAAATGATTACTGAAAAATGCATTTAATTTGGCTGTTTAAAATCTAGTCTTTATAGGCAGCCACAAAAACTATAACACAACATTTCAAATGGTTAGTACCTATAGAATAGGCAATGTGTAATAGTCGGAAATGCAATTTTCAATGAACCATGAACCTGTTCCATCTGTACAGTACTCTCCCTCCAGAATCTGAATGATGTAACTCATTATGTCATGTTCATGCTGCATCAAAGACAAAATGACAAACAGGGATCAACAAATTAACCAAAGCCTACAAATCAGCTTTACTAACCTCAAGCAATTTAAGCCCATCAATGTCACGCAGAACTGGACAACACAACCTTAATTCCATCCTCCTGGTGATACTGACTCCTGAGTTAACACAGGCCCCAGTTGGTGCAAATCCTTCCCATGACAGATACATTATGATTGGCCTCCAATTATTCTTCCTCCAACATGTTTTCTAGAACCTGGATATGACTGGCATATTCCTGAAGAGATGCTGCAGGCCCAGATACTGACTGCTCTCCTCATGTAAATGTTTGTCAATATGAATTGCATATGACAATAAAAGTTAGGTATTCTCACTCCTTCCCTGATAGGTACTTTGTTGTTCACTCAGTGCTGACTGCTCTGCCCAACATAAATACCAGAGGACCAACACTGAGGGAGTAAATTGACAGTCAGCTGCTAAAGAATGACTCTTCTTTATCCTTCTTGCTTATTCTTTCTCAAAGGGACCCTAATGGATGTTCCAGGTATTGTCATTGGAAGGGCAACCTAACTTTGCGTGCTTGGCATAACCCAGAGCTTCTATCATTAAAAACCTAATTATGTTTCTTTGAAAAATTGTGAAACCTGGAAAGCACTTCATTAATTCTCATAATATGATAAGAAACAACTATTCCTGTGATAATAAAGTTCATTCAGCACTTGGCAAAGAACATTTCAAATACAAAAACAGAAAACGACTTGTGTGATGAAGGGATTAAATTGGGCAGAGGTTACAATTGCAGATTTTGCACAGTATTATGATTGAGTTAAGGGATAATTAAGATTAAAAAAAGGGAACAATAAGGTCAAAGCTGGGAAGGTGAGGAAGATTATGGCAGACAAATGAGAAAGGGTTAGATTCCAGTGCTGAAGCTGAATTGAAATGAGGTGAAGGCATGCAAATAAAATGAAAGATTTTAATAGGATAGGAAAATAAATGAGCCAATTTAGACAGGGCTGACCAGAAAGAGACATTAGAAATGGAAAGTATGTGTTTAATAAGAAGCTTTCAGAAACTGAGCTAGCAATACACATATTTAATTAAATGTAATTTATTTGATTCCTCTTCTTGATGACACTGATTGGAGGAAATCAAAATAATCAAAACAAACTCCACTATGATTCTCCCCCTTCCCCTTCCTTCCTGCAAGTGATAAGTCTTGTTACAGCTACTTCACGGGAACCAGTTGCTCTCCAACAATTTAACTTAATTATCTTCACGCATTAAGATAGTCTGTGTTGGGAAGCAATTTGGTGAATCAGCCATTATAGCCAAATCAACTTAGCCACACATGTGTAACTTCCAAAATTAGCAATGCAAGCTGGAACGCTGGACTAATGTCTCTGTATTGGAGTTAGTGAATACTCCTGTACGGATGCGACAGGGTAAATTTTTCAGCTTTCTGTCTGGGCATAATACCGGCATCGAGCAATTAGGTGCCTATTAAAAAAATGCCTGATTAGTATTTCCATTCATTTCTATAATGTCCAGTTTACATAAAATTGCAGTTTTCTATATGCAAGGAAATTTTCTTAAAAATCCCGTTGGAAGGATTTGGAACTTTGCGTCATGCATATTGGTCAGACAGAATTGTTTTTGTGCGGAAGTATCAGGGATAACACATGCCTCATAATCTTTGGTAGTACTGCAACGTTAGATGTGACCATAATTAAAAGCATGCGGAATTGAAGTTATCTGATGTTCAGTTCAGGAATGGGTCACCTGCTAAACATTTTTGTTATCCACAGTATTGTTAAAGAAAGTTGTTTGTTGGGCAGATCTCTGCTAACATTGCCAGAAACATCAATCTAGAATCAATGCACTGCATTGTGCACTTGGTTCATCACACACTTGATGCAGCATCACATTGTGCACTGAAGTATTCTATCAGCAGCTTTCATTGAAGTAGCCTTAATTCACCATTACTAACCAAAAATACAGCCCCAGTATAAACTTAAGCAAAAGGAAAGCTCTATGTTCAACTTCTGTAAAAGGAATTTCTGTAGATTTTGAATTGTGCTGTCTCTTATTCTCATTTTCTTTTCAAAAAAATTATGTTCACTTTCATGCACACCTCTCTAAACCTATTTCAAGTCTATCTCTTTCCCTGCATTCGTTCTCTTCCTGAACATGTCTTCCACCTTTCCATCCTTCTTTTTCGCTTTCACTTACATTTCTCTCCATCTTTGTGATCTCAATCTATTTATCCTTAACATATCATTGATCTTTTGACCCATACAGATTTTAATCCTGCGCCTTACTGGATCCAGCTCATTCATACTCAAGCTGCCATCAGGAAAATAAAACCTATCAATTTATGGCAATCATGGTCTTTATATTGTGACCCATTTCAAAAGTCAACGGATGTAAAGAAATATAATTAATACAAACATCCTACTGGTTTGCTTTGATAATTTGTGAAATGCTTACATTTAAATATAGAACTGAGGTCATTATCAGGGGCAGTGACTTGAAAAAAATTACTGAACCTAGCAATGCAAATGACTTAAATTAATATCTACAATTTATGCTGATGTATACTGAGTATATAATACAAATTCTAATTGTATTATGATAGCAAACAAACATTTAACTGATTCATAGGACACCACTGAATTGGCCATTAAACAAATTGTGTCGACTGTTTAAAAATTATAGCAGGCCGCAAATATTCCTGCAGAAACAATGGCTGAATGCCCTGTAGTATGTTAACTCCATATATATTTCCAAGATGAGCGACGCTTGCATAATCTCAATGATCTTCCAGCAGGGGACACATATCTGTGACTGGGAGATTACCCTAAACAAATTTGCAAATCATATGCTGCAGCAAGATTGAAAGTGCTACAGCAGTTTTGGGGTGGGTGTGAGCTTGAGGGAGAGAATGGAGGGGGAGGCCTTATCTTTCTGTTTGTGAGATTGCCTGTAAACAGTCTGACATGACATGACAGGATTTCTGATGGAAGAATAGCGGTAGGTCTCTCTTTAAGACAGCACTCACAGCACTTCAGGTTAACTGTGCAAAAGGAAAGGCAGGAGGTGGCAGCATGATGCAAGAAATTTCCTCAAGTTGTAGCCCTTATCCACATATCTTGCATGCATATTCCAACACAGGGAGCAAATGTGTTGTAGAATTGACCCTTTGATGACCTTGCTAGGTCATCCAATGCACTGCATCATTGTCTTTGGTCAGTATGTAGTAAAACCACTATTTCAGTTCAAATAGCCTCCTCCCATGCAGTCATCATTTATTGTCAAAGCTTGTAGTGAACGCCCACAAAATGTGAATTGAAACAGCTATCAGTGGCAGAGGAGGAGTTGGAATCATTGTATTGAGAGTCAGCTCGAGGTGATTACTTGTTAGCTGAGAAATTCAGGGATGAGACACTTCAAAAGAAAGAAGGTTTTGGCAAGGAAGTGTGGCAGTGATAGGGAAGGGATGATAGCTTGCGACAAGCAAATAGTTGCAGATGATACTTGTGCAGACAAATCCAGAAGCTATTTATAAGAACATGAGATATAGGAGCAGGAGTAGGTAATACAGCCTCTTAGGCCTGCTCTGCCATTTGATATGATCATGACTGATCTCATCTTGGCCTCAACTCCACTTCCTGCCCACTCTCCAAAACCCTTCAACATATTAATATTTAAAAATCTATCCCCTCCTTATATTTACTCAATGTCCCAGCATCAACCACACTGTGAGGTAGTGAATTCCACGGATTCACTGCACTTTGAGAGAAGAAACTTTTCCTCATGTTTGTTTTAAACCTGCTACCCCTTATATTAAAACTATGACATCTTAGTTTGGATTGTCTCACATGTGGAAACATCCTTTCTGTAACTAATTTGCCAATCCCCTCTAGCATTTTATATATGTGAATTAGATCTCCTCTCATTCTTCTAAATTCCAGAGAGTATAGGCCTAAACTTCTTAATCTCTCTTCATAAGACAAAACCTTTCAATACAACTACATCTCTCCTCAAATAAGAGAACCAAAATTGTATGCAATACTTCAGATGCAGTCTCACTAATGTCTCGACTGCTGCAGCAACACTTCCCTACTTTTATACTATATTCCCTCAGCAATAAGTGCCAACATTCCATTTGCCTTCTTTTTTTCTGCTGTACCTGAATACTAGTTTCTGCAATTCTTGCATGTGGACTCCTAGGTCCTTCTGCATCGAAGCATGCTGAAGTTCCTCAGATCATTCATTCAGATGGTAACATGTTTAATGGTCTGTGATAGATTTACAAAGAATTTTATTGCGCCAAAACTGACCAGTCAGTCCAAAGATTACTTTCAATATGAGCCTTTTCCTACCTCTTTTTACCTCACCCTTACAACATCTTCCCCTAGTCTGGTCTTCATCATGCACTTATCTAGCCTCTCATTAAATAGTGTTTGCCTCAACCACTCCATTAATCAGCATATTCCACATGTACTGTCTGCAAGATACACTTCAGCAACTCACCTAGGATCATTTGACAACACCTTCAAAACCTACACCCTCTACCAGCTGGAAGGACATGGTCAACAATTGCATGCAAACACCATCACCTGAAAGTTTCCCTCCAAACCGTGCACCATCTTGACTTGGAAATATATCACTGTTTCTTCAGTGTTGCTGGTTCAGAATCCTGGAGCTCATTTCCTAACAGGCATTGTGGGTGTCCCTACATCCCAAGGACTACAGCACTTCAAGAAGGCAGCTCACTACCACCTTCTCCAATTATTGATAACCGCCAACAATGCCCACACAACATGAACAAATAAAAAATAATGCTCAACATTATCTGGTTAAAGAAGTTTCTCCTGAACTCCTTATTCAAGTTATTTGTGAAGTTTTATATCTAAAAGTTCTGATGGAAGGTCACTGACGTGAAATATTAACTTTGTTTCTCTCCACAGATCTTTCTTGACTTGCTGAGTATTTCCAGCACCTTATGTATTTAATTTGGATTTGCAGCATCCATAGTGTTTTCTTTGCATATTTATGTTTCCCAGTGGAAAAAAGTGGAAATATCTCAGCTCCTTTGACCCTGACAATTGTTTGTGGCACTTCAATCCACCAAGAGTGTTCAGATTTTTATTTTTAAGATTTCAACACCTAAAGTGGAATCAGTATCCATTTTGTTTACAGACACTTGAAGATGAACTAGACAAGATGCTTCGCTGACCCCACTGGTGCCATTAGTTCTGTAAGTATGGATAATAATGCTGACCCTCGGAACTTCAATACATGTAACTATATCTCCACTCCAACAATTCTGCGCAACAACTGTTCATACCACAGGACCTGAGTGCACATTGCTGATTTATCTCAGCATCACCTCAACCCCAAAGGTTCTTTTGCACACTTAAGGCAGCCATGTCACACGCTCCAGTGACTCAGGTAGCAACTGAATAATGCACAAGAGTAGATATGAGAGCACTCATGTCATACACTGTCATTAAGGGGATACGTGATAAAAGCAAACACTAGATACTCATATGCAGATATTATGATATTATTAGCTGAATACTGATAAAGGGAATTCTTGATCAACATTTCAACTTTGTTTCATCAAGTGGCAGGAATGTAAAATTGGTGAAGTGTTTGGAAGGATTAAGGCATTGTTTCCAAATATTGGTAGACGACATGGGCAGCTGTAGTTAGGACAGTTAATGCAGTAGGAACATTTCAAAATGCCCATTGCATTGGTAGTTAGGATTGAGAGCACATGAGTGTCTCTTTCAACAAGCACTGTGTTTCACAACATTTCAAGTTGTCTGTACTCTTTTTTTTCTGCACTTGAGGTCTTCTTCTTCTGTGACCTTCATGATGATATCTCTTGCAGGGCACATTACACAGAATACAGCAATTTAACATAACGCTTGAAGCTTTAGGCTTTAACACTCAATTGAATAGATGCACCTCATAATGCTTAAACTCAACAACAGTCCGAGTATACTGTATGCAAAGATGCCCCTGTTCCAGGGGATATATTTCCTGATCAAACTGTTCAGAGATGCTGTGACACACATCTGGAGCAGATGGGATATGAACTTTGGCTTCCTAGCTCAGGTTAGGGACACTACCACTATACCTCAGAGCCCTCTGTTCCAGGGGATAGTTTGATTATTCAGCAACTACCTCAAGATCTGAGGAGGTAAAATTAAGAGTAGAACAACAGCTGTGTCACAATGAAGGCATTAAGGCTGCTGTCTAAGAAATGTTTATTAGCATTTGCTGATGCTTACAAATAAGCTAAAATGCATTTATCCTTGTAAGAAGCTGAAGTGGAGTAATGTGTCATTCACGATAGTGCAATGAAACATTTAGGATATTATTGGTTCAATCTATAACTCTTTGTAAGCTCTGTCAAACTATTGCAAGTTGTACTTGAGAGAAGAACCTGAATTCTAGGTGAAACAAAAACAGCAATCCATTAAAAATATCATGGATTATGCATTTACTAATGTAGGGGATGTATCCATGGCACATTGAATGACGTGGTCACAAAACAGGTCTATTTTGGTCTTCACAGCCAATACAGAACTGTGCCTGTGGACAAGGTTAGTTGAAGATCATTTCGGAGAGCTTCAATCTAAACCTGTGCTGTTGTGGTTACATGCACTGGGTTCTGAAAATGCAGGTTAAGTTGATGACTTTGATGCAGTCTTTTATCTCTCAAGTGATTCTTGTCTTCTTACTCAAAGAAGCCAAAGTAATGTGGGATTTCTATCATGACAATATTATTGAAATTTGGAGAAAATTGTCAGCTGCCAAGCAACTGGCAGAAAGGTACATAAATTTAAAGAAAAGTGGCAGAAACAAAACTAAAAATAAATGATGGCATGTAAACCTTCCTGGCAGTCTTCAGGAAAGACTCTTGCATAATAATCCTTCTACAGCCTCTAGCTAATGTGGATAACCATTTGACATAAATGTGTTGATTAAATGCTATTTCAGTGGGAATGCAAAGTAATTGTATGAATGGTGTGACAAAATAATCACTGAAACCCTCATAACATGTGTAAAGTGGTAAACAGGCAGACATTCCCACTCAAAAAGGAAACCAATGTGAAAAAAGAAAGGGGTAGAGAAGCAGTAGGATGATATTCCAACTTGATTTCAATGCAGTTATACCAATATTTACACCTACTACTTTGAGCAATCAGAAAATTGAGGATAATAATAATGCCAAAAATAGATACATCCAGCATTATTGAATTGTATTAAGATCAATTAAGTTTGGATTAAATTTATTTCTTGAGCTTGTGACACTGTGCACACTGGTTTAGTTTTACGAGAAACTATGTGGACCTGTTCAGTATCTTGCATAAATTTGCTTCATCATAATATTGTATCATAGACAAGAGAGGTTAACAGGGAGTTCCCTGGAGATTCAGTGGTTAGGATTTGCCTCTCTCACTTCTGCAGTCTGGATTTAATTCATAGGCTCATAAACATATACAGCACGGAAACAAACCCTTTGGTACAACTTGTCCATGCTGACCAGATATCCTAAGTTCATCTAGTCCCATTTGCCAGCATTTGGTCCATATCCCTCTAAACTCTTCTTATTCATATACACATGCAGATGCCTTTTAAATGTTGCAATTGTACCAGGCTCCACCACTTCCTCTGACAGCTCATTCCATACACGAACCACACTCTGTGTGAAAATGTTGCCCCTTAGATCCCTGTTAAATCTTTCCCCTCTCACATTAAAACTTATGCCCTCTAGTTTTGGACTCCTCTACCCCAGGGAAAACACCTTGACTATTCACCCTATCCATGCCCCTCATGATTTTATAAACCTCTATTACCCCTCAGCTTCCAATGCTCCAGGGAAAATAGCCCCAGCCTATTCAGACTCTCCCTACAGCTCAAACCCTCCAACCCTGGGCAACATCTTTGTAAATCTTTTCTGAACCCTTCCAAGTTTAATAGCATCCTTCTTATAGAGGGGAGGCCAGAGTTGCACATAGTATTCCAAAAGTGGCCTAACCAATGTCCTGTACAGCCATAATATTACCTCCCAACTACCATGGTCAATGCATATACCAATAAAGGCAAGCATACCAACCGCCACATTCACTATCCTGTGGCTCTACTTTCAAGGAACAATGAACCTGCACTCCAAGGTCTCTTTGTTCAGGAACAATCCCCAGGACCTTGCCGTTACGTGTATAGGTCGTGCCCCAATTTGCCTTTCCAAAATGCAGCATCTCACATTTATCTAAACTAATGTCCATCTGCCACCCCTTGGCCCATTGGCCCATTTGATCAAGATCCCATTGTACTCTGAGGTAACCTTCTTTGCTGTCCACTACACCTCCAATTTTGGTGTCATCTGCACCTCCTATGTTCACATCCAAATCATTTATATAAATGAAGAAAAGCAATGGACCCAGCACCAATCCTTGTGGCACACCGCTGGTCACAGGCTCCAGTCTGAAAAGCAACCCTCCACGACCATCCTCTGTCTTCTGACTTCCAGCCAGTTTGGTACAAAAAGGCCAGTTCTCCCTGTATTCCTGTGTTTCTGTTTGCTTGCAAGCATTATTCCCACAGCACTATTCCCCAGTGCAGAAACCCTCTTTACTCAATGCTAAGGGTGCACTTTACTGACTAAACTAACTACACTTTCAGCTCGTGGGTTTCCTCTGGGTGCTCCAGTTTCCTCCCACAGTCCAAAGATGTGAAGGCTAGGTGGATTGGCCTTGCTAAATTGCCCGTAGTGTCCAGGGATGTTTAGGTTTGGTGGGTTAGACACATGAAATTAGTGAAATGGGTCTGAATGGTCAGTGTGGACTTGTTGGGCCAAAGGACCTGTTTCCACACTGTAGGGATTCTATGATTTATGCTCAGCTGCATTGACCCTTGGCCAGAATCTATCCGGATTACTGCATTTAGTTTTGAGCACCACACTTCAAAAAAGATGTCTGGGCCTTGGAGGTGCAGATTCACCAGATGGACAACATTAATTTCGAGGGCTAAATTATGAGATCAGGTTTCAGGAATTTCACCTTTATTCCCTTTCATATATGAGATTGAGAAATGATCGCATTAACTGCAAAGAAAATAGATCCTCTAGTGGGAGAAACAATAATGATAAAATATAATCATAATTAAAGCCAGGCCATTCCAGAGGGAAATCAGGAGGCAAACAGTCATAGAAATCTGGGATTATCTGACCCAAAAGGCTGTGGGTGCTGGAACAATTGGAGCTTTTCATGGCTGAGATTGCTAGATTATTGCTACATAATGCTGTCAAGGGATATAGAGCTAAGGTGGATAACTGGTTCAGCTATGATCTAATTGATCGGCAGACCAGGCTCAAGGGGATAAGTGGCTGACTCCAGTTCAATAGATGAGCTGTACTTTTTATTACAGCTTATTTTTTCCTACAGTCAACTCTGCCTCAATCTTCATTTGCAATGCTAGCAAAACAGGTGCACAAAACATATTTCTTTGGCAATGGGACTTGAAGAAACAAAAGGAAAAAAAACTTGTTTAAAGTAATTAGGTACAGGAATGCTATTGAAGGATTATTTCAAAAGAAGGTTTCAGACAGCCTAGTTAGTGCTGTGCAGACTGTTCAATCTCTCCTGGAACCGGTAAAATAGAATGAAAGTCTTTCCCTGCTTTAATAAGGGCCGAGTGAAAATTATTTTGCTCAGTCTCAACCAAGACCTAATAGGTATGGGTCCATTGCACAAATTAGCTGTCAGGGAAGTCTTTAAAATGGTTTAGGTAAGAAAAAGAAAGAAAATTACACTGGTGTAATTGGAGTACTTCTTGAGGTTGGAGGTTAAGGCATCTCAGAAAGATTAACACTGGTTCTCATAACAACAATGGAAAAATGTTAGGCTGTAGTTGTAGCTACCAATCACAGACCAGCAGCTACAATAATGAATTTTAGCTAGCATTACATAGTTATAGTGCATGTGAATCAGACTGTCGAGTTGGGAAAAGTCTCTGCTTATTGGCACGCAGAGAGCTTTAATTCTCCTCCCGTAAATTTTAAATGTATTGATGGTGCTTAAATTAATGAAGTAGCTAGAATTTCTGAACAATTTATAAAGTGAACTTGCCAACACACAAGTTTTACTCCATGTGGCAGAGACAGCATGGTAAAGTCTACAATGCAAAAATGATTGTGTAGTTGCACCCTTAGATTCCCAAAAATGGCATCCTCTTCCTGACGAGGAAAAGAAAATGAATGTCCTCAATTGGAATCATCCAAAAATGGACAAATGAAAATGGTTTCTAATCAATTTTAATTCACAAAAATGTTTTGCTGAATCCCTGTTAAAGCTCTTGATTCACAGAATCAGACGTAACATTCAAACCGTTTGCCAGTTCTCTTTTAATGATGCCACTGAATGACATGTCGATCAGTATTATTTGGGTTTGCTTTGTGCTTAGGCCTGTATACACGTAAACACATATTTGCATGGATGGTGGAGCCATAGACTGTGATGTACGCCGGGAAAGGTCTTGTCAAATGGAATTCACTTACCCTCGCACACAGATCCTGAGGCTTGGTCGAGAGGTTCTGTGGCATTTCTCGGCACCTGGTGGACAAATTCAGAATGGCCGTGGCTGCCATGTGCGCTGCCTCCATGTCGTGTGTGTAGTCGAAGCTGCTCTTGCTCGAAGTGCTGCTAGCACTGCTGCCTCCACCACAGCTGACACTGCTACTGCTACTGCTGGGAGCATAGCTACTCGTCGTGCTGCTGGCTGAACTGGAGTTCTTACAAAATCGCTTTGCTGTAACAACAAGCAATAAAAGGAAACACAAAACGACTAATTACACCATTAACCAAATATCAAATGCAAGAGTTTGTCCTGTTTTCTCAAATAAAGGGCCCAAAATTAAATTCTGCAATGCTGATATATGAACACTTGAAATGTTCATCTTGTAAAAAAAATCTCTCGGGTACCTCACTGAGGATTTTAACCCATTTATTTTAAACAAGTGAAGGATTTCCTATGAATCAGGAAACACAGACAAACACATTAGCATTCTATATTAGTATTCTGAGGCATTTCAGCACAAAGCATTGCGTGGATTACGCAAAATGTTACAATGTGATGGCAAATTCCCTGAATGTTGTTTTTAATGTATAGATACACTTGTAATTTTTTTTCTTTCTGCACCTTAGTTTTAGTAATTTCATCAACATGCTTGAAAAGTACATGCTTGCAGACGAAATAAAAATAATGAATGGAAATATAAAGACTGCAAAACAGATTCACTTTCTGTAACTTACTGACAGAAACTTATGGATTAAGAAATGGGCAGGAGTGAATGGACTTGGTTATGGTCATAGATTGGGCATAAAACGAAGGTCAACAGATCAATCGTCTTTTGCCATCTTCCCGATCCTTGGGCTTCTGAAAAATGTTTGTGCCACACAAAGATCGGTGATATTCCAGCAGCCCTATTGGCCACCAAAAACAGACATATGTAAATAAATGACTGCCTCACTTTAGGGCTTCTCTCAAGAATATGACAGTATTGAGCATGTGCCAGCCACACTGCCCTCAGGGTTTTGTATTGTTCAATGACTTAAATCAGTTGCTATTAATGTGACACCAGAAGGCCATAATCAAAATAGTGTTTTATTTTGAACTTACCGTGATGTGGGGCACAGGGGGAAGAAGATGTGCTCCTCCTGAGTCTAAAACACCATCACACACGACTGCCAGCTCATACCAGCCCTCTATTCACACCCAACCACCTGAACATATCCAATGCTGCTGCCAGCCTAATAAGCTGCCTCCGTGCTGGTATATGCAGTTCACCAGAATTACCTGACATGCTCCGAGGCCCAACTTTCGACACCGTTGTGCTCACACAGCAATCAATCATTCTCTACCCAAAAACATAGTCCATGCCAAATTCCTAACCTAAAGTACACATTAGTGACTCTACAGAATACAAAACTGTGGGTAACTCAGTACATGCTGTACATCTTGTTACCATGAAAAGACAATATTATTTTCTGAGTACTCTCCAGCCTGCATTGTCATTTACCGATGCACTGCTCTCCTAGACAGTAGTCTGAGGCTGTGTCAGTCTGGTTGCAAGCTTAGCGGCACATCTGACCTCAAGATGAATTTCTGTCATCATTAGGAATGCTTTTTATTCCGGCTCGAGCATCATTCAACTTTGCTCTTGCCTCAGCTCTTCTGTGGCCAAAAGCCTCATTCATGTTTTCATTACCTCTGCACTTGACTACTCCTGGATGGTCTCCCACATCTCACTGTCCATTATCTTGCTGTCATCAAATGCTGCAGCCTGAATCTCCCACAGCAAGCACTGCCTCCTGGTCAAGCAACATCTTGATTTTAAAATTTTCTTTCTTGATTTGAAACCCCCTCATGACCTTACCTCTCCTTATCCCTGTAATCTCTTCTAGCCCCACAGCCCTCTGAGATATATGCACTCTCCTATTTCTGTCTTGCTGTGGAGCCTTCATTCTAATCACACCACCACTGATGGCCACACTTTCAGTTGCCTTGGCCTCATGTTTTGGAGTACCATCCCTTTCCACCTTTTTATCTAGCTTTCATGCTTTAAGATTTTCCTTAAAACCGACCACTTTGATTGAACTTTCCATGGAGATGTTAGGTTTGGAAGATGTTTTCAAAGGAACTGCAGTGAGTTGCTGTACTGTATCTTGTAAACGGTGCATACACTTACTGGAAAGATTGAATGTTTAAGTTTCCAATCCAACAGACTTTGTACTGGATCGAAACAAGAACCTTGAGTGCTGTTGGAGCTGCACTCAGCCAGGCAACTGCAGAATATTTTACCATACTCATGACATGTGCCTTGTAAATGATGGACAGGTTTTAGGGAGTCAGGGGCTGAATTACATGCCACACAATTCCCAGCATTGGATCTGCTCCTGTAGCTGCAGAATACACATGATAATTCAAGTTTAGCTTCTGGTCAATGGTAACCCTCAGGATGTTGACAGCGGGGGATTCAGCAATGGTAATGCCATTAAATGTCAAAGGGCAATGATTAGATTCTCTCACGTTGAAGCTGGTTATTGCCTGGCAAATGTGTAACATGAATGTTTCACTGTTACTTATCAGACAAAAACCCGATCCAGGTCTTTCCACACGTGGAGATGAATGTTTCATTATCTGAAGAGTAGTGAATGGGGTTAACATTTGGCAGCTATCAGCAACATCACTGAAAACTCCAGCAAACTCCTACAAAGCTCAATGCGATTAAGGACAGGTAATCTACTTTTGAGATGTTGCATCAAGGGTACATTTGGCCAGGATGCCAGGGTTAACTCCAAGCTCTTGTTCAAAATAGGACCAAGGGACATCACATATCCACATATGCAGGCTGGCGAGGCATTTGTTTACCATTTAGTCTGGAAGATGGTAGTTCAGCACTTCCTCACGTTGCATGCAAATGTCAGCATTGAGTTTTGCACTTGAGCCCCGGAGGGGGACTTGAACCTGGAAATTTGCTAAAGTTGAAAGATGCAAGCTTCATTATGATCTGGATTTAAGGTGGCATAGTGGCTAGCATTGCTGCCTCACAGCACCAGGGGCCCGGGTTCGATTCCACCCTTGGGTGACTGTGTGGAGCTTGCACATTCTCCCCGCATCTGCATGGGTTTCTTCTGGGTGCTCCAGTTTCCTCCAACAGTCCAAAGATATATAGGCTAGATGGGTTAGCCATAGGAAGTGCAGGGTTACAGGAATAGGGTGGATCCAGGTAGGATGCAATTTGGAGGGTCAATGGGCCAATGGCCTGCTTCCACACTCTAGGGATTCTGTGATTCTAGCAGTAATATGCTTGGAGTAGCGCTGACTGGCCACAAGATTCCTTTCTGACTGCAAGACATTGGGAGAATTGCTACATTTTCACTCCCGTTTCAAAGTTGAAATTCTGTTTGAAATGTAAGCTTCCTGAAGTACAAATAATGTGGAGGGTATGCAGAATAGTCATGTATATGGTTTGTGTAAACTGCGTTTACACAGTGCAATTAATAACTGATGTCACCATTACTATCTTTCTCTTGTCACTTAAATGATGGACGTTCCACTCTATGACTCACAATGTGACTGCATGATCCTACATGGCTTGGACTTTTCTCTGCAAGTCATTTAAGGATCTTTGTTTGATCAACTGAGGTCTTTGCATCTTAAGGAAAACATTGACAAATGATTTTAGTGATGAATTGAAGTTTGCCCAGATTTGACGAACAGTGATGATGACTTTCTGATAATCGGGAATATTTAATACTAACAGATAGCACCATGCATTATTATGACCACTCTACTTCATATCTCTCATATATTCAGTCTATAATAGTTTCCTATTTTATCTAGAGTCAAGGATGGAGCTATTCATCCAACAGAACTGTAAACCATTTAGGATGTCTGTGGTTATGCAGGATGTTTTAATCTCACTACATAGAACAATGCAGTTAGAAAAAAATTAATCAAATGAGTCTCTATTATAAGAGAACTGACTTTATTGTCGACACCAGCCATTGTTACATATATTAGATTTGAAATGCACTGAATGTCAGACTTGCATCTCTTGCTAATGCTCAGTAGAATAATTCACACGAATACTTTATGTACACTCAAACTGAGCCTTGAAGGTCAGTCAGTTAGCAGTTAAATTCAATCTTCCCCTCTGCCTATAATTTATAGACCTTTCAAACAAAAACTTGGCTTCATCTAATCACTCCTTGATTTATCTAGTTTTCTCTCCTACTCTTTCAATCCTGATGATGCCCTGTACAATGTCTCTCGCCTCTTCATTGCTGCTTCTCAATAAAATGAAGGCATATATTACGTGAGCAGTGTTGGACTGAGATTACATAAGACTTTTATATGAGCAGGTGAGAAAGCTGTCAGAGCTGAAATAAATAAATCTTTTGCTTTTCCTTATCAGTGAAAATGCTTTTAAATAGCTTGATAAATAGTCTGAATAAGTGAGCATAAAAGGCAGAAATTGAAATTAATAGCTTATCTGCTTGCATATATTTAATTCATCTCCATGCATTCTCCAATAGACAAGGGCTGGCAGTCAAGAGCTATTATTTCTCGATTAGAATTCACACTTTTGGCAGCAACAGGATGGCTAGCAAGAAAATTGTCTTGGACTCTAGAGGCTGTTAGATGGTTAATTTTCATGTCCGTTTTTTTTGTTTTAGAATTGGCTTGAAGAGAACTCCTCCTAAAACTGTCAGAATGCTTTGCCCTAAGCTCAGTGACCAATGACATAGCTGCCAGTTCAGTTTAATCTCAGGCTCCGGTTATTATTTCAAGTCACACCACTGTCATTAGGAGCATTGTTTTTGACAAGGTAATACAGAAATGCTTCGGGTATGTTTGATCCCAAATTAGCTTCCTGCCTTTCTCTATTAATAGTAATTTCAAAATGATGGCTGGTTGCTTACAGTTCATTGTCAGGTTGAATAGAATTCATTTTGGTTTTTATTCAGTACTAAGTGTGCAATAAAAGCATAACATGATTCACATTAAAGCATTTACATCAATAAGAAAATGTGCACTATGATATCAGTGACATACACTAAGTGGAGCTGTTAACATTAAGTGAGAAAAGGCACTGTCCTCCTGCAAAGTATTGTACAGTCCTTTCCAAATGAGAGTAAGCTAGTGCAGGAATCTGGAGCTGGAAAAGCAAAGCAGGTCAGACAGCATCCGAGGAACAGGCAAGTCAATGTTTTGGGCTGAAACTCTTCGTCAGGACACCAGTTGACCTCCCCGCTCCTCGGATGCTGTCTGACCTGCTGTGCTTTTCCAGCTCCGTGTTTATTGACTCTAGCTTCCAGCATCTGCAGTCCAAATGGTCTTCTAGTGCAGGAATCCAATGGGAGATGAGAAACACTACCCTTCTTAGCTGGGAGGCTCAGTTCATGAAAAGTGGCAGAATACACTGAAGAGAAGTAACAATGATGAAGGGTCAACAAAAATGGGGATGGAGTTTTGTCCCGGATTTGATTATTGGTACTGTACACTTACTTTAATTGTGAGAACAGCAAACTTATGCAACATTTTATTTCTTTGGTTGAAGGAAAGTGAGGCAAGTGCAGTTGGTTGCCTTATTTTTGGAATTTTATTTCATATTTGGAAAAGTAAATCAAGAATGTTCAAGGTGAACGACTATCACTGCAGACCCGTGTATTGGAATTATGGCAGGCATCTAAGCCATGACATTGTGACACATCTTTATTATGGGATATTTTCTTAAGCAAAATATTTTGTCATGAACTATGAAACAAACTACGGGAGGATGAATGTGATTTTTTCTAATGTCAGTCAGGTGTAACTTGGTATGATATTAAGCAATAGGCATCTAAAAGTCTTAGTTCTGACTCTTATTCAATGCTAAATTTGCTGCTTTCTGCTAGGGTAGCAATTCATTGGAGTAAGAAGGTTCACTGAATTTCTGTATTGATAAATAAGACACCTAAACATTGTTAAGGCAAGTTACTAACCTTCCTCTGCCCTTTTCATTGATATCTGTTGTCCTATGCCCAGACTAAAAGTGGATATAATTTTCCAATAGCAGTTATATAAAAGTCTTATGTAATCTCAGTCCAACACTGTTTAATACTTAATGTCCCTACTTTATAAAGTAGAATCATATTTGTCTTCCGATAGCCATCGCTCATTTATTGAGCCCTATCAAGCAGATGCAAAAGATCTTTTGACACTATTCATAGGACAGAATTGTTCTGAAGAAGGAATGTGCTGGTATGTTTGAGGTCTCTGTGACCATTGGCAACCACAGTGAATGGAGGACATGATGGATAGTATGAATAATGGTGTTACACTACAAGATTCCTTTGTTTCTATTTAGGTTCTTTTTATGAGTTATGTTCCTCCAAAAAGGGGACACTCTTTTAATTTTCCTTTCCTGTTTGTTCTTCTTAATACTTTTAATTAAAATAACATACTGCTTGAGCATCTAATCCCAAATAGCTCCGAAGTCTACCCCTTGATCCATTACCTTTAACAAATATCTTTTCTCATACTGCTCAAGCAGTTGATTAACTGATCAAAATGGTTAAAATGCAGCAAGTCACTGTGTAGTTGTGGGATTAGTAAAGCTGTGGCTTGATTCCCAAGTTGGAAACTCATGTTTATGCATAATGTTATCCAGGCCACAGTGGACAGTATTACGGACTTCCCTGTTTGGCATTTCCAATATGGTTGCAATGGTGTGGTAACATGTGCTATAAAAGGCAATTCCTTTTCCACGTCCACGACATTGTAAGGAATTCAATAAAGAGAACCTCAAAATGTGACCACACTACCAATATTTCAAATAACCTAGGATTATCAAGGCCTTCAAATATATTTGCTAGATGTCAGCAGAAGGGAAGTTGTTGGGGCTGCTTCCACTCTGTATTTTGAGCATCGCTTAACAGTCTCCAACCCAAGATACTGTGAAAGCTGAACAGGTCAAATTGTCACTTATCCAATATGAAGTGTAGAGTTTGGTGACACACTTCATTTCCCTTCCCTTGAAATGTCCAGAAAGAAAGTGTAGGCCAGCCTTATGCTGTGATACAGCTACAAAATCAAGTAACAACAGGTAACTTACAAGCATGGAGGATATGCTTCCAATTGTCTGACAACTCATGGCAAATTAACTGAAGAGTGTAAATTATTTTGTTGTCATGTGTCCACTCATTCTATCAGTCTGATATATCCTCTTGAAGTCTATCACTGTTTTTTTTTCAAATTTTGTGTCATCTGGAAATCTTTTGAAGTTGTGTCCTTTGCATCCAAATCTAAGTCTTTAACGTACAGACTGTAACTTCTCCAGTCCGAAACACTTCGGACCAAGGTACCTCTGGATTTTGGAATAACGTTAGAAAACCTAACCAAAGTGTGTGAATGAGAAATAAATATGTACTAGAGGCATAAAACAGTGACAAAACATGATAAGGCATTAATAAAAATGGTTTTATTTATCTAAATATTGTAACTTGCAATTTTCCTGCCTAAAATAATGCCAAAGAAACAGGAAAATCCAGTTAGTAAAGAAATAGCATTAATAACTGGCCCCAGGGTCAGAAAACTAGGATAAAGATTATTTACTATGATTAAAAAAAACTGAGAACAACTTATTTTCACAGAGGAATAGGCAGTGTACTGCAAGTATGAAAGGCTTTGATTTTTAGTTTTAATTTCCATCTAATTAGCTAACTTTTCTTCCTGTCATCCATCTTCTCTCTTGCTCTTTCAATCATCTTATTGCACTGAATTAGTCAAAAGTTATTCTCATCTTTTATCGAAGCAGGACCATTAGAATAGTCATGGAGGACATTGCATTCACCATTTCTGCATCAATGTGTATGGTGAGTCTGAAAGTTCTGCGGATCTGCTCAAAACATTTTCAAACAACTGGTGTTTCCAGATTTCAGATTGGAGAGGTTAGTGTATCATCAAAAATTATAGTTCAAGTATAGTCCATAGTTCTGGGAACCCCAATGTAAACCTTCCTCCAGGCTGAAAAATGACCATATACCACTGCTCTCTGTACCCTCCCACACAGCCTACTTCAAATCCATGCTACCACAATCTATTCCATTGGCTTCAACTTCGCTTGTAAGATTATTATGTGGCACTTTATCAAATGCCTTTGGAAACCCATGTATGCATACTGACTGCACTGTTCTCATCAACCCTCTCTGTTATCTGAGCAAAAAAAATCCAAATGAGTTAGTTAAACATGTTTGGCCTTGAATAAATCCATGCTGATTTTCCTTAGTTAATCTACACTATCCAAATGACTATTATTTCTGCCCTGGATGATCAGTTCTAAAAGTGCTCTCACCACCAAGGTTAAACTGACTGCCTGTGGTTGATGGGTTTATACTGGATGCCCTTTTTGAACATGGATGTCAATGCTGACAATTTTCCAATCCTCTGTTATCACTGTTGCAACTCAGGAAAATTAATAGAATGTGCCCAGTAACTGCACAATTTCAATTATTACTTTTCTCAGTAGACTCAGATAGATCCCATCTGATCCTGGTGACTTATTAGCTTTAAGTAGAGCCTGGATTTCAAATATCAATTATGAGTAAAACCAGTATCCCAACTCCCTCTTCTTTACAATGACAATTCAGCATCTTCTTCCATACTAAGATAGATGCAAAATATTAATTTAGCATATCTGTAACTGCCTCTGTTTTTAGTCCTTCATTAGCCTCACCTCTTCTCTTACTATCATATTTTTTAATTATATGCATATCGATCTCTGCATTACAACATCTGATCCAGTCAGGCAGGTTCCAAAGTTCACAATGCTAACACTGCTGCTTTTAAGAGAATAAAAAAGGCTCACACACCCAGATTAGGAGAAGGATCACACCACTGAGCTCAGAGGGGCACAAAGCTCATATTTCCAACTTCACCGAATGAGCAACGTTCAGACAACATTCAGCACTCTCACTCCCAAGTTCCAACAATGTTCAGGACTCATGTAAAAGCCCATTTGGTTCACGAATGCCCTTTAGGGAAGGAAATCTGCTATTCCTACATTGTCTGGCCTACATGTGACTCCAGTTAATCTGTAAATGCCCTCCAAAATGGCTTAAAGAGTTGCTTAGTTCAAGCAAAATTAGGATGGGCAATAAATGCCGACTTTGCCAATGACACCTACATCCCATACAAGGATTAAAAAGCAACCCCTGAGCTTAAACAATGTTCAGCGTTCAAGCTCCTGAGCTCAGAGAACGAGTCGCACTGCTGATTCCAAGGACAGCAAGGTTAACATTCCTGGGTTTGGAGCACTCACAAGTTCATGTTTTGCGAACGTACAGGAATCAACTCCTGATCTCAGAGATCACACAGCATTTATATTACAGATTATAGAGAACATACTATGTTCACAGTTTTGCATTTAGTGAGGCATATTTCATTCAAGGAGAGAGGGGGTGAGTGGAGTCACTCTACATGACATATCTAACATGCACTGAGAATGGCATCACCAGTGGCCCAGCTCATGGGCAGGGCCATGTGATGTGTTCATTGAGAACCAGGCATTTCCTCATTTAACAGTAATCACGCTGTCAGACTCAGTGCTCTGGATGAACCAGTGGTGACCAATGGAGCACTCTGTTTGGGTCACGTATTGTTAACAAAGTTTATTGGTAAGTAAGTACATGGATGGCCTGTCATCTTTTGCAATAATAATTGAGTCAGGAAATAACTTGATATCTGGATTTTACAACCATACTATCATGCAAATTAGAAACTAGAATAGAGGATTCTCCAGTCTGCTCCCCCATTTGGTAAGATCATGCCTGTTCTGATTTTCCTTTCCATCACTAATACACTTTGACTCTCTTCTCAGTCAGGATCTAGCTAATGCAGCCTTTGAAAATATTCACTGAGCCAGCCATCACTGATCTCTGAAGAATAGTATTCCTTAAACTAAAAGCTCCATTGAAATTGTACACCGATTTTCTATTCTTCCTGCCAAAGAAAACAGGTTTGCATTTAGCCATGTTATACTCTGTCTGCCAAGTTTTTGTCCATTCACTTAAAATATTCAAATCCCTTTGCAGACTCCTTATGCCCTCTTCCCAGTTTACTTTTCTACCTTTAATTGTATCATCAGCAGATTTAGCAATCATACATCTGGTCCCTTCAATCAAGTCAGATTGTAAATTAACTGAGATGCCAGCATTGTTCCCTATGAGGCTCCACTGGTTATCAGAGGTACGTTTGAGTTTTACTTGCTTATTTTAAAATTAGGACTCCCTGCAAAAACAGAAAGTGGTGACCTGAATCGATACAGTGTGGAGCTGGAGGAACACAGCAGATCAAGCAGCATCAGAGAAGCAGGAAAGTCACATTTTGAGTCAGGTCCTTTTATCAGTCCTCCCAACCTGAAACGTCCACTTTCCTGCTCCTCTGATGCTGCCTGACCTGCTGTGTTCCTCCAGGTCCACACTGTATCAACTCTGACTTCCAGAATCTGCAGTTCTTGCTATCACCTAGTGGTGACCTGAACATGGCTTTGTATCCAGTTTTCACTGAAGCTCCAGCAGTCGCCATTTTCAAAGATGACTCACTACTCGACAGCTTTAGCAGCCCCTTGTTCATAGGTAGGAACCTAATTGCAACTTAAGGACTGAACTTTGCCTTTTCCGTCCAATTTTTCCGAGTTGTCTCGCCAAAATTACTTCATTTATTTACTTTTGCAGCATCCGAGGAGGTAGAGTACTCTTTAAGGATGCATAAAAAAAATTCAGTTGTTTCTGCTGATTCTTTGCATCAGGACCTCACTCTCATCGGTATTTTTTCTCAGCCAGACTGGCCTCTGGATCGCTAACTGTTGCACCATTAGGTTTCCAAAACAAACATTTTCTCATCCATTGTTTGGTGTGGATACAGTCTTGAGGAGCAATCCTTAAAATGGACTGGATTTACATTATCAGCTAGCAACTGGCACACTAAACTCAGCGGTCAAGATCTAATGTGTAGTCGCTCTTGTAAAAAGCTGAAATGCAACTACCAATTTGTGCTGAACAAGATTCCCTCAAGAGTGTGATATCAGATAATTGGATTTTGATTTTGGGAAACTGGAAGAACTCCACTGCCTGTCCTTAACAAGTGCCGTGGGGTCATTTATAACTACTTATGAGAGCAGAGGAGGCCTTGATTTAATGACTCATATGGGAGACAGTAGCTCAGACAATGTAGCACAGCCACAGTGAAGTGCCCGCACAGATTACATACTCAAATTTTTAAACTGGCTTTCAGTTCAAGATAAGAATGCAATCCTTGGGCATTTTTACTTTTATGTAGACCATTATACTTATAATAGGCACACGAATGGTATCAGAGTTACAGTGAAACATACATATATCAAGGGAACCTGAAAATACGTGTGACTTTCTCTGTTGTTGATGGCTTGGTCTGAAAGTAACAGGTGGATCTGTTGCTGTATCAGCTATGGATCAGTTTGTAGCTCTCTCCCTGAGTCAGATGGTCATAACTTCAAATTCCATCCCATAGCCTTGAGCCTCTTGCATATGATCCAACTGCATGATTCTATTATGGCCATGTTGTTATTTGTGTGCAAATAGGCTGCTGAGTTCTCTACATTAAAATGACCACACTTCAAAAAGTGCTTGAATGTAAAGCATTCTGGGGCATCCTGAAAGGTGCTATATGAATACAGGATTATTTTCTTTGGTAATGTAACAGCTCAAACTGCACTGGATAGGATTGGGAATCTTGCGAGAAATAGGTTCCTGAAACATACTAGGCATGTAAAAAGTAAACCGTGATCATCTTTTCCCCCAGAGCATCCTTATCATCCTGTCAGTCCAGGTGCCATTGGGCAATGATAACGTGGTAAGTCTCAGATATTCTGCAATGACCTCACTCGCAAGTGCTCGGCTGAGCCAGTTCGCAGAGCTAAGAGCGCTGTCTCTAGCCATTTGGTTCACGGTAAAACCAACAATTGCAGTTGGCTGACAGTCACATAAAAATCACGAAATACTTCTAAACTATGTATTAAAATTTGGCTAGTGTTTCATGTCTCTTTTCCAGAGTCCAAAAGCTTACTAAAATTACAGCAAAATTCAGAAGCTGCGGATGAAACCTGTTCTGTTAACCTTCTTTCATACACATTTTACAAAAGCAGCAAGTTCATTCATGACATTGATTGATAAGACACGAGCCTTGTAGCTCCGTTCTGCTCTTGAATTTTCTACCTTCCATTAGTGAGAGGGGAAGCACTTAAGTATGTTGGATGGTGGTGAGTGGGAACTCTACCAGCTCTTACCTCCATCCCAATTAAGCCCATGGTGGAGAGGCCCTTGAACAGCAATGAATGTCCAGTAAAGGGCCTTGTCCTATAGTACGAGGGGGTGCTGAGTGGTGGTGGTGTGTGGGGTGGGGGGGTGCGTTGCAAGCTCACAAGAATGGTCCTTCAATCAGAAGGCATTTAGTGACTGATCAATTGGCTAACCTCCCAGGAATGAGGTCGTACAGCATTCTTACTGACTGTCCAGCTAGCAGCCAAGGTCCCATTGTCCTTATAAGATTCCAGCTTACCTATCCCTCTTACTCTATCCCAAAATGTGCCTATGCTTATTTCCCTGTCTGAGTGCACTAAAGGTTTCCCAGATATTTCTTATTGTACAACTAGTTTTCTCTTTTTTCTCCTTTTATTTGTATTTCCATTTTTTTCATTCTTTGATCTCTGTGAGTTCCTTGGTATCTCTCTGTGCCCGCATTTTTTGATTTTCTCCCCTGCCCATGAGTGTCTGTGAACTTCTCACACCAGTTAACTATCCTTGTTTATGTGGTAGTTCCCATGGTCTGCACTAGGATTGAAAGGAAAATCAAAAACAAAGGGGAATCCAAACAGGCCGAGGCTGTTTTCTGTAAAAAAGAAATGGCCGAGAGACGGCCTGTTGAGATGCTTCAAGTGAAAGGGAGATTTGATGGGGGTATTGCTAGAAAAGTTATTTTCACTTGTAGGGAATTCGGATCTCAGGACCATATATATACAATAGTCTCTCTCTCTCTTTTTCGTCTCTCTCACTCTTCAGGTACCATGCTTTAAAATGACAATAGTGACTGTGGACTGCTGGAGGATTGGTCCATGATTATGCTTGGCAATGTACTGCAGTGATGTTCTAGCTGCCTAGGAAATACTTAACCATCCACCATCGGGCATCTGATGGTCAGCCCGTTGGCCACATTATGTGTGCGCCTTTTATGGTTAAATCCTGAAGTGGGACTTGAACACAGAGCTTCTGCTCTGGAGATACCCATTGTCCTACAAGAACTCTGCCCATAACAGACACAACAAAATCCAAATGGTAATTCAGGAGAATTATTACCCATGGATTGGCAAGAATGTGGACTTGCTACCACAAGGAGTAGTTGAGGCAAATAGCATGGATATATTTAAAAGGAGTTGAATAAGCACAAGAAGGAGAAAGGAATAGGAGGATACACTTCTAGATTATATGAAGTTGATGTAAGGAGGTTCCTGATATACATAAACACTGGCATAGACCAAATGACTTGTTTCCATTCTCCAGATGCAATATAACTCAATATGCCAGTCTATTATTAACTGCATTTAGGTTCATGCATTTTTTTGGACCATGTCCTTGTATGTAATTTTAGTTCCTAGAAAAAGGAAGAAGTAAAATGGTTCTTTTATTTTCCCCTTGCCATACAATTACCACCAAATCACATACATTGTCCAAAACGTGCTAAGTACATTTAGGGACATTGTAGAGATGCATCACGTGATCCGCAACAATTACTATAATCATCGTGTTGTATTGTTGTACCATATCAAATGGCACACTGACAACTCAGCAATCTTTTGCTTACAAAATTAGTTTCTGATAACTCAAAATGGTCTGTTCAATTCAATGAAAATCTTCAGCTAACAAATTAGCCAGGACTCTGGGGAGAACCCTCCACTTCTTCAGCATAGTGCTGTGTGATCCTCGAAGGTTGCTATGTAATTTGAACTGAACTTCAGTTTATCATTCTCATGAAAATGGCACCTACAAACTTTTATATGCTAGACATTCCTTAGCAGCAATCTACTTCTGCTCATCTTGTTATGATCTGTACAGCCCCATAATAGTTTTGTAAAAAATTGAACTGAAAGGATGACCTGAGAAGATTTCACCTTTTAAAGACTTTACTCCAACAAACAGACTGAACTCTATTTTTTTGGTGGGCAACCAATGCTTTAGACTGCAGAGCAGAATATTCTCTTATTTTTAACACAACCAAACTCCCACTTAGGGAAGTCAAGGTGGGGTGGCATGATGGCTCACTGGTTAACACTACTACCTCACAGCATCAGGAACCTGGGTTCAATCCCACCCTTGAGTGACTGTCAACGTGCAGCTTGCACATTCTACTCATGTCTGTGTGGGTTTCCTCCAACAGTCCAAAGATGTGCAGGTTAGGTGGATTGGCCACGCTAAATTGCCCATAGTGTCTAGAGACATGTAAGTTAGGTGGATTAGCCATGGGAAATGTAGGTTTACAGGGATGAGGGTGGGTTTGGGTGGGATGTGTTTTCAAGACTCAGTGTGGACTCAATGGGCTGTATGGCCTGTTTCCACACTGTAGTAACTCTGTGAGTTCTCAGGTATGTTTTACACTGTCTCTTGAATAGACATTCATTTTGCCTTGAAGCAGTCTGAAGTGATTCTTAGCTCCTCAGCAGTTACTTCCATTATTTTCCTTTAATTTTTAACACATGAACTGACTTTCATTGTGAGAGTTTTCCTGACAATTCGCCCTCTAGCATAAACTCGATAAATCTTGCAGCCTAGTTTCACAATCCTCTCGAAATTGGTCTTTTCAATTTGAGATCAAACTTCCACTCACATTCCTGTAAGGTGAACCAATGAGACTTTGCAGCCTTTAGATGCTCTCTCTTTCCTAAATCCTGACAGGCTGCCTGTGTCTGGCAGTTTCAGGGTTACCTTAGAAACCCATACCTTTTAAAACTCATCTCAAGGGCAATGTGAATCACATGGGTTTTGTGTCCGGGTGGATTACTTACCCTTTAGACCCTAACTCTCTATTATCTTGTAAGTAAATTAACGGTTTAAAGCATGTGTGTTTACAGACCAACATTCTTAATATCTTCTCGGGACCTTGGAGACTCGTAGTTTAATGACAGTAAACATGGATACTGCTGCCATTGTCTCCAAGTGTGAACACTTTCCACTTTATTTCCAGAAAACAATGACGAAAAAACATCATTCAAAGTTTGAACACACACACACACACACACGCAATACATATATATATATACATAAATTATATATTTTCAAAAATATATGATAATTTTAAAATGTATATAATTATCATATATATTTGCAACCGAATCATGCAAAGTTCCAGCAAAGAAAGAGGCTACTTGGTCCATTGCATCTATGCTGGCTAATAAATAGCAATCGCTCATTGTTCAGATAAGTAGTGATCATTCAGGGTCAGTGATGAATGGAGATCACTTGTGTTCGAGATAAGGAGTACTCACCTGGGGTGGAGACAATTACTGACCAATCAAGAGTCAAGGTACTTTGTGATAATTTAGCACCTAAGGGTCTATCGCTGCAACACAACACTGTGTTCCCTGGCCAACATCTCTGTCTAAGGCTTACTGCAGTGCTCCATCGAAGCTCAGCACAAGCTGGAAGGACAGCACCTCATTTTCTGCTTGAGGACCCAGCAGCTTTCTGGAGTTAATGTCGAGTACAACAAATTTCAGGCTTGAACACCTCTCCCCATGTCTTTCCTCCACCCCCACACACCAGGCCTTGTCATCACTTGGGCTGCTGCCACACCCAGCTCATTATCAGCGAGTAATCTCAGTATCCATAACGCATAAAATGAATGTCAGGCAGGGAGTAATGGTAAGACACCCTGTACCACTCTTGCACAACCCCTAGCTACTGTCATTGACAGAAAGCTAGAAATTGTCCATGTTTTCATCCGTGAATGGTACACAGACCAGGAAAACCAACGAGACCATGGAGGAGTTGTCTGTCTTTCTTGCCCAGGCATAAAGGTTCGCCTTGGCAGACTGCAGAGAGGAAACATGGATGAACAGGATTGGGATTAGAAACCCACTCAATATTTTCTTGAATTAATTTAAACAGAAGGAAAACTGAACAGGTTCTTTTTCACCTGCAAATACCCTTCTGCTCCATTTTCTTTCATGTGTACAACATTTTTAAAACAGGCTGCAAAAAAAAACTCCCGTATTTCAATTTCTTCTTTCTCATTGGTTAAGTTTCAATATCTTTTCCATCTTTTAAGTCATGAATCACTCCCCCAAAAGCCTTTCTCCTCGTTGTCAAATGTTTCCCAATCAAGGTTATAGACATGCTCGCCGAGCCGGTGTGTTTGGTTGCAAACGTTTCATCACCCTGCTAGGTAACATTGTCAGTGTGCCTCCGGTGAAGTGTTAGTGTTCTGTCCCGCCTGTTATTTATATGCCTCAGTTTGCTGGGGTGGTTTGGTATCACTTCCGGTTCTGTTTTTCAGTGGTTTGTATATCGGGTTCAGTTCAATGTGTTTGTTGATGGAGTTCCGGTTGCAATGCAAGGCCCCCAGGAATTCCCTGGCATGTCTCTGTTTGGCTTATTCTATTTTGGATGTGTTGTCCCAGTCGAATTTGTGTCCTTCTTGGCCCGTGTGTATTGAGACCAGTGAGAATCAGTCATGTCTCTTGGTGGCCAGTTGGTGTTCATGTATCCTTATTGTCGGTTTTCTTCCAGTTTGGCCTATGTAATGTTTCTCACAGTCCTTGCATGGTATTTTGTATATTATGTTGGTTTTATTGGTTGTAGGTATGGGATCCTTTACGTTCGTAAGTAGCTGTCGTAGGGTGGTTGTTGGCTTGTGGGCTGATACCTAGGGGTCTGAGTAGTCTTGTGGTCATCTCTGACATGTCTCTGATGTACGGTAGGGTGACTAGTATGTCTGGCCATATTGTGTCTTCTTGTTGTGGTCTGTTGCAGAGGTAACGGCGGATTGTGTTTTTTGGGTATCCATTCCTTTTAAAAACTCTGTTCTGTTTTGCAAAATTCCGGGTTGCTGCAGTGTGTTGTGGGTTGTTTGAATGATGTCCTGATGCAGCTCTATTTATGGGTGTTGGGGTAGTTGCTGGTGTAATTAAGTATCTGGTCCGTGTGTGTGGTCTTTCTGTATACACTAGTCTGGAGTTCCCCGTTTGTCTTATGTTCCACCATTACATCTAGGAAGGGTAGTTGGTTATTGTTCTCTTCTTCTTTTGTGAATTTTACTCCGGTGAGGATGTTGTTTATGTGTCGGTGAGTTTCTTCTAGTCTTGTGCGTTTGATAATCACAAAGGTGTCATCTACTGGTGGACCCAGAGTCTGGGTTGGATAGTTGGGAGTTCTGTCTGTTCTAATCTTTGCATTACCGCTTCTGCTATCGGTCCTGATATCAGGGATCCCTTTGGTGTTGCGTTGATTTGTTTGAAGATATGGTTGTTGAAGGTGAAGTGGGTTATAAGGCACAGATCCAGCAGTTTCAGGGCGCTGTCCTTGTTGTTGCTGTTGGTGTCATGGGGTGTCTGACCACCTGATTCATCCAGCAGTGTGGCAATTGTCTCTTTGACTAGGTCGATGTAAACAGTGCTGTTACGTCAAAGGATATCATTATCTCATTTTCTTCTATGATGCCAACCACCCCAGCAAACCGAGGCATATAAATAACAAACGGGACAGAACACCAACGCTTCACTGAAGGCTCATTGACAAGTTACCTAGCAGGGTGACGAAACGCCTGCGATCAAACACACTGGCTTGGCAAGCAAGTCTACAGCCTCATCCACAACCCGAGCTACAGATCTTCTCAAAAACTTTGTCTCTCAATCAAGTCTGTCGTGATATCACTTTAAGAGGACATATGCAAGTAAACAAGTAACTATGAAGTAGGACCTATAACCAGCAGCCTTTGCACAGTTGTGTTTGCTGCACATAGAGGAGCAAGTTGTGATCCTGTAACAATATAACAACTGAATCTTTATGTAAATCTCTTTTTCTCTCTATCCACAGACTCTGCCAGACATGCTGAGTTAATCCAGTATTCTCTGCATTTGTTTCAGATTTCAAACACCCGTATTTTGTTTTTATTTATATAAACCCATCTGCTGAGTAATCCTGTGATATATCTTCAAATGAACAAAGAATACATTAATTGGACCATTCCTGGTGTGAGATTAGCAAATATTGAACCAGAACAAAATCAATGCAAAAGAATAGAATTTTCCGAGTGATCTACCAAAGCCAAGACTAAGGAAACTTTGGAAAGTTCTGTTCATCTAAAAGTTAATGTTGGTATAAGTCAATTATTAAATTATTTCTAAATCACATTTTGATTACAGTTTTATAAATAAATTTGTGCCCAAGATGTAGGTGTCACTAGTTAAATCAGCATTTATTGTTCATATCTAATTGCCCAGGGACAGTTTACAGCTGACCACATTGGTCTGGAGTCACATGTAGGCCAGACCAGTTAAAGATAGCAGATTTCATTCTGTAAAGTGAAACAGGTGAGTTTTTACAGAAAATTACAACATTTGACATGGTTACCATTTGACCAGCTTTTTGCTGATTTTGAATTTCAACATCAGCAAGAATATTAAAAAACAAAGAACTGCGAATGTTGGAGATCTGAAACAAAAACAGAATCACAAAATCCCTACAGTGTGGAAACAGGCCAATTGGCCCAACAAGTTCACACCGCCCAAAGAGCATCCCACCAAGGCCCATCTCCCTTGCATTTCCCATGGCTAATCCACCTAATTTACACACCACTGGACATTACAGGCAATTTGGCATGGCCAAACTACCTAACCTGCATATTTTTGGACTGTGGGAGGAAACCCACACAGACATAGGGAGAATGTGGAAACTCCACACAGACAGACACCCGAGGGTGAAATTGAACCCAGGTCCCTGGTGCTGTGAGGTAGCAGTGCTAACCACTGAGCCATCATGCTGCCTCAGAAATTACTGCAGAAACTCAGCAGGTCAGGCAGCATGTTGCAGATGTTGAAATTTGAATTCAGTAAAAAGCTGATCTAATGGTAACCATGTCAAATGTTGTAATTTTCTGTAAAATATCACTTTACAGAATGAAATCTGCTATCTTTAACTGGTCTGGCAGGTCAGGCAGCATCTGTGGGAAGAAAGCAGAGTTAACAGTTCGAATCTGGCAACTTTTCAGAATATTAGTCTGGGACACTCTAGGTTTAATGCTCTGTAATTTACATTTCTCTAATCTGAAACTGACATTTAGACACCAACAGCTCCAAAAAAAAAGCATACTTAAGATTTAGGCCACTAAAAACAGATGAAGCCCTTGAAGAATATAAAAAAAGTAGGAAGGGAGCTAGGAGGGCTAAAAGGGGATATGAAATGTCCTTGGCCAGCAGGGTTAAGGAGAATCCCAAGGCATTTTATATATATATTAAGAACAACAGGGTAGATGGGAAAGAGTAGGTCCACTCAAGGATAAAGGAGGAATGTTATGTGTGAAGCCAGAGGAAATGGGTGAGATCCTTAATGAGAACTTTACATCGGTATTCACCAAAGAAAGGGACATGAGAGATGTTGAGGTTAGAGAAAGGTGTGTGAATACTCTCAGGCAGGTCAACATATAGAAGCAGGAAGTATTGGGTATCTTGAAATACCTTAATGCAGACAAGTCCCTAGGGCCGGACGGGATTTATCCCTAGGATACTGTGGCTCACACTTTCAGAACCACGCTTGTAAATGGAGGTGGGTAAAAATAGGTGCAATATTGGGCCTCAGAGAAACAAAGTTAACATTTCATGTCTATGAAGTTAACTTTTTACTCCTCTCCATGAGTACCGTCAATGCATTCTCTTTTCAATTAAAAAATTTCAGCATAATTTAATGAACAATAGCACCACAGTGGCTCAGTGGTTAGCATGGCTACCTCACAGCGCCAGGGACCTGGGTTCGATTCCGCCCTCAAGCAACTATTTGTGTGGAGTTTTCACATTCTCTCCGTGTCTGTGTGGGTTTCCTCTGGGTGCTACAGTTTCCTCCCACAGTCCAAAGATGTGCAGGCTGGGTGGATTAGCCACGGGAAATACAGGATTCCAGGGATAGGGTGGGTCAGAGTAGGATGCTTTTTGGAGGGTCAGTATGGACTCAACGGGTCAAATGGCCTGCTTCCACACTTAAGGGATTCTATGGCTCTACCAATTTAACTATCACGGTATCACAGGATGAAATGGAGGGCCAATATTTCAAAGTGATCCTTGCCATGTTTATTTTCAATTCCTCCAACTGAATCTTTCCCTCCTAAATCCACTCCAAATGTTAACAATTGGCTGATGTGCCTAGCAGACAAAAACATATTAAATGCTCTATCACAGTTTGAAGGAACCTAACGATTAACTTTACAGCCTCATTATATACCCTCCATGCAACTCTAAACATCTCCGTTAAAATTAATGGGAAGGAGAGATGTAAAATGCATTTAACAAAAAGTCAACTTCACTACCTCAGCGAGACAAACATTCAAAGCACAGTCCCAGTTCTTTCTACTGTAGCATTCTTCTCAAAAATCATGTTGATCAATTCAAGCGTATCTGACGACATGCAAGTGTATGTATTCGGAGCAGTAGTAGGCCATTCAGCCCCTCGAACTTGCTCTGCCATTCACTAAGATCATGACTAATCTGATTGTAACCTCAGATCTGCATTTCCACATACCCCTATGCTCCTATGCTTAATGAGAATCTACCTACTTCCACCGTAGAAATATTCAAAAATTCTTCTTCCATCACTTTTTCACAAAGACTTCCAAGGGCTTAACTTGAGAGAATAAAAATTGCATCATCTTTATTTTAATTGAGAAACCCCTGATTTTTAACCAATGACCTCTAGTTCTAGATTCTGCTATAGGAGATTCTTCCATTCTCTGTCTCTACATCTACGCTCTTAGGTCTCCCCAGGATTCTATATTTGACAATTAAGTTGCTTCTTACTCTTCTGAACTCTAATAGATATCTGTGTATTGTTTCCTCATAACACAACCCACTGGCCCCCATTCCACTCTCAGATCATAATCTACATTGAGGACACGTGTTACATAATGGGGTTATGCCAGAAGTATATAGATACTGTGTTGTTGTGTACTAAAATCACTCTTCCATTCTCATTTGGTATCTACAATTACTCGGCCCTCTTGTCCCTTAACTTGCGCTGAATTAGTCAACAGAGGGGCTGATTCCCCTTCACTGGGATTGGCTGATTTGACATGGTTTGAATATGTGCCAGTTCAGACTTTTTCAAATTTGTCTGATATTGATATTGGACCTCATTGCCTGGTTGCTCAAATTGACTTGGGCAATCTCTCCAGGACAATCAAGTGAACACAGAAAAGCACTGGTCCAGGATGCTGGCAAACTCAAAAAAAGGTCACATTTGATAATCGTAGATTTCCACTGTTGCATTAATAAACATAAGATAAAACACTTGTTTGGTATCTTCCTTAAAAATACAGAACAATACAAGAATTGCTGACTTGTGACTCAAAATGTAAATTAGCCTATTACTTTAATCTGAATGAAAAAAAACTAAAGTTTTGCTAATGAGGATATTTGTATCTGATCAGTTTGCTTACTTTGTAATTATCCAATTGTTCACTAACCAAAGAAGGAAATTCAATATTTCCACACACCCAATTTTCATTTGCATATTTCAATTTCCCTTGCATACAAATGTATATTGCTTTCTCTCAGGGCTAAATACCACCTGCATTGGCTTCTATACTCTACTACCCTTCATGCAACTGTTGTAACTTAATTTCTGATTTAAACTCCCCCACAAATTTAATAGTAAGGCTTTATTACATTATTAATGATCACTAAAGTTATGCTGTTTTTCCTTGTGCACAGAGTTTCTGTGTAGTCTTACAAAACTCCTCTTAAATTGGCTGCTCTGTGTTTTGTAACTTTCCACTTTGTTGTGACCAGGTTCTTAATGATCTTGTTCAACCCCGTGGACAGTTCATCTAACAGCTGTCTAACTAGTCCTGGGGTATTCAAACCATGCCATTTTCAGGAAATGTTTCAACTCCTCCACTAAAACAGTAACAGGAGTTTATTGATAAAGCAGTCTAAGATCCACAATTTTAGACTTTTCTCCATAAGAATTATTCTGGCAGGGAACAGGTTGCTAATGTAGGATTGTGAAAGTATTGCTCCAATTTACAAATTTTAGCTGTGTACAAATACAAAGGAATAAAATCGAAACTAATGACTGCTTACTAATTTTTGTCTATCGTTACTAAACATTGCTGATAAATAAGCTGCAATCTGGAGAGATTTGCAGACATAATTTCTGTAATTTTGCAGAAATCATTCCCACATCACTATGCACCTTTCCAAAAAAGAAATTTCTTCGCTTAATGCTCACGTAACAGTATTGAAAAATGTCAGCAAGATCCCCTCTCAGCCTCCTTTCAGATCTGTTGGTGTTTAGTCTCGTGATATTCCAGGATTGGAGAGATGCCCAAGTCATCAGGAGGTATAGTTTTACTAAGCATGTCATGCAGGGAATCTCAGTCAGTTAGCCATCCATGTCACACTGCATGTCTTAGGTGACAGATGCTCTCAGGCGAGCACATCTCAGTATCTGGATTCCTGGGTCACAGCAGGAGTAACAGCAAGCCAACTATGATTTCAATTAAATGGCAGGCTTTACAACTGTCTAGAGTCCCATTGATTGTACATATGTGACTCTCAGATCACCATCTATAATGAGGACATGTGTCAGAAAATGGTGTTATGCCAGAAATATACAGATGCTGTGTGTTGTTGTGTATTAAAATCACTCTTCTTGTCTTGCTTGGTAGCTGAGAGTACATGACCCTCTTGTCCCTCAACTTGTCTTGAATAAAAGTATCAAGCAGATGATTCTTTTCCACTGGGCTTGGCTGATTTGACATGGTTTGTATTTGTGCCAATTCAGGTCTTCTCAACTTTGCTAGATATCTATATTGGGTCTCATTTCCTAGCTGCTCGTATTGATTGGGCAATCTGTCTTGGACAATCAAAAAGATACAGCCAAAGCATTGATCAAAGATGCTGGCAAACTCAAAAACATATTTGATAACTGTATGCTTCCACTGTTAAATTGCTAAACGTAACGCAGATAAAACATTAGTTTGGTGTCTACCTTTAAAATGCAGAATAGCGCGAGATTTGCTAATTTTTGACTAAAAATACAAACGGTGTTAACATGTTACCTTACATTGAATGGAAAAGAAGTGCACTAATGTTTTGTTTATAAGGAATTTGGTTATTTTGTGAACTGCATCCCCAAACGAATTTAACTCAGCCTTTTGATTTTTGTATTGTTACCCTATCCCCTTTCACAGAAGGATCAATTCCAAAACGAGGGTTAAACCTGACAAAAACCTGGAAACGTCAATGTTGGCATACTGCAGTTCTGGTGTGTGACACAGGCGGCAGCTTTCTCCATTTGGCACAGGGTATGCTTCATCTTCTCTCCATAGCGACAGGCAGCATCGATGCAGAGCGCACCTTCAGTCGCCTAGATCACACAGAGATGGCTGAATGAAGATCCGTCAGGGAGGAGGCACTGAGAGTGGAGCTAGTGATGTATGACAGCTGCTTTTGGCATGGAACGGTTTACAGACAGTCGTGTTTACTATTACAAATATTTAATTTTTCAGCTTCCACTTCGCTGGTTTGACTCCAAGTTTTTAACTTTGGAAATTTACTCCAATTCTACACTGAAACAAGCAGATTGCTTTCAGCAACTGTTTCAGCTAGATACAGAAGACCTGACAAAGAAATATTCCTAAATGTTACTCTTAAAGAAAAGAAAATCCACTGTTTCTTATTTGAGGTACCCTGTTAGTTCCCACTAGAAGCTGTCCTGTGAATTAATCAGGATAAATTGAGGAGAACGAGGCAATATTCACAGATACGTGGCATTGCCGAGCCAAGCCTCAGCCAATGTAGCCAAAGAAATGCGCTGTCCACTTTAACAAATCTCTACTGAGAAATGTCTACAATGGACCTGGATGCACTGCTGCCCCAGACAATGATCTTCTAAGTTTAAGCTCCCTATTTCAAATGTAGTCTTGCAAATGCCCTTCTCAGAACTTCCCTTACCTTAACAGCTCCTGTCCTTGGCTCCCTTTGCAAACATCCTTTGTTTCATTACAGAAGTGACTATTTATTCAAGAATCAGAATCATTCCAATGCAATTCTCTTATCAGAATGAATCAAACTTAATCCACACATTTAGCCGGCAGCCACAATGAACACTACCTGACTGCTATGCCAATTTAATCTCAACCACATGGCAGGAAAGATTCTACACTATGTCTGACTCAAGCTTCAGCGATAAGAAATTCATATTTTGGCACTTTGTATGATGAAGAAGTGTTATTCCTCCAGGGCTAAACTAAAGCTGCCAACAAATCCATTTTGCTGTTCACCTTCTTGCAATTTTTTTTTGCTGTCAAATTTCATCAGGATTCCTTGGGATAATACAATTCTTCGGAAAGAAAACCATTAAATGTCACACTTTGGTGCTGCCGTCTCAATGTTTATAATAATGGGATACATAAGAATACAAACACAAAGAAGACACATTTTCTAAATATGCCGTACAAATAATATTTCACATTTTTAATTTTTTTTGTTACTTTTCTACATGATGTTTTTGCTTTCCTTCAATATTCTAACTTAGAGAGAAAGTGTGAAGTCTGATTTTACACAATCAGGGTACAATAAGGGGGCAATGATCAAAGCGGCTGCTGGCAGGACAAGAACAAACTGTTCCTAGTTCTTATTTGGGTATTTCTTATTTGTTACTTCTTAATAGTGATATAGGTCACATACCCAGAAGTAGCTCACCAGCCACAAGGGCAAGTCTGTGAGGAAGAAAGCAATGGCTCGCAACAGCTCATCGTTTTTAACGTGGAAATTTCCTACTGGGTTGAGAGTCAGCTGAGCACTTTGTTAGAAGTCCTACATTTTCGGTGGCAGGATCCTAAATAATCACTTTTTGTTCTACCCGTAAATCTGGTAATCCTAAACACATCGTACTCAGTGTCACCAGTTTGTGTTTAGGTCCTAATACATGGGGGTTAGGCCCCCTTTGTTAGCAAGGTCAAGTTGACTGCACCTGATCCAATATGGCAGCAGGTGTGTTTCCATAGCGACTGGCTGCAAGGCTTTTGACCCTTTGACCTTCCTCCTTGCTCCTGTTTTTCATCCAGAAACAGGGCGTGTTGAGGTTCAATTTAGTTCTGTATAATTTTGAAAGGTATCCGCAATTTTGATTGCTATTGTGCTACAAAGCTTTTAAAGCTGTTGGTACATTCACAAGTACTTTGTGCCAGACATAGTCCATCAATGCAGAGGATGAAGAGGCCCTCTCCACCATCTGAAGAGTCAGGGTTAACCCCTTCCCCGGTAGCCATGGAAACCATGGCTGGTCTTTGAGTAGGCAGTTAATTGTCTGCCACCCTGTGGGGGGAGCATGTGGCCCCCTAAAAGCTGCTGGCCAAACAGAAGGCCAGCAGTACAACAGCAAATAGTGACCACAACTGGGACTGCTGCAGACTTCATGGTAAGTGGCCAAAATTAAGGGTAAAGATTTGGGGATTGCTTGAGGCCAAACTGGGAAGCTCCAATGAGGTGTAGGAGTGGTCTATTGTGAAGGCAAGTGGAGGGTCCTCTGTGAGTGATCTGTAATGTCTTGCCAGGCAATTTCTTCACTTAACTCATTGCTAACAGATTATGCCAGTGGTGGGAGGAGGTCAGCCATTAACTGACCACTTAAGGGCCTCAACTAGCCTCAGCAAATGCATCCCAATGCCATTAGTAGAGAAAAGAAGAGGCACCCTCACCATCCCAGCCAATTTCATACTCCCATCCAGGTTTCGTGTTCTACTCCCTGGCGTCCCATCTGAAAGCACTGTCAGCAATAGTTACACACAAGAGTACAACATAAACTGAAAAAGCAAGGATTGCTTTGCTTTAGTTCCTGAGAACAATTTTCCTTTTAGCATATATTATTGCTCTTCCAATAATATTTTTAAAAAATTACTTTTCTTACCGTCATACCCTTTGGGTGATGCATCCCTAGCCTGAACTTTGGGAGCAATAGCTCGTTTTCCAAAAGCTTGGTTGTCATAATTGTTATATTCAAACGTAGTCTTAGAATATTTCTCCAGTTCTTTTGCCAGGTTGGACCGAGGTGTGGTGGTGGAGACATTGTGTCTGTAGCCGTACTGTGGTATCTCGAGCTGCTTAACAAAACACATAGGCCTAAAATGAAAGAGATATGTAAATTATGCTTCTTATATAGTCGCTAAAGAGTTTACACTTTGTTCACAAGACATTTGTAGAGTAAAGTCTAAGGGAAAATTTTCCATTTCAGGATTGCCCACGTGGATCTGACCCCCGTGGGAGCATATATTGGAAAATGATACATCTGCAGCCTGAGACTTTCTGTCTATAATTAATGTTCTTCTTGCTGGTCAGGCTTCTGCAATGGGAACCCTGGTGCAGAAAATTCACTCTATAGTCTTCACACTTCCTTGGTATCTAAACAATTTATAATTAGCAAAAGAACTGAGCCTGTAATTCTGATTATGCATGTTCTTTGATGGCACAACATTATTCCAACAGAAATGATTTTAATAATGGAAGAGAATTCAAACTTGCAATACAACTTCGAGTCATTAATAATTTTCTTTTAATGGTGAAAAATCTCATCAGTAATAGATCCATTAATGGCTCAGCAGAAATCAGTGCTGCTCAGCCAAGCTTTAAATTATGTAAGCCAGGAAAGGGCCACGCTTCAGCTATCGACCTTTTAGACATTAACAGAGCTCACTGCGGTGGCTTTTAGGCACAAGATTTAAACATAGTACTCCAGAATTAGGGACGATTAAAACCTGCCATGTTGTCACTCCTGACCCTCCCATATTCCCCACCAAATATCCTGCCCCCACTCCTGGAAATTTCTTATGTGTTGAGCTCAGCTGAGATCATCACCAGCTAACAGTGTGTCAATGTTTGCTAACATAGACCACATCTGAGGATTTCAACACACACAGAAACATGCTCCAACAGCATTCAATGAGTTGAGAAGTAACAGGAAAGAGTTATTTTGTTTTTAAAAAAGGTTCAAATTCCTTTCACAAATGCTTGAAAAACCAAACCTCAGGGGTATTACTCTCTAGATTAATGGTTGTGCCATAATGCAATTGAAAGTTAAAAACATTACGATACTGATACGAATATGTGAATCAAAATCTGATGTGGGAGAAAGTGGATTCTGCTTTGAGAGGCACTGACAAAGGCAGTGGGACAAGTTGGGATGGTCTGTATTTGAACTGTGCTAGGTTCATTATTCTAACAAAGCATATAACTATAGAGAGTGTCAAACTGAACAATGGAGGTGAATGATCAAGTGCAGGTAGATATAGAAAATCAAGGGTAGAGTCAAGGTAGGAGAGAAAATAGTAATATAGGGAATAAAGGTCAGACAGTGGCAAGAAGGGACAGAGAGGTTACACCAATAGTCAAGATGAGATGTTACAAAGATAACAAAAAGACAAAACTAAAGACTTTGTATCTGAATGTATGCAGGATTCGTAACAAAATAAAGAAATTGATAGCATACATTGAAGTTTAAACATTTGATCTGATAGCCATTATGGAGATCGCTGCACGATAACAAGGATTGTAGAGGTTTATGACAGTCAAGAAAAATAGGAAGCTAGGTAAAGGTGTAGGGATAGCACTGTTAATCAAGAATGACTTCTTAGATCAGACTGTAGAATTGGTATGGCTGGAGATACGGAATGGTAAGTGAAATAAGTCGCTAGTAGAGGTGGTCTACAGTTTGTCTCGAAGTAATCACAATGTAGGACAAAGTACACAGAAAGAAATATTGGGTACTTGTGACAATTTGCGAATGAGTTGGGGAATTTAGATTGGCAATAGTAATCTGGATCACGAGTTCACAGAATGGTTTTGAGACATTTTTTAGAGCAGCACTTTTTGGAGCCACCAGAAGAACAGGTTACACTTGACTTGGTATTGTGTATTGTGACAGGATTAATTAGTGACCTCAAAATAAAGGCACCCTAGATAACAGCTACTGCATATGATTATATTTTATATTCAACTTGAAAGAGAGAAGAGTAGGTCTAATATAGTATTTTCAAATTAATTAAGGATAGCTATGAAAGTTGAGCTCACTGAAGTGAACTGGGATATTAGGCTAGGGGATAAATCAATACAAAAGCAGTAAGAGACATTTGACAGGATATTTCATAATACTCAGAATATGTATATTCATACTACAAAGAAACATTCTAACCAGAGGATCCACCATCTGCTGTTAACTAAAAAGTTAAGAAAATCATCAAACCTAAGGAAAAAGCATACAACTGCACAAAAGTTCGCAGCCATTCAGATGACTGGATAGAATAGAAAGAACAGCGCAAAATGCCTAAAAAATTAATCAGAAGAAAGAACTTAGAGTATGAGAGGAAGCTAGGGAGAAATGCAAAAGTGGATAGGAAGAGTTTCTACATGTATTTAAAAACGAAAAGGAATTAATGTTAGTGCTGATCTTCCACAGAGTGAATATAGGGAATTAATAGGAGATAATAAAAAGAATGGCAGATGAAATGTAGAAATAACTTGCATTTGTCTTCACTACAGAGGATCTGAAAACATTCCATCTGTAAACCAGGAGGTGGAAAGGAGAGAAGGACTAGGTGAAATTAATATCACTAATGTTGTGGCAAATAGCAAACTGATATAGCTACAACCTGACATAGAATCATAGAGTCTCTACAGTGTGGAAACAGGCCCTTTGGCCCAACAAGTCCACACTGACCCATCCCCCTATAACCCACCTAATCTACACATCCATGAATACTATGGGCAATTTAGCATGGCCAATCCACATAGCCTGCACATCTTTGGACTGTGGGAGGAAACCAGAGCACCTGGAGGAAACCCATGCAGACATGGGGAGAATGTGCAAACACCACACAGACAGTCACCCAAGGATGGAATCGAACCCTGGGTCCCTGGTGCTGTGAGGCAGTGGTGCTAACCACTGAGCCACTGAGCCACCATGCCACCCCCTGGGGTATTGATAGAATTTATTCTAAGATCTTAAAAGAGGTGGCTAAGGTGGCAGTACATGCATTGGTGCTAATTTTCTAAACTTTTCTGAATGCTGGAAAGATTTCATCAGATTGGAATGTCACAATTATAACATATCTGTTCAAGAAGGGAGGAAGGCAGAATACAGAAAACTACAGGTCAGTTAGTTTTATATCTATCACGGAGGAGGTGTCAGATTTGATCATTAAGTGGGTTATTGCTAGAAAATGCAATTTGAAAAATAAGATAATCAGAAATAGTCAAGATGTGTTTAACCAAGTTATTAGAGTATTTGGAAGACTAACATACACCATGCATTAGGGGATCCTGTAGATGTAATGTATTTGGATTTCCATCTGACAAGGTGCTACATCAAAGGCTACGGCATCTCCATTACATATTATTATGCAAAGTAGCAGCTTATGGTGCAGGGGGTAACATATTAGTATAGATCAAAGATGTAGGCAGACTGGCAAAAAGCAGAGAACATGAAAATATGGATCGTTTTCTGATTGATTGGATGTGATGTGTGGAGTTCATCAGGGATCTGTGCTGGGGCCTCAGCTTTCAATAACTGCAACGAGGGGAATGAAGGCATGGTGGATAAATTTGCAGATACCACAAAGATAGATAGAAAAGAATGCTATGTAGAAGACATAAGAAGGATGCAGACAGATAGAGTTAAATTGAGAAACTGAGCAAAAATGTGGCGGATGGGGTATAATGTGGGTGGCTCCAGAACTATGAGCTCCGTAAAAATGAGTATTCATCATTTTGGGACGGAGATGAGAACTTTGCTTTTCTCAGATGTTTATGTAACTTTTGAAACTCTCTGCTTCAGAAAGCAGTAGAAATGGGGTAACTGAATATGCTTAAGGCAGAGGTAGATTGGTTCTTGATAAGCAAGGAATAAGAGGTTACTAGAAGTAGACGGGAATGCAGAATTCAAAACACAAACAGATCAGCCATGATCATGTTAAATAGTAGATGGGTTGAGCTTGTTTCTGTCCCTGATTTGATTATTTGTACGCTCTGTTAAAAAGTACCCATTTTCAAACATGCATAATAAGTAAAAACAGAAAACCGAGATTAAATAATATTTTTCAGGTCACCAAAGTAAGGAAATTTTAACAGAATATATCAACCTGAGTGCCCAAAATCAGCATCAGCATCAGGATCAGGCAATGGGCATGGTGTGATTTGATGGTGCTTTTCCTCTGTTGCACTTCAGCCCTAATTTTAGATGGGCAACCCTTCCTGCAACATTGTAACATTTTCCGATGTTACAAATCCTTAGTCAGTTCAAATTTAACACCAATTAATGCCATTCTTTTGGAATGGCCTCATATCCATTAGGCACTAGAGATTGATTTAACATTGGGTACTGAAATGTTAGTGCATAGAGAAACTCTCATTATTGTTGTTCTGAACTTGATCACTGGTCCCAAAAGCCAAAGACCAATGTATAGGTCACTGGATTACCCAGCGTCCCCTGCTCTTGCAATATAGCTATTATATTGGACACCAGAACAAAGGTCTTACAACTGAATTTTGAAGTTACCTCACAGGCCAAAAGGAACCAAGTTGAAAAGATGCTGATAAAATTAACATTGATATCCTTGAGTTATCAGTTTCGTCAAGGGGAGGTTACACCTGTCAAATCTGTTAGAATTCTTTTGAGAATGTAACAAGCAGGTTAGACAAAAGAGAGCAAGTCAATGTGATCTATTTGGATTCCCAGAGGGCCTTTCAAACAGTGCCACATAGGCAGCTACAAAATAATAAAACAGCCCAAGGTGTTAGGGGCAAGGTGCTGACATGGGTAGAAGATTGGCAGATTGGCTGATTGGCAAAAGGTAGCGAGTGGGGATAAAGAGGTTTTTTTCAGATGGCAGCCTATGACTAGTAGAGTTCTGCAGGGATAAGTTTTGGGACCACAACTATTTACGCCATACATTAATGATCTGGATGAAGGAACTGAGGGCATTTTTGCTAAGATGGCAGATGACACAAAGGTAGGTAGAGGAACAGGAGGCAGAGAGGCTGCAGAAGGACTTGGGCAGGCTTTGAAAGTGAGCAAAGAAGTGACAGATGCAATACAACAGGGGAAAATGTCACGTTTTGCAGTTTGATAGGAAGAATAGAAGCGTGGATTATTTTCTAAATGGGGAAAGGCTTCAGAAATCTGAAGCACAAAAGTGCTTAGGAGTCCTAGTTCAGGATTCTCTCAACATACTGGTTTAGTTGGCAGTTAGGAAGGCAAATTCAATGTTCGTATTTATTTCAAGAGGGCTAGGATACAACATCAGGAATGTACTGCTGAGGTTGTAAAAAAGTTCTGGTCAGACTACATTTGGAAGATTGTGAGCAGTTTTGGGATCCATATCGAAGGAAGGGTGTGCTGATCTTGGAGGGGTGCAGAGAAGGTTTACAAGAATGATCCCAGTGATGAAGGGATTGTCATATGTGGAGCAGTTGAGGACTCTGTGCTTGTACAAGATGGACTTCGGAATGTTGAGGCGGGATCTAACTGAAACTTGTAGAATATGGAGAGACCTGGATAGAGTTGATGTGGACAAGATGTTTCCACAACTAGGAGAGACTAGGATCCAAGGGCTGAAGGAACAATCCTTTACAACTGAGATGAAGAGGAATTTCTTCAGCCAGAGGGTGCTGAATCTGTGTAATTCATTGCCACAGAAGGTTGTGGAGACCAAGTCGCCAAGTGTATTTAAGGCAGAAATAAATAGCTTCTTGATTTTTCAGTGAATCAAAGATTGCAGGGAGAAGGCAGGAGAATGGAGTTGAGAAATATATCAGCCATGATTGAATGGTGGAGCAGGCTTGATGGGCTGAATGGCCTAATTCTGCTCCCATGTCTTCTGGTCCTATGGTCTTACAGGAAATGCATGTTGTTAATGATGAGTCAACATGTAATTACAAAATCCATGGATTATAAGCCTGCAACAACTTTACACTATTAAAATATGTTTTGGTCATTAACTTGAAAGATGAAATTACTAATCATATTACAAGTTCAAGCATGGAATTTAGAGGGAGATTAAAACTAGGGACCATTATTTAAGAGGGGGTCTCTCTTTCAGGACTGATGAGGAACATTGTTATCCCCACAAAGGGTGGCAAGTCTGTGGATTCCTCTTTCTCATCAGGTAATGGAGGATAGCCGTTTCAATTTATTTAAGGCTGAGTGAGACAGATTTTTGATTGACAGGGGAGTAAAATTTTATACAATGGAGACAGGAAAATGAGATAACATTCACATAATCATAACCATGATCATACTGAAGGTTGGAGCAGAGTCAAAGGACCAACCAGCCTACTCCTGTCCTAAGTCCTACGTTCATGTGGTCCAAATCATTGACACAGAACTTCACTCAGTGATGAGGATAGAATCATAGAATCCCTACAGTTTAGAATCAGGCCATTCAGCCCACAGAGTCCGCATTGACCCTCCAAAGAGCATCCCACCCAGGCTCACCCTTAGCCTTGTAACCCTGCATTTCCCATGGCTCATCCAACTAGTCTGCACATCCCTGGACACTATGGGCAATTCAGCATGGCCAATCCACCTAACCTGCATATCTTTGGACTGTGGGAGGAAACCGTAGTACTCAGAGGAAACCCACGCAGAGTTGGGAAGAACGTGCAAACTCCACACAGTCATCCAAGGTAGAATTGAAGCTGGGTCCCTGATGCTGTGGCACAACAATGCTAACCATGGAGCCACCTTGCCACACCAAACCTTTCTATAACGTCTAAGATGCTGAGGTCAACTTCAGTTCAGAGGCTACCAGTCCTCCCAAATATTGCCTAATCTCCATTGAAAAGGACAGAAAGATACAGAGAAATAATTTGTATCAGATCCTCATTCACAGAGACTTTCAAGATCCCCCAACTTGTCATATGGTTCTTTGTATGCAGAGGAATTTTATATGAGGCATTCCAACTTCAGAACACTGATGAAATCTGGAGCAAAGTCCCAGCTAAATATGCCTTCCAAAATAAACACATTGACACTGACTTAACATTTCAGCAAGGATGCTTCAATCTCCCCTGGCACATGTGACCAATCCTCAATAGAATACAGACCAGATATGATTGACAGAGCCATCAAATATACAAGATGCAATTTAAAGCCTCTCCCAGTCACACCTGCAGAAATCCTGACCAAACCATGCAGCATATAATATGGTAATGACCTGTGCCTGACTCAAGTTTGAGGGTGAGATCCTGAAATTATATTTGCTCTCCAGCACATCATTTTTCTGGTTAGTAACTTAAAATCGCAATGACAGCTTTTGCTCTTAAAGCCATATAAAAGAAAAAAGATAATGATTGTAACAGCTTTACATGATAAAATTCAGTTGGATCAACAGCAAAGATGTTTCTGCTATTTGATGGCCTCATCTTCACATGATAAGCCATGGACTTGTAATGCAGCTAGTCAGTGTTTAAACTCAGGGGTGCAGGCATTTGCAGATTGATAAGGCAGGTGGAAAGAAATGAGGTTTTATTTTGGAGCCATGAACACCCCTCTGACTCCACAAAAGACAATTTATCCAATTAATTCTTTCTGTGCATTTTTTGGTTGGAACACCAGCACACAGAGGTAAAACACAATTGGCATATGGATGTGTCCCATTAAAACGGCTATCAAGAAAAGAGACTTAACATGTCTATATAATACTAAAAAATCTCTGGTATGACTCCTTCAAAATAGGTCATTTCTGGCATTGGTGTCACCTGAGACCAAGTTAACTCTATCTCTCCTAGTAAATTTCGGCATCTTTATATTTCTGTCAATACTAAAGTTGGGAAAATTAAATCAAGAAATGGGGAGTCCTAAAATTTTACTGTTGCTGTTAACTTTATTAAATGATATAGTGGATGCAACCAAACTTTCAGTGTTAAAATCTGAACAGTTACTTGTCTAATTACAGAGAAAACTGTCAGTTACCAAATATATTCAGTTATTTAGATGATATTATGTTTTGTTCCTTCATTGGCTATGTGCATTGCTGAGCAATCTTTGTTCTTCATCTACCATTGCCCTTGAATTGAATGGCTCAGTCGGCCATTTCAGAGCATGGTTCAGAGCCAACACATTGCAGTGGGCCTGGAGTCACATATAGAATAGACCAGTTTTCCTTCTCTACATAACATCAGTGGACCAGAAAGGTCTTTGTGACAATCAATGACAGTTTCATTGTCACTAGTACTGAGACTAGCTTAATATTCCAGATTTCGTAATTGAGTTCAAATTCTCCCAGTTGCCATGGAGAGATTTGAACTCACATCCCGAGGGCACTTGCCTGGGCACCGAGATTACTAGTCCAGTGACATTACCACTTTAACACTGTCTCAGTAAAGATTCATTCACCCTTTGATCCAGAACAAATCTTCAGATTAGAAAAACATGGCAAACTGTGATAAACATTCATACTCACGTAATACATTTTTTTCCTCGATACTGCACAGTTGTCAGAAAAGTCACAGAGTAGAACCTCTGATAAGCAAAGTTCAATACTTAAATAATCCACAATACTAATTTACTTTATCCCTTTAAAGTCAGCAATCTTTATTTTAAGTGTACTAACATTCAGTAGAATCCAAGACTGTTAAGGGTTTGCATTCAAACTTTGGCAATTTCAAGTTCTCTCATGTCAAATCCTTAATATGTTAATATACATTTGTCAAGCCTGTAGATGTAGACATTTAGAATTTTTGTCAATCATGAACTATCTCTGCTGGCAGGCAAGGTGCAAAGAACATTCAGTGAGGGGGGTGGTTTACATTATGCAATTAACATAAATTAATCCAACCTTCATTTTTGTCTTTAAATTCAAAATTTCTCTCGGATTTAGTTATAACGTTGTAGAAACAAATTTTTAATAAATAGATTCAAACTTCCAGCTTATCGCAGAAAGGATGACATATCATCAAACATTTAATACAACAAATTATTAAAAACACCATTATTTTCTTTTTGCAGGTGACTTCTATTTTATAATTCAGAGAGCAACAGTCCCCTTTTATTGTTAGCCCACATCACACTCTCCATGGATTTACAGACTTCCTAGCAAACAGCCCAAGGTGCTTCCAACTTCCAAAAGATTCTTATACCTCTGATTTGCCGAGTTGTAACTTGAATTAATCATCCCCATGCAATTTGTTTCAGGAAAATTTCTTAAATTCAGTAACAGCAGTACAATCTGTTCCAACGATTCTTACCCCACAGCAACACTAGGAAGAATCTTCCAGAATCCTGAGACGTCTACAGCATGTGACTCTTTGACTAGAGTCCAGCTCACTCTCAGTCTTGCTGTGGTAGGTTGCAAAGCCAAGCAGCCTTTCTAATGAATGATGAAACAGAACTCTCCTGTGTCTGTCTGTCATATTCCTTGCTTTGTAGGGAAGACTGTAACCTGATCTTGAAAGTGACTTCCTCTGCCTCCCTCTCCATGGAAAAATGAAATATATTTGACATCACATCTGGCTGAAAGTGCTAATGAGCTACCCCTGATCCCAACTCTCTTTCATACTACAAATAAATTGACAGTTTACGGCATAACTTTTTACAACCCAGTGCCTTCAGCACATTTCTGAGACTTTGGTTGATATCTCTGAATTTATAATAAGTAAACTCTGACTGTAAAAACCTGGCCCAGCAAAACCATTTAAGTTTTTCTTTGATCTCTAACAGTCAAACCAGCAGGGTATTGTCAAACTGACACCAGAACATTTCACACAATCCCTTTCAGTCACCTTATATTTAATGTTATAATCCTGTATATAATAATATGCATTTTTCAATTGTGAAGATATAACTAGTTATTATGCAACTTAACCACCAAATCTGACACCATGTACTTTTACTTGTTAAGAAGAAACAAATGTGGTTTGGGTAAAAGAAAAATCGCAAGACCGGCCTGCAGTTTGTTTGTTGAACCAACTAAATGGTCCCGTTCAAGGTTGCCAGCAGAGACTAAACATTGTAAATGACAAGTTCAACAATTCCCCACTGCAAGGGTTGAGCCTTGCTGCAGGTTGGAGATAGGAGCCTCAAAACCCCAGGAGCAGAAGGGAATAAAGGTACCTGCTGTGGGAGGAATTTGGTGCAGACTCTGGCACAACAAATCTTCATATCTTTTACTGACATGCTGAAAACTCTAACTAATGTGGGGACCACGTACCCACAGCATTTTCTGATGCGCTGCTGTCTCAAAGATACCAAACCAGTTTGGCATTTGCACCCCGAAACCTCCACCCTCATACAGCACTATTTACACCTACAGTAAGTACGTCAGGACCTAAACCTGGAGGATATGCACCCTGTGTGGCTTCTGGTGGCAACTTTGAACTATAAACTTGATAAAGAGCTGTAATGGCACAGTGGTGTGCACCTACACAACATGGACTGCATGTGGGGAAGAAGGTGGCTTATTACCACTTTCGCAAGGGCAATTAGAGACAGGAAACAAATGCTGTCCTAGCCAGTGACGCCCACATCCTGAAAACAAATTTTTAAAAATCGAGTGCGTGAATGTCTACTGTTGATGATTTGCACTCAAGTTAGATGAAGAACTTCTAGAACAAAACAGAAACTGCTGGGAAATCTCAGCAAAGAGTGGCTGAACCAAAACATTAACTCTACTTTCTCTCTATAGTTCCTGCCAGACCTGCTGAGATTTTCCAGCAATTTCTGTTTTTGTTTCTGATTGCCAGCATCCACAGTTCTTTCATTTTATTTTTGAAGAATGTCTAAGTCAGGGTTACTCTGATTTTCTGACTCACATTTTCTTGGATTATAGTTCTCAACCTGGGGCATGGCATCTATTTTATAACATAAAGTTCATAGCACATTTCAGTGCATGGCAGCAGTAAGATTTATTTTGTAATAGTTACAAAAGGCAAAAGAGAAAGGAGGAGTCCTGGGTCGATCAAAAGCCATAACACAAGGACCATCAATCAGATTGCCTCTTGACAATATATGAATTATGTCAAATTGCATGAAGAAGCTACACCTCACCAGGGATGAATTTTATGAATTATATAACTTCCTGGAATTTGACAGTGACCATTACAGAGTATCAATATTGCTCAGCTGCATTAGGTAAAAGTAAAGCCACCGTAGTCTGAGTGTACTATGGGCTGCTGTCTCATTAGAGAGATAACTAGTGCTGGTCATTATGCCTCAGGTGCGGGGGAAGGTTGAAAAGGAGGGACCTTCATGGTAACCTCAGCCAGCACAGGAATTGAACCCATGCTGTTGGCAACAACATGCACAAACCACCTGTCCAGCACATAGTTGGCTAGTGTTAGGTTCTCCTATGATTTAGGACCCTGCAGGCTTAAATCTTCCTGTCAGAGACCAGCAATGAGAGTGGTGGTTATTTCCAGTAAAGCACCCAGGGAGAGGCTTTGGATTACTTACATGCCCAGGCCACTGGGTGAGGACTGCTGTCTGTCGCGTGGGGATGGTTTTCAGCAGGAATTCCCTCCCTTCCCGTTTCTGGGACCCTCAATTGGACATGGAACCTTTGAATGAAGAACACCCCTACCTGGGGAGAGTGATGGGGATGTGGGGTGGGCTCATCAGTCTCCCAGCATTGGTGAGTCCCACATCTAATGCTGGTTGAAAAGCAGTGATAGGAGAATATGGCCATTAAATGGGTACCACCTGCCCCCTTAAGGGCCTCAATCAGCATCCAAGGGAGAAGGCTATACACATATCATTCTGCCACAAACTTGATAAGGTGGAGAGGCAAGGAGATAACAGTCAGACATTCTCCCACCTGTTCAAATGCCCCATCTATGCCTTTAAACCTGGAGCGAGCATTAAATTCTAGCTGAAAGGTCTTCATCTGTCACTCTTCTCCCTCCACCTACAAATCAAGAATCTTTCACAAGAAGGGAAAAGTCCCAAATCCTGTGAAGAAGACAAGTGATCAACTTTGCAAGAACATGGAGGGCACAAGAAAAGATGAAGCCACAAGTATTCACACAAGCAATATAAATAGCACAGTGAAATGGTGATGTCGTTGGTTGTTACTTTTCTGTTGTCATTAAAAGGCTGTAGTTTCAGGTCTACAATATTGACAGGCCAAGAGAAGGCAAGATGGCACAGTGTTCTGAAGCACCAACACATCCTTGTCTGTAAGAAGGTTGTAAACTTGGGTAGAAGGGAGTTGAACAAAGCCAAAGGGAAAGGTGAAGAGGAGCAAATGAGTGTAGCATGGAAGGAACAAGAACCAACTGGTCATCAATTGGGAATACCCGTGTACTTTGAGAAGCACAACAGTTCAGTGACATTGAGCAATGACTGCTGACCAGAAGGAAAGGAGATTTAGAAGCTGATTATGCTGACCTATGCATTGTATAGTAGTTTCACAGATCTAAGGGCAAAACATTAGTGAACTTATTTGATGTAAAGTCAAAAAAGGGAAGTACATGGGTAATATATAATATTGCTGCAGGCAGTACTAACCCCATGCTGCAGGTTGAATGCTGGCATCCTCGTAACAGATGGCATAGCTCACCAACTGGCTTCCTGGTGTCCTAAAGCCTGTTTGGCCTCTTCCCCATGGTCATTGCCATTGTAGGTGGGCTGGAGTCTGTAAAAATGTCTAATGATATCACGGCAGATGCAACTGATCCAGGAGTTGTGTCTTCTCTCTTTTATGTTTCTTTTTATACCCTCAAAGCATAAAACAATGAATTCAAAATGATTTCAAACCAGCCCTCAGTAGTAAGCTAATAGTGAATTAACAAAGGGCACGGCCCATGGTGTAACTTCCAGTTGAATATAGTTATGCACGTATTAGGGATACAAACACAGGTACCGATCAGAGACATCTTAGAAGATGTTTTGATTCTGCAGTCAAAATTTCTGCAGTTTTCTTAATATGTTGGGAGCAATGCTTCAGCTACTTCTTCTATGAAAGAAATTCCTCTGTGTTTCGACTCAGAAAATATGGGACTATTATTTATGATATTTTAATTAAAAGATTGACTGTAAATTCTTAATGAATGAATGGAGCACCCGGAGGAAATCCCTGTGTTTGTGTGAGTTTTCTCCAGGTGCTCTGGTTTCCTCCCACAGTCCTAAGATGTGCAGATTCGGTGGATTGGCCATGCTAAATTGCCCCGTAGAGTTCAGGGACGTGTAGATTAGGTGAGTTATAGGGGATGGGTCTGGGTGGGATGCTCTGAGGGTTGGTGTGGACATGTTGGGCTGAAGGGCCTGTTTCCACACTGTAGAGATTCTATGATTCTATGAAAATTCCAAAAGCAGCATTGAAAAGATTTGCTTCCTTCTCTTTAATTGGGATTTTGCGTAACTTTATTTTTACACAACGGTCAGAAGATCTCGTTGATGAGAATTCCACCCAGTCATTGGTGAAAGAAGCATTCTAAAGGCCTTCATTAACAAGCTTATATGCATTTAATAAGGCTCCTGATCAAAAGGTGTGGTAGTGATTAACACTTCCAGTTGGTGTAGTTATGCATGCACTACGAGTACAAGCACAGACACTGATCAGAGACATTTTAAAGGACATTCTGATTGTGCAGCCAAAACTTCTGCAGTTTTCTTAATATATTGATAGCAATGTTTCAGCTACTTGTCCATGAATAAAATTCCTCTGAACTCCTACTGAGCTAATTGTTGGGGTAGAACAATCAAGTTAGCTTGGTCATTTTCTAATATTTTGAAGCTGTTATGCTAGCAGAATGTATCAGATTAGAGTTTTGGCAAAACATGTGAATTTTACACATTTTTTTCAATATGCTGAATAGATTTTTTTGTATGTGTTAGTGTACAGCTCCACTAGGTGTAGAAATTTCGAATGCATTTTCAGCAGGATTTGGACTGATCACCATGCAATTTCCTGGTCCCCAAGCACCCGAATCCTGCCAGATGTAGCAATAACACCTATTGGAAAGCACACCTATATAATTGCATCAGAGATATCCTAAACCTTTGGCTCATTTACAGATTGATTTTTCACTCTGAAAAGAATATGTGTGCAGGACCTCAAACAATCTGCAGATGGATGTTTTTGCAGAAGGCTTGGTGCCAGTTATATTGATTCATTGCATTGTTCCAAGGTCAATCAAAGTAATGACATTTCATACACTGGATTGTCCCTCTCAGCATGCGTTATATCAGTTAAGTAACTATTTTGTTAATTGTGGAGTGACTTAGCATCATCATTTCACATGAGCTGTGCTTGACTACTGGGATGTATGCCAGCTGTAACATATTTTTATCATAGAAATCAATGCAAAATTGTGCTTTCCAGATTGGACTCTAAAGAAGAACAAAAATTTCTGTTCCCTCACATATTTACAACGTATTATGCATAATTATTCCTCCTTCTTGATAAGTGCTTTTCATCAAGGTTTACTGATGGTTCAAACTGAATAGCAACTGAGCCAACTATTGGGGTAGAATGATCAAGTTAGCTGGGTCATTTTCTAATATTTTGAAGCTATTATGTTGGCAGGATGTATCAGATTGAAGTAATGGTAAAACATGAGAATTTTACACATTTTCTCAACATGCTGAATAGATTTTTGTATGTGTTTTTTTAAATGCACAGATGGCTCATGTTATATCATTAGTTTTAATAACATTGATGAGCATTGCTGACATATATTACTGCTGTTAAGTTATTTGCATGACTTTCCATTACAGTAAATGGATACTGGGATCAACAGCAGAACAACATTGCTGCTTATTCCAAATTTTGCAAATGCTTACATTCAAATTATTTTCTCTGTCAACAAATTGACATGTGGATAAAAGATTTTAAAAAATGGTATGGAACAAGGTTTTTAAAAATTAAAAATGAGGTGAATGAAAAAATACTATGATAGAAGTTTGCAATTCCCATATGAAATGGGAAACTATTATTTCCCTGTTCCTGATTCTAAGGCTTAGACCACAGACGTCCATTGGATTGGTTCCTGCTTACAGACAAAGTACTGCAGCGGTTTGCCATTACCGTCCACAGGCTAGCTGACCCAGAAACTCTACTCTTACTGCCTGTCATCAGGTGTATTGAAAAGATTTGCAGGTTGACAATCAACTAGCTTGGCTGAGTTCTGGATGCAATACCCGTGACCAACAAATCATGGCATGGGTTTTGAACCCAGAGCTTTGGCCCAGTGCTCAGATCACTACCACTGCAGCATAAGACTTCTCAAATGGGAAACTAAATTATTGTAATTAATTAGACCTTAAGTACAGATGACATATTCATCACTGGTGACTTTTTATTCATTTGTGGCAGATTAGCAACATTGGCAAGACCAACATTTATTGCCCATCCCTAATTGTCCTTGAAAAGGTAATGATGAGCCAACATCTTGAACAGCTGCAGCCCATTTTTTAAATTAATTCATGAGGTGTGGGCATCGCTGGCTGGGTCAACATTTATAGCCCATCCCTACTTGATCTTGAGAAAGTGGTGGTGAGCTGTCATCTTAAACTACTGCAGTATATTTGCTACAGGTAAACCTACAATACTTCTGTGAAATGTTGTTGGAGTTGCAATCACCCAAGCAAATGGGGAGTATTCCTTTACACTCCTGACTTGCACCTTGTAGATAGCTGATAGGCTTTGGGGAATCTATGATGAGCTACTCGCTGCAGAATTCCCAGCTTATGACCGGCTTTTATAGCCACAGTATTTATATGGCCAGCTCAGTTTCTGGTCAATGGTAACCCCAGAATGCTGATTGTGGGCGATCCATCATACCATTGACGTCAACAGGCAATGGTTAGATTCTCACTTGTCGGACAATCGTTGCCTGACATGAATATTACTTGCCATTTGTAAGCACAAGTCTGAATATTGTCTAAGTCCTGCTGCATTCAGGACTGTCTTGGACTGCTTCAGTACCTGAGGAGTCATGAAGGGTGCTGAACATTATGCAATCATTAAACATCCCACTTCTGACCCTATGATGAAGGGAAGATCATTGATGAAGCAGCTGAAGACAGCTGGGTGTAGGACACTCCCTTGAGGAACTCCTGCAGAGATGTGCTGGAGCTGAGATGACTGACCTCCAACGCCACAACCATTTTCCTATGTGTCAGGTATGACTCCAGTCAGTGGAGTATCCCCCCTGATTCCCACTGACTCCAGTTTTGTAAAGACTCTTTGATACTACACTCATTCAAATGCAGCTTTGATGGCATGGATTGTCACTCTCACCTCACCTCTGGAATTTAGGTCTTTTGACCATGTACTGGACCCACAGGACTGACCATGAATGATTCCCTGTACTTTAGAGGGACAGATCCCCTGACCATAGCTGTCTTGACCGGATGGCTGCCCGTGTGTGTCCAAGGCCTTGGACTGATAACATGGGCTTCCATTAACTTACTGGACCAGGAACCCCCTAGCTGAAGGGCATCCCCTGGACTTGAGTGGGAACTATTACTCTTATGCTTGGAAACACAGTCTTTTGCTTGCAGCACATTCAGTGTGTTTATTGCTTAAGCTTCTGGCACATGCTGTAGGGGTGAGATTGACGTTGCAATGTGCCGTACAACAACATGTCCACCCTCTTGATTGATGACAGCTGGCCAGCATGACAAGCTGCCTGGCTTTGTGTTAGTGCTAAACTGCAGCACAATGCAGCAGTACTGGGAGCGCTGAAGCTCTCCTCGAGGGGACAATGTGCAAACAGGATACTGTGAGCATCCAAATAGGCACTAACAATTAAGAAAGGAACTGAGTAACCTTAAGATGCTGCATCCCATGAGATGCCAGTCCCTGCCTGCAAATCATCCTTGTAGCTGCATTCTAATGAGAAGTGCTAGTGCACACTAAAGTGTAGCAGTGAAATGCAGAAGTGTACTATAATTGGATCAGAAACCTTGTGGATTGAATGCCAGCATCCATGGGTGTGAGATGTGTGCGGTACTGGCCCTGGAATGTGCACTGATACACAGGTGACTGGTGTCTGACATGACAATGAGAGCAGCAATCAGTGAGCCTGACACCCACTCTGACTTTCAAGTAGGTAATTCTCAGGGACTAGTTTCTATCCAGTGGTTGATAGAATAGGGGCCTGCATACTAATGAGGTGCAATTCAGTTGTAATGAGAGCGATAACGAGGTCCCGCTTGACCAATAGCCCACATCGTTCAGGGCATGGAAAGGTTTCACCCAAGATCTATCCCAGCCTCAGAGTTATCAGCACACTATCAGATTCACAACATGATAACAGCTATCTTGCTGTGTTCAACAATTGACAACAGCATATTCTTATGTTGTCACATCACGCTTCCCACACACACACCTACCCAATCCCTGGAGTACTTCAAGGACCCAAATCCAAACTCCAGCAGAAGCAGAACCTTAAGGTTTAGGAGTAATGTAGGAAATGACCATGTTAGAGTTGTTCATTATGCTTCACAGCCAGAGTACAATATACCTCAGAGACATGCTCAGGATATCATCACCATATCATAGCATGTAATTAACTATATAAAAGTCTCAGTCTGTGAGGCCATTGCAGCACAGCACACCAAGGGAAGCTTGCTACAATTTATAACTGAATTGCTTAGCATGATCCCAGACACAGCAATGCCTGCGATTGTAATATATGTTGATACCAGGAGCTGTAATAAAAGTCGATTGAATCTTTCAGTACTACCTTGCCATGCCTAGTTTTTATGTTACAGGAACTAATATAAGTCTTGCCTCGTCAGGTGGAAATACCCCATTGAAGGTAAAAAGCACTTAACTGTATCTACAGTAGATCATGAGGGCAGAACAGATCAAGGGCAATTTGAGATAACAAGGTGTAGAGCTGGATGATCACATTAGGCCACGCAGCATCAGAGGAGCAGGAAGGCTGACGTTTCGTGCCTAGACCCTTCTTCAGAAATGGGTCTAGGCCTGAAACCTCAGCCTTCCTGCTCCTCTGATGCTGCTTGGCCTGATGTGTTCATCCAGCTCTACACCTTGTTATCTCAGATTCTCCAGCATCTGCAGTCCCTACTATCTCTGAAACAAGAGTAATTTGACCTGTTCAGAAAATCTCAAGAGTTAATGAGTTCAGAGATTGGAGTTTGTGTTGTAGTGAAAAAAAATAGGCACAGCATGTGTCTAAAACATTTTTTCACAGATGAGAGAAGTAAGACAGCTGGTGTGAAAGTAATGAACTGTATTCCTATAGACAATAGACTCCTACATGATTTTACAGAATACGGGTTTAGAATAGTTAAGCAGTGTTACCACAGATACAGAAGTAGAGTGGCATATTGAGAGGAGATGGGTTCTACTGTCTGGCAAAGTTATGCTACACTGGCTAATTTTCTACCAGTTTTCACACAAAGAGAACACCGCATATAGCTAAGGTTTCATCTTACTCTGTGACCACAAGTACGTGGTATAGCAAAAGTATAAAGGTTATTAAATGCCAGCAGCACACAGCCACTGGAACTAAAAACACAAGCTGAAGGCGCCTAAGTTTCCATCCAATGGCGTGTCTAAATAATGCAGAAAATTATCACTGACCTCTTTCCTATAGTTTATTGATATAAGATAAGGTAGAGACTAAATCTAAAGGAAGCATGAGCTGCTGCAACTAGATGTTCAGACCTACTCCATAATAAAAGGCAGAATCTAAAATCTTATGCAAGCCAGCCTGTAACCACCCTCTGACTCCATTGCAGGTGCTTTTTCCAGGCCATAGTTCCTCACTCCTCTCACTAAAATTATTTGTATCTGTGCATGTTGCAACAGCAGTCTGTTCTCACCCACAGCTGAATTTCCAAAGCCAAATCCTATGCTATTTTATATCAGCTGCGGTCTTCCTCTGCCCTGGGTTTTAAAGTAGCATGATTATAAATTGAGCAAATTAAGAAAACTGTGAGGGCCAAACAGAAACACTGAGAGTCAGTCAAAAGGAAATTGGAGGGATACTGAGATACAGATAAAGGAAAGATTTATGGAGATATTGAGAGACATGTAAGGAGGAACTTCTGGAGTCATGGTTGAATAATAAAATTTATCAGGAACAGTGACAGATACCACAATAAGAATCCGACAACTAGATATAGAGTTCTTAATAGCAGGACCTCAGTAACATTTTGTACATTCATCTCCTGCTCATTTGTTAGCCAAATGGACAGTCTTGCCATTAGGTAAGATGGAGCACCAATGGTAGAAAGCTGCAGTGCTTGGCCTGCAATTTGCAGGACATGACATCCATGATTAATAAATCAGGAGAAGATGGCAATTAGCATTAGGAAGGTGTCTGGGAGAGCACCCCTGGTCCACAGGGACTACTACAAGGGGAATTCACCTTGTGGAGCCAGCAGTTCCTCTTCTGCCAAGGAAATTTCACATTGGGTCCCCAAGAGTGTGATTTAAATATGTTGATTAAATGCCCAGTCTATCCACGGCAGGACATGCAGATGTCCTGATACCCACAATAGTGGGCATTGATATTGTGGGTCTGGACACATATACAACTTTCTAAGCTCCCCTGGATCAAATTTTGTAAGCTTTTATACACATAATTCCTACACCAGACAAGTGTCGCTCGCTAACTTGGTAAAGACTACAGAAGCCCAGTGTCCTCATCTAAAAAAGACATCAGTCTCATTTCAAGTACAAATGACAAGTCTCGCACCTTGAAGCCTTCTTGTAGAAATTGGTTGGCCCGAACATAGTTTGCACAGGTCCAGCCGAGTTCGGGTTAATCATGTCTATGTGGAACCCGAACAACTGTCTACAATGGAATTTTGAAAGCCACCACCAAGAACGTATCTTTTAAAATATGTGAGCGCTGACTTGACTGGGGAGCTGGGAAGTTGCTGCCAGAATCGACATGACTCCATCCCAATTGTACACATGTTGCATTTCACTTCCCTGAAGTTTAGTCTTGTGCTTGGTTAGTGCCATACTTTCCAAATTCTAACCCAGATCCACTAAAACAACCACTTCATTTGTGTTTGAAATAAGTTAACGTTGCTTCCTTAAACTGTGGTTCTTTGTGTCGACCAAGATGACAATTTCTGATAATTCTGGTATAGCAGGGAAGAAGGTGGATCTCAAAGCACTTATTTTACATGAAATAAACAAAGGTGACAGTAGTGAACTAGACCTTTCAAATTTGCAGTAACCCACTGGCATCCACATTCTTTTAAATTTTTATGCTAAAAATGTATTGCTTAGATTTTACAAATAATGTCAGGTAACTGAAAGGGAGCATTTATTCATGAAAGTAATGAAGTAATAATTGGGTAACTATGGACGAATTAGGCAGAGGTCAGTTGAGGGCAAATGTTTAGAAGCCACAATCCACGATCAAATTAATGAGAATGTAGAAATAAATGGGTTAATCAAGGTCAGCTAGCAAGGATTTGTTATAGTCAAATCACATTTGACATGTTGAATACAGCCTCTTTTTTCCAACAAGAAGTAATTAATTCAAATGATAAAGACAGTGTTAGCTTTGTGATTTTTCAGAAAGCAGTTTATAAACTGTGTGTGGGAGGTTTATACAGAAATTCATTCTTGTGTTCTGCAAAATTCTCAAAAAGTAATGGTATAGAGAGGAGTTACCAGGATGGGAGCAGGAATGAAAAGCAGCAACTTGAGTTATTAGGAATTGAGACGATTAATGAAGGCTTTTATTTATGAAGGATTCTAACAGAAATGCCAGGAAAACACTGCTTACCCTGGCTAAGAAGTTAGTTATGAGGAGTCATCAATCTGAAACCATCACAAAGATACTAAGGGAAGCATGGCTAAGGCCAATGCTTCCTTGAAGTGAAGAATAGACAAACATTTGACATGGAGCTAGGGGGAAGAGAACAGGGCAAAGGGTTTAGTTTTAGATTGCTCTAGTAAAGAGATACTTTTTCACATTGCAGAAACACATATGGCTGTCTGCATTCTGAATTTGGTTTGATAAAACCCCAGAAACCAATATTGCCATTGGGTTGGATGCCAAGTGAGGTAGGCCATTTAGTACAAGATGAGGAAACATTTCTTCACTCAGATGGTTGTTAATCTGTGGTATTCACTACCACAGAAGGCTGTGGAAGCTGGATCATTGAATGTACTCAAGAAAGAGATTGATTTTTTTTAGATAAAGGGGTTTGGAGATAAAGTAAGAATATGGCATTCATTTAGAGGATCAATAATGACCAAGCACATTCAAACAGCCAAATAGCCTACTCCTGTTCCTAGTTTCTATGTTCCTAAGCTGGGAAAATTCAATATTGATTTTTTTGAATGCTAAGGAGTAAAGCAAGAGGATCCAACTGAAGATAATGTATGCCAGAACAGTTTCTTAATTGAAAATCTCAGACTTGAGTTTTTGTCAGAATACAAAGGCATTTAGACAGCATGAATATTCCCAGATATATTATTTTAATATTGGAAGAAAATTAATTCTTCAAATGCATTTTATTAAAAAAAAATCAATTTTATTGTGACTAAGTGGGGACAGTACTGCATTGTAGTAGGATATAAGCTGCTATCACACTGTCCATCGATTTGAATTATGGAACATCAACAATCATGACCAAACATCATGTTATATGTCCTGTTACTTTGTGGGTTCATATTTGTACAAATGTGGTTTAATAACCCAATGGAGATTTTTCCAACTCAATTTTGAGGCAGGCTGCACTGCTGACCGGGTGAAGAGCCCTTCAAGTGAAAGTTGCAAGTTTCTTGACAACAATTTAAAGAGTACACAATGACTCCGTTAGAGTCTGGAGGGAATTGTTGGAGATTTTAAGAAACAGAATACAATTTTCAGCACTTAACTTTTAAACATGTTTAATATACTTAATGATACACTTTTAAAATAGGTGATTCTTTTTCATTTAAGAATGCAATGCATGGACTTGATTCCACGATAAAGGACTGAAACTTTAAGTGACAACAGTGGTGCACAGCAAATTAGTTAAACTGTCCTTCATTTTTGCTACATATTCATCTGCTACAGATTACCATCGTTTCTATGACTGAAATCCATATGGACTCCTGAGTTGCTCTCTTCATCTTTTTTAGACTGGAGTTCGTTTTGAGGTTGGATGAAGTTGAAGACAGATATTTTGGATGTTTGCTTGTTAAAGTCCTTTAATGGCTTTAAAGGGATGGTTTTAAATCACTCAAAAACTAATCACTGACATAGAATTAAAATCAGGCCCATTAACTCTTTTTTTTCTCTCCATAATTCTGCCTAACCTGCTGAGTGTTTCCCGTATTTTCTGTTTTTGTTCTAATGTGTACCATTTCACTGAAATCATTTGAGGCTCAATTTTCGCTTGTTCTACATTTGTGGGTGGACCGTTTTCGTGTTCGGCATGATTCCCTGGCCATTTCCTTTGTTGGACCTTGCTTAAATGTGTTCCCATTGTCTCTGACCTGACAATGGGGAAAGATATTACAACTAACGCAAGGAAACAAAGAGAATGGCTCCTGGAATAAGATTAGAAATACTATAAAACAGTGATGATGAAGACACAGCAGTCACTTGATTTGACATAGCATCAGTTCGTGTCACACAAGATAGATTAGGTCAAAAATCACACGACGCTAGGTAACTTTGCCTTAGTCCGAAAGCTTGTGTTTTCAAATAAACCTGTTGGACTATAACCTGGTGTCGTGTGATTTCTGACCTTGTCCACCCCAGTCCAATACTGGCACCTCCACCTCAAAGATAGATTAGAATGAAATACGCCCATGATAAGAAATAAGTGGCTCAGAACGAAAGGAGAGAGTAAGGAGATCACATTTGATAACCCGTCTAAAGGGGCAAGGGAAGGCCACACACTGGTTGCACTGTGTAAGCCTTAAAGGAACACTTCAATGATTTGACTGAAGCATGCTGAAGGATGTGCACATTGAAATGCTGGGTGCCAGAAATCCTGCAGTCAATGTCAAAGGGTTTGGAGGAGTCAAGCACCAATTTGGCACAGGACTGCGGATAGGGCTCATCCTTTCTAGCATGAAAAAGTTATTAACTTTACATAATTTTGGACCAGCCATGTATTGTTTGGTGATCTACATTGAATCCTTCATTGTATTGCAAGCTGTAACTGTTTAACATCTGAGTCCTGCAAAGTAAATGTAAGACAGCTGTCATGCAAGGTCAGACTGCTGTCACCATGGCTCTGGATTATGGTGCAGTGAGACTTGCTTGGTGTCAAAACAATCTGTTGTCCTCCAACAAAGTACTAGGATTGTTGGAGAACAATCTCAAGGGCGCACTAGTGGGACATGGAGTGCAAGCAACTGCCACTCTACTTATACCATGCTGCATCCCACTTGTCAGCCAGTCCAGTGTTGCCACTACTCACATAGAAGGTGCAGTCCACTGTCCAGGCACTGATGTGCTGGAAGGACATCCTCCAGGATTTTCCACAGCCTCTGCCATTGAAAATCCGCAGCTTCCACCAACCATCCTGTTGTCACTGGGATAGCTCTGCACAGAAACACCAGGAAAGGAAAAGGTACATGGAATTGGGGCAGTAAGAATGATTTGTTTATCTTTGTCATCATATGGCATGATTTAGTTGATAAATTCAGTCTGCAATGTTTATTTTGGAGTTGTTTTTAATTTCTGCAGTCATGTGTCAACTTTTCTCCTCTCCCTTTTCTCTAGCAGCTTGTCCTGTCCTTTATAACATCTGTTCACTTTCCCCAGTCATGGTCACTCCAAAGACAAATGCCTACCTGTGAGCCCTTGGGCTGGATTTTACAACCTGCCCTAAAACCCCACGACTTGTCTTTCTCATGTATATCCATGGTTCCCTCATTCTTCTTCTTCTGCAGCCCTGACAGTGCCCACTACTGATATCTGGCATTGACAGGGCCATTGGAGATGGTGGCTAATCAGATTGGCCAGTAGCTCCCAAATTTCAGAGTTCTCCCACTGAGGGGTGCAAGTCCTACTGTTAATCAATTCAGCCCATCCACAGAGTGTCACGGCCGCGGGGCATGTTGTATCCTCAGAGTGAGTCAGCTCCTCTGGCTGACTTTCCCTCTGAAAGGGTGGGGAGAGTGGGTTTTGCAGGGAAGCAGTCTACACTCCCTACCACTCTCCACCCAAAACCCAAATTTTGAAGTCAGCTAAATAGCCTTCAGTTCCCTGTAGAGTTTTGTAACTTGAAAACAAATGCTGTAAGCACAAAACACTTGTGGAAATGCAGCCAGAAGAAATCAACTTGCAACTAATCTGTATTAAAAAACTGATCCCTATAAACAATGCAGGTAATGGAGGGGATTTTCTTGACAGTGAACTCATGGAGTCATAGAGTGGTACAGTATGGAAACAAACCCTTTGGTCCCACTCATCCTTGCCGACCAGATATCCTAAATTAATCTAATCCCATTTGCCAGCATTTAGTCCATATCCCTCTAAACCCTTCCTATTCATACACCCATCCAGATGCCTTTTAAATGTTCTTATTGTACCAACCTCTGCCAGCTCATTCCATACACGCACCTCCCTCTGCATGAAAAAGTTGCCCCTTCAGTCCCTTTTAAATCTTTCCACTCTCACATTAAACCAATGCCCTCTAGTTTTGGACTCTCCCAACCCAGGAAAAAGACCTTGGCTATTCACCCTATCTCATGATTTTCTAAACTTCTACAAGGTCACCCCTCAGCCTCCGACGCTCCAGAGAAAATAGCTCAAGCCCTCCAATCCTGCCAAGATCCTTGTAAATCTTTTCTGAACACTCTCAAGTTTCACAGCATCCTTCCCATAGCAGGGAGACTAGAACTGCACGCAGTATTCCAAAAGTGACCTAATCAATGCTGCAACATGACCTCCCAGCTCCTATACTCAATGCACCGACCAATAATGGCAAGCATACCAAGCGCCTTCTTCACTATCCTGTCTACTTGCGACTCCATTTTCAAGGAACTATGAACCTGCACTCCAAGGTCGCTTTGTTCAGAAACACTCCAGGACCTTACCATTAAGTGTATAAATCCTGTCCTGATTTGCACCTGACATTTATTTAAATTAAACTCCATCTGCCACTCCTCGGCCTATTAGCCCATCTGATCAAGGTCCCATTGTACTCTGAGGTAACCTTCTTTGCTGTCCACTGCACCTCCAATTTTGGCATCATCTATAAACTTACTAACCATACCTCCTATACTCACATCCAAGTCATTTATATAAATGACAAAAAGCAGTGGACCCAGCATTGATCCTTGTGGCACACCGCTGGTCACAAGCCTCCAGTCTGAAAAGCAACCCTGCACCACCACCCTCTGTCTTCTACCTTCAAGCTAATTCTGTATCCAAATGACTAATTCTTGCTGTATTCCATGTGATCTAACCTTGCTAACCAGTCTACCGTGAGGAACGTTGTCAAACATCTTACTGAAGTCCATATAGATCACATCCACCACTCAGCCCTCATCCATCCCCTTCGTTACTTCTTCAAAAAACTCAGTCAAGTTAGTGAGACACGATTTCCCACGCACAAAGCCATGCTGACTATCCCTAATCAGTCCTTGCCTTTCCAAATATATGTAAATCTTTTCCCTCAGGATTCCCTCCAAGAACTTGCCCGCCAGTGATATGAGGGTCACTGGTCTATAGTTCCCTGGCTTTTCCTTACCACCTTTCTGAAATGGTGGCACAACATTAGCCAACCTCCAGTCTTCTGGCACCTCACCTGTGGCAATCGATGATAAAAATATCTCAGCAAGGGGCCCAGAAATCACTTCCCTAGCTTCCCACAGAGTTCTAGGGTACATCACATCAGATCCTGGGGATTTATTCACCGTTACGCATTTTAAGATGTCCAGCACCTTCTCCTCCATAATAGGGACATTTTTCAAGACATTGCTATTTTTCCCCCATATTCTCTATCTTCCATATCCTTCTCCACAGTAAAGCACTGATGCAAAATACTCATTTGGTACCTTCCCTATCTCCTGCAGTTCCACACATAGGCAGCCTTGCTGATCTTTAAGGGGCCCTATTCTCTCCCTTGTTACTCTTTTTGCCCTTAAAGTACTTGCCGAATCCCTTTGGATTCTGCTTAACCCTTTTGCCAAAGCTATTTCATGTCCCCGTTTTGCCCTCCTGATTTCCTTCTTAAGCTGCGTTTATACTCTCCTAGGGATTCACTCGATCCCTGCTGTCTATACCTGACATACACTTCCTCCTTATTCTTGACCAAAACCTTGATTTCTCTAGTCATCTAGCATTCCCCACATTTACCAGACTTACCCTTCACCCTAACAGGAAAATACTGTCTCTGGACTCTCGTTATCTCATTGTTGAAGGCTTCCCATTTTCCAGCTGTCCTTTTACCTGCGAACATCTGTCCCCCAATCAACTTTTGAAAGTTCTTGCCTAATACTGTCAAAATTGGCCTTCTTCCAATTTAGAACTTTAACTTTTAGATCCAGTCTATCCTTTTCCATCACTACATTAAAACTAATATATTATAGTCACTGGCCCCAAAGTACTCCCCCACTGAACACTTCAGTCACCTGCCCTACCTTATTTCCCAAGATTAGGTCAAGTTTTGCACATTCTGTCCTAGGTACATTCATACACTGAAACACAAAATTTCCTTGTACACACTTACCAAATTCCTCTGCTTAAGAAATCACTGTCCAAACAGCAAATACAGGACTCTGTGGCAATCTCAGGGGATTAGAAGGTGTTGAATCTTATCTTAGTCTTTAAATGAGTTGAGAAGTTAGCCCTGGAAATTGTCAAGTTACTAGCCTGATTCCCTCAGTGTGATAAACTTAAATGTCTATTGTTGAAAGAATTTCTGTTATCAACCAATCCTTCCAAAGCAAACCATGGAATGATACCACACAGATAACGAACCTATATGTATAGATACGGGAATAATCTATTGACAAGGGAACCTGTGTGTTTCTGCTTCTCCAATAAATTAGACATTAGATTGTTTGAACTTCATTAATTGTTATTTAGCTTTTCCTCCGTTTTATATATGCTTATTGCAAAGTTAATGAAAGACGACACATGCAGCAGGATTATATAAATCGATCTAAACCTAATGAAGAAGAATTTGAAGAAACGTGAGCTATTTGAAAAAGGATAAGCAGGTTGCACATAAGGGAATAATGGTTTATTTAAAATAAAATTTCATGGATGCAACTTAAGCTCCTATCATCAGCCAAAAGAACAAACATTAATTGGCCATCCGTTTCACACACTGCTTGACTTCCTTGCTCATTTCCTTTAAATTCAAATCTCTGGACCAAAATTTGAGCCCAAAACTTGACCCATGGCCAAGAAACACCAGCTCTAAGCCACAGCGATATTGACAATCATCACAAGAGCCACCAGAAAGCTAAAGCAGCTTTAAAATCGAATGAGCTACAAAGAAGTTTTTCTTAGAAAAACTGAATTTTCTTGCTTGAAAGAAGGCCGTGATTAATGTGCAGTAAATGTGAACTCAGTTCACACAGGAATGGGCAAAAATGGTGTTGGTATCATAAACAGGACAGAAATTAAAGGAGACTGTGAAGTTCCTGAATAATAACCTGGGAATATAAAGGTGTTTGGCATGGCGAGAAAATGTAGGCGAATCAAAGGTGATTATCAAACTTAGCAAGCTTCATCGACTTAGTCTTGTAGTTTCCATAAAGCAGTATTATTATAAATGCAGCTTCAATTTAAGGTTGTTGCCAAGCAAATGATAGTTTAATTCTGGAAAAGGGACAAAGTGAAATCATGTCACAAGCTCTTGTGAAGGTGGATGGCCCTAGTGAGAAATCTTCAAAATTCTACACAAGGTTTTATGACACTTCCTTCCCATCTTGATCATTCAGTTATTTTCAGAAGCAATGTTACCTAGCTTATTGCTCCCCAGAGCACAAGCTCCAGTGCTCTTTATCTGCTGCAATAATACATTTCCTTGATCTGGAATTATTAAAGTGAGGCACGCAATGCATTGCCCCTGTTGATAATTTGATTCAAACCTAAACAAGGTATATTGGAGAATTATTTTCTTTATTAAATACATTGGCAAGGAGCAGCAACCAGAGTACAATTTGATCACGTTCCCATGATAGTAAGTGTACTTTCCAAATAAGCCCTACTGGCACAGGTATTAATGATAGAAGAATTGCTTTCTCAGTCAGCTATCTATACTCTTCTTGTGTGTGTGCAGAAGAGAGATAGTAAAAGTAATATCAGAGAGAATAAAAGAGAAAGCAAGAGAGAAAAATTCTGAAGAGGTTGAGGTGCTGTCAAAGTGTTGTTTAGGCTAATTAGTTGATTTAGAAGGAAACTCATTATCTCCATCTGCTTTTTTGCCGATAGTGAGTAAAGTTCAGTGCTAAGAGGTTCTATCTGAGAGAGAGCGGTTCCAATTTCTAGCTCATTTAAGACAAACACACAATGAGAGATAGACAGATACAAATGGAAAGCAGGCAAAAAGCTTGCCTGTGTAATTGGACACTGTCTACGTGCACACTGGAAAGGTGTTAAATTAACTTGGTTTGATGTATTTTGAGTTCTGGGCACCGTCTCTTCAGGTTGGTTTTGGGAGCAATGGTGGAAAGAGGTAATCAGTAGAAGGGATAGGCAATCACGAGAGGGGTATGATAAGCATGGTCACAAAGTGGTTGCTAATAGTCTTTGTGATTGCTATGGAGCCTGGAGAGCACTGGGGGAGGTGGAGGGCGTGGGTGGTGTCACGGACGTAGGTAGAGAGTTCCTGGACCAAGGGGGAGAAAATGGAGTCCAGATAGTTGGAGATAAGTTCGGTGGGGCAGGAGCAGGCGGAGACAATGGGTCGACCAGGGCATTCAGGTTTGTGGATTTTGGGAAGGAGATGGAAGCGGGCGGTGCGGGTTTGGGGAACGATGAGGTTGGAGGCCGCGGGTGGGAGGTCACCTGAGGTGATGAGGTTGTGGATGGTTTGGGAGATGATGGTTTGGTGCTCGGGGGTGGGCTCATGATCAAGGGGGCGGTAGGAGGAGGTGTCGGAGAGTTGGCGGTAGGAGGAGGTGTCGGAGAGTTGGCGGTAGCCGCTCCCTCCGCTCCAATCCCAACCTCACCATAAAAACGGCGGACAAGGGTGGCGCAGTTGTAGTATGGTGATCCGACCCCACCACCAAAGACATCTTTCCCTCCCCACCCTTATCTGCTTTCCGGAGGGACCACTCTCTCCAGGACTCCCTTGTCTGCTCCACACTCCCCTCCAGCCCCACCACACCCGGCAATTTTCCCTGCAACCGCAGGAAGTGCTACACCTGCCCCCACACCTCCCCCCTCACCCCCATCCCAGGCCCCAAGAAGACTTTCCACATCAAGCAGATGTTCACCTGCACATCTGCTAATGTGGTATACTGCATCCGCTGTACCCGTTGTGGCCTCCTCTACATCGGGGAAACCAAACGGAGGCTCGGGGACCACTTTGCAGAACACCCACGCTCGGTTCGCAATAAACAACTGCACCTCCCAGTCGCGAACCATTTCAACTCCCCCTCCCATTCCTCAGACGACATGTCCATCCTGGGCCTCCTGCAGTGCCACAACGATGCCACCTGAAGGTTGCAGAAACAGCAACTCATATTCCGCTTGGGAACCCTGCAGCCCAATGTTATCAATGTGGATTTCACAAGCTTCAAAATCTCCCCTCCCCCTACCGCATCCCAAAACCAGCCCAGCTCGTCCCCGCCTCCCTAACCTGTTCTTCCTCCCACCTATCCCCTCCTCCCACCTCAAGCTGCATCCCCATCTCCTACCTACCAACCTCATCCCGCCCCCTTGACCTGTCCGTCCTCCCTGGACTGACCTATCCCCTCCCTAACTCCCCACCTACACTCACCTTTACTGGCTCCATCCCCGCCTCTTCGACCTGTCTGTTTCCTCTCCACCTATCTTCTCCTCTATCCATCTTCTATCCGCCTCCCCCTCTCTCCCTATTTATTTCAGAACCCCCTTCCCCTCCCCCATTTCTGATGAAGGGTCTAGGCCCGAAACGTCAGCCTTTTTGCTCCTATGATGCTGCTTGGCCTGCTGTGTTCATCCAGCTCTGCACCTTGTTGTCTCGGATTCTCCAGCATCTGCAGTTCCTACTATCTCTGTTTTTCCCTTCACAGATGCTGCCAGACCTGCTGAGCTTTTCCAGCAACTTTGTTTTTGTTCCTGGTTTACAGCAACCGCAGTTCTTTCTGTTTTTTTCGAAACAAGCGCTAATTTATTTCAAGATTTAATTACTCTCATTTTACCTTATGCCAATTGCCTGTTATACTAAGGCCAGATTTTACAAAATGGAGATTTTTATGGGGGGTTTTAGGCTTTATTCATAGTTAGTAAATTAATAGTAAAAGTATATTCAAGATTAGTCCACTGATGCCTTAGTCTCCTTTGTCTGCTATCACGAATCAAAAATGCTCTTCCTTTTTGAAAGCTTCACTCCTTGAAAAATAAAAGCTTAGAACAGGAAATCCCTGATCACTTGAAGGATCTCTCCTTCAGATGCAGGAAATGTTAAGAGCCACTTGAAAACTCCACCATAGAAACAATCCAGCATTGAATCTCTTCAGTCAAGTATGATCTTAGGCCTAAATGCTTTATACAGTAATAGAATAAAGACAATCTCCAAAATATGCTCCATGTTTCAGGAAATTTTTCTTTGCCCATTGTTGTTATTAAAGGCAAGTTTTGCAATGTTAGGCCTTGCAATGTTAACCCTTTTTTTGCTCACTGTACTGTGAATGTCATTTCCACTGAGATTTGTAAAGTATACAGGTATGTTCTCTTCGCTGAATTATACATAAGATCATTAGTGGACTGTAAGTTATTGAAATACTTCCAAATTCCACGAGGAGCTGTTTCCTGCCAGGAATATGCTGTTTGCTCATCTCATTAATATAAAATAGACAATGTCAGAAAGCCTCATTTTGATCTTCAATTGGCTGAGATCTTAAAAATATGCTGAATTGTTTTTTTGTTTGCTTTCCTTTCCTGAATGTTTGAGAAATGAACTTTTGGCAGTTGCTGCCAAAATTTAGGACTTGGGCATTCCACTCTCTCTGATTGTTTGATGGAGACACAGAAGAATGTTAGTAGGACAGCAGCTAGGTCTGATGAGACTAGAGAGGGATGTATCAGTACAGCGCAGGAATGCGCCCTTCAGCCCACAAAGTTGTGCTGAACATGATGCCGAATGAAACTAATCCCTTCTGCCTGCCCTTGGTCCATTACCCTCCATTCCTTGCATATTAGTGAGCTTACCTAAAAGTCCCTTAAATGCCCTTACCATATCCGCCTCCACCACCACTCCCAGCAGTGCGTTCCAGACTCCTACCACTCTCTGTGTATAAAACTTGCCCCTCATGCCTCCTTTGAACTTCCCCCCCACCCTCACCTTAAATGCATGCCCCCTAGTATTAGACATCTCAACTCTGGGAAAAAGATTCTGACCATCAACCCTTTCTATGCATCTCATTATTTAACAGACTTCTATCTAGTCTTTCCTCAGCTTCCGCCAGTCAAGAGAAAGCAACCCGAGTTTTTCTAGCCTCTCCATATAGCAAATACGTTCTAGTCCAGGCAGCATCTTGGTAGACCTCTTCTGCACCCTCTCTAAAGCCTCCACATCCTTTCTGTAATGTGGCAACCAGAATTGAATGCAATATTCTAAGTGTGGTCTAACCTAAGTCTTATAAAGCTCCAAAATGACATCCTGATTCTTGTACTCAATTCCCTGACCAATAAATGCAAGCATGCCAATAGGCCTTTTTACCACTCTATCTACTTGTGTGACCAGTTTCAGAGAACAATGGACTTTAACCCCAAGGTCATTCTGTATGTCAATGCTGTTCAGGGTCCTGCCATTAACTGTATACTTTTCCTTAACATTTGATCTCCCAAACTGCAGCATGTCACACTTTCCTGGATTAAACTCCATCTGCCACTTCTCCATCCATATCTACAACTGATCTATATCGCACTGTATCCATTGACAGCCTTCTGTACTATCCACACCTCACCAATCTTTGTATCGTCTGCAAACCTACTAAACCATCCATTTACATTTTCTTCCAAGTCATCTTTTATATATATATATATAAAATATACCACAAACAGCAGAGGTCCTGGTACGTATCCCTGCGGAACACCGCTAGGCACAGACCTCCAGCCTGAGAAAACACCCTTTCACCACTACCCTCTGTCCTTTATAGGCAAGCCAATTCTGAATCCTAACTGCCAAGTCACCATGGATCCCATTCTTTTGGATGAGCCTACCATGAGGGACCGAAAGCCTCACTAAAATCTGTGCAAACAACATCCACAGCTCTACCCTCATCAATCACCTTCAGCAACACCTCAAGGAATTCAATCAAGTTAGTAAGAAATGACCTGCCCTGCACAAATGCCCAACCATGTTCAAGGTTCAGGCAGAGATAAACTGCTGGTGATCAAGGAGGTCTGCTTCTACTGGCTGTGTTTCAGTTAGGAAAGAATGAGGGATTTATGCCATACCCTCAAATCAGAAGCCTCCACTTGGTTGTGAAGAATGATTCTTCCAGTCAATGCAAAGATGCCCATAGACCCCCTCAAGCCGAATCCGAGGATGTAAGACAAGTCAGTTAATCAATGGTGTACCCATGCAGATGAGTGGCATGTTGGTCATTCATTTTTTCTTCCCCCTTCTGTACATCGTAATCAACATAAGATGACAAAGCACTTTTCAACAAGTCAATATTCCCAAAGTGTCACATATTAGTGACAGTTCTATTCAAATAGTTAGCTGCCTCCCTACACCAAAACTTCGACCTTTTATTATCATCTGCACAGAATAATGCAAGTAAAATTGAATTTTTCTGCTAGTGGAGCCCAGCACTTCAGTGCAAAAGTCAAAGCTAGAGTGTTTTTAACCATCTATAGAAAAAGTAATTTCTCAAGCTGTTATTAATAGCAGAATGCTGCAATATGAGTTTTTTTTTAAAGCCAGCATTCCAACGCTGAGCAGCCTTGATGTGGCATGTTTTTTTCTGAGGGCTAAAACATATTTCCCACTTAATTTGTGGTCATCTGTACAGACTGAATATGCAATGGAGACTCTGCCATACTATGTTGCTAAATCGCCTCTTTAGCTTTGAAAAGGACAAGTCTCCTTTCTTCTATTTACTGTTGGGTCATCTTCACTATTTAATTCATTCATTAAGGTTAGTGTTCAGTAGTGGTATTCCCTAACGCATCAAAGCTTCTGTCCCTACAATTTACTGCTGGATCAACAAAAATATTGGGTTAAGTAGCAACTGAATGACTTTAAGAGCTGCTACTGCATAGTAAGTTCTACATTAACAAATTCCCACCACCAGGTTTCGTCTAGCACAAGATTTGTCAATGAATGATTAATAAATCTAAGCAATAGTTAGGTTAGCCTTTTCCAAAAAAAATGCTTCTTCAGAGCTTTCAATGATCTGGTATAAAATGAGTAATCCAAGATTGAAAAATAAGGCCCACCAATCTTGCTGGAAAATCACTCTGTGGCATGTACTGCACCATTTTCTGATTTACATCTTTTGTAAATCCAACCTTTGAAAGTAGCCACTAAAAAAATCAGCAGTGTTATCAGGAGCAGACAGCAAGACTCTTAGAAAGGCCTAACTTTCCCTTTAATTTTAGATTTGATTTCAAAGTTTCTTCAGTACAGGTTTTCATGCTAGAAGACAAAGATCAAACATGGGATGCTAGAGAGATTAACTGACACCAGAGCAAGACCGACCATACACTGATTTCCCGTCAATGGCATCTATTCTGAGGGTGAGACGTTTGATCTATTGATACCCACTTCCTACCTTTACTCAATGCCTTTGCTTGTATGCTGCCATTTTCAGCATGAAGGAAAAGTTACGAGCAGAAATTTTGTATGAAAAACCTTGCTCTACAACATAGTTTTTGTAAGTTATGCACAGCTCAACTAATTACAAAGGACTGGATTGTTGTGAAGTTGGAGTGATTCCTGGCCCTATTGTTGATGCCCCCAAATTTTGTTAGCCTGACATATAGGTGGTGGCTATTGAGGTCATGAGCCCACACCATGCACTCCTAACTTGGCCGATTCCATTGTAGAGATAGACATCTCCCAGCTCTTGAAATGTTTCGGGAACTGGCCAAGTTCTCAAAGGCTCAGAGTACGTGTCCTCTCCAAGGAGCTGTAAACCAGAGTTTAAATGAGGGAACCTTTTTGAAAAGTAAGTTCAAAGGTCTTAGCCATGCTCTGTCATACCAATCTTTACGCTTCGACACACACTCCCATGACCCTTCATATATTCTCCATACCAATCTATGACCTTCACCCCATCTCCAATGGCTTCTCATGCCTTCAATACCACTCCCAATAGCCCCTCAAAAGTGAATAATGAGATTTCACTGAAACCCCACATGTCCATTAATCTGTTAAAACAACCATGCCCAGGGGAAAACCATGCTTTATTGACTCTGTTTCTCTTGTTTCATCAATTGCACATGATAAATTAGTGTCAAATACTTGTAATTTCTGCTATTGACAACTTAAAGACCTGGATAATTAACATTTTCACAGAGTTAAGGGAGAAGCAGTTTCTTAAATAAAGTTTGAATGCATTGCTTTCTTGTTTAAAGCTTTTCCGCATTCACCATTATTACTCCAGGGTTCATTGTTACTGTACAGAGCGCTCATTGGGTAAGTAGGCAGGGAAGTGCCATAGACTGGCGTGGAGGGTGTGAGAGGGCTTGGGTTAGGTGGGTGGGCAGAGATGCATGATTGGCAAGGTTGGAGAATGGTTGCGAAGGTGGACAGTGCGAGGAGAGAGTTCTAGAGTGCTTAATATTGACTAAAACTGAGAGCACTGAGGTTGACCTTTTAACCAGACCCCTCAGTGCTTCACAGCTTCGCGGCTGTCTCTGAATGCTAGCCAGTGGGCTGCTGGCCTGACTTCAGTTCTCTAACCTATACATAACTCCCTCCCACCCTAGAATGAAAATCTTGCCTTTGCAGGCAGCTTGTCCTGTGTCAGGTACATCGAACCTAGAAATTTCCTGAATCCTGCTCCCTACTTCAAGGATGAAGATCCAATCAAAGTTTCTAAATTTTTCACAGAATGTTTGCATTGACTGAGCTTGTCAGATTTATTAATGGTAGGTGATTAATAATAGGATGCTGGCAATTGACCTCATTCACAGATTTATTCGATATTTCGACCTTTGTGTTGAAATTATAACAGGTTACTGGATCAATTGGACTTAAGTATCCTAAAGTACTATATATCTTAGTTGAAACTGAATTTTGATTATTAGAAAATGTCTTTATATATATTTAGTACTACATATGAGTAATTGTGGTGAGGCTCATTTCTCATCTTGAATCTCTTCTTCAAATCCGAGGTATTCTTGGGGGTATTTCTTCCAGTTTTACTAAGTACAGGAAGCTTACCTCAAATTGATGGACTTCCATCTCTTGCTTGCGCCCCACACAGTGAAGTGGCCTATATCGTCATGTCATTTATTATCACGTAGACATTGTTAATCCTGAACTAAAACAGAAGTTGCTGGAAAAGCTCAGAAGGTCTTCAGTTCTGAGGAAGGGTCACCGTACCTGAAAAGTTAACTCTGATTTTTTCTTCACAGATGCTGCCAGACCTGCTGAGCTTTTCTATCAACTTCTGTTTTAGTTCAGGATTAACAATGTCTACGTGATAATAAATGACATGAAGATATAGGGCACTTCACTGTGTGGTGCGCAAGCAAGAAATGGAAGTCCATCAATTTGGGAAAAAGCTCAGCAAGTCTTCAGTTCTGAAGAAGGGTCACCGGATCTGAAATGTTAAATCTGATTTTTTTCTTCACAGATGCTGCCAGACCTGCTGAACTTTTGCAGCAATTTCTGTTTCTGTCCCTGATTTACAGCATCTGCAGTTCTTTCGGTTTTTATTGTTAATTCTGATCCTAATTTTCACCTACTGCATTCTTAAACATAGAACATAGAACAGTACAGCACAGTACAGACCCTTCGGCCCACGATGTTGTGCCAACCTATTATCCTACAAAGATCAATCTACCCTGCATACCCTACATTTTACTATCCTCCATGTGCCTATCCAAGAGTTGCTTAAAGATCTCTTAAAGTATCTGACTCCACTACCACTGCTGGCAGCACATTCCACACATCCACCACTCTCTGTGTGAAGAACCTACCTCTGACATCTCTCCTATACCTTTCTCCAATCACCTTAAAATTATGCCCCTCGTAATAGTCATTTCCACCCTGGGAAAAAGTCTCTGACTATCCACTCTATCTATGCCTCTCATCATCTTGTACACCTCTATCAAGTCGCCTCTCATTCTTCTTTGCTCCAATGAAAAAAGCCCTAGCTCCCTCAACCTTTCCTCATAAGACCTGTCCTCCAGTCCAGGCAACATCCTGGTAAATCTCCTCTGCATTCTCTGTGAAGCTTCCACATCTTTCCTATAATGAGGTGACCAGAACTGAACACAATATTCCAAGTGTGATCTAACTAGAGTTTTATAGAGCTGCAGCATAACCTCATGGCTTTTACACTCAATTCCCCTGCCAATGAAAGCTAATACACCATATGCCTTCTTTACAACCCTATCAACTTGCGTAGCAACTTTGAGGGATCTATGGACGTGGATCCTAAGATGCCTCTGTTTCTCCACACTGCCGAGAATCCTGTCATTAACCCGGGATTCTGCATTCAAATTCAACCTTCCAAAATGAATCACTTCACACTTTTCTGGGTTGAATTACATCTGCCACTACTTTGCCCACCTCTGCATCCTGTCAATGTCTCGTTGTAACCTACAACAGCACTCCACGCTGTCCACAACTCTACCAACCTTTGTGTCATCGACAACTTACTAACCCACCCTTCCCCTTTCTCATCCAAGTCACTTACAAAGATCACAAAGAGCAGAGGTCCCAGAACAGATCCCTGCGGCACACCACAGGTCACCGAGCTCCAGGCTGAATACTGTCCATCTACTACCACCCTCTGTCTTCTATTGGACAGCCAATTCTGTATCCACACAGCCAAATTTCCCTGAATCCCATGCCTCCTTACTTTCTGAATGAGCCTACCATGTGGAACGTTATCAAATGCCTTGCTAAAATCCAGATAAACCACATCCACATCGATGTGTTTTATCACATCCTCAAAGAATTCAACAAGGCTTGTGAGGCATGACCTGGCCCTCACGAAGCTATGCTGACTATGTCTAATCAAACTGTGCTTTTCCAAATAATCATAAATACTATCTCTCAGAATTCTCTCCAATAATTTGTCCACCACAGAAGTAAGACTGACCAGTCTGTAATTTCCAGGATTATCCCTATTCCCTTTCTTGAACGAGGGAATGACATTTGCCACCCTCCAATCTCCTGGTACTACTCCAGTGGACAGTGAGGACGCAAAGATCATTGCCGAAGAGGCAGCAATCTCTTCCCTTGCTTCCCGTAGCAACCTTGGGTATATCCCGTCTGGCCCAGGGGACTTATCTATCCTCATGTTTTTCAAAATTTCTAGCACATTCTCCTTCCTAACATCAACCTGCTCGAGCACCTGTTTCATGCTGTCCTCACAAACGTCAAGGTCCCTCTCGCTGATGAATACTGAAGCAAAGTATTCATTAAGGAACTCCCCTACCTCCTCTTGTTCTGCACACAAGTTCCCTCCACTATCCCTGATTGGCCCTACCCTCACTCTGGCCATCCTCTTGTTCCTCACATAAGTATAGAAAGCCTTGGGGTTTTCCTTGATCCTACCTGCCAAGGTTTTCTCATGTCCCCTTCTAGCTCTCCTAAGTCCATTCTTCAGTTCCTTCCTGGCTACCTTGTAGACCTCTAGAGCCCTGTCCGATCCTTGCTTCCTTAACCTTAAGTAAGCTTCCTACTTCCTCTTGACTAGGTGTTCCACATGTCTTGTCATCCAAGATTCCTTCACCTTACCATCCTTTCCTTGCCTCAGTGGGACAAACCAATCCAGTACTTATAGCAACTGCTCCCTAAACAACCTCCACATTCTATCGTGCATTTCCCCGAGAACATCTGATCCCAATTGGTGTTCCGTAGTTCTTACCTAATAGCATTGTATTTCCCCCTCCCCCAATTAAATACTTTCCCATATCGTCTGCTCCTATCCCTCTCCATGACTATAGTAAAGGTCAGGGAGTTGTGATCACTATTACTGAAATGCTCTCCCACCAAGAGATCTGACACCTGGCCTGGTTCGTTGCCAAGCACCGAATTCAATATGGCCTCCCCTCTAGTCGGCCTATCTACATATTGAGTCAGAAATCCTTCCTGGACGCACCTGACAAATTCTGCTCCATCCAAGCTATTTGCACTTCGGAGGTTCCAGTCTATATTAGGGAAGTTGAAGCCACCCATGACAACAACCCTATTACTTCTGCACCTTTCCAAAATCTGTCTCCCAATCTGTTCCTCAGTGTCTCTGTTGCTATTGGGGGGTCTATAGAAAACTCCCAATAAAGTGACTGCTCCTTTCCTGTTTCTGACTTCCACCTATACTGACTCAGTGGACAAACCCTCCTCCACTACTTCCCTTTCTACAGCTTCTTTGTTGCTCATAGATTGTGTGCTCCACATCTGGATTACCCTGCAGTCAGCCACTTTTATGGTTCAATGCTTGGTCAGTTAGCAGAGCAGTATGACTGCAAGTATATTTAGATTTGCCACTCAGTTGTGCATCAGTTCGAAAGCATTCAAGCTTGAAGAATACATAAAATAAAACTTCATGTTCCTAACAGAGCAGTAAAAAGGGCAAAAATTTTAAATCTTTTAATTTCTATTCCTGCTGTGAATTACTTTTAACAATGAACAGGGATTATTAAAGCATATAAACAAAAGCTTTGCAATTGCAAGCATATATTTAATACAAGTCTCAAAGACATTGCACCTCAAATTTTTACACATCACCCTATCAAAACTCTGAGTGTCACATCACATGTCAAAGCACAGTACACAACAGTAATTAATGAAATTGGAACCTATGCATTGACAACCAAATATCCAACCAACTAAATGTCAATGAATTAAACTGAAATTTTTTACTTATATTTCACTGCCCCTTACCAGTTGAATCAGACTTCATGTTACTCAGGCACATGTCCTATTTCCAAGAGATAGTACAGCCATTTTTTAAACATGCAGGGAAACCCATCTGCCAGACACACAATAGGAATTTTCATACGTATTTTCCACAATATTCCTTCCATTAAAACAAAATACCGACAATTTCCTGTTACTCCAAGAAGACCTTTTTGCAGGGTGTATAAAATTACCCCTGTAATGTAGGTTAGTAATGGAACTTGTGTGTAAACCATGTTGAAGATATATGGGAGAGAGGACCCTGAGCGGGACAGTGTCACAGAATGAATGAGAAAAAGTGTGCACATAGTAATAAACACTGCAATGAGAAATTGCATAACATCCAACCAAAGAATATAGGACACTGAACCAGGAAATAGACTGTAGGCACAAAAGAAAACATTTCATGTTGGAAAGAGGTTATATGAAGAACATTTCAGGAATCTGTGCAAGAATTTTTATTTTCCTTTATCATCAGAAAGGAATAGCAGGTCAGAGAAATAGAAAGACCTGCTAACAGAATGCTATCCTTTACTCTCGGAAGAGTTAACATAAAAGTAATAATGCTTTAGTTAAACAGAGCATTGGTGAGACCACATTTCAAATATTGCGTATTGTTTTGGTCTCCTTATTTAAGGGAAGATGTAAATGTAGTGTAGAGAGTTCAGAGGAGGTTTACCTGATTGATACCTGGAATTAATGGGTAATCTTATGAAGATACCTTGGACAGGCTGAACTTGTTTCCACTTGGAAGAAATATCAGAGATTCTTCTTTTTTCAGAGGATTGGAACTCTCTGCCTCAGAAAGCAATGAAAGTTGTCACTGAATATTTTTAAGCCAGAGTTGGATAGATTCTTGTTAAGTAGAGGAATCAAGGGTTATTGGAGATGGGTAGGAATGTAGAATTCAAAACACAAGTAGATCAACCACAAACTTCTTGAATTGCGAAGCAGGTTCGAGAGGCCTACTCAAGAACACCAAATGGTGTGCTTCTGCTCCTATTTTGTACCTGCGTACCAGTTATAAACATCCTGTGGATTACCATTAGCCAGAAATTAAACTGCAGCAGCCGCAATAACACTATCATTAAAAAAAACAGAAACTGCTGGAGAAACTCAGCTCATCTGGCAGCATTTGTGGAGAAAAAGACAAAGGTAACATTTTGAGTCCATGTCTCCTCTTTTGAACTGTTTTCAGTGACTCAGAGCATTAAGTCCTTCTCTCTCTCTACAGATGCTGCCAGACCCACTGATTTTCTCCAGTACTTATTGTTTTTTTGACAGATCTTCAGCATCATGCTTTTATTCGAGATACTAATACTGTGGCTACAAGAGCAGGTTAGGGGCTCAGAATTCTGCAGTGAGTAAGTCCAGTCTTGCCTGTCCATCATCTACAAGATACAAGTCAGGAGTGTGATGGAAGACTTGTCATGTGCCTGGATAATTGCAGCTCCAACAACACTCAAAAAGTTCCACACCATTCAGGACAGAACAGGCACCCCAAATTACTAACTTCAACAATCCACACCCTTCACCACCAATGCACAATGCAGAGCCATGAGCCATCCACAAGATGTAGTGCAGCAATTCAGCCAAGCTTTTGAACACACAACCTCTAACCCCTGGAAGAACAAGGGCTGCAATGCATGCCACCATCTGCAAGTTGCCCTCCAAGCCATGCATCATCCTAACTTGTAATTACATCTCCGCTCCTTCACTGTCACTGGGTCAAAATCCTGGAATTCTCTTCCTAACAGCACTGGAGGGTGTACCAACATCCTAAGGGCTGCAATAATTCAACAAGTTAACTCTTGCCCACCTTGTCCAGGGCAAATAGGGATGCAGAATAAATGATGACCCAGCCAGTGACATTGTATCTCATGAGCAAAAAAAAGGCATTTTATCACTCCTTTTCAAAAACCTGAGGTGGTTGTCTATTACCTGATTTCTGATTGATTTAATCAGTCATATTGATCACTTTAGCATTACAGACATTGTAATTCCAATCAAATGAACAAACCACATCAAGCAGAAACACGTTGAGCAGCGGTTTCTGAATGACAGGATTTCCACAAAAGTTGGCAGAACGATCACAACAGTACCACAGATATTTGATGTTCCCAGGAGTGTTAGTTGGTTGAAGAAGGGACTTCTGCCACTTACTCAAGAGGAAGTCTCCCTGAGAGAGCTGTCAGCCTATTCATTTGGCTGGCAGCTCTGTAGTCTCAGTAGGGGCCAGGACTTGGACTACGAGCAGTCCCCAGGATCCAGGCCGAACAAGTGTGGGTGGGGTAGATGATGGAGATCATTGACCAGGAGGGAGGAGAAGCATGGGTGCTGACCAGAGGAGGATGGAGGACTGAAAGGAGAGACTGGGTGGGGAGGAGTGTGCACACTTCAGGGCAGTGATTACCAGTGGTTACCTGATGTGGAAGAAGGAACCTTAAGAACTGAGCAGGGTCAGCTAGCTGGCTTCCTTCCTTGAAGTGATCCTGCCAGCCTCAGGATTGAAGCTTTTAAGGACAAATTAAGGGCATAGTGGGCTTTCCCCAAATAAAACTGCAAACAATTGGAGATAGACAGGCAATGGGAAGACCAGACAGGAAATGTTATGTCTCCCTCCCTAGGTTACTTGCACAGCAGCATAAAATTTTCTCAATTGTAAAGAAAGGTAATTGATGAGCTAGTCCTGTGTTTTTACTGGGAATCACTAGGAATATCCACGCTGACTTAATGCAGTCAGCTGCCTGGGACATTACTGTTAGTAACACCACTGGCTCTGACACGAAGTCTGCATGGGAGCAAGAAGTTGGGGCACAAATAAATGCAGAGAATTAAATGAGTAACAATTCTTTTTGAAGAATCTTTTGTTGCTTTCTCTCTTTCAGAGAAAGATGCAGTAATGTTCATGGGAGAAGCTAAAGAGAGTAGGCAGGAACTTGATCAAGCATTGAGCTAGAGTTATTTGAACAATGGAGCAGCAAAACACACGCAGTGCTTACATTCAGCATGAAGATTGCTACAATTGTTGCAAGCACTAATAAGGACTGCAGGTTACACTGGGAATTTAGGACCCACCTCAGCATGGATCATCAAGAGCTTACACAGCTTACCACACTGTGTTTGCTGTTAGTGTATGCAACTATCCAGCATGTAGCTTAAGAATATTACAAACAGATGAGCAATAAATTGTTGAAAAGTGCAGACGCACTGCTCAGCTGTATTTTGCATGATCTATTCTCAGGAGATCAACAGCATCAACATTTGAATATATAAATAAATCATTACAGATGCAAACCAAGCCAGAATTAACAAAAAAAAGAAGCAGCGCAATCAGACAATGCATTTAATTTTTGAAGTTGAATTGTGATTTATTCTGAATTTGTGATTTCAAATATCAGAAATTGATCACAAACATTATGGGCAATTATTTTTAAACCCTGGCCATCACCATGTTTGTGAACACAAAGCGAATGTTGTACTTAATACTGAAATCAATGTTGTACTCTCCAGAGTGGACTGTGCATTTGGACACTATTTGACTTGCTTACTGGTTGTTAAGCCACAAGAGGAATCAAACAGGCAGTGTTGGCAGTGGACCCTGACTTGGCCAGCCTTTTGCAAGTGAAGCTCATGATATCCATTACAACAAACTTATCTGAATGAAAATTTATATAACTAACAATTCGACTCACTTTGGTAAAATTTAAGAAAAACACAGCAAAATTGGCAGTCTGGTTTTTAAAAGTAGAAAGTATGCATGATCGAGGTCTTCGTTTCAGGTGTTCGCTGTGGGGAGATTACAGTCAAAAGCAATTGTTGCTGCATTGATTAAGTATTCTTCAAAAAGTACCTAGATGAGTGTCTGGTTGGGAATAGGAATTGCATGCACTTTTCATGCATTGACATAGATTGAAAGGTCAAATGCTCCACAAAATATCTTTCCACATGCTGAGGTTGTCTGCTTATTTAGAACGTTTGGTCAAGTTTTATGGAAAAAATATTTTCTCATTCTTTTTCTGAAATGAAGTAAAATTCCCTTCCCCATACCTGCCTAACCCCAAACACCCAAGTTATGAAATTAATGCTGTTCTTCACAGGTTGAGGGATACAATTTGCTTTCAGATTTTGAACTGCATGAATTGAAGTAAAATAGCTTTTCAAATGACCTGGATACAAGGCCCATCACGCCTACAGAGAACCCTTTGAATCTATGATCTTCTGATCTTTTGATATCACACTGATCCAATGTGAAATAGCAGTTCTAAGCACCTTTCTTCTTTGCCTTTTATAATATAAAGCACACAACCAACGAAGAACTTAAATCACCTTAAATTCTGTGGCATGATCAGCAGTCAGTAGTGTGAAATAACCACAGACTCTCTACTTCCAGTTAAGCTATTAATTTGCAGAAAATTCACTGAGATCATTTGCTGTCACTATCTCAGGTCTTCTGCGGTTAACAATAAAAATAGTGCTTTATCAGCTCTACTTTTCCTGATTGATTGTCACCATACACTACAGCAAAACATTCAATAGCAATACCATCCAATTCACCTTAATGGTTGGTTGGTAAGATTCGAATTTGTTAATGTCTTTAGAAAATTTAAAATAGTAAAGAACATCGCAAGCAATGGTCGAAAAGCAGTTCTACACTTCAATGATTGAAATAACTGATAATTTTGAAATTGAATCACATTGTGGGGAGAAATGCTGTATACTCGAAATGTAGCAACATCACAAATGTGTCTGTGAAGATTTTGTTTGGTTCTCATACATAGAGAAGTCAGAAACACCTTTATCAACATATTTCTAGTTGCTCTGGAAATAACAATCAGAAGAAATCTTCAAGACTATATTAACAATAGCAATACTCATAGCAACTCACGTGATTCCTTCCTGATGCAGACATTACAGAACCAAATATGAATCAGTTCAACACAAAACATTTGGGATGAACCGGCTAGTTAATAACATGAATTAAGGTACTATCTATCAGTGTCAAGGTGACATTCTGTAAAGGTTGGAAAAGTCCCAAAACAGGAAGATAAATTTACTTTGTTACATTACACTATATGGCTTGAATGAAAACATGACACAAAAAACACTGTCAGAATTCAGCACATAAATCTCTCTTACCTCAGTACTCGATCTGAACCCTGGTTGGATTTTGTTGCTTCGTTGTTATGATGCTTTTCTTGAGCTTTAGCCAGCTTCTCTGCAGCAGCAATGGGACATCCAGAGAGACTGAGGGAACAGAGTAACAATTAAACACTCTCCCATCAACGGGAATGATAGAACAAGACTAAACAGTAGGAAAGCGGAAACATATGGTTAATTGCTTCTTAATTCTAACAAATATCAGGAAACATGCAAGACAAGTGATTAGATATGCAGCACAATGGCAAGTTTACACTTTAGTTTGTATAAATACAAAAATTGCAAGTGAAAGGAACCTTGCAGATTTACTTCTAACCTTTTATCTATAACTCACCAATTTGCTTCTTGCCAAAATGCTTCATATTTTAATATAGCACAGTCTTTTCCACTGCACTATAAAGAGTTTCTTGTGGTCTTTGGTGAAGTTCTTAACTTTATGTTGTGAAATGTCAGCCTGATATTACTTTGCATGTAAATATAGTTTTCCATCATTCAAAATTTTAAAATAATGTTTATAGAAGACCACTGGTCATGGTAGAAACCAATCAATTTAGAAAGAGAGGTGAAAATGAAATGGTAAGATTTGATAAAGTATGCTTGCTCGAGTGAGCTAGTGGTGATTTTAGTTATTTGCTAAATAAATTGCTGCAGATACTATTCAGAAAGTTAATGCTCATTATGTTAATGGAAAATATAACTTGCTACTTTCCATTCCATGTCCATGCATTAAATGCTGTACTTGTTGAAATAGTTTTCAGCTGTAGGTTGGCCTGATGGATGGGCAGAGGGATGAAGGAAAAGAATATGTTGGGCCTGATAGGCTAGGCTTCAGTGGTAGAAAGGTGAGAATGATCAACATTGTGGAATTTTATTAGATTCCATATCAGCATGATCTATAAAGCATGGAATACAGTGATTCAAGAAGGCAGATCATAACCACCTTCTTAAGGGCATCGGGGGATGGACAATAAATGCTGACTCAGCCAGCGACACCTATATCCCATGAATGAATGAAAAAAGTGAACTTCTTCAGGGAAACTAATCCATTCTTATTCTATTTTTAAAACAGTCTAGGTGATTAGTTGCAAACCTTGGCAAAAATACTGGGCTTGCTTGAAATTTCTCAATTAATCTCCCTCTGGTGAAGGATGGGAATATTTATTTCCACTCAGAATAAGCAATATAGTCTGTACAGATGTTCAGACAATGTATAGAAACAGCTGATTTAAGTACTAATTTCAAGGGGGTGAAAATATAGCTCTGTTGGAAAATATTAAAAGTGACAAGTTACTACCCTGAGATTCCTAGAAATGTCCATTGTCTAACTAAAACAAACTAAACATGGCTAAGTACATGTTTGTGCTATTTAGATAAATGATTATTGACGCTCCATGTATTGGGAGGAGCAAAAAATGCCAAGAAGCTAATTTTTAAATCTAAGAATAGCGCCCACCCAGGATATTCCGACTGATATGACAGTACAGTGGAATCTTGACTTACCTTCTATGAGAATTCCTGTTGCTATTTACATGGCCTCGCCCAGTGCAGCCTGGTGTAGGACACTTAAGCACATTTTCATGCATGGCAAGAACTTGACAGAAAAAAGAGTGGAAGCTATTAGTAGAGAATGAAAAGAGAAGGACAAACAGGCAAGAAAGGGAATAAGTTCAGATCACCAACTCAATTTGATTATACATGATCACAGTAGAGGAAAGACCATATTTACATTTCCAATAAATATTTCATTTAAAATAACAGCATCAAGCTGAGACATTCAGGATGACAGTTATCTGAAGTTATATATCATCAAAGATAGTTTTCCAGATTAAGTTAGTTTGAACTGAAGCAATTTTCTTGATGCCGCACTGCAGATAATTCATAATGGAGCTATAATGCACATACAAGAAACAAAATGTAATGTTCAAATTGTTACTTGAAAAAGGTGAAGTAAAATAATTGTATAGTGAGATCAAATTAGAAGGAATTATGGTCAATATCATCATTAGTGCTACTACAAATAAGCATCTTATAGACAGGTAATGCCTTATAGCTATGTACGATTGCCTTTTTTCATACACAAGTCTTGGATAAACCCAGCTTATCAACAGGGAATATAAAAAGAAACAATGCACTTAAAGATATTCCAAACATTTCTGATGTCACTGTCATAGCAGAGTGACCCTCCCTCGCCATGTTAATTGAATGCCTCTATTGTGAACCATTAGCTCTGTTGCAGGGCAAACAAATATTTACACTACTCAGCAAAAATAAAATGAGTCCAAAAATTTTTGAATGATAGTAAGAGATTGCTGAACATTCAGTTGGCCAGACACATGGAGGATGCCTTTTTATTTGAATGATAAAGAAGATCAGATAAAATAAAGGCTCTGGTATTTATAAATGAATTTTCCTGAAACTTCCACCATTGCTTCAGCAGAAATCCCTGGAGAAACGGTATATCAGGTTCATCAAAGTTCCAGGAGATGATTAGGCAACTGAAGTGCAAATTCTATCTATTCTTTTGCATGCTTTTTTCCTCATCTCTTCTGACTTTGCTGTTGATGCCAGATACAGTTCAATGAGCATGGATGCCTTGTAGCAGCACACCCAAGTTTCAATTCCTCATTACTGAACCCAGACAGTGAATGTCATGCCAACTGTTAGTGAACACTCTAATATTCCAACTGTAATCCATCAATTCTTATGCAGATCACAAACCAATCCTAGGACCTCTTGGGTCAACTTCCAAGCTTAGGACAACGTTCATAACTAAATCATCACAAAAGCATTACCTCTCTACATTATTCATGCCTGGTGCCATAGTTCAGGACATCTGCTCTAGGCTAGAGAAGAACTTGCAGTGGCAGGAGGAGAAGCCAACAGATGTGGTCCAGTTAGGTTTTGATGAGGAGAATGTTCTTCTCTCAAAGGGTAGACAATCTGTGGAATTCTTCACCTCAGTGAACTTTCAAAGTTGGGTGAATAAGTATATTCAAGGCTGAATTACATTTGTAATCATTAAGGAATTCAAGGATTGTGGTGAAAAGGCTGGAAAGTGGAATGGAGGATCAGCCATGTTTTCACTGAATGGGTGAGCTTACGCGATGGTCTGAATGGCCTACTTCTGCTCCTATGTTTTATGGTTTTCTGATCTTATAGATATAGATAGAACTAGGAAAGAGTTTCTGATGAGAGAGAACGTGTTGTAAATGTTATAAACAATAACCTCTTTAAAAATGAACCAGCATGTAATCCAATGATAATACATAGTAGCTGATGCTCATTAGAGTATCATTTGAGGGCTCATCTTTATCCCCTTCCGTCTCCATTTTGATTGAGCCCCCACCCCCTCTTCTTATCTTTCCTTCACCTTTGATGGTTTGCGTCACATTCAATGGACCTTGCATGTAAGTTATTTAATTGGAACATGGGTGCTTAACTGGAGGTGGTTAATAGATGGAGAAAAAATACCATGGGTGATTTGTTGATTGGGAGAAAGAAATGTTCAGTTGTGTGTAACAGCACTTCTGGATATGAACAAAGGGCTCTTATTTATCCTCTTCCAAATCTATTTTGAGTTAGCCCCCTCCCCTTCTCCCTACCGCTCCTGTCCTTTGATAGTTTCAATTGCCGTTACAGGAGCTTTGCATGTGAATTACTCAATTGAAAACTACGGGTGATTTACTGTCGTCGGTCGACAGATGAAAAAAAAACATAGATGGTTCGGTGATGGGGAGAAAATGATGAAGAAAGCAAAACGTTCAGTTTTGTGTAAAAGCACTTCTGGATTTAAAAAAGGTTTATATTTACCCCATACAACTCCATTTAAATTTATTTCCCTCCCTCATTCCCCCGTCTCGTATTTTTGTTATTGTTGCAGTGCTCCTGATGCATAATGCTTGTTAATTGTTCTTTTAATTTGAAACATAGGTAATTTGATTGTTGTAAGAGGTCCGGAGGCATGTAATAGCACCTCAGAACAGAAAAAAATGTATTTAGTGGTGACTGGATAGCGATACAGACACAATAGCCTTCCTCTGTACTGTAATAATTCAGATTTCTGGCTGGTTTTCCCAAAAAGGGGGTTGGTTTAGACTGGGAGAGAACAGACTGGAGCTTGTACTTATCTATCAAATGCAAATTGTGGAACATAGACTGCTGCTTCCTGCTTCAGTAAATAGGTGACTAGTAATGTTACATGAATAGTTATGACTAAATTTTAAAAAAGCAGAACTTCAAGAGTCATAATCTCTGCATTGTTACCTGAGCCACAAGCAAAAAAAAAAAATTGGAGAGATGAATGCATGGCACAAAGATTGGTGAGCGTCATCAAGTAATTGAAATGTACAGCAGGGGAAGACCCTTCAGTCCAACTCATCCATGCCAACCAGATATCCTAAATTAATCTAGTCCCAGTTGCCAGCATTTGGCCCATATCCCTCTAAACCCTTCCCATTCATATACCCATCCAGATGCCTTTTAAATATTGTAATTGTACCAGCCTCAACCCCTGACTCTGTTCGTTCATTCCATACATGCACCACCCTCTGCGTGAAAAAGTTGCCCTTCAAGCCCCTTTTAAATTGTTCCCCTCTCACCTTAAACCTATGCTCTCTAGCTTTGGACTCACCTACCCTGGGGAAAAGATCTTAGCAATTCACCCAATCCATGCCCCTCATGATGTTATAAAGCTCTATAAGGTCACCCCTCAGCCTCCATGGAAAATTACCCCACCTATTTAAACCTCCAACCTTGGCAACATCCTTGTAAATCTTTTCTATACCCTTTCAAGTTTCACAACTTCTTTCCAATAGCAGGGAGACCAGAACTGCGCACAGTATTCCAATAGTGGCCTAACCAATGTCTTGTACTGCCACAATATGACCTCCTTATTCCTATACTCAATGACCAGTAAAGGCAAGCATACCAAACACCTTCTGTGGGTGAAAGGGGGCACTGGGACAAGCATTGAGGAAGATGTATCATTTGGAGGTTATCATCTATATCATGTGAGATTAGTATTCTGGTTAGTCATAGAACTGGGGTGGTGGAGGTGATGCCAAACTAAATAGTGGGAGCAAGGGATTGCATTGGTAAAATGTGGTAAATCAAAGAATTGAGAAAAGGCAAGAGAGAAAGGTATTAGCATGGAAAATGATCACCAGACTATGACAAGAAGGATTAGAGAGTACAAATCTGATACTGAATCAACAAATAAAGCTAAAGGTTATATAAATAATCAAGGGCTCTGTATCTGAACTCATACAGCATTTGAAACAAAACAGATGAACTGATGGCAAAACTTGAAATACATCACCATGATCTGATAGCCACTACCATTTCTTAGACTTGATTCCAAGATAACAGATGGGGACCTCAGCATTGAAGGGCACATGATATTTCAGAAGTACAGGATGTACTGGTGTAGGTGTAGGTGTGCCTTGGGTAGTAATAACTGTGTCAGCACAATAAAAAGGGATACCCTGAGTTCAGTGAACCAGGATGCAGAAACATTTTGGATAGAAGTGAAAAATGATGAAAACAAAAAGACTATGTGGGAGGGGAGGACAAATCCCTAACAGCAAGGTCATGGTAGGATGTAAGGTAAAGGAAGAAATAAAAGTAACTTGTCAGAAATGGACAGCAATAATTATGGGAGAGTTTAACCTTAGTATGGACTAGAAAAATCAGATGAACAAAGATAGCTTAGATGAGAGAAAACTTATTAGTTTAGAAAATAGTGAATGTAACTCCTTTATTCAAAACGTTGCAGAACTGAAAGCTGGAAATTAGAGGCTGGTTAACTTAACATCTCATATGGTAGATGTTAGGAGCTATTATTAAAGACTTTAAAACAAGGCGTAAGTTACAACTAGATATAACACAGTGTGGAGCTGGAGGAACACAGCAGGCCAGGCAGCACCACAGGAACAGGGAAGTTGATGTTCAACTTTTCTGCTCTTCTGATTCTGCTTGGCCTGCTATGTTCCCCCAACTCCACACTGTGTTATCTCTGACTCCAGCATCTGCAGTTCTTGCTATCTCTGCATAAGTTACAAGTGCCGAGGATAAAGGGGAACTGATAGAATAACTGAACTTAGATTTCCAGAGGCATATGGAAGGTGTCATATGATAGAAACATAGAACGTAGGCCATTTCGCTTTTTGAACCTACTGTGTCATTGTGAATGATCATCCGACACAATATCCTGTTCCTATTTTCTCTCCATACTCTATGATCACTTTAGCCCTAAGAACTATGTCTAACTCTACCTTGAAACACTCAAAGTTTTGACCTCAACAGCTTTCTGTGGCAGAAGTAATCAAAGGTAATTGCAGAAAATAGAACTTCACTGTAGAGGAGTAACATACTGACATAGCTAGAAAATTGACTGGCTAACAGGAATCAGAGAGTAAGTATGGCAAATTGTGGTGTGCAGTGTACCATAGGGATCAGGCTTTAACATTTTACAATTTGTAACATGGATGAAGGAACCAAAAGTATGTTTGCTAAATTTGTGGATGATGTAGAGGTAGGAAGAAAAATATGTTGTGAAGAGGAAATAAGGAAACAAAGAGGGACATTTTTTATTCATTCGTGGGATATGGGCATCACTCCCTGGGTCAGAATTTATTGCCCATCCCTGGTTGCCCTTGAGAAGATGGTAGTGCACTACATACTTGAAATATTAGAACTCATTAAATTAACCAAATAAAAAACTTACAGAATTCAGTAAACGACTGATAATTTTATCCAAAAGGTTTTATTTTGTTGCCAATGTATTAGCCACTCTTTTCAATATTAATTTAAAGATCCCCAAATGCAATTCGAGACACAGACCCTTCTTATGATTTACAAGAGCTGGTGGCTAACTGAAATATTATCATCAATCAATGAAAATACTACATTACTTTAAAAGAATAAGAATAATTTATCTATAATAACTGGAATTGGAACATTGTTTTGAGAGCAGTTAAGGGCATAGGTTTCCTCTAATGGCGCAAAATATGATGCATGGTTAATCAGCTAGAAGGCAGGGTTTGCGAATCCTTTCTTGGGATATCAAGTTGATGATTTTACACAGACTTGACTAGCAATGGAAGTTTACTGTGTGAGTAAGTCCAAACAAAACACACAATTAAATATAGGTGCATTGCAAATCATAAAGGGCTGCAGTTATTAAAGTTATTAATGCCCAGCTATTGGGTAATGCCATCTATAATATATTTGAATTGTATTAAAAATTGATGTGCAAAATAATCCAAAGCGTGAATTTCCTTCCTGAGATGGTTTCTGAGCCAGCCAGTTCTAATTGGCTACATCGTGGTATCCAACTGACTCATCTCAAATACTCATAAAACCGATCAATCAAAATCATTTGAATGTTGGTATTCACTGATGCTGATCTGTGACAGAAAGCAGCACCGAAACATGTCTTGTGATTTAGGTGCAAAGAAGACATCTTTAATGTGGTGTCATATTTAGGATTAAAATGTCCCCTGCTGATATAGAAAAATAACTTCCCTTTCTCCTCACATTGGTTATCACTGAAATTACCACTGAAAGGAATTTTTTGCCTGGCTTAGTTTTAAACTTACGGTCCACCCTCATCTGATGTCACCTCTTTGGGTCTCCATTATATTTACAAAATAAATGAATGGACAACCACAGCTATCCATATAAAGCAGGATAAATTCAATCAGCCATATTAGCCGACTCTTGATTTCGGCAAAACAATGGAAAGTGTCAATGAAAGCATTATCTGGTATTTAATCAGTAGTAACCACCTTACAGATGCATAGTGTAGGCTTTGCTATGGGCACTTAGCACCTCACTGCAACCTTCGTCCCAATGTGAAAATAAGGAGAGAATGACTGTCCTTGACATCAAGGCATCATATGATCAAGCCTGATATAATGGAACACAAGATCAAATGGGGACAATGGGAATTAGGAAGAAACCTCTGCACTGGTTGGAGTCCTAGCACAATGGAAGATGGTTATGGTGTTGATAGCCAATCATTTCAGTCCAAAGCCACTTACCATAGATCATAGAATCCCTAACAGCGTACAAACAGGCCCTTCAGCCCAACAAGTCCACACCGACCCTCAGAGCATCCCCCTATAACCCACCTAATCTACACAGCTGAACACTACGGGCAATTTAGCACAGCCAGTCCACCTAGCCTGCACATCTTTCGACTGTGGAAGGAAACCAGAGCACCTGGAGGAAACCCACGCAGACACGAGGAGAATGTGCAAACTCCACACAGACAGTCGCCGAGGAGTTGAATTGAACCCAGGTCCCTGGCACTGTGCGGCAACAGTGCTAACCACTGAGCCACCGTGCAGAGCCACTTCTGTAGGAATTTCTGAGGGGAGCATCATGAGACCATCTTCTTGACCTCCATCAGCATGAGTTCAGAAGTAGGGTTACTTGTTCATGATTGGACAATGTTTAGTAGCCTTTGCATCTCCTCAGACACTGAAGTAGACTGTGTCTGTATGTATGCAGCAAAATCTGAATGAGATTCAGGCTTGGGTTGATAGTGGCAAGTAACAGTCATGCCACAGAAACAGCAGGCAATGATTAGCTCAGTTCCTGACATCCCAAAGCCACCTACCATCTCTAAGGCACTAACCAGGGACAATGGCATACCTTCTGTTTGCCTGGAGGGATGTAGCATCAAAAGACTTGACAGAATCCAGAACAAAGCAGCCTATTTGAATGGTATCTCACTTGCTACCTTAAACATTCACTGTGTCCACCACAAACGCACACTATGTACCATCTGCCAGATGCACTGTAATATCTTGCAAAGGCTCCTACAAAAGCATTTTCCACATTCGCAACCACTACCAGAGAGAAGAACAAGGACAGTAGATGGATGGTAACACCACCATCTCCAAGTTCCATATACCATCCTGACTTGGAACTGTATTGCCATTCCTTCAATATAACTTAGTCAAAGTCCTGGGACTTCCTTCCTCACAGCACAATGGTTGTACCTACACCATATGCACTGTGGGGGTTCAAGGAGGTGGCTCACTGCTACCTTCTTAAAGGCAGTTATTGATGGACAATAATTGTTGATCTTGTCAGTGACGCTCACACCCGTGAATGAGCACATAAACAAGGTAGAAAACGAGATTGGAGATAGTAGGAACTGCAGATGCTGGAGAATCCGAGACAACAAGGTGCAGGGCTGGATGAACACAGCAGGCCAAGCAGCATCATAGGAGCAGAGAGGCTGACGTTTTGGGCCTAGACCCTTCATCAGAAAAGGGGGAGGGGAAGGGGGTTTTGAAATAAATAGGGAGAGAGTGGGAGGCGGATAGAAGAGGGATAGAGGAGAGGATAGGTGGAGAGGAAACAAACAGGTCGAAGAGGCGGGGATGGGGCCAGGAAAGGTGAGTGTAGGTAGGGAGTTAGGAAGGGGATAGGTCAGTCCAGGGAGGACGGACAGGTCAAGGGGGCGGGATGAGGTTGGTCGGTAGGAGATGGAGGTGCGGCTTGAGGTGGGAGGAGGGGATAGGTGGGAGGAAGAACAGGTTAGGGAGGCAGGGACGAGTTGGACTGGTTTTGGGATGCGGTGGGGGGAGGGGAGATTTTGAAGCTTGTGAAATCCACATTGATACCATTGGGCTGCAGGGTTCCCAAGCGGAATATGAGTTGCTGTTCCTGCAACCTTCGGGTGGCATCGTTGTGGCACTGCAGGAGGCCCAGGATGGACATGTCGTCTGAGGATTGGGAGGGGGAGTTGAAAACGAGATTGCTGCTTACTACAAGTCTCAAAGTGCAGCATATGAAAAATGTTCCTGATCTCTTGCTTATAGAGTTCCATTCCCATTGCATGAGCTTCAGAAGTGGAGAAAGTGGCTCACAATTGAAGTCAAAGGACTATTTGAAGTTTTGAGGAGGGTCACTGGACCCGAAACGTTAACTCTGATTTCTCTCCACAGATGCTGCTAGACCTGCTAAGCTTTTCCAGCAATTTCTGTTTTTTTGTTTCTGATTTACAACATCTGCAGTTCTTTTGTTTTTTATTTACTACCTGAAGTTTTCCTGGATTTGACATGTGCATTACCGTCAGAAGATCTCCTACATCACCAGGTGACATTTAACGCTGATAGATTCAGGAAAAAAACAGACACGGTAACAGTACCATCATAGTTCAATAATAACCAGAGCAGACATTGGAAACGTTATTTAAAAGCAGAGAATGCTTGTTGCTTCCTAGTGCAATATCCAAAACTGGAATAAGCAAAGGATGAAGATGAATGCTCAGAGAAGCTGAATGAACATGTCCAGAATTTTAGCATTAGGACAAGAAATAGACAGATTATTGGTTTTCGTCAGGAAATTAAGGGGATATAGGCAACAAATGGACAAATGAAGTTGAAGTCGAAGATTAATCACAATCATAGTTCATAATATTGAATGTGTGGGCAGACTTAAGGGGCCATTTGGTTTACTCCTGCACCTATTTCTTCTGTGTTTGTGTTATGGTTTCCACTCAGTCTACCGTAAAGAAGGTATTACTTCTGTAATTCTCTTTAGTGGTATGTGGCTGACCAAATAAAATAGGTGAATAGTAGTGACCAGCCAAAGAGAAATGTCATTTCAGTCACCATCGCTCTGGAAGGTGTGAATTATCTATGCGCTCTCTCGTTAGGCTACAATAGGTAGCAGGTTCTTTGAAGCTGAGTGTATTGCTGCAGTGGGGGTCTGATGAACATTGTAGTGTCCTGTATGTCCTTATGCATAATTAAATTTCCAGTTTCTTGGTGATTTGAATTGTCTCCAACACTATATGTTACCGAATCTCAGAAAAGTGTTTATTTGGTTGACTGGCCAAGGTTAAAGTAATTATTGACCCTGGAATCTTCCATTAACGTTTTAAGCTAAGTCATTTGTACCTATAGATGGGTAACAAAGCTCGACATAACTTACATTATTAGTGCTGTATTCAATGAAATATCCAATGAATAATGATTACAGAAAAATATCCAATGTAATGTCCAATGACTAATGATTACAGATGCAAACAAATCAGTAAAATATTTTGCTAAAAATGTAAGTAATAGTATAAGGTTTAATAAGTACTAGTCACCTTGTCAAAATGCTTCTTGAGGAGTCAGAGATTTAAGTTAAGCAAGCATTTAGTAAGGCAGTTATTATCTCAGGGATTTGATATCTGTTATGGCAAAAAATACTCTACATTTAGGTTGCGGTGATCCATGCAGGGTAAGAAATGGTCTTTGTGTGAGATCCAGTCAGACTTTACAAAGTCTGTCTATCACATAGATGCACGTCAGGCGCAAAGGAAATCTTCACCACAGAGAAGAATATTTCATGAATTTTATTCAGTGCATTTTCTGCATATATTCCTCTATCATAAGGTCAAAAATCGGGGTTGTTCATTGATGATTTCATAGTGGTCAGAACATTTATAAGCTTTCAAATGTTGAAGCTAGCTCTATCAATTTACAGCAAGACCTGATCATGGTTCAGGCATGAGGTGGTCAATGACAATGACAAGGTCAGATGCATGGAATTCTGCAGTGAATAACTCACTACCTGATCCCCACCTACAAAGGTATTCACTACCTACAAGGTACAAGTTGGGAGTGTGATTTTTTACTATTCATTCACGCAATGCTGGTATCACTAGCTAGGCCAGCATTTATTGCCCAGCCATAATTGCCCAGAAGGGAGTTAAGAGTCAACCATATTGCTATGGGTCTGGAGTCACATGGATGCCAGACCAGGTAAGAGCAGCAGTACCTGAGGGACACAATGAAATATTTTCCACTTGCCTAGATGAATGCTGCAACATCCACCCTCCACCTTAAACATTCACTCCATTCATCCCAATGCACAATGGTAACATTGTCCACCATACACAAGGTGTACTGCATCAATGAACCAAATCATTTTTGAGAACACCTTCAAAACCTGTGAGCTCTAACACCTAGAAGAACACGCAAGAACATAAGAACTTCAGAATTAGGAGAAGGAGTAGGCAATTCAGCCCCCCAAGACTGCTCTGCCGTTTAATATGATCCTGGTTGATCCAATCTCAGTTTCAACGCCATTTTCCTGCCCACTCTCCATAATCCTTTAACCCTTTACTAATTAAAGATCTGTCTATCTCTTCCTTACATTTACTCAATGTTCCAGCATCCACCACTATATGGGGCATTGAATTCCACAGATTCACAACTCTTTCAGAGAAGTAATTTCTCCTCATCTCTGTCACCCCTTCTCCTAAAGCTCTGACATTTTGTTCCAGATTGCCCCACATGAGGAAACATCCTTTCTATGTCTACTTTGTCAATCCCCTTTAAGAATCTTATATACCTCAATTAGATCTCCTCTCATTCATCTAAACTTCAGAGAGTATATGCCCAAACTGTTCAAGTTCTTCATAAGAAAAGCCCCTCATCTCTGGAATAAATCTATAGAACCTGCTTTAAACTATCACTAATACTACATCCTTCCTCAAGTAAGGTATTGGACCAAAATTGTATGCAATACTCCAGATAGTCTCACTAATACCTTGTAAAGTTGCAGCAACACTTCCCTACTTTTATACCCTATTCCTTTAGCAAAATCCCATTTGAGTTCCTTGTTAGCTACTGTACCTGAATGTTAGTTTTCCATGTTCCATATGCAAGGACACCCAGCTTTCTCTGCACCTAGGCTCTCTGAAGTTTCTTTCCATTGAGGTAATAAGTTGCCTTTCTACTCCTTTGACCAAAATGGATAACTCACACTTATCCACATTAAACCTCATCTGCCAAATTTGGCCCATTCGCCTAACCTATTCATACAATGAGTAAATTTCTTATTTCTTCATTGCAACTTACTTTCCCATCCATTGTAGTGTTTTCTGCAAATTTGGCCCACATACAAGTCATTAATATTGTTTGTAAATAGTTGGGACCCGAGGACCGAATCCTGTGGCACCCCAAGAGTTACATCTTGCCAATCAGAAAAAGAAAGCAAATGCATGGGAATTCCATCACTTGGCAATTTCCAAGCCATAAGCCATACTGACTTGGAACTACATCACCTTTCCTTCACTGTTGCTGGGTCAAAATCCCTCCCCAACAGCATTGTGGGTGTATGTGTGTTCCCAAGGACTGCTGTGGTTCGAGAAAGCAGCTCACTCCCTCCCTCTCAAGAGCAATTAAGAATGAAAAACAAATGCTGGCTTTTGCAACAATGCTCAGGACCCAAGACAATATTTAAAAATTATTTTATTAAAACAACATAGTTACAAAGAAAGACAATCACCTTAAACATCTGGGTTTATTTCTGTTGATTTTTAAAATGCCTTGGTCCTGACAGTAAGAAGACAAGTATGAGTGGCATAAGATGTGGGAAGAGTGTTTGCAATTTCGCAAACAATCGAGAGGAATGTGTTTCCTTCAGCTCCTGCTGAGTTTAAAGGGAACATCCACTTACCATTTTTGATTTCAGTTTCCCTTGGCAGCCAGTCAGATTGGCAGGCTGGCTATTTGACAGGCAAGCCTTCATCATCGGCCTCAAGAAGAGAGGGAAAGCAAGAGAGAGATTGGGAGATGGGGAAAGACTTTGATTGACAGGGTAGTGGAGGGGCAGTGTAATCACTCTGAGATCTGGAGATACATCAATTAGCGTGCAATGGGAAGTTCCAATATCAGGGGCAAGTGTAAAATTGGAAAAGATTTGGTGGGGACAGGAAGGGAAAGGAATAGCGAAGTGTAAAGATCATGAGAGTCAGAGAGATTAGGGAAGAGTTTGCATAGGCACAGTTGAGGATGGGAGTGGGTAGGATAAGACTACAGGCCTTGGAGGTGGGCAAATATAATTGGGGGGCAATTTAATAACTGGAAAGTGAAGAGATTTCCTGGGTAAAAGCTCACTTGTTCTGTCTAGCTCACAAGTAGGGGATGTAAAGCAGCTGCCTCTTCCATATAGCAGTCCTCACCTCACTTTAGCTGCCAGATTAACACTGAAACAAAGAGAAAATTCTTGAGCACAAAGCCTCATTAAAATACTTTAACGAGCAAACCACCTCCTGGGACAACAAGGTGCAGGGCTGGATGAACACAGCAGGCCAAGCAGCATCATAGGAGCAGAAAGGCTGACGTTTCGGGCCTAGACCCTTCATCAGAAGGGTCCCACCTCCTGGGAGCCGGCTGGATATCAAGCTCCACTTCCAGTAAAACCAGAGGTGTAGGACGAGGTTTTGAGACATTTTACATTTTTATTTCCCAGCCAGCACAAACCTATCCTTTTCTGGGGCTTTAAAGACCCCCTATGGATTGAGCAAATCTCAGCACTGAAGACACCATTAGATGAAATACCTCAAAGGAAAGACTGGAGTTAATTCCATCTGTTGACTTAAATACTTAAGAACTGATGCAAATCTCAACAAAGTGTGAGGTAATGTGCTAATAGCTGTTCTCCAGGGTCAGCTGTTGGCATAATTATTAGCCACTTTAGATAGAGATTAGGGCCAGTGCATTAACAGACACTAATGACAGGAGTAACAAAAAACATGTTGATGAATTTCATTAGATTCAAAGACATATGGATAATAAAGGAAAGTGGCAGAAAATTGGAGCAAAAATTGATATAGCCATTGGGAAAGCTCTGGAAGGTAATTTGTTCCTTTGCTAAGGCTGAATGAAGAGAGAAAGAGAAAGGAAATGACAGGCTAGCCTCGAGGACAAGGAAGCACCAAGTGATAGGTGCAATTCTGCTGTTAAGAGATTGTGGGGAGTTCATGGCATGGTGACAATATCACTGGACTATTAATCCACAGCCCAAAGCTATTGTTCTCCTGCTCTGCTGAACAGAATCATATGAAGACAAATTCTACAAGTGAATGTGTATGGAATGTGAGCAGAGCTGGCTGGCCGACAATTATTGCCCATCTCTCAATGCCGTTCAGCACATTGCTATGAACTGCCTTCCTGGCGTGTAGGGACAGCCACTTTGATGTTAAGAAGGAAATTCCAGGATTTTAACACATCGAAGAAATGGTGATATATTCCTTAGTTTGGATGATGTGTGCTTGGAGTGGAACTTGTATCTGCTGCCCTTATCCTTCTACATAATAGAGATTGATGGTTTGGAAGGAGTCTCAGTGAATTTCTGCAGTGTAGCTTGTTGATGGCACACACTACTGCTACTGTGCGTTGGTAGTGGAGAGAGAAAATGTTGAAAGTGGTGGCGACATGCTAATCAAACAGGCTGCTTTTTCCTGGATGGTGTCAAGTGTTGGATCTGCATTCAACCAGGCAACTAGTATGTATACCAGTATTGTCCTGACTTATGCCTTGTAAATGGTGGACAGGCTTTGAGGAGTTAGGAAGTGAGTTATTCATTGCAGAATTCCCAGCCTCTGACATGCTCTTGGTAGCTAGTCTTAACATGGTTGAGTTCTGAAGAAGCATCACTGGACTCAAAATATTTACTCTGCTTTCTCTCCACTGATGATGCCAGACCTGCTGAGTTTCTCCAAAAATTTCTGTTTTTGTTCTTAATATGGCTGGTTCAGATGAGTTTCTGATCAATGGTAACCCATTGATAATGGGAGATTCAGTTATGGCAATGCCATTGAGTGTCAAGGATAGATTCTGTATAGTTGGAGATGGTCATTGCCTGGCAATTGCATGGTACAAATGTTACTTACCTCTTATCAACCTAAGCCAGGATATTGTCCATGTCTTGATGTAAAATGCACACAATTTGCTTTAATATGTGAAGAGTCACGAATGGTGTTAAACATCATGCAACCATCAGCGTATGTTCATCAGGGTGGCAGGGTGGCACGGTGGCTCAGTGGTTACCACTGCTACCTCACAGCACCAGCAACCTGAGTTCAATTCCACCCTCAGGTGATTGTCTGTGTGGAGTTTGCACATTCTCACCATGTCTGCAGGGGTTTCTGCCAGGTGCTCTGGTTTCCTCCCCCAGTCCAACAATGTGCAGGCTAAGCAGATTGGCCATGCTAAATTGCCCATAGTTTTCAGGGATGTGTAGATTAGGTCAGTTATAGGCAGATGGGTCTGGATGGGATGCTCTGAGAGTTGGCGTGGACTTGTTGGGCCAAAGGGCCTGTTTGCACACTGTAGGGATTCTATGACCATATTCACTTTTGACATTATTATGGAGGGAAGGTATCGACAAATCAGCTGAAGGTTAGGCCTAAAACTCTACCCTGGGGAACTCATGCAGAGATTGGCATCCAATGGCCACAATTATTTTCTTTTATGTTAAGTGTGACTAACGAAAGGTGAGGTTCCCCCTTCTTCTCATCAACTGTAATGTTATTAAGGTTCCTTCATTGCACACCCGGTCAACTCTGATGTCAAAAGCAGCCACTCTCATTTCACCTCTGGAGTTCAGCTCTTTTGTCCATACTTAAACCAAGGTTGTAAAGAAGTCAGGAGCTGAGTGGTTGTGGTAAAGTAAATAATACTTGGTAGCAATGTTGATGACCTCTTCCATCAGTTTGCTGATGGTCAGGAATAGACTGATAGGGCGGTAATTGGCCAGATTAAATTTGTCTGCCTTGTGAAATATCTAGACAATTTTCTATATTGCTGGGTGGGTACTACTGGGGCAGCTGACGTGGAGTAGCTTGGTTAAAGTGCACAGCTAATTTTGGGACACAGTCTTTATTACTATTCTTAGAATGTTGTCAGGGCCTGTAGCCAGTGCACCACGCAGTATCTTTAGCCATTCCATGACATCATGTGAAGTGAATTAAATTTGTTGAAGATTTGCATCTGGAGGGTCTCAGGAAGGGGCCAAAATGAATCTTCTGCTCAGTACTTTATTGAGGGTGGAGATACATGTGGAACTTCCTCCTGTGGGTTGTTTAGTTGTCTACCACCGTTTATGATAGGACTGAAAAGCTTATATTTAATCCATTGGTTGTGAGATTGCTTCAGACTGTCTATTGAATGTTACTTATTCTGCTTGTCTTGCAAAAAGTCCTGTGTTATAGCTTTAATTTGATCTCTCTTTTTTATTAACTATGCCTAATGCTGTTCCTGGCATGCCCTCCTACATTACGAATTAAACGATGGTTGCTCCTTTGGCTTGATAGTAACGTGGGGGTGGGGAGGAATATGATGGCTCATGATGTTACAGATTGCTGATTGTGCACAGTGTCTCATGGATTCTCAGTCTGAGCTACTAGATTGTTTCAAAGTCTATCCCAGTGAGTACTGTGGTGGTGCCACGTAACTCAATGGAGGGTATTCTCAATGCGAAGATGGAACTTCATCTCCATAAAGAATGTGTGGTGGTCACTCCTGCCAATACCGTCACAGACAGATGCATCTGTGACAGGTAAATTAGTAAGGTCGAGATCAAGTATGTTTTTCCCTTCTGTTGATTCCCTAAGCACCTGCCACAGAACCAAATACTCCATCCTTCAGGACTTGACCAGCTCAGTCACTGATGGTGCGACAGAGCAACTTTAGGTCACTGATTTTGAAGTGTCCCACACAAAATATTTTATATGCCACTGCCATCCTCAGTACATTTTCCAATTATTGGTCAGCAAGGAGGAGAACTGATTCGTCAGCTGAGGGGGTAGGTAAGGGGGGTAGTAATCAGCAGGAAGTTCCCTTGTTCAGGTTTGACCTGATCTCATGCGAGTTCACGGGGTCCAGATTTGTTAGTGATGTCTCCCAGAGCAATTTTCTCTTGATTGTGATTGTCCTGCCAGTGGGACAGGGATAGTGATGGCAATGGTGGTTTTTGGGGCATCATGTGCAAGCTATGGTTCCATGAATTTAATGCTTGACAATTCTACAGCACATCTCTCCCAACTTTGTCACGAGCCTTAGGTGTTAGTAAGGAGGACTGCGTAGGGTAGACAGGGCTGTTTGTGCTGCTTTCATTTCCAGAGCCTTGGTTGATGTCAGGTAGTCCATCCAGTTTAATTTCTTCTAGTAGACTCTGTAGCAGTTTGACACACATGAGTGGCTTGTTGGCTCATTTCAGAGGGCATTTAAGAATCAGTCACAAGGATCTAGAGTCACAGTTAAGTGAGAAGTCCTTCTTTAAGGCCATTAGTGTACCAGATAGGATTTGATGACAATCAACAATAATTTCATGGCCACTATATTAAATCCCAGATTTATGACTTGATTTTAAATCCCACCAGGTGTCATGGTGTATTTAACCCTGCTACCCAGAGCATTATTTTAGGCCACTGGATTATTAATCCTGTGACATTACCACTATGCCACTGCCTCCCCTAGGCAGGTATGGTTGGTGGTACCTCGACAGATACATTCCCCTCCAGCCATGATATACATGCACATTGTGAACAAATTCTTATCTCGGTCAAGTGGTTTCTAATCATTTCACCATTCTGCGCAAGTCAATTAATAAAGGCACCACTTATAACACATTAATCATGCTGACTATTTTGGACAATTCAATAGACTTTTCTCACCTCATTATCAGCCTGTACTTATATTTAACTCTCTCTGTGGAACATGCAATGTCTGTTTCTCAGGTCTCAGCCAATTTTATTAAAGGTAGATTTTGTCATTGTTATGGTTGTCGAGTTCATCGATCAGTGGCAATATAGAAAATTGTACATCACAGAAGAAGGCCAATCAGCCCATTAAGTCTGTACCTGCAAAAGAATACACTAACTGGCCTAATCCCATTTTTCAGCTCTTAGTCCAGAACACCTCAGGTCACAGAATTACAGAATGGTTGCAGCACAGAAAGAAGCCATTCAGCCAATCATGTCCTTACTGTCTTTCTCAATGAGCAGTTTTTTGCCTTTTCCCCATGGCCCTGATAATTTTTCCTTTTTGTAGTGTAGTGGGGGTGGGGTCAATTAATACTTCCAAAAAGATCTCTCAACACTCTCTTGTGCAAGAAGAACAGTTCCAACTTCTCTGAGTTTTCTATATAACCAAGTCCCTCATCACTGCAACTGTTCTCATGAATCTTTTCTGGTCCTTTCTAATACCTTCACATCCTTCCGAAAGTATGGTGTCCAAGATATGGATCCAGTGCTCCAGTTGAGGCTGAATCAATATTTATGTGATTTTAATATAGCCTCGCACATCAGAATTTGGCTCCAAACAAAATCGGATCTGAAGTGCTATGGAGAGGCCACTGGGAGAGAATGTATTTAAAATTATGACTAGCAAATTCTGTACCCCTACAGGCACATTTTTGACAGCTAAAAGAACTTCAAATTGACTCCTTAATGTTCTGATTTAGAATGGACCCAGCAATGATCCAAAATTTCTTTAGGCAACTCTTATCCAAGTGCACACAATTCCAAGACAAATGATAAAACAGCACCTATAAGTACAAACAGAACTGTCTAGACTTCACGAGCCCACTAACCAGAATCTCGCATCTCCTACTGATCTAAGTAGGTAACCCTGATCTTAAAAAGAGCAGTAATTAATATCAGTTCAACACCTCAATTAAAGGACGTTTTCATTGATGATGCAGAAAAATTCCATTATTGTACAAAAATGTCAGTCCAGATTATGCTTTCAAGTACTGGTAGTGGATTTGAACTTGTTGCAATCCACTAATGTTGTTCCGAACAGTCAACATTAAATAACTCATCCAAGTGAGTTCCCCCACTATGTTGATCGGTGGTCGTGTTTTTCTTTGAATTCAATACTGAACAAGACTAAGAAAAATTATTTTGTTTTGACATGATATCTAAATGGGTCCTAAAAGCAAGCAATTCACCATCATAAATGTCAGTTGGACAATGTGTACAAAATCACACATGTCACAAGGCGATCAAACTCAAACAAGTGTTTCAACTTGATTTTACATTCATTAGGCTCCATTCTTCTGAAATTACATTTAGTGCGAGAATATGTTTCTACCACTAATCACAATGACAGCACTATGTTAATGACAAAGATAAACTTGCCCTAGCTTTACAGCTTTCTGGCAGACATTTCTTTCGTTCGCAGACATTGTGTTCCAGATGCACTACTAAATATTGTACTATAATGAATTCCATTTGTTGAATGAGAAGTCTGACCATATTGGATAAATGGCTGAGCTGCAAGTGCAGATATTTAGTAAGTAGTATGCAGTTTTGGTGCCACTTGTGCAGAATGGATGCTATAGCGATAGTCTCACACTTTATGTTATGAACCAAGACAACTGACTTGTGATCTCGTGAAACTGAGGCTATGTAATTCTGAAAACTTTTATCATTGAGTAAGTTGAGATCCATCTCTTACTGCTTACAGCTCATTATTTTTTTTTCTCTAATTATATCTACATTTTTCTTGCCTGACACATTGTCACTTGAGCTTGTCTACTATCATAATTAATCTCCTTAACAACATTTTGCAGTTCCTCACTCCACTTCCTGAAATCAATGCCTTTTATATTTTTCAATTCTATTAGATTTTCTAGTTTACAAAATAAGTTCTTGTTTCAAAACTTGGCCATTAACAGTTTTTCTTGTCAAATTTTACCCCATTTGCCTCACTCTCGGGTAGGTTTTTAACAGTGCTGCGATTTTGGTATTTTCTTGCTTTGCAGCTGGTAAGCTTCCTTTTTGTCCTTAAATCACAATTTTCCATAGATGAATTATAGAATCATAGAGACCCTACCATGTGGAAGCATACCATTTGGTCCATTGTGTCCACATTAACCCTCCGAACAACATCCCACCTAGACCTACCTCCCTACCCTACCCTGTAATTCTGCATTTCCCCTGGCTACTCCACCTTGCCTGCACATCCCTGGACACTATGAGCAATTTAGCATGGCCAATCCACCTAATCTGCACATCTTTGGATTGTGGGAGAAAGCCCACACAGACATGGGGAGAATCTGCAAACTCCACACAGTCACCCAAGGGTGGAATCGAACCCGGGTCCTGGCGCTGTGAGGCATCAGTGCTGACTACTTGATCCACTGTGCCGCAAATGAACCAATGTTAGCAGATAGAGTGCAATGTTGGAAAATGTGAAACAGTTCCCTTTCGCAGGAAGAATGTCCAGTGTAGTAGTGTATTACTTAAACAGAGAACGACTGCAGAAGGGGCACAGACAGATCCACATGTTCTAGTGCTAGGGTCCTAACAGGTGGGTACAACAAAATATAAAAAGGCTAATGAAATGATCTCCTTCATAACAAAAGGAACTGAACATAAAAATAAGGATGTTATGCTCAGTCTTACACGTTGCTAGTGAGACCATATCTCAAACACCTTGTGCAATTTTGATCTCCTTATTTAAGGAAGGATGTAAATGCATTGGAGGCAGTTCAGACTTGAGTCATCTTGACAAGGTGGAAATGGAAAGAACTTTTCTTCTTTGGGTGAGTGCAGTACTAGAGGGCACTGTTTTCAAATTAGGTGCTGCCTTTTCAGAACACAGAGGAGGAGGTTATTTTTTTCTTTCAGATGGTTGAGTGACTGTGGAAAACACTGTCTCAGAAGGTGGTGGAGGTGGGGTTACTGAAGGTGGAGGATTCAAAGAGTTCAGCAAAGGATTCAAAAAGTTACTGGGAGTCGATGGGAATGTGGAGTTCAAAGCACAAACAGTTCAGACATGATCTTATTGAATGGTAGATTAGGCTCAAGAGGCTGAATGGCCCACTTCTGCCTCTAATTCTATGTTTGCATGTAATGAAATATGCATATGCAAAGAGGTCTAGAGGTACAGTCTCTCTCTTTCTGTGTATCCATTGTATAAATGGAGCACTTTATATATAGTTCAACTTGTTTCATTCTGTATTCCAGAGAACGGTTGAGCATAATTCCATGCAGTTGTTCAATATGAATAAATGCATGTTTAAAATGTAGCAGCAGTTAATTGAGAATAGCAAAATAAAACTTTCTAGAACATAAGACGAACTGAGGTCGTTATCAGAAGGGCAATTTTCTGAATTCAAATGCCTTTTAATGGAGCCCTTGCCAACATCTTGTCTCTTCCCATTACTCTCTGACAGGTAAGCCCACTGTTAAGTAGCTATAACTACTTTAAGAGTGGAAACGTGACAAATTATTGCTATGCTATCTCAAAGGCACTTGGCCAACAGCCTCTACTTGCTGCAATTACTGTGACCATGGCACCATAGTTACTGAGGGAACTTCCAGATTTGGAGCCAGCATTTGATGTAATGATTATTATCTCTCTTTTTAGCCTCAAGTCCTCATCACTGTTCCTCCAATAATAACCATTCATTCTTGGCTTGTATAGACTGTTATCTAAAAATGGGATTCGAGTTGTTTTCCTCCTCCTATATTCTTACATCTCCAATTGTTTCTGCCCTTTCTCAAAAATTAATGTACACTTCTCCTGTAGGAATAAATAATATTGCCAAACAGCTTCAAAAAATACTGTTGCTACAAGAGAAACTAGGCAAAGCGAGAAAATATCTTCAGTACTGCAAATTCTTGTTTATATGAGGAAATCACACCAAGCTAATATGGAAAACTGCCCCCAAAATTCGAAAGGTAGACTTCAGTAACCTTATTGCTATTCCCAGTCGTTTCTTGAGAGCTGTTTCCATCCCACCAGCAAAATTCCCCTGAAAACACAGCAGGATCCCTGCTTTTACTCACAACTAAGGATTCAGATGCAATTAAGGCAATAGAACAGGAGTAGCTCTGGGAAATTTTCAGCCAATGTTAAAAACATTTTTCAATCAAATAGCTCTATTAAACAGCTAAAACTATTGCTAGTTATAGTGCTACTTGGCGATAACATCACTGACTCCCTAATCACAGGGTGTTGGATTTTATCACCTTATCCTCTGTTTTCCACTTTTAGTCTTTGTTCCATTTTATTTGTAGCTCTTATTAATTTTATAAAGCTCTGTTATTTTCTTTTTTATTCATTCATAAATGTGGGTGTCACTAGCAACAGCATGATTTATTGCCCATCCCTAATGACCTAGAGGGCAGTTAAGAGTCAACCACATTGCTCTGGGTCTGGTCAGACCAGATAAGGATGGCAGACTTCCTTCCCTAAAGGACTTTAGTGAATCAGATGGGTTTTTTCTGACAATCGGCAATGGTTTCATGGTCATCATTAGACCTTTATTTCCAGATTATTATTGATTTCAAATTCCATCGTCTTCCAAAGTGCGATTCAAACCTAGGTCCCCAGAACATTAGCTGGGTCTCTGGATTAATAGTCTAGTGATGATACCACTAGACCATTGTTAATTTTTAGTTTCTTTTTCATTTGTCAACTTTTAGTAGTAACACTGCTATATTAGTGTTCATGTTAATGCTTCTACTATCTTTATCCCCTTGCAAAGACAGCCTACCCAGCCAACTTAGAGACAGACTAACACTTTAATATTTCAGATAATTAAAGGGACTTATCTAGAATTACTAGCTATAGACAGATCCTACAATGAAATGTTCCCTTTTCTAAGATTTTCCAGATAGTAACATTATCTCAGGATGGGATATATAATCTACAGGTATATTATAGCAGAAATAACTTAGAGTCATAGAATCCCTAGTGTGGAAGCAGGCCGTTCAGCCCATGGAGTCCACACTGACCCTCTGAAGAGCAGCTCATCCAGACCCACCCCCTTAGCCTATCCCTGTAACCGTGCATTTCCCATGACTAACTCACCTCGCCTGCATATCCATGAAAACAATGGGCAATTTAGCATGGCCAATCCACCTGACCTGCACATCTTTGGACTGTGGGAGGAAAACAGAGCACCCAGAGGAAACCCATGCAGACACAGGGAGAATGTGCAAAACTCCACACGGACAGTAACCCAAGCGTGGATTCGAACCCGGGGTTCCACTCTTAAGGATGCTCACCAATGAGCCATTGTGCCACAAGTTAGCCAATATCAGCAGACAGAATCCTAACTTAAGAATTCAAGGACATTAATATCTGTGTGTTATTGAGGAATTAAGTGTGAGACTACAATCTTTTAATGATTGCTTCAGAATGTTTATTATAAGAATCAATTCTAGATTACATCATAGTAATGATTACAATATCATACAGCAATGGTTATTCATGATTATCAATGTATTTACATACAGTAACTAATCTGATAGAAGTTAATATTCAATACTGTATCCCTGAATGAAATTTGCTTTTTCTTCAATCAAAGGTAGTTAAACATGGCAATTCCATTTTAAATTTACACACAATCTTCAAATCCACCTAATGAAAAATTGGATATTCAACCAATATTTCAAGAAGTCATACTCACAGTCCAGTACAATTTCTTAGCAGGACGGAGGGCATTTGTCTCAATACTTCTTCAAGATAGGTAAGCCTTTGCAGACTTCAACTTAAGTGCAATCACAGAAAATAATTGGCCTGTCCTGACCTATGAAGCCATCATTTTAAAGAAATTTCTTACGTTTGTTCAGAAAAGAAAAGGTGCTTTTGAGCATTGTTCAATCTTAGAAAAGGCAAAATTATTGATGGATCATTACAATCCCTTTTCAAAAAGTCTCGTTCACATTAAACACCCTATCAGGAGCAAGGCCGTTCACACTTTTCTAACTGTGTGCAATGCCATCTATAAGTTTTCTCTGGACAAGATTTCAGATCCTCATACTGCTTCATTCAACTTTAAGCTTAACATTTCATTGCTGCATTAATGTCATGATTGTCTTTACACTCTGGTATGCTACATCATGGAGTATAGATTGTCTGTTTGTGTCTGTGCTTATCTTCAAATTGCAGTCAGGAAGAGATGTTGAGTCAGTGGGATACCTGATCATACTTCTGAGTCTCCAAATTTTGCCATCAGAATTAGACAGTGGAGTGGATTTAAACATTTGTGATAGCCTACAAGAAAGCAACATTGGCCATCTGCCTATTCCTACCTGCAGGAGGTCCAAGTAATTTGGAAGCATGTTCTGATTGCCAAACTGCTAGTGAGTGTACCCTTAACTGAAACCCTTCAGCCCCAGGGGAACAAAATAGTTCCTACACCACACTCCTACACTGGAATGCAGGGTGTGGGTATGATTATCGTGAATGCCAGAGTGTTAAGTGAGATGGCAATTACAGGCTAGCAGAGAAATAAACCACAAAATTTCTTCCCTAAAGTTCTTGTGAACTTTTACATGTGAACCAGCTCCATCCACAAATTTGTTGAAATAACTGTTGGGGTCCCATTCACATTACAGAAACCAAAGGCAAGAGATCAACCATCTGAAACAGAAGGGACCAAACTGTTCCCAATTGGTTCCTGATTGAAAAATGGAATTAAGGTTATCCTACTTAGATGAGACACAAACATGACTTTGAAGGCAGAACTTTGAACTTCGGCACAGGCATAAAACCAATAGTAACTGAACAGCTGGCTGAATAATATTTATGAATTTGATAATGGCAAGTCATAATACATTGAAAGTGAAAATGGTTTTATAGGAAAGCAGCACCCTGTTTTACATTGATCCTCTAAGTCACTTGGTAGAGCATAAAGTGGGTTCACTGGAAAAGGATTACCATTCAGGGTTCAAAATTCTTGTTGAGTAAATTTCCTCTATTTTGGTTTCTGTAATTTGTCAGCAAATAAAAATCTAAAACTATATGCTCCATTTGGGCAATAGAGACATTGAGAAAGCACCAAAACTGATACAAAGTGATGTTCTTTCAGGGGCTATGGCAGATTAATATGATAGTAATTATAAATATGTTTACCTTTCACTTTGAACTTCTTTTTCACTTACTTTCTGGGGGAACCCTGTCTTTGTGTGGACAGCCTGACAAGCTGCGATGATGAGGGTAAAGGCCTGTGACATGTCCAGTTCCATCACATCCTGGCGTGGGACACTTGCTTTCCTTCTTTTCAGGCCTCGATGACTCTGTGAAAATGAGAGAACTTTTTTTTTAAAATTAGAAATCAGTTAACAAGCTCGGCAAAGTTAAACAAATGCATACCGCAATACCGGTCCATTTCCAGCAGTTAATTGCTAAAATTTCACTGTGGGTGGGGCAGTAAGGATGGCACTTGACAGACAGCTCTCCCCTTTAAGTCAATGCTAAGGTTAGTCAGGATGGATACAGAACTGGTCACTATCCACTTCCACCAGTCTATGACAGTGAACGCAAGGGTGGTTGGGCCCTGTCAGCTTTCTGCCTGCAAGTTATGAGCTTTGAACTTTGAATGGGTTTCCATGTTAGCTTGTCTGTCAAGGAAGATGAGAATTGGGAACCAGGGGGTGAAGTGATTCCTTGAATGGAGGGACCAGACAGAGGACCTGGCAATGCTGCTCCCCTTCGCTTCAGAAATAGTGTAGGACAAACACTTGGCACTTCTTGAGGTAGCGTGTGATAGTCCCTTTTACGGCTGCTGCTTAAGCCATTGCATTATTAATGACCAATGGTGTAGATTTTAAAATCTATGGTGGCTCAGTGGTTAGCACTGCTGCCTCAAAGCGCCAGGTGCCCAGGGTCGATTCCATCCTCAGGCGACTGTCTGTGTGCAGTTTGCACATTCTCCCTGTGTCTGCGTGGGTTTCCTCTGGGTGCTCCGGTTTCCTCCCAAAGTGATGTGCAGGTTAGGTGGATTGGCCATGCTAAATTGCCTGTAGTGTCCAGGGATGTGTAGATTAGGTGGATAGGTCTGGGTGGGATGCTTTGAGGGTTGGTGTGGACTTGTTGGGCTGAACACTGTAGGGATTTTATGATTTTGAAATTATTTTTATTTTGGGTACAAATATGAGAAAAGGGAATCACAACTGCTGACAAAAACAAAATTGTGCAAAGAGGTTAAGTCAGATTCTGCAAAAGGATAATGCTACCAGTCTGTTTTCCATGAATGACGTCTTTAGGTTTGTGCAGAAAAACTGAAACAAAATCAAAGCAAAAATTATAATTCCCAACATTTTTACCCAAAATGGCACCTTTCCTTGCCAGAATCCAAAACATTTTCCAGTGTTTTAAGTTATGTAACCTAAACAAAGTAAACTTGGAGGTAAACAAATTACTGAGAGATGCATAAGCAGAAAGAAATGAGGAAGACGTTCAACTGCCTGTCTCTCAAATAGGAAATGGGTGACCAGTATTTGGAAGACTTTGGGAGTCTTGTCCAGCAAGCTGGCAAACTGCATAAACTTTTAGATAGACATTTAAATTGACATCCAGCCAAAAAAACACCATAAGTTGTTTAGAGAAACAAGCCAAGGATTCCAAGACTATTGTAGGACACCAGATTACAACTGACAAGTATAAATGAGTGAAACATGCACAGATCAGACCAGTCTCATCTTCTTGTTTGCAGTTTTACATTGTGTCCTGTGCACAGAGTCTCTGCAAACAAATAACAGCCATTGAAGGTGTACAGAATAATGAAAGGTTAAATTACAAAAGCAGGTTGTACAAATACATTCCTGCAATTTATGAGGTTTTTCAGTTGACCTGATTAAGTGTTTAAAATGTTAAAGGGATTCTGCAAGGTGGGAAGTAAGAAACCACAGCAACAACTTGCATCTGTGTAGCATTGTAAAACATCCTACAGCGTGTCACAGCAGTATTAGCAAGTACATTTTGACACCGAGCCACATGAGAAGATATTAATAGAGGTGACCAAATATTAGGTCAAAGGAATAGGTTTTAAGAAGCATTTCAAAGGAAGGTAGGCAGAGAGTTTTATAGAGAGATTTCCAAAGCCTAGAGCCCAAGCAGGTGAGGGTATGACCAGCAATGGTGGAGCAAATAATCCTTCATAATTGGAGCAGCACAGATGTTTGGGGGTGGGTGGGGGGCTAAGAGGGCTGAAAGAGGTTAAGGAGTAATGAGGCAATGCAGCAACTTAAGAACAAAGATGAGAATTTTAAAATGGAAGTGTTAAATAGGAGTCATGGCTGTACTGGGAACTGACGTGGGTACAGGGGTGATGAGCGAATGGAACTTGGTACGAGTTAGGATATAACCTGCAGAATTTTGGATAAGTTCAATGTTCTGGAGGGCAAACAATGCAAGATCAGCCAGGAGAGCACTGTTGCATCAATATGCGATGAATGCAAAATCATGGATGATCATTTCAGCAGCAGATGAGATGTGTTGGGAGGCAACATTATATATATGTGGAAGTCAGCAGTTTTGGTAAAACTAGTTCTTCTCCTGGAGGAATGCAGGGCATGGCACAGCAATCTTAGAATTAGAACTGAGCCATTTATTGGCAACATCAGTGGAAGAATATTTTAAACACATGGTAATATGGTATTTCATCAGTAATGTGATGGAAGATGTCAACCGAACTACCTAGCAACAACCTGCTGACTTACACTCAGTTTGGGTTTCACCAGGTCCATTTAGCTCCTGAACTCAGTAGAGCCTTAGATCAAACGTGGAAAAAACAGCTAAATTCCAGAGGTGAGGTGAGAATGACTGTCTTTGATATCAAGGCCACATTTGACCGAGTGTGGAATCAAGATGCCAAGCAAAACTGAGCTCAATGGGAATCAGTGGGAAAAGTCTCCACTGGTTGGAGTCATACCTGGCACAAAGGAAGATGGTTGAGGTTGCTGGAGGTTAGTCATCTCAGTTCCAGGACATCTCTGCAGGAGCTCCTCAGAGGAGTGTCAATAACCTTCCCTCCATCATAAAGTCAGAAGTAGGGATGTTTGCTGATGATTGCACAATGTTTAGCACCATTTACGACTCATCGAATACTGAAACAGTACATGTCAAGTGCAGTAAGACCTGATAATATCCAGCTTTGGGCTGACAGTAGCAAGTAACATTTGTGCCACACAAGTACCAGGCAATGATCACCTCCAGCAAGAAAGAAACTAGCAAATATCCCTTAATATTCAATGGCATCACCATCTCTGAAACACCTAATATCAATATTCTGGGGGTTGCCATTGACCAGAAATTGAATGGGACCAGCCATATTAGTTCTATGTCTAGAAGGGCAGTTCAGAGGCTAGGAGTCCTATAGTGAGTAATCCAACTCCTGCCACCCCACATTCTGTCCACCATCTACAAGACAGAAGTCAGGGGTGTGATGGAATACACTGTATTTTCCTGAGTGAGTGCAACTCCAGCAACATTCAAGAAACTTGACATTCTCAAGGACACAGCAGCCCACTTGACTGGCACCACGTCCACAAACACCCTTTCCCTCCGTCACTAATGCACAGTGGCCATAGTGTGTATCACGTTGCTAAGACACAGGAATTGAGAGGCCTGAATACAGAGAACACTCTCTACAGATTGTTTCCTTTTAAAGTGAGAGCAGGAGTGAGAGCCTGCTGCTGGCTTGTTCTTATCCCAAACCTACAACAACAACCTACAGGGTTTGCTGGTCAAAAGAGTGTCATCAGCCACATTGGCAAGGGGCAGTGAGTCTCTTATTTGGAGCCAACAGCTCATCTGTAAAATGTCAAAGAGGTCTAAACCTAAATTTAAATGGGCACATTAGGAATATTGTGCCCATTCAGCATGTATCCCCAAAAAAAAGACTTCCTGATGTCTGACGGAAAGGCAGCATTTATAATGCCTTATCACATCTATTGCAGGATGGAAGGGATGGTTCCTCTTAAGAGAGAATCTGGAACTAGGAACTGCTGTTTAAAAAACCCATTTAAAATGGAGATGAGGTAATTTTCTTTTACTCTCAGAGGATTGTGATCTTTGGAACTCTCTTCCTGAAAAGGTGGTGGAAATGGCTTCGTTGGATGTTTTTAAGGAAGAGTTGCATAGATCCTTGTTAAGCAAAAAGATTGTAGGTTTGGGTGAGGGTGGGGTGAAATGTTATAAGAGTAGGTGGAAATGTGGATTTGTGATTACAATCAGATTGGTCATGATCTTACTGAATGGTTGAGCAGACTCAAGGAGCTAATGGATTACTTCTGCTCCTTGTTTGTATGAATCTATATGGATTTCAGTAAGGCATTTGACAAGGTTCCACATGGTAGACTGGTTAGTGAGGTTAGATCACGTGGAATACAAGGAGAACCAGCCATCTGGCTATAGAACTGGCTCAAAGGTAGGAGACAGAGGGTGGTGTGGAGGGTTATTTTTCAGACTGGAGGGCAGATGGACATTAATTTAGATGAACGGCATTTTAGAAAGGCAAATCGGGGCAGAACTTATATACTTAATAGTAAGGTCCTGTGGAGTACTGCTGAACAAAGAGATCTTGGAGTGCAGGTTCATAGTTCCTTGAAAGTGGAGTCACAGATAGACAGGATAGTGAAGAAGGCATTTAGTATGCTTGTTTTTATTGGTCAGTGCATTGAGTGTAGGAGTTGGGAGGTCATGTTGCGGCTGTACAGGACATTGGTTAGGCCACTTTGGGAATACTATGTGCAATTCTGGTCTCCCTGCTATAGGAAGGGTGTTGTGAAACTTGAAAGTGTTCAGAAAAAATTTACAAGGATGTTGCCAGGATTGGAGGGCTTGAGTTATAGAGAGAGGCTGATAGGCAGGGGTTTTATCCCTGGACCTCAGAGGCTGAAGGGTGACCTTATAAGGGTTTAAAAAATCAGGAGGGGCATGAAAGGATGAATAGCCAATGTCTTTTCTCTAGGTTATGGGACTCCAAAACTAGGGGGTATAATTTTAAGGTGAGAGGGGAAAGATTTAATAGGGACCTGAGGGGCAATTTTTTCATGCATAGAATGTGTAGAATGAGCTGCCAGAAGAAGTGGTGGAGGCTGGTACAATTACAACATTTAAAAGGCATCTGGATGGGTGTATGAATAGGAGGGTTATGGGCCAAATGGCGGCAAATGGGACTAGATTGATTTAGGATATCTTGTCAGCATGGACAAGTTGGAATGAAGGGTCTGTTTCCATGCTGTACAGCTCTATGACTCTGTGAATGTTTGCAGAATATCTTAATATGTCCCAAACAGTGAATTAATTTCAAATCACAGTCATTTTCTTCAAATAGATAGGTCATATGGGAATGCGGGGCTACTCTTACAAGTCACAAAAGGACGCAATTAGGTTAGGGTGTATCATGGTTGGCTTGCTGTTCTTTTCTTGTCGAATTGTGGAGCTGTGAAATTGGCTGTCAGCTTGGGTAGTGAAAGCTGGCCACTGTATACCTTCAGGATAAAGCCAGATCTGTTTCTATCTCAGAAGAGATAGGCAGGCTGTAATAAAAGACAGGGTCATTTTAGTCTCTTGAACTAGCTTCAATCAACTGAAGTTGTTTCAGAGATTTTTTAATGACTTCTCCCCCCCTCACAAAGATTTTCAGTCAGATGTTATACCTCTCCCACAGATTGCTTGCCTTGGGGTTGCAGTAGGGGGAGAGGCAGAGTACAAAGTCTTCACTTTCTGATATATAAGACATCTTTGGAATTTTCAGCCCCAGAAGACAGGGCATGTTTAGTTGCTGAGTATATTCAAAGACTAGGGTAAGCTAATTATTGTATGCCATGGAAATCAAGACTTGGACACAAAAACGGAATAGAAGTAAATTTTCTACATTCATTGTTTTGTACAAGGGAATGGAACAATTATTTTAAATACAGAATGGTCCAACAAGCAGCAATGAAATAAATGGTCAGTTCATTTCTTCTGCTCTTACTGGCTGAGACTTTAATGGTGTATTACAGAATACTTCAAATACTGTTGTCACATTAAAACCCCCAAATAAATGTCACTCATCCAATCCCTTTAAAAAGGAGTTGATTGATCCTGAATCAACACATCATACCCAAAATGTCCACTGACTTGGGGTGCAACGGGCAGATGCTTATCAAGTCTTGTGAATTTTGTGATTGTGTCCTCTCATGTTGCATTCATTTCATAGAATCCATACATTGCGAAAGCAGGCCATACAGCCCATCGAGTCCACAATGACCCTTCAATGTGCATCCCACCCAGACGAACCCCATTCCTGTAGCCCTGCATTTCCCATGGTGAATTCACCTATCCTACACATCCCTGGACACTATGGGCAATTTAACATGGCCAAGCCACCTAACTTGCACATCTTTGTGCTATGGGAGGAAACCGGAGCATCCGGAGGAAACACATGCAGACACGGGGAGAATGTGCAAACTCTACATAGACAGTCGCCCAAGGGTGGAATCGAACACAGGTTCCTGGTTTCCTTAAATCACTTTATTTTAAAGTGCTATGTCATGATTATCCTTGATCTGTTCTATAGGTGTAAGAGTCATTAAAATTGCTTAATTAATTGGCCTGACCTAGAATGGCCAGGATTGAACAGGTTCAGATTTTCATCTGCTATGGTAGCACCATTGAGATATGACTGTAACTTTAGCTGGGATGCCTGAGGGAGTCGCAAAATTGTGTTCTGAGACAGAGCAACCAAGTGCTGAGGTTCTCCTTTTCCTTATCTACCACCCAATCAGCATTCACATCCAGAAGATCTTCAGTTGCCATTTCCACCACCTCCAGCGAGATGCTACCACCAGACACATATTCCCCTCCCTTGTGCACATACTGCAGGGACCATTCTCTTTGGAACACCCCAGTCCACTCTTCCTTCACTCCGAACACACTCCCACAGCTCCACGGCACCTTCCCCTGCAACTGCAAGATATAACACCTGCCCATTTACCTTCTCCCTTCTCAGTATCCAAGAGCCCAAACATACCTTCCAGGTGAAGCAGCACTTCACCTGCACTTCTCAGAATCTAGTCTACTGCATTCACTGCTCACAATGTGGTCTCCTCTACATTGAGGAAACAAAGTGAAGACTGGATAACAGAACATCGATGTTCTGCCCACAAAAATGATCCTGAACTTTCAGTTTCCTGCTAATTTAATACACCACCCTCTTCCCTGACAAACATCTCTGTCTAAGGTCTGCTGCAGTGTTCCAGAGAAGCTGAACGCAAGCTGGAAGAACAACACCTCATTTTTCACTTGGGGATCCTGCAGCCCTCCGGACTCAATACTGAGCTCAATAATTTTGAAAACTCTCCATGTCCTAGCCCTATGCCCCACACACCAGGCCTTGTTATCACATAGTCTGCCATCATACACTACCTATTGTTAGCCATTAACAGTCTTCACTAACACTCTATTCACTCTCCTAGCCAGATTGTTATCAACTCTTTTTTCTGTCTAACTGTTCTTCTCTCTCTTTGGGCTCTATCCACACGTACCATTTACTCCTTACACCCTCCCCCCACCCCTATTTTCTGAATATAAACTGACATTTTCCTAGCTACCATCAGCTTTGAGGAAGGGTCACCAGACCCGAAACGTTAACTCTGATTTCTCTTCACAGGTGCTGCCAGACCTGCTGAGCTTTTCCAGCAAATTCTGTACTTTTTCCTGATTTACAGCATCCACAGTTCTTTTGGTTTTTATTAAGTGATGACATGGATCAGGGTCAGAAGACAACCAAAAAGGTAAGGCTTTTTTAAAAGCTTTCATTGTGGATCTTGAAGGACAAGCATATTTCAAACTCTCCTTCTGCAAGTTACCTTCTTCCTAATCATTCACCTCATTACTGGAGCAACAGGTGAGCTGCTGAAGGTTGACATACAATTAAAGTATCAGGCCCTTGGATTCTTCAGCCCTTATTTATAATTTAGTGCCGGAATAATCCTGTTCACATTTAACGCATCTCATAAAAGCAGTATGTTATAGGCCAGGTACTGGCCTCATGACTGACTGAAACAATATAATTTTAAGTTCTTCTAACTTGTAGCTGTGCACCCCATTTGGCAAAGATCTAGAAAGGTAAGTACAGAAATACAGCAGCAATGTTCCTTCAAGCCCCAAGAACACTGTGGACTTCCCATAATCTCCGATACAACGATACTTATTCCCAGACCTACCTGTCTGCCAGTAGATTTCAGGCCACCTGGTATTGGGATTGGGGTCAGGGGTCAGAATGAAGTTCACCCATCCGATGTCTGGTATCAAACTCTACTTGCTGTTTGAGATCATTCTCAAGTAATGCGGGCAATAGAATTCCAGAGGAGAACCCAACAGAACTTTCCTTGGGCAAAACATTTCCCATTTGTCACCACCCTATATTTATTCCTAACATATTTTTTAAAGCATCAAGCTCTTAACTATCCCACAAACCTTGGCCGTGCATGTATACCATGCTTACACTTTTGTTAGGTACATTTTGAAAACCTAAACAAAGCAGGGACTTCAATAGCTGGCTTAATTTCCCAAAAGAATTTAAGTCTGTCTGACATAAACTATTACTTCGAAGGCTAGACAATTGCTCCTTATGAGAAAGGCTAGAGTTTTATTTTAACAGTGGCACACTGTTCCCAGCATCAGAACTGGAAGTGTGTACTATTTCCACTTTCTTGCTTTTTCTCCTGTTTTACACCCGAATACATTTAAAATTTAAAGTGCTGCAAGTGTGCACTGAAAACAGGTTCAACTCTGTTGCAGGGAATACTTTTCAGCAGAAAAACCCTCCATCAGCTGAAAATGGGAAGTCAGTAAAAGAGTGTCCAGATCAAGCAAGGAAATTCTGCATCATGGCCAAAGTGGCAGGGAGGTTTTAAATCTCACAAATAAATAACTTGCATTATATTGGTTACTTTTTTTTGTGCGTCATTGTTATTTGCTGAATCAAAGATCTGGATGTATTGACACAATTCATAGCTGGCACACATCAACGGTTACAGGGTATTTTGGGGCATTTACTGCATCACAGAAGAAATAATCTGATGTTGCTTTGTTCATCTTTATTGAATACTCCGGTTAGTGTTCAGTATTGTGCTCAACACTGAATCTGCAAGCTCAAATGGGTCTCCTTCCTTTGCACTGAAGATCTTTCCAAGATTATACTCAGGATGGCTAATTGAAATGTTGTAGGTGTACTCAAAGCCAATTAAGGACAGAACCAGTAAATTCCCTGAGATGGATCCACACTTGGGGAGTGCTGACTCTGCTGTTTAGGCCCCTCGTTAATTTTGACTGACAGTTTCCACTCCCCACCACGACACCCTACATGCCAGTCCCTTCTCACTTCAATCCCCCATAGCCAAAATCCCATCCCACACCATTGCATCCCACTCACGATCCCCTGGCTCCCTCTTCCACTCCTCATGCACTTGAATTAGAATCTCTTAAACCTCAATCACTCTCGTCATCAACCCTGACTCAGCCTTTCCAGTCCCGAGTCCCCTGGCAAGCTTCTATTCTCCTACTCCCCGCGCTCTCATGCCACAGAGCTCAATAGGAAAACCACTGACCTCAACCATAATGGTGCATGCCGCCTTTAAACGAACATGAAGCAACTGCCACAAGATTCTCATTTACTGCTGACTTTATCATGAAGGTAATTTTAAAACATTTTGCACTAATGTGTATTCTTAGCGTGCAAATGGATTAAAGTACAAAGCCACCACATGACAGCATGAGGCTTGACAGACCAGAGATATACAACTGACTTAATGACTGCATCTCAACCTGTGGTCGGGAAAGCAAAATTTCACAGTCATCATCACAAGACGTGTTTCCCACACTTGTGGGCTCCATAAAATCCTGCCAATGCTCTTTATATACATTGAAAGCATCTTGCACCTGTGTCCAAACAAGGGTGTTTGATTAAATGGCCTGAATTACTGGAGACGTGCTACAATTATTGAAACTACAGTGTTATTGTTTAAGCATCAGGCACTATACCAACTGGCACTGATATCAAAAAATTAACTGACCAGCATTCAATTTCAATGTTAAATGTGGAAGGTGGCAGCACGAATGAGGCAGACACTCATAGCAACATAACTTCAGCCATTTTTATGCTTAGCTCATTTCCTGCCTTATTTCTGACAACTATTGCCGCTTATTATTCCATGCAAATGAAGCAATATTATATAGTTTTTTTTAGTTATGTAGTATAGATACATCGTAAACTCCAAGTTCATGCACTGATTGATGTTCCAGCTGGCTTTGTGTAAATGTTAAATGTTCTTCGGTGTCATTAAATATTTGAAAGAGAATTTAAGATCTTTGTTTTCTCTTGCTTCCAACTACTTTGTCCATCTCTCTCTTCCCTTTGATGAGAGATTGTCAGTTACTCACACCACGATGTCACACAGTACATAATAGGTTACATTTTCATTGGGTGGATACAAATTTGATGAGTAAGGGTTACATGGAGAACAAAGGAGATTGGGGTTGAGAAGGACATCAGCCATGATCGAATGGTGGAGGATAATCAATGGGCCCAATGGCTTAATTCTACTCCAATATTTTATGTCTTATGAAATTTAAAAGAGTTAAAAATCAAGTGGGTTCTGATGAGTTGCTTTACAGGTTTATTTGCCATAGGCAGTGAGAATAAAAATCTGCTATGATGGCTTCTTTTACTGGGGAGTTCCTTTCCATCTTTATGTCTTGAAAAGAGAAAACAATAGCACCTGAGGGATGCAAGGTTGGTGAGTTTGCACCAGAGGCACAAACCACAGACCCCACTGGTATGCCAAAGGGGACATCACCATGCTTGTAGAAGCTTCATTTTCTAAAAGCGGTGGCCACTATACTATGCCAAATACTGTCAGCAGACCTAATAGCAAGTCTACTACAGGCCTTATTCTGCCAATGGCTAAGATTTGATTGATCTTCTATGCTTTAAGGTCATTCCAGACTACAAGTGAGGATGTCTGTAATGTTTGCCAACACATTGTGCACACATATTTTGAGGAAGTCACAACATCTTTTCTAGTACTAACAATTTAATCTACTGACTCATTGACAGTAACATAAAAGTGTACTACAATTTTACAGAGACATAGAATTCATCATGGTCTCAGGACCAGCAACAATGCAAGTGAATCTCATTTCCCTACAATTCCCTTTGGTTCTTTTAGTTTAAGGAACTCTGCTGTGCCAATGCCTCTTGACCCAGTAAAACAGGATGGATCTTGGGATCTATCTCTTCTAGTCTGCTGATCCCTGTACAGGACAGTAGGTAACACCACTATCTAAACAAAAGTAATCAGTGAGCCAAGGATTGTAGTGCTGTATTGCAAGCTGTACAACTTTGTTTTATGAAGAGGACACCTATTTACACACCATGGGAGGTCTAGAGAAAGCAAATGCGACAAGGAGAGGGAGCAGAAACAGTAACTGATCGAAGAGAATGTTGATGAACACTGAAGGACCTGCCTCATAACTATGTAGCACAAGGGGGTGGCACAGTAGCTCAGTGGTTAGCACTGTTGCCTCACAGTGCCAGGGACCTGGGTTCAATTCCAACCTCAGGTGACTGTCCATGTGGAGTTTGCACATTCTCCCTGTGTCAGCATGGGTTTCTTCCAGGTGTTCTGATTTTCCTCCAAAGATATGCAGGTTAGCTGAATTGGTCATGCTAAATTGCCCATAGTGTCCAGGGTTGTGAAGGCTAAGTGGATCAGCCATGGGAAATGCAGGGTAACATGGATATGGTGAGACACTCTTTGGAGGGTTGATGCGGACTCAATGGGCCTGCTTCCACACTGGAGGGATTCTATCATCTTCCCTTATCTGCAGTCACTCATTTTTGCCTTAACAGTGCTTCTTCCCACAACTAACATACTGTTATCAACACCCCATTACTGTTATAATACCATTGATCTACATAATGAATGCAATTTCCAAATGTTTCCCCCCGCCAAAAAAATCTTTCTACTCAAAGATCCTGAGAACTGTGTACGGTTGATGGGCACAAGTGTGTAGAATCTGGATTCTCTGGATTCTTGTCAAATGCTATTCCAAGAATTCCACCCATTGCAATCTTATATATCTGATAGAAGCCATCCCTGTGAAGAGCACCAAACAACTATTTCAAGGGTGGCCAGAATTTTAAGGTTTTGCTAGAAAGGCATTTTTTTTTTTTGGAAATTACTTTACTGGACAATTAGGGGCCTCTGGTTTCCCTAATCAAAATGGCAGAGTAACATTCTAATATAAAAATGCCTATTCTTGTGTTTATCCTCAGTCGTCCATGAGTGAGTGCCCAAGAAGGGGCAAGGCTGCCATTTTCACTGGGGTTTGAGACATCATCATCTCCTCATGTAAAATGTTCCATGCTATCTTATGGCCACTGATGAAAAATTCAAGCACATTAACACAGTACGTGACAAGGCTCTATCAATGGAACATATGCTTAATCTTAGTGTCATCTTAGTGCGATAATTGTCCTACCTTGCTTGGCCTGTTGTTAAGCTTTTTCCTATACTTATTGCCGTGAGCATTCACTCTCTTCCAATTCATCTGAATTCAGTGATCTACTGACTTATTGCATCTCTAGGCAATGAAAGATGCTGTCTTAGGGATTCATTTGTATGCCAACATCCAGAGGGTCCAGACTACTGCATGCTTTTTCCTGCCATGCCACTAATTCTTGGCACTGTCTTTGTGTTCTCATTAATCTGAGGGAAAATGGATTCAATGGTCCCAATGATATCAGCAAAGCCACATATGACGCTCATCGGCAACCCAACTGTAATTATTTCAACATCATAATAGTACCTCTCCAATCTGGCAATATCTCTTTTTTAAGGCAGCATTCTGAGCATCACCAGATAAAACATGTTTGGTGGCCTCTGCTTCAGAAGGTCTTGGAGATGTGGCAATCCAATCCAGAATTGACAGTATTGCTTCACAGTCATGCAGCATTGTGCTGTTTGTGCAGTTTTGTGCACTTCACTGCACAATCCATCAATACTATACTGTTTGACCTGGCCATCAGGACCTACACATATTTTTGACGGTTTGATGCAAATGTAATTTTTTTTATAAATAGGACTCCAGCCTGTCTCACCACGTGGTAATGTAGGCCAAATATTCAATCATATTCCTCCTCATGTTCAACCACTAGCTATTCTTGTTCTGTGTATCATCCAGTGGCACCCTATCTTCATTATTCGTGAATTTTCCTAAGGGAGTATGTATGCAAGTGAGAATGTGACATATTATGGCAGACCTGGATTTACAGGAAACTAGTTCTGCTCCTTCTGGCACGTCTGGGGACGGAAAAGAAGAATGGGAATGAATGCTTCGGAGCAGACTTTACATTTTACATTTCATAAAATGAGCAACATGAAGATTTCACAATAAAGTTTTCTGATAAGTAGAGAGCAGGAAGATGAGAAGGAAAGGAGCGAGAGATCATCAAGACCCTGCATCTGGTACTTGCCAGTCTACTTCCCACTTCTGATACCACTGTCTTATTACACAACACCTTTAAAGATTTTTCATAACTGGGGCTGATTGCGAGGAGATTTATGCATTATCACCTTTTGCAACTCGCTGTGAGGCACTGTGGACTGTGTTCTCCTTTTAAAATAAAAGTTGCACAAGATAGATTACCGTGACTGTAGTAAAATCTAAACGTTAGAGCGCAGTCCACTGTGCATGCAATGACAGAATTGAATTATTTAATGCAAGCATCTGTGTGAGGCTTTTGGCATGATGTTTGCGTATAATGCTGAATGTAAAAGAGAACTTGCAGTTGAAGGCAGGGATGTAAAATGTTCCATGCTATCTTATGGCCACTGATGAAAAATTCAAGCACATTAACACAGTACGTGACAAGGCTCTATCGGTGGAACATATGCTTAATCTTAGTGTCATCTTAGTGCGATAATTGTCCTACCTTGCTTGGCCTGTTGTTAAGCTTTTTCCTGTACTTATTGCCGTGAGCATTCACTCTCTTCCAATTCATCTGAACTGCAAAGAGGCCTATATCACTGTTCCAAATAGTGTCTCCTTCCTCTGCATGATTTCATCTGGCAGTATTTCCAGATTCCTCAGTGAACCCAGATGTGTTCTGCTCTCCTGCAGACTTGACTTTGCCAGTCACCTTGCTGCTGTGTTAGCCAGCTCGTTTTCTTCAGATCCCTCTGAACTGCTGCTGGCTCCCCAACAAGCTAGTTATTATTCTACCTTAATGCCTGCAACTTATTATCACTTTTTGAATAAGCTCTTAAACTGTGGTGGTTTTGACACATTGCAGGAATGGACTTTAACAACTCCCACCTCCAACCATCAAGGAGAGTAGGGACCATTTGACTGTGCACACGGATGTGGGGACCCACTGTCTTTTGGGTTCTCTCTCTACCTTCTCTCCAAGCTAGCTCCAGGAAGGCAATGCTAAAACAAGTCATTAAGGGCCCAGTATTCTACCAGCAACAGATGGGGACTATCATCTGTGGAGACCACCAGTAAACAGTCAGATTTGCTAGCCACATCTCAGGGGAGGTTTCTCATTGATGGGCACTCTGTGCCTGATCCTGGGGCCTAGCATCAGGAATGAGGCAGGATGGGGGAGCAGCCAATGATGGCCACATGCACCACCCTGCCCCACCCTAATTCTGCAGTCTGAAGCCCCCACTCCCTGCAATCCCTATCCTGGCTTCTTATTTGGGTATCCATGACCAATCCATATGGCAGGCCCAAATGTCATGCTGGCAGTAGTCACTGCTTCCAATGACGCTGCCGAGTTGCTGACCTCTGACTGGCTAACAAACCCCAGGGGCAAAATTTCTGTCCTACCAGGGGCTTAATTGCAAGTGTTTCCCCAAAGCTGTCCAAGTAAGTGCCTGATTACTCAGTAATTGCATCAGGCATCCCATAGAAAAACATTCAGTGTTCCCGTCAGTTCTCTAAACAATGGATAAGACTAAACCCGGACTCATTAAACTCAGACCCACGAGTCACACTTTCACAGACAATAACATTTTCACTTTTACTCCCTTCAGAAAATCTTGCCTCAAATCACATGGAATTCTTCTTATAATTCTTGGTGGATTCCAGGATATGTTCTCTCTTATTCAGTAGTCTTCTGGATATTTTACCTTTACAGTTTCCACACAACACACCCTTCACTAACTTCCACATAGTTAAGCATCACTTACCTATACTTTCCATAATTATTCCTTGTCTGCAGATTTCTCCTGAAAAATGGTTTTATAATACTCAGAGGTAGTAGGAACTGCCGATGCTGGAGAATTTGAGATAACAAGTTGTAGAGCTGGATGAACACAGCAGCCCAAGCAGCATCAGAGGAGCAGGAAAGCTGACGTTTCGGGTCTAGACCCTTCTTCAGCCCCTCTTTATAATACTCATGGGTTTTTATACATTTGCTAGGGTTTTCCATTTGTTTTCCAACATACAAATATTAATATAAAGAGAAAGCTAGAAGTTGGACATGTTTCATATTTCACTCCTTTGCGAGTGATGTCACATATTTTAACTATTTAAACTTATTCTTTTCATTTATCTGGCTTAGCATATCACACAATGTTGTTTTATCATTTCCACGAGACAAATTCTTCCTGTGCTTTTATACTGTCCAGGAGCAATTAATGGACCATAAATGTTTAGAGGCTACCTGATAATATACACATGCAAAACTTTTTGTTCTTTTCAATTGTAATGCCCCAGCCTTGGACAACATAAATTATCCTCCCAGAAAAGCTGTTGATTCAATGCTCTGGGTTGGTTGAAAATTATTCTCTGAAGCTGATTTTCAGCCATTTGAGGGGAAACTCCCCAAAGTTGTACTTGTCTCCGAAAAGGAAAATGGTATCTTTGGAGGCACAGGATACAATGTAAATATTTTAAAAAGTAATAAGTAAGACATAGTGGAAAAAAACAGTAGCAAACAGTAAGAAAGGAAAGATAAAAATACAAAATAGAGGAAAAAAATCATGGGGAGACAAAAGAATTTCAATTCTATAGAGTGACTATAGTCATAAAGTTACTCATTGTATTTGAATAACTTAGTACTTGTTTCAGCATCACCATAACAACTGAAGGACATTAAATACTGACTAGCCCAAGGAAGCTGAAACTTGCTCAAACTTATTGACAGGCTAAGGCCTGAAGCACAAAACCAAATTAAATTCATCATTTTGGTTTAAATTCTAATAATCCATAAACCCATTGATTCTTATTTTATGTGACTCTACATATTAAATAATCAAATAATCAAGTCCAACCAGCATCATACAACTCTATTACACATTCACACTTAATACATCATAGGTAAATTACATTATACTTATGACGTTTTAAAAAAGTTATTTTTTGACTGTATCACCACAAGATACCAATCAATTTGTAAGCAAATACTGGGGTAGGAATGAAAATAACAATGTACAAAAATCACAAAACAATATTAATGCATGATTATCATAAGACCACTGTAAGAAAATAGTTACATTGCTAAAATGATATTTGTAATCAGAGAAACTAAAAACGGAATTTCTATGAAGCTCTCCCACAGATTAACTAGATGTACCGGCAAAAGTACCACAGAAAAAATGTGCATGCATTGCTGGTGCCATTTTTCTGGGGTCTGTGTTCTGCCAAACCTCTGACTGATAAACAAGAGAACTCCTGTGGAAATTCACCATGTAAATATATTGTTTTCACTTTTTGTATAACATGTCTTCATAGTACATATAACCTGGCCAGAATTTGCAAAAGGAGGATTTCGTATAGAGTGTGACTCAAAAGAAACTGATTATGAATTTAAAAATAGACCAGTTCTTATGTTACATGAAAATGTATTCCACTAACTCACAATATTAACGTAATTAACATGTAATCAATGCTCCTCTCTTTTGTTATTGATCATTCTGATACCGTTCAAAAGTTTTCTGGGAGCTTTCATTGTTAAAAACCAGGAGCTGAATCAATAGCACTGAACAGAATATTATTATACTTTCTAGAAACAGACAGAAGTTGTACCTTTCGGGTAGTATGGCTTTTTAACATGGCCATCAGAGGATTTAGACTTCTTCTCATCTCCGACATGATGCCTTGGAATTTGATCTGACGCATCTCTCTTTGCAGTTTCCATTGCCATTTTTTCTCTCATCGCCTTTGCCCTCTCTGTCTCCAGTGCAATGGCTTTTTCTAACAGAGTCAAGTTGCCCTTAGTCATATCAAACACTTCCTCAGACCGGTCAGATTTGACTGAGCCAGTGTCATCATCTCTGTCATGTGATTCTTCTTCCTTTACACCAGAAGAGAAAGCTCGAGAGCGAGGACTAAGCTGTTCCTCGAGCTTCATCAGATTAACCATATCTGAATAGTTCCGATCTGACATCCTTCTTGTGATGTCATCATCAGGTCTGTTCTGTTGACAGTCACTAAAATGATGTTGCTGGTTTCTTTCCTCATGCTGACTCTCACTTAGCTTCCTAGCCAAGTCAAAACATTGGTTCCTTAGGCACTCAAGACTGCTCAAGCAAACAGCCTCATCACTTTCATCAACAGTCTTTTCCATACCATCATTGGTGGACTTGCATGATCCTAAGTTCACATTTCTAATTTCATTTTGTATTAAACCATCTATGCGACCCCTAACACTTGCATTTTCTGAAAGTACCACACCATGTCCTTGTGCCAGAAGTTTAAGGGAATCCACTGTTTCCCTAACAACATCACTGTCAACATCCAAACTCAACTGGCAGGAGTCACTTTTATTTGTTTTTCTACCCCTGCTCCCGTTAGTGTCACTATCATCCTCCAGGCCACGCGCCGTGCTGTCACTCATTTCAGATTCTGTCATAGCCCTAAATGCTGCATCTTCAGCTATTTTTCCCAGGTTTAATAATGATTTTGCAACAAGCTCATCATAATTGTCATATTCATCATTGTTGTTATCATCTTTCTCAATGTCCTGGTTCCTCCTGATATTATCAGATTCTTCTTGAAGGTCTTCTAATGGAAAACAAGAAAGCAAAGCTTAATTATTGTTTTTCACCTCTGAATGAAATTATTCAATGGATATAGTTTATTACCATTAAATCTTTTCATCACAATTCTTTCCCCCTATTCTGATACAGGCAGTGACTCAAATGGCAGTATGTTCCGTCAGTTACTGCACAGCTCTGGCATCTTGCTCATGTGATCATTTTCCATGCATGAACAGGAAGGTCCTGGAAGTCCATCCAACCTCCCACAATGACTTTGGCAGGAGGCTAGATGCTTACCTAAAAGTTACATAAATTTTACGATGATTGGATGGGGAGGGGAAGGAATCGGTTAATTTTGTTTTGAATGAACCTTTAAACTTTGCACATGTTTCAGCGGCAGCCAGCGAATGTGGAAACCTTATTTGTGTCCCTGGGAAAATTCTCATATCTTCTCTCACGGATAAGAAACAGAGACCAACTAACGTGGCCCGTTGATGGCCAGGCTACGAACAACAAAGGCCAGGGTTAAAATTTAATAAACTTCAGGTATGGCTCAATACAATATCATTTGGTGCATTTATCCACTCAGCCTTCAGAAATGTTTGGTTTATATTTTAAAAGCATATATCTCTTATCAAATGACAGTGAGCACGATGATTGACAAATGCATACACAGTATAAACCATTTCTTCTCAGTAATTGGATATTATTAATAGAATAATTAATACCATCAACAATTTACATCAGGCTTATTGGTCTGTAATGTAGCAATGATAAAAGGGCCATGCCACAATGATTGACACAAGAATAAAAGGTGACTTTACAAGGTGTCCATGATTAAATCATACAAATTCATCATACTTTTGAGAAATAAATTTATTCTGATGCAATACTGAAACCTAATTCATGGAGTAATGCAACTTTGGTTTGAAAGTTAAAATAGTATATACTGGTTTTGTGGCTCTAATTAGGAACATATTTTTATTATCCTTTCTCTAAAAGCAAATCATACCCTAAACAATCATCTGGGTGCAGAAAATCAAAACACACCTTATGATTATTCTTTAATTTAAATAAAAACACCTTCGAGCTCAGGTTGCTGTCAGAATTACAATATTAATACATGCATGATAATGGATAATAAAAATACAGTAAGTAATAATGCTTCCAAGTGAATATTGACTTTAAAAGAAATCACGTGACAGACAAGTTTTCAACTCAATGGCTTGTCATGAAATAAGGTTTAAAAATTGTCCCACCATGATAGGCATATGTTGGTAAGAGGTTGTTTATGATCAGGTAATGAAATTGAAGATGGGTTAAAAATAAATTTATGCTGATTCCCAATAACATAGAACAACAGGGTTATTTCATCAATTGTGACAGTAATGAATCCTTATTATCAAGCTGTGGCTCTTGTAAACACAGTTCACTACAAGGAATCTGGGATCAGCAGATTAATACTAATACTGAAAATAAACTAAAGCTTCAATATTTAGTCTCTGCTAATCTTCATATAATGCAATCTAAAAATGAATCCTGGAAAATCATTGCTTTGACATTCATTCATACCTTGTTCATTACTCTGATCTTCATACTCTTCATCCTCCTCATCTTCTTCTTCTAATTCATCCTCGTCTTCCTCTTCTGCTTCCACATCTTCCTCCTCCTCCTCATCTTCCTCTTGATCATCGTTTTCATCAGAATATTCCTCATCTTTCTCATCCAGTTCCTCTGTACCATCAGTCTCATAGCACTCATCTACAGAAGAGTTGTCTGCTCTCACTAAGAATGGTTTTCTCTTCGGAGTCGGTTCACTTGGTTGCTTGTCCTGAATTTTTCGTTTTTTTGCCAAGGGACATCCATAAACACTAGAACAAGGAAACACAACCATTTAACACAACAGGGAGTATTTCCATAGTAGCAAACTACAAAAAGAACAATAAAGTTATTTGTTGTAGATAAATAGTTACGACATTAAGACAGCCAGTACTATAGGCTAATTAAGTCAGATGTTTTCTCTTTGATGATTTAGTGCAAAAGTTTAAGAAGTTCTTGAGAAGATCACTGGGTTGCCTGGGAACATTTTAAACACTGTTTGATCTGCTCAACATTAACTGAGAGCCTCAGCTTTATGAACAATAAAATATATCCTGCACAGGGAGTGGCATTCTGTCTGTCACCACAATCAAGCTGGACCTGTGTGTTACCTTCTCCTTAAATTTTACAGAATTGTCTTTTGTCATCTTGCTTTGGCAGACAGTTCTGTGTAGGCAAATCTTATAGAGACCTGGACGACATGAGCTACGACACAATTTGTGGCAGAATCCAGATTTGTGGTGAGCAGTCCAGTGAGGCCTATGTCAATGTCAGGAGCAACTTGCTGCTTCACTTATGCAACTGTGAGACTTCAAGGTGAGATTCTCACTGGTCAACAGCAGGTTGCCTATTAAGGAGGAAGATTGCTCATTAACAACCTTATTAACTGCACAGCTCTCCTCATTAATATTCACCTTCTTACAAAACCCATCAAACAAATTAGACACCAAGAAATCTCAACATGGAAGTTAGTGTGCATACTTGGTGGCTCCAGCTCACCACTGGCTCTACACTGATCACCACACAACAGCATCTCAGGGCATAATCCATGGGCACATGAAACCTTTGCCTGCAGACACTGACATCTAATATTTGCCAACCCTCAGGATCCTCACAGCACCTCTCCGATCAACTTCAAGATGCTCCAGAAGCACAAAACTATGTTGTAGGACGTACTGATAACCAGCATGGAAAGGCTGCCACAAGGACACTTTACTTGCTGGGACAGGCCCCCAACCCAGACAGTGGACCAGGCTGCACCACAAGGCTGTATAGTATGCCAATACATTAGTCTAATACCTGCAGCAGGTGCCACCTGCCTGTGTGACAAACACACTGTATGTATATTCAACCAAATGGCCATTTTGGGAACTGGGTAGAGGCTAGCCCTCAAGCAGCCGGAAGAGCTGCATTCCCTATCTTCACTTGCAGTTCTCTACATACAAAATGCAACTGGAAAATGTCTGGGACAACACCCAGGATGAGCAGAGTCCATGTCGGTGTGACAGGTGAAAGCACAGGATCTATGCTTGTCCATCGCTAGGGCAATGAAGGGGCAATACATGAAGCATGCATTTGCAAACTTCAGCTACATTTAATTTCCAATCATTTTTTCATCTGTTTGCAATGCAACGTGGATTGCACATGTTCAGAGTTCAAATGCAGGTCAGAGGCAATTTTCACCCTGTCATATAAAATGAATATTGGCATCTCAATGATGCAGGAATCATTGGCACTGATTTAAAAAGAGGCTAATGCTGGCCAAAAGTGTCTCAGTACTTGCGAAACTTGCAAAGGGGCTGTGCAAGTTGGAGAACAGCTCTTCATCATTTGCATGTAAGTATGAAGATGGACTTTGCTGCATGCAATATAAAATTGAATGATTGATGTGCGTCTGGGATAGGAAGGTGATCAGATTGCCACAGGTGCTCTCTTTTTGATGTAATATGTTTCTCACATAGCTGAAGCGGTACCTTCACCGAGTTGGTGCATGTGCTTCAACCAGGGCCATGATAGAGTAGGCGATGGGGTTGCTGAAGACGGTGATTCCACTGCTTGATCTAGTCTGGGGTGAGTGCCTGCAGTACAAGCCAGACCAAGTGCAGTACATTACCATGACATGCTGTGGTCTGCACAGTTGGAGCACACAAGAGACCATGTAACAGATATAGAGGAACTGGGAGAATGGGAGCTGACTTCCAAGAAGGAGGACATTGAGGAGGAGAAAACTCTCCCTTATGTGTGTTACAGAGTGCAGAAGTGTAAGGACCACGAGCCAGACAGCATCTGATTGACACCCAGTTTCAGCAGATAGGAGCTGGGTGCGGAAGAATATTATGGAATGTAAAATAGCTGTTGGTCATCATGCTAGCATTTGGTTTGCATTGTGGGGGTGAACTAATTGTTCAGTTTGTGTTGCTTTGCTGGCTGCAAATAAAAATTCATGGTTGCCATTGCCCAATTGATTGCTCCTGTGTGATGTTCCCCTACAGGACAATGCAAAGTAAGTGCATGGGAGTGTTAGCCATGCCTGCTACGTGTCATGAGTAATGTTGCTTTGTAGCTGCTGTGCCATGTCATTGTGGGGAGAGGCAATACCAGCCTGCCAAGTGCCCTGCAACCTTTTAAAGATGGCACAGAGACTAGAGATGCCAGTCTCTCATTAGATATCCACTGAGAGTTAATTTGTTCTGAGAACAACACATGGTAAGATGGAGCTAGAATCACGTGAGAGGGATGCACAGGGTCATGGTGGATAGTTAATGAGGTGATTTTGGTAAGATACAGTGACAAGTATCCCTAGGTGCCATGACATAAAACTTGATGCAACTGACATTTAGTCAAAAAACATTAAGAGTCAGCCCATGAGCAAGTTTCACATACACCTGTATAGCAAATAATTGGCTACCTTGTAGCCTAATATTAGAATTCAGATGGTGATGGATAGAATGCCAGAGTCCAGTTTTTATACATTTGCAATTTTTTAAAAAGCAGAAAGACACACTATGTATGTTCTTCTCACCAATAGCCCGACTGAAATATTACCTATTGCCTGAATAAAATTAAAACAACCAACTGATTTACAATGAATATATTATAGTGGTTGATTGCAGCTTATTGTTCAAAATATATCTATAGGAGTTAACAGGTTAAACATAAGGACACAAATATAATTCATGTTTTAGAATGTAACTTACAGTTTTAGGAATTAGAGGGACAAAAGATAGATGAATGGAATTGCCTAGATAAGAAACTCATAAATTCCCCTCAAACAAGCATAAATCCAACAAGCCTAGGTTTAATTAATCTGCATTTTATCAGACACGGTCAGAGATGATAATGAAAAGAAAAACAATAGGTGATCCATTTCTGGAGCTCTTGGTCGAGCCAGGGTATGATTATCTCGAAAAGCTAACAATTCTGGGAAAGAGATGGTAAAATTCCAGGAGAGACAGAAGCTATTCATACTGAAATTATTTAATACAATCATGGAGTTGCATTGAAGGCAAAATAACTTGTTCACATTTCTGTTTGAGAACATCTCAAAGCATGACATATTGTAATTGTGACGGGATGTGGCATGTGGCATAGAAGGTTATTCAGTTTAATTTCTGTGTGTGTGTGTGTGTGTGTGTGTGTGTGCGTGTGTGTTTGCTGTTAGAAGCAAGTAGCTCAGTTTGCAACTCATAGAGTTGCAGTTTTGGTCCAGGTGTACACTGCAGCCTATTGAGTTGCGAGAGCCAAAGGAAGTAAATGTTAGTCAATTCTGCATCAGAGACAGAAAGAAAACATCTGCTAGTAGCTGGGAATTAACTATGGGGCCAGCAACTGTACAGAAGTGAGAATGGAAAAGGAACCAAGGGGGAGACGTTCCTGATGTTTAAATCTGGAAGTCGGCAGCTAAGCATTTGAACTGGAGATCCACAACTGTGAGATCTTTAAGGAAAATTGAAGGATCACTTGGTGAAAAGTTAAAAGAAGGTTTACCTTAAATTTCATACCCCAGGGAAAAGCTGGAACACTTATAAGAAATCAGAGTGACTTCTGGTGGGATGTGGCATACCTTAGGATTAGCCCCAGGAAAAATGAATGAACCTTTAGATTTCATAAGGTAAGGGAACTCTTGGGAGGGAGGAAAATGAAAAGATAGGATTCACAGCCTATGTAATTATAAATGATAGTCTTAAATGAATAATTCTTCAGGTATATGATAAAGTCTGTGTTTGTTTAAAAACATGAAATCTTGTGGCATAATTTTAACAGTTAATAGCTGGGTGTACATATTGGCTCTTCAAATGTTGATACTCCCATCAGGATCATCAGAAAATATTTATGTTTTTCGCCTCTTACCACTTATAAAGGTCTGCTCAAGAACATAATTGGCCAGAGGGTCCAAGGAGTGACAATCACAGTCAGATTGCTACCCTGCTCCTTCACCTTTTGCATTAAGAAAGTGCTCCCCATGTCTTCACCTTAAGTTCAACTATCCCAGCGGTACTGGTCAATCAGCAAAATGAAAGCTGTGACCCCTTTTTGATGGCAGTGGTTGCTGTAATGGGTGAGTTTAGTGTCCGGCAGCACAGTTTTGGAGGGCCGAGGATGCATGTTGAGTTCAGGTTCCAGAAAGTAGTGGTGACTCAGGTCTTGGAGGGAGAGAGGTGGTATTGAGTCGGCAGGGGAGAGTGGAGAGATTTTTGGGACCAACAGCATGGGGTGGGGAATTGTTGTGTCAGAGTCTGTTGGCGTAAAGGGTCAGGAGCAGTGTCGTTGAGAGTGTGTCCGTTAAATTGGCAGGGTCAGTTTAATAGTTATTCAGGAGGTGGATTCATTTTTAAGTTGTTTCACTATTCCTGGCTAACCATTTCATTGCAGTGGCACTGCCTGGACTCTCTGATTTAAAATGCTGCTGGTGTCTTTGCATGACTAGACAAACCATCATCTCCATCCATCACCTTCTGCAGGGAAATCTGAAACCACACAGTTGGTTAGGGGGATTAGCCAGGCTTACATAAGGTCTGCGCTTCTGTGACTCAAACCTTGATTTTGCAATGGAAATCACCCATTACAGAAATATGCAGGGCTAAACTATGCTGATTGCCTCCTGAAATATGAACATATAGCTTAGAGTTCCACTTTCCAGAGGTTATGCTCCTCCCAGAGAGAACAGTAGTGTCAGTGCTCTTGGCACTGCAGCACATGACCCACTTGCGAGGATGTATGGTCATCAGTGCCCCTCAAGGTAATCCACAAAGCAAATGTAAACAGTTAGAAACCTCAACAGATTGAAATAGACCACAACACTGTTGTACAAAGTGCTACGTTTGTTTCCAGTGTAATGCCACGCCCATGCACCCTGAATGACTTAAATGTTTTCCCATCTTTCTTTTTCTGCCTCTACGTACAGGGGCTGCATTGACAATTGGAGCTGGGGTTGAGAAAGCCTGCTCATTGCTTTGCCTTAAATGATTTTGCCAGACGTCCTCTGAGCTCGGGGCTGCATGGGTATCCTGCATGGGTACAGTTACAACCTCCTCAGGCATTAGGTCCCTGGCAAAGAGTGGCTGGACAAACAGACTGCTTCCAGATTCCTCTGAGATGATAATCCCTGGGTGCTTGTCTGTCACCCCTCCTCCCTGACAGTGTGTAATAGCACTTCCCTCAATAACTGAGGGGCTGGGACCCTGGAGGGAGGACAAGCTGCTTCAGCCCACTTCTCTTGCCTGCTCATGAATGAATGTATTCAAGGCTTGAGCAACAGAGAGAAGGTCATCACACATTTCTGGCAGATACTGACCATTTTGTTGGGCCTGGCTGCTGATACTCAATCCAGTCAAGTCAGCCGCGCTCTTGGATCCACAGCATCAGACATAGTGGCCAGACTCCTCTACCCTTTGCTCCTGTTTGCACAAGATCGTTGTACAATCTCTGCCAGGCCTTTCCCACCTTGCCCATGCATTTCCATCAGCTCTTTAATGGCAGACTTCAGAGGTTCATCATCCTTCCCATACTCAGCAGGGATCTGTTCTTAAACACTCCTCTGAGAGTAGGGATGGCTTCTTCCTCCACCACCCGTGGCCATAAGAATGTGATCCTAAGCCTGCTCTCAATGGGCATCCTACTGAAAGACTCTGTGCTGGTGCAGGGTTGGGAGGAAGAATGTGGTGGTGCATTATTTGGGGCTGCTAAATGTTGCTCCTCAGTGTTTAAGGAACAGGTTGAGATGGACCTAGGGTCTTCTTGCTTCGCCTCCTGGATTGGGAGAGTGCACTACCACCCTTCTACACAGTTAAGACATCAATATTTGGTGCAGTAAGCAGGAGCTGCTTGAAGACTTGCCTACAAGATGGCTGTAGATGTACAATTTTGCCTTTACCCTTGCCCTACTACCAGCTCAACAGCATGTCCCTCAAAGTGGGTGAGAAGTCTAATGTTAGACAGCCACCTTCTTCTGTCTGGGAATGTTTGCATTGCTGATGCACAGTCTTCCACTGCAGGCACAGAGCATTAAAAGATAGGATAGGGCCCAAAGAGAGAGAAAGACAGTTGGACAGACAAAGGAGTTGCTAATGATCAGGATGGGAGGGTGAATAGTTGTTAATGGGGACTGTTAGACAACCCTCCCATGTCCCAGCCCCTTACCCCACCCCACCCCACACACCAGGCCTTGTTACCACATAGGCTGTCATTACACACCCCCTGTTATTAGTCACTAACTGTCCCCATTAACAACTATTCACCCTCCCAGCCTGATTGTTATCAATTCCTTTGTTTGCCCAACTGTCTTCCTCTCTCTTTGGGCCCTATCCTATCATTTATTCCCTACCCCACCCACCTCCCTGCTTTCTGCATATAAACTGACATTTTCCCAGCCACTATCAGTTCTGAGGAAGGGTCACCGGACCCGAAACGTTAATTCTGTTCTTTTCCTTCACAGATGCTGCCAGACCTGCTGAGCTTTTCCAGCAACTTTTTTTTTGTTCCTGTAGTTAATATTCCTGACAGAACATTCAACGGAAAAGTCGCAGAGCATTCCAGAAGGTACGGAACCTGCTGCAATTTCAAGAGATTAAATTTTAATTGTTAAAAAAAATTATTTTATATAATTGTTACTTGTATTTATTGGAATAGCATACCATTTGAATTTTTTTTATTCGGGAGTAGTTAGTAGTTAGAAGGTGCTAATTGGTTTGTTAATAACTTTGTTAGTTTGCAGACTATTAGAGTTAGATAAACAGTTACTTGTTGATTGTAAAGTGAGTGTCATGGGTTTATTTTATTTAGCCACTAGAAGTTGCAGAAAAGACAGGTTACACCACTTTTCACACTTTTTTTCAGATTATAGGGTGAGGTGCTCCTCTCTGGGTGTTTCAGTTTTAGTTACTGTGGGTGGAGAGTTCACCCTCCACTTTATAACACCTGCCATGCTAAAGCTTTACTCCACATTTAGTCTGATAAGGTGCAGATTCCACCCAAACTTTCAGGACGGTGACATTTCAGCAGAACTAATCATCTAACTAACTAGCAACCTAATCTGTTTCATGTACATAGTGTAGATTTGGACTTTATTCTATGTTGTATAGTTCAGGTGGAAGGTCACAAACCTTAAAATGTTGGCATGGATTTTCCCGATGGTGGTAACGGAGTCAGGGGAGGGAGAGCAGTATTAGAAAACATAAGTGAGGATTGTTTCGGGTCTGAAATCTACCCCAGCGGTAACTGTCACTTATTGGGATGCACACTGTCTCTGCACATTTAATGGTAGGGAGCAGACTCTTCAAACTAAAGGGCCAAGTGGAGGGCTTACAACTTCAGAGGAACTGCAGACTCTGATGGTGGGAAAGTATAACAGAGGACTCCAACATGGAGACTACCGCCAAGATTTTTCACATTTAGATTGAAAATTGGGCCTTGAAGCTGGACTATTATTTGGGAGGGAATGGAGACCTCCATGGGAAGCATGTGATTGTATCCCCACTCAGTCAGGTCTGGGTGGCCTTGAGGCCTGCCTGGAGAACTGAGCCCTGGTAGGCCTCAGAGTGTCCATCTGAATTTAAGCCAATCAGGGACCTGCAACGTGAAGTTAGTTTGTCCTACTTGTCCAGATCCTGGCTCTGCCAAAGCAGCTAGCACTAGTCATAGCAGCAGTAGGCCTGAAGACCGACTAGCACCGTTATTTTGGATCCCATTCCCCGTTCCTCATCCCTCTGGCTGGGCCCATTCATTTAGCAGGTTCACTCTGTCTCCCTCTCTGCAGGTGCTGTCCTATATTGTTGTTTTTTAAAATTTCTGAATACTAGTATCCCCTTTCCTCAAGGTGACCTAAGGTTACAGGTAGAAGGCAGGAGAATGGGGTTGAGAAACGTATCAGCTATGATCGAATGACAGAGCAGATTAGATGGGCCAAATGGTCTAGTTCTGCTCCAATATCCTATGGTCTTTGGGGCAAAATCTATACACCATTTGTTTGGGACATTGGCACCAATCTATTATCCTCAATGAAATTTATGCATTGAATATTGTTTAATTTTCTTTGCAGGAAGCCACCTTAGCAGTCATTAATATTTGTCAGAAAACTGGGCAAGTCATTTCTTGGTTTGTCTGAAAATGCTTTTTTTCTTTATACATAGATCAGGAGTTGAATTAGAAACAAAGCTCTTTTGAAAACAGTCCATCTGACCAGATGGCAAGCTGTCAGAAATAAACCAAATATGAAAGACAAAATGGCTCAAAAACCTAATCATATGGCATCCATTTTTCTCGCATTAAGCAGCAGGAAACATAAATTCTTTACAAGCCAGACAACACGGTCTAAGATTGGCTTTACAGACTTACTCAGTGGCACAACATTGAATATTGATGAAAAGAGAAGAACATTGCTGAAACTTATTATCTTTCTCTCAGCAGGACAAATGTAAGGTTATAAAATTTTCTAACAATCACAAAAATTATACTATAGGAGAAAAGAGTGTTAATTATTTGGCAAGTCAACTATGATTGGCCAACATGTCATCATGGAGAACTAATGGTCCTCAAGCTGCCAGATAACTCAATAGAAGTGCAACCTTGGACATATTCCTTTTGTATGCAGAGAGCAGTTTTCTCTTTATGAACGCTTGTCACGCCTAGCAAGTCATGTTACGAACTCAACTGATTATCTTAAAACTGGTTGTTGGTGTCACTATTGATGCACTCAGGGTTGTTAATGGCATGCTGCCCAATCACAGAATCAAATTTAACGTTAAATCCTTTGTTTTTGGTTTCGCTAGTTGAATATAGTCTGTACTCTGCCTATTACGAACATCTGAAGGAACATACGGTTTGATTTGATCTGCCAATCATTTGGGAGGCAAGGCCTACATACCTGGCATTCACTGGCCCTGAAATTCATGCATGACGTCGCTCAATTGTATGGCAGGTAGAATGTCTTTTTGGACTGGCGACAGCATCCTGTTAGTGGAAAATACCCCGTTGCTTTCTCCATAGCAAGGCCTTGTTCAATCAGAGTCGACTTGCCAATCAATCAGCACCCTTTTCTCCTGTAGCATAAATTGTTGTGATCGTTTGAAATTTAGCATTCTTGCATGTGTCCTGATGAGTACAAGATGAAAAGCTTCGGCAACGTGTTTCTCTTTTCAGCAATTACAGGTCATCCTTAAAGAAACCACTGCAGGATGCCCTTCCTGGCCCTTTATTAGCCACTGCTGGCCACCACTTCACACCCCTTTGCAATCTTATCCCTTATTGACATGAAAGGGCTATTTAAGTAAATGCAAAATCGTGCTGTTGGCATTTTGGATCAGTATTGCTCAGTAGATGGACTTATTCGTAAATAAAATCTGCCAGTTGCTTTAGTCTGTTGCTTTATAGCCTGCTTTTTACTTCAAGAAGATGTCAGTTGAGTGACCCACTCAGTGGGAAGCACATCGGCTACAAAATCACCCAGCAAATCCAAAATATGATGGTTGATATGAAGATGATCAACTCATCATTGCAGTGACCCAATGTAACATGAGAAATGCCAAAACATAAAGAGGAAAGACTTCAAATACAATATGATACTAGATACACTAAAACCAGTAACCACTGTGTTAAGTTCTATTCCCAGTATTTAGAAATAAAAGGATATACTGTATTGGAGGCAGTTCAAAAGATTCACTAGGTTGACTCCTGGGACTAAGAATTTGATTTATTGAGAACAACTAGACACATTCAGCCCTGATTGTTTAGGGTTTAGTAGAAGAAGGGGTGATCTATTGATAAAGGCAAGATTTTGAGGGAGCTTGACAGGATATATACTCAGGAGACTGTTTCACCAGTGGGAAACTCTTGAACTACAAGGAATGGGTCCAAAAGAGGATTCGGTTCTGGGACAGAACTCAGAGCATAATTTGCAGGCACAAGGGACCAAATGTCCTGTTCCTGTCCCCATTTCATACGAGCATTGGTTATCAGAATAATTATTTGCAAATTTCTCTTTAGTCAACCACTTTAGGATCGTCAGTCAGGCTTACGGTGTGATGCAATCGCATGTGCTAGATACTACATATATTAATAAGCACAGTAATGCAATATTAGCCCCTTGGGCATACCTCTGCAATGGAGGAGTGCAGCTAGCCATCCATGAGGCATAACTATGCTTTCAGGAACGGCTTACTAGTTCCATCCTCAAAAACCCCAAACTGATTTGTCAAATACAATTCGCTTTAATTGATTTGTTCTCAGACAAATGGTCATCAGTGGCTAGGCCAACATTTATTAACTATCTCTGACTGCCCTTGAGAAGGTGGTTTTAAATTATTGCTGTCCATGGAGGTTGTACGGTCTCCCACCATGCTTTTAGGAAGGGAGTTCCAGGATTTTTACTCAGCGACAGCGAGGGAATGGTGATGTGGTTGCAAGTCATGATGGCCTGTGACTTGGAGGGAAACCTGCTGATTTGGTCCTCCCATTTTCATTGCATCTGCCCCTTGTCCTTCTAAGTGATAGAATTTGCATGTTTGGCAGGTTGTGCATTCGGAAAGTGCTGTCAAAGGAGCCTTGGTGAGTTGCAGAAGTGTATCCTTTAGATGGTTCATATTGCTGCCACTGTGCATCGAAAGTGAAAGGAGTAAATTTTAAAAGTTTCTCTTCAATAAATGCATGTTGACTTTGTTTAATCATATGGTGGTTTTCTAAATTCACTGTTACTTGGCCCTAATAATAGATTTGAGCATTTTGCCTCCTATTTATATTGGGCTAATTGGCTTATAGTTCCCTGTTGTCTCTCTATCTCTTTTTATAAATAGTTGTGTTATGTTTCCTCCTTGCCAATTTTTGGGACCATGTAAGCAATTCTGAAAAATCAAAACCAACAAATCTACTATATTTGCAGCTTTCTATTTGGAAGACCTTAGGACATCAGTTGTTTAGAACTCATTAATTTCTCCAAAACTATTTCTTTCCTTCTGCTGGTTTCTTTAAAATTCATTATTCTTGTTAAGCTCCTGATGCTGCAATATTTCAGGATATTCGTCTGTGTCTTCTACTGTGAAGATTGGTACAAAGCATTTGTTTGACATCTCTGCCATTTTTTTCTTTCCCCTTATAACTTTTTTTTTGTTTCTCTGCTTCTAATGGGCCCACAGTTGCATTGAAAGACAGACACAGTTGAAATTATAGTGGGAATAAGATAATGGCAGTTTTAGCTGGTCAGTGCAAAGATCAGTTCAATTTCCAAAGGCTGACAAACAGAGTGAAAGTCAGAGGTTGGTATAAAATATCTAAGACCATTAATGACTCATGAAGTCTTGGTTTCAGCCCTAAAAGTATTTATTGATTCAACCTTTCCTTAAAAATGCAATGAGTTTCTCCTAGGATCTTTTCAAACAGGTATTCAAAATATCTAAGATAACAAGGTGTAGAGCTGGATGAACACAGCAGGTCAACAGCATCATAGGAGCAGGAAGGCTGATGTTTCGGGCCTAGACCCTTCATGAGGCAATATAGTTTTTAACTTTCTTTGCAGAGACCAGCCAATCTATTTTCTTCAGCGCAGGAAATTAGGGCTGACCTAATTGAGGTATTTATTGGATACAATGAGAGAAACTATTTCCTTTGGAGGGGGAATCTAAAAGAAGGGGGCTAACCTTAAAACACAGAGCCAGAGTGTTCAAGGTTAATGATAAGAAGCACAAATAGGATGTTGGAAATCTGGAACTGTCTCCCAAAAAGAGGATGTAGTTCAGTCAAATGAAAATTTGAAAACTAAGATTGATAGGTTTTTGTTCAGAAAGACGATTAAGTTAATAAGGGCTGCAGGACCAAGGCATTTAAATGGATTGATGATACAAATTAGTCATGATTTACTTGAATCACGGAAAAAGTTCCAGGGGCTGAATGCCAACTTCAATTCATATCTTCTCTCCCTTTTTGGAACACTCGTTAATTATAATCATTGGGTAGCACAGAACCTAATCAGAACTAAAAGCAGAGATGCACTGTTGAAGCTTTTCAACTGGATACACTTTTTAAGCTTTTCACCGAGCCTACTCAGGACAGATACAACAATACTAAATTTCAAAGGGAACAACAATTTATTCTGTAACGGGTGCAGATTGGTCTAGGGATTGTCATGGAGAATGTTCCAAGGAACAATTGCCCTATACTTATTATTAATTCAAAAGAGGAATAATGCCAAGATATGATTGTGCTTTTTTGAAAAGAACTGGTCCCTATGTATGAATATGTGTAGTATCCAGCAAGCTTAAGTGAGCCGCATTGCAGACCTGACCGAAAATCTCAAATTGCTTTTTAGTGTATGCTTCTTAGCATACTTGGAATTGTTCAGAAAATGCTGTCCAATTGCAGAAACATATCTAACTCACTACTTAATAAAGTACATGTGCTGATCTGGGTGATAGACATATCTTCGGTTAACACTGAATTCAACCTCCAAGTACCAATGAGGAAAAGCAGGATGGTTCATTACTACATTTTCCCCCAACAGCCCCTTCAAAAAGATGAGTGATAAGTCTGCATGTTAAACTGGGTTTGGTGTGAACTAACCTGTAAATAGCCGCTAAATCTCAAACTGACAACTTCCTGTCAGCGCACAGTTATTGAGGTATCAAGTCATTACGTGTTACTGTGGTTTTTTTTAATAAATTTTTTTAAAAATTGTATTCTATCAAAGCTCTTGGGCAATTCTTATTGGAATTTTTTGAGCCCAAAATCGTACCAAAAAAATTATGCTCAATACAAAGAATGAGAAATTATGCTCAGCTCTAAATGAAGGTTCTGTCATACTCTCAGCAGAGACAAAGCAAGAGCAATTCCATGGCATTCCTAAGTAAAAGAATAAATAAAAAGCTGGAAAATTTTAAGCAAAATGTCTAAAACAAAATGGTTAAATTCTGCTTTTGATCTCGGTTTGAATGAACAAATGACAGAGCAACACTGTGACACTGGGACTTAAGCCAGCATTCTGCTAACAACAAAGGAATTAAAATTGAGTTTAGTAATTCATCAAGTACCCAGTCATCTTCTGAACTAATGTTTTGTATCAGATGTTGTGTTGCAGCTGGAAGAAGCTAGAGGCATGGCAATCTGATCCCTACTGCTAAAATTCAATTTGCAGAATACCATTCCAGAATATCTTCATTGATGCAAAGCTGAAAATGTCCCACGATAACAAAGTATGGCTGGTTTATAAAAAAAAGGTTACCTCCCAGCACACTGCATCTAAACATTGCTGCTAATTTTGATTCCTTGTTTCCCTTACAGTGTGGGTGGAATATTATCACTGAATTAAATACTATACAAAAAATGATCAGCAAGTTGACCTTCGAGTGTCCTACGTAACTTAATTATTTTATTTCTAATTAAAAGTGTGCATGGGTGCACATTTGACATCTGCCTCTGAGGTTAACATAATTGGCTTTGATTGAAAATTTGTGAGTTTTATGTATCATTCTCCCTCCCCTGAGAGTCCAACTCAGTTGTCTCCAATTGAAATCTACATCAAGGTAGATGTGCTAGGCCTAAAAATCAGCATTTCAATCATTTAAATTGTCACGCTTAACCTTTGGTTTTCCTGCCACCAAGGTGATCAAACCCCTAGATTTTAAACAGTAAGGACTAAAAAACTTAATTACATTAACAGACTGCATGAATATAACTCTAACTACATTACATAATCTTCTTTGAACAAAATGATCCAGACATTTCTGCCAAAATTGAGGTGCATTCACCGTTGCTGTAAATGTGTAAAAAGCCAAGTAGTTTGAAGAGATATGCTGTGAGATGCAAATTTCTGAAAATCGCTGTGTGCTTTGCACAGCTTTCACAAAAATGGAATCTAGTCATCAACCTCATGAGTTTCAAGGAATTGTCACATGCACACTTTAAACAGGAATTAAGTTGTCACAAACAGTTAACACCATAAGTACACTTTTAAAGATAAGACTTAGGTTCCTCCAATGAAACTCAACCATCCAGAAACAAAACTACTTTTTTAAAAAATGCATTCATGGAACATTAGTGTTGTCAGTTAGGACGGCACTTCTTGCCAAAACTTTAATTGCCCTGGAGAAGGTGGTGGTGAACTGCCTTCCTGAACTGTTTCAGTCTTTGGAGTATTGGTACAGCTACAGCGCTGTTAGGGAGGGGGTTCCAGGATTTTGACCTGGTGACAAGAAAGGAGCGACAATATAGTCCTTTGTCAGGAAAGTGTGTGGCTCGGAGCAGAACGTGCAGGAGGATGGTGCACCCTTGAGTCTGCTGTTGTCTTTGTAGGTGGTAGAATTTGCCTGTTTAAAGGTGCTATTGAAGGAGGCTTGGTAAGTTACTGCATGCATCTTGTATATGGTACACACTACTGTCTCTCAGTGCCAGTGATAAACAAAGTGACTGATGAAGATGGCAGATGGGGTGAAAATTAAGCAGAATACTTTATCCTGCATAGTGTCCAGTTTCTTGAGTGAAGTTTGAGCTGCACTCATCCAGGCAAGTGGAGTTAGAGGAAAAACATTACAGTCCAAGGCTATCAGTGCTGGAGTTCCTCAAGGGAGCATCTCCGGCCCAACCATCTTCAGCTGCTTCACCATTGACTTTCCCTCCATCATAAGATAAGAGGTGAGGATGTCGACTGCTGTTTGTACAATGTTTGGCACCATTCATGACTCCTCAGTTACTGAAGGAATCCATGTCCATATGCAGCACACTCCCGATTAATGTCTTGTAGATGGTGGACAGGCTTGTGAGAGAAGAGGTGAGTTACTTGCCATGGTATTCGTAGCCTCTGACCTACTCTTGCAGCCACATTATTTTTATGGCCAGTCCAGTTCAGTTTTTGGTCAATGGTAACCTCCAGAATACGGCTCGTGGTGGTTTCAATGATAGCAATGCTATTCAACATTGATGGACCGTGGTTAGATTCTCTCTTGTTGGAGATTGTCATTTGTTGCACTTGCGTGGGCTACCTTTCAGCCCAAGCCTGGATATTGTCTTGCTACGTATGGACATGAACTCCTTCAGTATCTGAGGAGTGGTAAATGGTGCTGAACATAGTGCAATCATCAGTTAACATGCCCACTTCTGATGTTATGATGGAGCAAAGGTCAACGATTAAGTAGCTGAAAATGACTGAGCCTTAGGATACCCCCCTGAGAAACTCCCAGCACTCCTTGGACTGTAATGTTTTCATCCAACAACCACAGCAATTATCCTTTGCTCTAGGTATGATTTCAATCAATAGAAATCTTCCCCCTTATTCTGACTGACTCCAGTTTTGCTAGGGTTCCATTTTGCCATAATTGGTAAAATACTACTTTGGTATCAAAGGCAGTCACTCTTATCTCACGTCTGGACTTTAGTTCCTTTGTCTATGTTCATAGGTTCATACAGTATAGAAGCGGCCCTTCAGCCCATCAAGTCTGTACCATCAAAATACACGGCTACCTACACTAGTTCTATTTTCCCCACATTAGGCCCATAGTCTTGAATGTTATGACACTTCAATTGCTTATCCAAGTATTTTTTAAAGGTTAATAATATAAATAAAATGAAGAGCTGCAGATGTTGGAAATATGAAATAAAAACAGAAATTTCTGGAGAAACTCAGCAGGTTGGGCAGCATCTGTAGAGAGAAAGCAGAGTCAACCTTTGGGTCCAGTCACCTTTCATCAAAACAGATGAAGCATCGCTGCACCCAAACATTAGTGTTATGAGGTTTCATGTTTGGCCCAAAGGTGAAATGAAATCAGGGGCTAAGTGGCCTGGCAGAGCCCAAACTTGGTCACACCGCCAATGACTCCTTACTGCTGATTGACAATAGACAGAAAAAGAGTGGTTCTTGGCCACGTTGGCCTGCTTTTTTGTGTAATTTTCTACATTGGTGGGTAGATGCCAGTGTTACAACTAAACTGGAATTTGGCTAGGAGAGCAGCTAATTCTGGAGCACAAGTCTTCAGAGCTATTGCCAGAATGTTGCCAGTGCCCATGTCTTCGGCCGTTATTGATATCACGTGGAGTGAATTGAATTGGTTAAAGACTGACATCTTTAGTTTTATGGACCTCAGGAAGAGGCTGCAATAGATCATCCGCACAGCACTACTGGCTGAAGATGGTGCAAATACTTCAGCCTTACCTTCCACACTGATATGTGGGGCTCACTCATCGTTGATGATGGGGATGCTTGTGGAGTCTCCTCATGATATTTTGATTATCCAACTGACACTCCATGGTTTCACGTACTGAAACTATGGAGTCTCATTCCTGTAATTATTCTAAGACTTGAAATTTCAAATTTTATGTTTTGAATTTAATTTCTTACTTTTCCTTTCTGACTGTTTATTCTCTGAATCCAATCTTTTTCTCAGCTCTTATTTCACTTTCTGTATCTAAGTCGAATTCAGCCTATTTCTTTCTGTGCTATTCCTGCTTCTTGATTGTTCCTTAGATTTCTTCAGAGATGGAGATAAACTGATGATCCTTTTATTTATTAAAGTTTAAATGCCCCATTGACCTCATTGTGCTGTTTTCAACTTGCACGTCCAGCAACTTACAACACAAATTCAAACTGAAAGTTCAGCAAAAACATTCAACTCACTCCACAAGATGCCATGCTCCAGCAAATTCAATGTCATCAGATTCATTTTTCCAAAATATGAACTCAGTCCGTATATTTTTTCATAAACAAATCTAAGTGCTTGTCACTTAGATTTAATGCTTGAGTTTGAAAACAATGCTTACATATGTGGTTAAGATTTATTCAACTGAAAACTGTTGTAAGTTCCAACAGCGACAAGATGGTTTCTTCTGTAACCTTCTTTTGATAAATCAGGTGGATGGTCTCCGCAAGACATATTTTTAAAGGGCTGAAGATATTCTCAGAGTAACACCTATAAACGTACTGGGCAACACACTGGCTAATCAATATGTGTAGTTCCAAACTCAGCAAGTATAAGCATCTGCTTTCAAACATTTTGTTCTTCGTCTAAGTAGTGCCTGACTTCTATGAAAAGTTTTTTTTTCCCCCAAACTCTCAAGAACAATCTATCATCGAAGCAATTAATTCTTATTTATTCCCTAGGGGCTTATTTGCAAGTTTTAAACAAATTAAGAAATATGCATCATGGGTAAGGTTATTTAATGACACTTCAATTTCGAGAATTATAATGTCACTGGGCATTAAACTGCCATTCAGCTATCCAGATTATTTTAGTGTGACCTAGCTGAGTACATTATTCTCCACTGTCCTGCCGAACACCAGTTTATTGTTGCATGAAAATGCCTTGGGGTGATACTGTTGCCCTTCAAAGTAGACGCCAACATCCGATTCTTAAATTCACATCACCATCATGATATTTCAAATCCTAACAAGCAATATTAGTGCATGCCAAACTCACACCAAGACAGTGATGGGTAGAAATTCCCCTTTCGTAACAATAAAACAAAACAAAACATAATTGTAAATGTGAGACAACAAGGTGCAGGGCTGGATGAACACAGCAGGCCAAGCAGCATCATAGGAGCAGAGAGGCTTGATG
>NC_063336.1:99358821-99446527 GCF_021869965.1 Rhincodon typus
AGCATCAGAGGAGTGGGAAAGTTGACGTTTTGGGTCGGGACTTCTGAAGAAGGGTCCTGACCCGAAATGTCAGCTTTCCCGCTCCTCTGATGCTGCCTGGCCTGCTGTGTTCCTCCAGCTCCACACTGTGTTATGTCTAACTCCAGCATCTGCAGTTCTCGCTATCTCTGAATGAAGACAGTCTGTTTCATCCAACTGAAACAATCTTTGACTCTGTCAACAATAGTTTTTCCACTTACCCATATTGCCAATTCTTATGAGTAAACTACAGTTTTTCAACAAAGTACATGCACAAGTACACTATTATTACAAGTCACATTACATTCTTTCCTGGGTTGCTCATAAAAATATCTTAGAGATTCATCCCCAATTCCTGGAGGGTTGTGATTCCTTTCCTAGTAATCTAAGTTCTAGCATGTGGTGAAGTATTGAACTGTTCGCCAGGCCATCCCTATACATTAACTATTCATTTTGTCTGTGAACATCTGAGAAATTTTAAATGCTTTTAAAATCCATAAGAGGTCAGTATATTTCACACTTCGAGTTAGAAGAATCCAGGACATATTGCCTGACATTCTTTTCACCAGTAATAAGGTATAACTCCAAGGTTTTTCTGAAGAAGGGTCCGGACCCGAAACGTCAGCTTTCCTGCTCCTCTGATGCTGCCTGGCCTGCTGTGTTCATCCAGCTCTACACCTTGTTATCTATAACTCCAAGGAGTAGGTTTTTAAATTTTAACACCGGGTGGTGGTTTTACAGTGGCTTTATATTTCATATTTTTTGTGGACTTGAGTTTGAAGAGCTGTGGGGCACTCTACATGGAGGAATTCCTCTTCTTAGTAAAGACATTTCTTGACTTCACATGTCTTGTGCTAACTAATTGTTTAGTAGAGCTCTTGTCTAGGTTTATGACAGTCAGGTAGCAGCTTTTGCTTTGGAGGTTGCTTAAAACTTGCAATGACACTGGTGGAGGGGGGAACAGTACTTACTAGCCCAGCTCTCCTGTTTCTGGAAACCTTCTTGATGTGGGCTCAGTGTGGTACCTGGAGACCTGGTCCAGCATGAACCCTGATTGACCTCCTGAAGTATAGCTGAAAGAATCCACAATGTAATGCTTCCTGAGCAAACCACATTTGGCAAAGATCCCATAGACTTCAAGTTGTTTTCAGCGATATCTGGCTGTTTTGCAGAAGAATATCAGATTGACAGCCATCTGAAAATGCAATCCTCATCCTTTTTCTTTGAAGAACTAAAACTTGTTGATGTTGTCAAACTTGAAAGGATTCAGAAAAGAGTTACAAGGATGTTGCCAGGGTTGGAGAGTATGAGCTATAGGGAGAGGCTCATAGAATCCCTAGTGTGGAAACAGGCCCTTCGGCCCAACAAGTCCACACTGACCCTTGGAGCATCCCACCCAGACCCATCCCCCTATAACCCACCTAATCTACAGACCCCTGAATGCTACAGGCAATTTAGCATGGCCAATCCACCCAACCTGTACATCTTTGGACTGTGGGAGGAAACTGGAGTACCCAGAGGAAATTCATGCAGACATGGGGAGAATGTGCAATCGCCACACAGACAGTTGCCCGAGGGTAGAATTGAACCTGGGTCCCTGGCACTGTCAGGCAGCAGTGCTAACCACTGAGCCACCGTGCCTCCCTAGTCTAGGGGCTATTTTTCCTGGAGCGGAGGCTGAGGAATGACCTTATTGAGGTTTATAAAATCATGAGGGGCAAGCATAGGGTAAACAGACAAGATCATTTCCACAGGGTGGGGGAATCCAAAACTAGAGGGCATAAGTTTAGGGTGAGAGGGGTAAGATTTAAAAGGGATTGAAGGGGCAACTTTTTCTTTCAGAGGGAGGTGCGTGTATGGAATGAGCTGCCAGAGGAAGTGGTGGAGCCTGATACAATTACAACATTTAAAAGGCATCCAGATTGGTAAATGAATAGGAAGGGTTTAGAGGGATATGGGCCAAATGCTGGCAAATGGGACGAGATTTATATTGGATATCTGGTCAGCATAGATGAGTTTGGCTGAAGGGTCTGTTTCCATGCTGTATATCTCTATGACTCCATGACTATATAAAAATGATTTCTTTTCCCCCCGTAAAAGTGATTCACAACTGAGACAAATTTATTCTTTTCCCTTTCACTGGTTTGTGTGAGTGTTTGTTTGCATGTACAGCTTGAGTTAGTCAAAGAGATAAACATCTATATTTTAATATAAGAACTTGTGTGTTAACCAGATTTACATCATCGAGTAATTTTTGTTTCTAATAAATCAACAATTATGTTTATTAAAGAAACCTGTGAAACATAAGGTGTGTAGTATATTTTCAAAATCATTTATTATAGATTTTGGATTTTGAACTAGTGGGCTTCGATCTCTATTATGGTGGGGGGAGGTGTTCCAATGATTCCTTTGTTGGTATTTCTAGAGCTATAAATTTGAAAAAAAAACAGAATGAGAAACGCAGGTCCTGGAGTAATAACGGGAATTTGTTTGCACTGGATCAATTTTATGAGTGGTTAAATAATTAAAAGCATTGGTTAGTTAGCTTCAGTTAGAAGTATCAGAAATTATTTGCTTTTATTTCTCAAACGGAAATGCGCATTGCTTGGAAAGCTTTTGATTTCAATTTACAGACATCCTGATTAAAGTTAAATGTATGAAACCCTTTCTGCTAGAGGAAGGAGTCAGTTTAGATAAGTAAGAAAATAGGTTACCTCAGTGTAAGGGATTTGGTTTCAAAGTTGCAGACCAAAAGTGTTTGGTTAGAACTCTGAAGGGGCTATATGAAGCTGAGAAAGTCTGAGCTCACTTGTGTGAATAATAAGGAAGAGGCCAGCAAGCTCTCAAAACTGGGAATTGAAAAAAAATCAAGTTAACCCTAAAGATATGATAGAGGAGCAAAGTCTCTCTCATGTTTAAGTCCTGTAGAGTGTTGATGTCGGGTTAAATTGGATTGTATTTTATCATTTATTTCAAAATCTGTAAAATTGTGTTATATGTAAGTAACATTGTTCATTTTAGTTTACTTTCTCTTTTGAGTGGTAAACCTGTTAAATTGTTAAAACTTTGATCTGCGGCATTGCATGTCTGTGTTTCAGTGAGAGAAACCTTGTTAAATAAAACAAAAAAAACTAAAATGTGCTCTGTCAAGCCAGATTTCAGTCTGGGATTTGACTTGTCCAATAATATCTCCAGCTGGAATGTCTCGAACGTCTACAATTGGCCATATCACGAATCAAATAAAAAGAAATCTCTGTAGTAACCTGTGGAGTAGTGCAACTTTAAAGGCAATGCACTCCTCCTGTCTCAGTCAAAACAATAGTAGCCCATGGACAGCAGATCAATAAGAACCAAAAGCACTGCGGATGCTGTAAATCAGGAATAAAAAAGAAGTTGCTGGAAAAGCTCAGCAGGTCTGGCAGCGTTTGTGAAGAAAAAAATCAGAGTTAATGTTTTGGATCCAGTGACTCTTCCTCAGCAGATCAATGCCGTGTTACATAGCCCTGTGGAATTTTTATCCCAAATTTTGCAATGAGGTGGAAAATTATATTAGAAGGTAGCTGATCGCCCACTGCTCAGTTTATTGGGCAATGTCAAATCTACCCACTGTTGTGTGACAGATACATGCTAGAAGCAAGACACCTATGTAGTAGCAAATCTTCAGTGGAAATACTCACATTGCGCCTGCAGGCATTCTGTCTGGTGATAAGGTGAGATGAGGAGAGGTGGGGATTTGGGAATTTGTGGTGGGAGCAAGGGGAGGTGGGTATTGATGTGGAAATGCAAATTGTTGAACAACAAGGGATTAAAGCAGACGTTTTACCACCAATGAGAATAAAGGACATGAAGGAAGACTAAATAGAGATGTACAAAATTGTGAGGGCATATAGAATGTCTGGGAAAGCCTAATTTCCCTCAGTTCAGTGGAACTAAAACCAGGGGACATGGATTTATGTTAGACGGAGGAAGTTTAATGAAGTTATAAAAGGAATTTCCCCTTTTACTCAGAAGGTGGCGAGGAATTGGAACTCAAGAACTGAAAGGATGGGAGAGGCAGGAACCCTCATGTACTTGCAATGTCATAATCCTCAAGGAAATGGAACGCGTGCAAATAAGTGGGATTAGACTGGAGAGCTACTTGATAGCTGCTGCAGACGTGGTGTGGCAAATGTTCTTATTTGGTGCAATAGGCTTCCCTGATTTCAATGATTCCAAAGTTAACAAGAAAAACAGAGAACCCTTCTGGTGAATTTTAATCTTCAAAGTGGGTGTGAGTCGATCAGCTGGCTGGAAGCTATCAGATTTAAAATAAGGTTGAATGCAACACAAATAGCTTGTGCTCTGAGGGAGGGTCACTCGATCTGAAACATTGACTCTGATTTCTCTCCACAGATCTCGCCAGACCTGCTGAGCTTTTCCAGCAATTTCTGTTTTCGTTTCTGATTTACAGCATCTGCAGTTTTCTCGGTTTTTAAAAACAGTTTCTTGCATGATTTATGTAGGCAAAGACTCAAGGGTTTGATAGCTAATGGTGTCAAAGCCAAAAATGTATAATCTGCGGGCAGCAAATATAATAGTTTACATGTGGAGCAGTTTTATAAATATAAAAATAGTCAAATCAACAAGACATAACTTTTATATATAGATTGCAGGTAAGATTATAGAGAAGCAACCATTCTTTTTAAATGAAAAAATATTCTGTAGGTACACAGGATCAGTGGGTATTGAAATTATCACGTATTAATTGGGAAACCATGACAAAGGACCACGATCCATCATGAAGATGTCAATATGGTCACAAAGATTTAAAAGAAAACAAGATAAATGGGGAAAATTTGCTGATCCCAAGTCTGGGTTTTAAAAGTGCCGAGATCACAGAAGGAAAAGAAAACAGAGAGGTAGAGAGATCAACACGCTCTTCTTGTAACTAAGGTTTACATCCTGTCATAGATACTTTGATAAAATATACTTAAACTTTACATCAGTTTTTAATTAACACTGTGAACTAGAAATAAAATATGACAAGCATCTATCTAACAGGAGGCCAAGGAAGGTGGATTCGTAACAAAGCCAAACAAGTTGAGTGGCAGCCTGTAACTCCTTCCAACACACCAATAGCAGTTAGTAAGAATGGGAGTGATCACTCGTCAGCCATGTGATTGCAAAAACATTGGATCCTCTGCCACTATTCTAAGCTCTTGATCACGACATGCGCATAAAAATGCACGTTGCCACAGCAACTTGTAACAAATCACAAACAGTATATAAACAGGAGCTTGTAACCAATTAGGTTTCACTTTTCTCATGCACCAGCTGTCTACATGACCCCTCGTTGTGGCCTTCATCGCCATAAATATTGTTTAGCATTATAATAAAATATTGTGGATTTTAAATGTTGACCATAAATCAATGCCTTTTCCTTTGAAGCTTATTAACACAGCACCTAAATATTTAAACTCCAAATTATAAAATTTTAAATGTCGCCACCACCCAATGATCACTGAACCTCAAAGGGGACATTGTGAGGTACTAGCCTTGATCTCACTGGAGCAAGGCTAACAATAGGGAACAAGAAGCTGTCAACGTTCCTGCTCCTGATCATGATTTAAGTGACCCTACTGGAAATACTGGAAGTGTGTGGGCAGAAGATGGAGACTGTGACACTCTGGCTTGTTTCTCCTTCTGGGTCGCAGATTGCACATGAAGCTTAGCCTCTTGGGTGAGGACTAGCAAGGAAGCCTGTGGGACTGTACACAGGGATAAGTCATTGCTTCAGGAAAGGGGAGGAGAAATGAGTAACGAAGTGAGGGGGATTATTTTAAGATACTGCTTGAGGCTAGGTTAAAAGGAAGCATTTGAACTGCATGCAGCAGCTGCAGATTTAAACCAATATTTGGTGGCAAAAAACAGCATTAGTGAAGTCATACATTGGAGAACATGCGAAAACTTACTGGGTATGCCGTATGTTCAGAATTTTCTTCATGTCTATTCAACTATAAACTTTCGTCCTCATTAGATTATTTTTAAAACACAGTTGTTAGAAGCTGTCAAACATTTAGAAAATCTTCAGTCTATGCCTAAAAGATAAATCTAATATTTATTTCATATATTTCTTTGCCAAGGATAATGATAACAGATGTAAAATCACATTAATGTGGTATAGAAATATCAAGGGGGAGAAAAAAAAATACTTAAAACTGGCCTTCATACAAACATTGCATTCCTAACAAATATCCCACAGTGCATTCTGTTGTACAGCAGCCATACATTAATTAGTTAATTCAGTGTCACTGCATTGTGTTATATGCATTCATGTGAATCTTCATTTTTCACTAGTGGTGACTTACTAATTAAACGAAAGCCTTGCAATTAAATGTAGAAAATTACATTAATAATCTTAATGCATGCTGCAATTCTCTGCATGCTGCAATTTGCTGTATATTAATTGGATTTCTATATTTTTATGGTGCTAACATAGCTATGGAAATGAAGCAGCTCTCCTTTTGTAGATGATACTCTGAGTAGTAAGGTGCAATGTTCCAGAATCTCCCTGCCAGTACCTGGCCCTAGTCCAATGCTTTTAGTGAGTGCTATCTGTCAAGGCATGAATAATACAGCCCCTAGGCTGTCGGCTGAATCCAAATGAGGCATACATCACGAAGAAAGCACTCGACTTTAGCTCCAGAACATGCTCCTACTAAGACAGGCAATTATTCACGCACTGCAGCAGCCATGGCAATCAAACTGGTGGGTGAAAAGGTACACGAAATGGAAAAAAAAAATTAAATAAAATACAGCAAAATAGGGCAGAGAAGATTCAATAATTTGTTATCAAGAGACAGCACGGACCAATTTTCTGTAGACTCTGCCTCGTAGCTTTATAAGAACTATTTGCAAAATATGATTTTCACGGATTGCCAAAAATGCATAGACAATATTAGGAAGCAATAAATTATTATTGAATAAAACAGGAAAGAGTTCAGAAGAGCAAAAAAAAAGTTCAGAATTACCATTTTGGAAAAGCTTAAGATTTTATGCACTTAAATTACATTCTAAATCACCTTTTAGCAGGTTTTTTTTAAATGCTCATTAGAAATATCACAGTGGCGTCACTTATAAAATGTGAAACAAAGAACTTGAAATCATATTTTTATTGACACGACTATAGTACATGAAGTCACCCAGAACTCCAATGCTTATTTATAATAGAAACCTTTGACAAAAACTCAAAAAACATAAAGAATAAGCTGTCAGCATTAACAAACTCTACAAAGGCTAGCAGAGTGACATACACATTTAAAACAAAACAACATGAGGATAGATTAGCCACCAGCATGTATTATTTTTATAAAGGTTTTCTCAGTATCAGTAAGACAGACATTATTTATAGCAGAGACAAAAAGGAATCAAGTGGGGTTGCTGCAAATCTAACCTGAAACCAGAAAATGGTGATGTGAAGCCAAAACACTGGTGATGAGTCGTCAAACCTGGAACCTACTTCTTCCTTCGCAGATGCTGCCACACCTGCTGAGTATTTCCAACATTTTCTGTTTTTGCCTTCAGAAAATGTTGAACTTTGCTGATAAACATCTTGAGGAGAAAGCCCCAGCTAAGATTTTGGGTACTCCTTCATGATAGCCAAACAAAGCCAGAGCCAACATACAAATGAAAGGATAATATGCTTTCTTGTTGCTTGCAGCTCAAAACTACACATGATAAGATATATCCTGATCGATGCATGATACAACCAGATTCCAAACAAATATGTACATATGATTATTCACGCACTGCAGCAGCCATGGCAATCAAACTGGTGGGTGAAAAGGTACATGAAATGGAAAAAAAAATTAAATAAAATACAGCAAAATAGGGCAGAGAAGATTCAATAATTTGTTATCAAGAGACAGCACGGACCAATTTTCTGTAGACTCTGCCTCATAGCTTTATAAGAACTATTTGTTTTGAATTATAAACCAGGTCTCCAGAGGGTGTAAAGTGATGACAAAGATGACAAAGATATGGGAATCTATGTTTAACAAAGCCTCCAAGTAGACAACTAAGTTTTTTTTCCAAGTAGACGAGTAAGTTTTAAGTTTAGGAACCGTTATCTAGAGCTCTCTGTCGTCTCTTTAGCCCTTGTGCCAAGAACAACTGATTTTCCAGATTATATTGAGGAATAAATTCTGTTGAGTTCAGTGATGGATGGCAATTGTATATACAATAAATAGAAAAGAGTTTCATTTGAATCCAATTTTGCTAATGTTAATTCTTATTTGCAAACACACTACCTTAGTTGCCAAAGATTAATAATAGTGCAATAACTGTGAGGGCAGAAGGTGCAGTGAAGTAAAACTGTTATCTTTGTCATCTCCTTACACCCTCTGGAGACCTGGTTTATAATTCAAAACAAAGAACAGAGAATGGAAATACTTCTTTCACAAGGATCTTGGAAACACAGGAAACCAAAGATCTGACTAAAAGAATAAAGTGAATCACAAGTGAGGGTTGAGGAACTAGTAAGTGCTACTGGCCAAGCCTACCTGAGTTAAGAATGCTCATTATTGAGACAGGGAACGGAAACAAAAGAAATGGCCTTTAGAACTGTCAACTTTCAAACACCAAAAGAGCTGGAATTACTTACATTTTACCTCTTATACTAAATCTCGTATCAGATGAAAACTCAAATAATGCCAGAGACTGAACTAAGCTGCTCATATAAAAATAAAACAGAATACAGAATGAGACAATGCCAATTGCTTCATTAAACTGGCTACTTCCAAAGAGCATGTACAATTTACCTTATCACGTACTGTACCCAGCCAATTAAACTCCTAAGAGAAGGCAAATACTCCCTGATCTCTGCTGATTATGAAGCAAAACTTCAGAATATTCAACGATATGCACATCTCTGTTATACAATACCATCTGGCTAACCCTCGTACACAACAACCCTTCGCTGCATTCCAGCCTCTAGCAAAGGAAACAGCATTCCATTTAAAGAAAATAGCAAAACAATAACAAACATGGGAAGTCAAGTACTCTAATGTAATGAAAAGATAGAATCTGCCTTACATAGTTAATGTAAACCAAACAGCATAATTAGAAATGCGTACAATCCCAGAATGTGATCCCGAAACACTGTTACATATCCTAAATCACATACGACAAAACCAGGGTTAAATTCTTCAGTCATCAAATGTGAATTTTAATTCCCTTGCCCATGGCACATTAGGTCGTTGGGGGCAGCGCATTTACTCAGATGGGAGGATGGCAGGTGAGGATCCTGCTTCCTTCCCTCCTGCTCCATGATTAAGTCCATAAAGAGTAAGTGCGTGGACAACCTTCCTGTTGTACCTCTAACTGAGACACTTCTGTGGGGAATTGATCCCCACGTTGGACCTCATCCCCTCTGCTGTTAATATTTACCAGCAACAGGTAGGGCTGGGCAGTCCCTACAAAAGAAGCACAAAGAGTTTTTGGAGTTGGCTTGAGGAGTTATTCGTTGAGAGTCACCTAGCGCTCAAGGAACTCAGCATCAGGAAGCGACAGTGGATGTTGATTGCCACACCTCAGACCTTGCTGCTGATCCTGTTCATCCATTCTGCCATCAGTTACCTTTGGCCTGTACCCATGATGATCTTGAGCCTCAGATGGGTGTCATACAAGGAGCAGACACTGCCTTCATTGGGGCACTGCCAGTCAATGGAGCTGCCAGCCTCTTAGTGACCGACTGCTCTTGGCATACATGATTTCTGCCACCAAGGTCCTCACTCCCAGCGGTGTCCCATCATTGCGCCAGTAGAGTCGCTGAGTGGCACATAACAAAAAGAGGCGATGTAGGGCATAGGGTGGGGCTCATGCTGCCTCACCAGTTTGGGATTGGACAAGCTGTTCCTTTCACCTCTATCAAGTCCATGTGCATAAAACAGCAACCCTGACCATGATAATATTATCTGAACGCATGGTTCAGACGCTCGAGATAGAGAGGGAGTAATAAAACATGAGGATGGTGGTGAAATCCAACTTGAACACTGTCATAGAATGAGTATTATTAGATTAGTTGCCTGTGATAAACTCCACTCAATTTCCCTTTCCACTGAAATCAATGGAATAGTATGTTAGAAAGAGGTATTAAGGGGTGGTCAATCTGTTACCATTTACTTAGTGCCTCTACCAATGTTGCCAAAAATGTCAGCTACGGCTTAATTAATAGCATTCTTACTACATAGTCAGAAGATTCAGAAGTTCAGTTCCACCCCAGAGACTTGACTGCAACAATCTAAGTTGATACTCCAGTGCATACAGGCACTGAGGGAACGGTACATTCTTAGAGGTGTGCTGTCTTGCAGATGATACTTTATACCGTATGCAGTTTGCTTTCTCCAGAGTACATGAAAAGTCCCTTGGCACTATTCCAATGAAGACACAGAGATTTCTCCCCAGTGACCTGGTGAATATTCATCCCTTAACAAACGCTGTAAAGATTGATCACGTGGTCTTTATTACATTTCCATTTGTTGGGATTTTGCTGTATACATACTGGCTTCTATGTTTCCCTATAATGAAACACTGACAATAATTCAAAAAACTCAGAATTCATGAGTTATTCTACTTTTTCTTATTAAAGGTTGCGACCAGCTTAAGGTCCCACTGTTTATGGATGTCATTTATTTAGTTCTTGCTTGGACTGTCCAGTTTTTGAGTAAACTGTTCAGTTTTCATTCCTAATGTAAACTGGGCAAAATACCAAGGGGCTTTTTTTTTTTGATTTTGTTTTTGTCCACTTTCAAGTGAACTATGACAATGGATTTGCTGCACTGGAAAGACAACCAAAACCTGGAACAGATTTGAATATAAAACAATTTCTAAGCAAAGACAACATGAGCCTAAATAAGTATCCTAATATTTAACTGATCACCCAACAGCACTGTAGCAACACCACAAGGGCTGTGGCAGTTCGAGAAGGCAGCTCACTACCACCTGCTCAATGGGGACAATAAATGCTGGCTTTGCCCACAATATTCACAAGCAATGAAACAAAACAAAATAAAAGGAAAAATAAGGAAAGCATCCTTATGAATGAAGCATCCATTAAACAATAATAAAAATACACAGACTATATACATATAACATACAATTATTAATACAAAATACATTAAACATTATAAACAGCCAGAAAGGTTGAACCTAAATGTGCAGGTAGTGAATGAAGAACTGACGAGGATTTCTGACAAAACAAAGAAAGATCATCTCTACTGAAATAAATATACCTCTGCAGCAAATGAACATCAGTACTACATAACTTGTTTAAGAGAATTAAACAGAAGCATTTGCACAGGCTGTGTCCCATATCCTATTCTCAAACATTGTCTAGTTTTGTATACAGCAGGATTGGGATCCCCAGTAAGGGAAGTCTTAAAACGCAGAAAGGGGCATTTTAATTGATGCAGGTTTCAGGCATGTGGCATGCACATTAAACCCCACCCTGTCCCATGTCATCAATTTAAGGCTCAGGCCTCAATCACTGAGCTATGTGGGACATTATTTACATACTTGCCGGCAATCATCCAGCTGCATACCCAGAAAGAACAAAAGAAGGAAGCTAGCAAAATCCTGGGGGTTATCACTGACCAGAAACTGAACTGAACTGGACTAGCCATATAAAAACAGCGGCTATGTGAGCAGGTCAGGAGCCAGAAGTACGACAGGGAGTGACTCATCTCTTGACTCTCCAAAGCCTGTCCACCATCTACAAGGTACAAGTCAGGAATGTGGTGGAATACTCCTCAATTGCCTGGATGGGTGCAGCTCCCAACGACACTCAAGGAGCCTGACACCATCCAGGACAAAGTAGCCTGATTGATCGGTAATAAAATGTTAGTGATGCACACATGCGATGAATGAATATTAAGAAATTGGCAGCCAGAAGCAAAGATCAGCAGCCTACAATGCTTATCAGTGTTTGGATAAGTCCTGGACATGGTTTTTGCATGGTCTCATGGCTGTGGTGGTGGTGGAGGAGGGGAGCACTCAGATGAACCTTGATGGTATTCAAATCATTCAGCGGTTAGTACAACATCAGGATCCAAATAATGCTACAGCAGTCCTGCATCCGTGAGACTCCCTACTCCACAGCCAAGAATGTCTCAGCCTTCTGAAGAAAAAGACTGAGTCAAAACCATAGCAAGGAGGAATTGAATGGAATAGGATTGTAAGTCCTTCGAAATAATCTTAACTGCGAGAAGACGCTCTTTGTCAAGATTTAGTAGTGAAACTGGCACTGTTGGGGCTGTTTTAACCATTGCTAATGATATAAGATACTGTGCCTGAAGGATGCTCTCCTGTGGCAGTCCACAGGCACACTGTCTGGGTAAGTAATGGACTGTGTCAAGATTTTGGTCTCAAATTCATGTACAAAGAGCTTTCTATACTGAGAAGTGGACCTTGATCAAGCAATTAACTGGCAGTGAATTGTTAATTGTTAATTGTTAAAGCAAGAAGACGCAAGGCTAAATGTACCAGGATTAGAAAGATTCGAAGAGATGAGGTAATCATCTTTTGGAGTGCACCAAGCCTGAATTTGAAAAGGAATGGAGCTTATCATTGTCCTATGCGAAGAAGGTTAAAATTAAGTAATTCAGACAGACCACTCTGCAGAGAAAGCAAAATTGTTAAGATATTGGGAATAAAAGTATTTACAAAAATTTAATTAAATATTACCCATTGCTTACCAGTCATTCCAATGTTTAGATTCCAAACTAATCTGCAACAGCATTTTCTTCTTTAAACCAATTGCTTTTATGACTCATGTCCCGTCATGCCAGATGCCCCCATTGTTCCTTTTCCACACCCTTGCACCTTCCTTGTTTCAAGTGCAATATAATACTGGAACTCTAATCAACCGTGGTGAGTGGCTGTTCATTCTTTGGTGAAGACCACAAACCAATTTGACACTATTTCTGAGAGAATTTTGCAGGGCTGTTAGAAAGATCAGGAATTTTCAGCTTACAGATTTTAAAGCCTGCAGTCAGCATACAGCTTCTCTCCTCCATTTTGGAAAGAGTGCCAATTCCCATCAGGTTGGCTCTCCTGGCACTTGCCCCGCCCTATTTAAACAGGCAAACATAGGAATACAGCTAGATTCAGTTCAGGCCAAGTGAGACTCCATGGGAACAACGCACCATTGAATTTACACGTGACTAGGAGGCTAAACCAGTACAGGAGACTCCAAGACGTTTTTTTGCTCAAAATCTTATCAAAAGTAAATAGCGTTTTGCAGCTAAGAACTGTTTCAATGAACGATTAAAAATATTTACCTCACCATTTCATTAACAAAAACAACCAGACATAAAGTTAAAAATCTTGCAAAGGAAACATGCAATTTTGTTGGAAAATTTTGGTCGTCAGTGGAATAGAACTGTCTGATTTTCTGCTGTCCATCTCGGTCATTAAAAAAACTCTGAATTTTATTCCAGGATTGTTTTATCAACAACAGAAAGGGGCACTGCTTTATTTACTAATATGGTGTGTTTCACATCTCTCAAAGCCATAATGGTGCTGAAGATATGTATGAGGTGAACTATTCTTCCCTATCAGATAGTTATATTTGTTGGGCACAGTACACAACCTTTAGAGAATCTCTCAGGTGATAATAGGCATGTCCTGTACAAGACATAATGGGCACCCCCCCCCACCCCATGTGGGCAAGCATGGAGGCAGGCATGTACAAAAATTGGTGCCATTTGTCAACGTTCTGGTCTACATGTAACATCCCACAGTGGGTGACCACCTACCAGAACTTCATTTGGGGCTCAGCGTGGCTACTCTCCCAAAAGTGGTGAGTAATTAGTGGCATTGACTGGTCACGAAGTCCTGATTGGCTGAAGCCAATTGGAATGCTCTATTACTGCACATCATTCACTGCTCTTTCGAATGTCTCAATTGAATCCACCTCCACCACGCTTCCAGGCAGTGCATTCCATACCTTAAACACTTACTGAGTAAGGAAGCTTTTCCTCACCTCACCTTCACTTCTTTTGCAGACGATTTGAAATCTTTGCCCTTTTGTTTGTTTTACACAGGGATGTAGTTTTTCCCTATCTACTCTAACCAACTTGCTCATGATGTTGAAACCCTCTAACACATCTCCACTTAGCCTTCTCCTCTCCGAGCAGAACAGTCTCAACTTGTATCCTAATAACTACAGTTCCTCATCCCCATTCTTGCAAACCCTCTCTGCACTCTCTCCCAATGTGCTCACATCCTTCAAAATAACGTCGTGCCCAGGAGGGTCAGAGGGACCAGAAGGGTTTGGTTTGGGAGATTAAGACATTAGAGAGAAAACAGCTCAAAATAGGGTGTTCACGCTCTCCATTTCTCTCTCTATTTTTTAAACTGCAAACTTCATCTCTTCCTACACTGAAGGGCCTTCTATTGAAGCATGTCTGCCATCCCTAATTGGATGGTAAGTCTGTCTTCTGGTCACTAATTGGTCCATTCACAGAAAATCACTGTCAGGTGACTGATTATCAAAGAGCACAAGATTGTAATACCCTTTTGATTCCAATTGGGGTCCCAACCAAAATGTGAAATCCAGACTGACAACTGACCACAGCATAATACCGCAACAGTTCTCAATCTGTACTTTCCTAAACAAACCTTGCTTTATCGATCTAACTGGAAATAATTTGGGTAAGTTTCGTTTGCACATTTTCACTACAATTTTAGTTCAAACCATTGAATTCTGAAATTGAAAAACAGATAAGATAGATTTTGGTGAACGTGGTAAATCTGGAGCCCATAATAATGTTTTCCTTTAGGATTATCCAAGTTATTATATCTCTAGTCTCATTATGAATTTAGTGGCTGCTTTGGGCTGAATTTTGCAGAGGGCACAGGGGGTTAACGAAAGTCAAACAATGCCACTCCTCAACGGTAACATGCTGCAGGAGTTTTTAAGCAGATGAGGGCTTGATGTTGGCTTTAAGAAAGTCCTGTTCTTCAAGCTGTCAGCCAATCTGATTGACTAGAACTCAGTACTGGGCACCATCATAATGCAACGAGGCCCCAGGAGGAAAGCCCAGGATTTGGAATAAAGCTAAAGCGTCAATGAACATGGGGATGATAACAAAGTGTTTGGACTCTGAAGAATAGGTGGGAAAGAACATAATGGGAGTATAATAATACCTTGTTGGGGGCTGTCCCTGTTGCGCAAAAGGAAATGCCTCCAAAAAATACACCACTCTTCCTATCTTTGGTACCCACCTCAGCTATAAAGTTACTTAAGACACCTCACACCCTGACCTTCACGTGCTAACCATTTTGTGGCAAAGGCAGCGTACTATTTAGGTCAATGTCCATTAATTAATTTTCAGAAGAAATGCTGCCTTGTGGTTGGCAATCTGTCATAATTTAATGACTCCCCCAACCAAAAATTTGTGGCTGAGGAGCTATAGTATCCAACTCATGGTTAATATAAACAGCTTGCAGATATTGCAGAATTCCTCATGATTTACAAATGGGCAAGTACAACAGAGCTTCACCCGTTCTTCCCAGTTATCTCTCAGTTTATATCAGATGTTCAGCAGTGCTCTTTTTGTAGAAGGTAGCCTTCAAAGTGTCAGGAGCAAAATATTTTCAATAGGAGTTACCTATTGTTATGAAAGTAAAATAAACCTTATGAAAGTTAGAACATTCACAGTCCTGAGCTCAGACATCATACATATAATTGCCCTTGGCCCACTCCAGCATTCAGGAAGAAAATAGTTAAATACAAGCACACAAATTACCTTCGGTGCCTTGCGTATTTTCCACTAACGTGGCCTGTGCCATCACAACCAGGGGTTGGACAACTGAAAAAAAAACAGAAATGCCTGATTGTGATAATTGTCACGGATGCTGGTTTCTGTGTGCAGACACGCGCCGATGTGCACACCCGTGAGTGTATGGGTAGAAAGGATAAAATAAGAAAGGGATGGAAGACGACGAATACTGAATTTTTTATTAGTAAGTCCCAGGAGAACTAATTTCTTCAGTACAGTCGTGCATTAGCCAGCCACCAATGCAATTGACAATGTGCTTTATCGAGTTAGAGACATGAAATTTCAAAATTGCTAATGTGGTGAAATTTTAATTTTAACAATGAGCACTCACCTGAAGAGTTCTTGGATTACTGGTTCTATGGGGACTGGGGAGAAATGAAAACAATACAGATTTATCATGTCTTATAATTACCTGGTTCTTCATATATAACAGCCAGTAAGTTTCCATGAAAGTACAGTCAGGATGAGACAAGCTAAGAGGCTCTGGTGGATGAAGGTCACCCTGAGCATGGGTTTGACTGATTTACTGAGCCATTAGCCTTACCTCGGATACCTTTCGAGCGTGTGCGGTGGCGCTTCTGGTCTGCATCCGCCTCCATCTGAAAACAGATTAGTAGGCATTTAGTGTCCTTACCCAGCACACACAGACCTTCAATACACAACATGCCAATGGGTAGTACAGGATTTATTAACACACCTCTCCCTGTTTCCACGTACATTTTGATACATGAAATTAGCAAAATTAATGATTTCATTGTATTTTTTTTTGCTTTGAACGGTGAATAAAACTTTATTCTATGTTTGATAGAAAACAACAACTGACCACTTTGACAATATCAACTAAATTTTCTTTTTTCTGCATTGCTGTATTTTTCAGGGTTTTTTGTAATAATCAAGTCAACCAGAATGGTGATTGCAATAGATTTATTAAGGTAGGTGTCAACAATCTCTTTGTTATGGATGGGTTGTTATTGTTACTTAAAGGGCAAAGCTCGAGCTAAAACATTAACTTGTTTAATCACAGGGGCTCAAATTCTGCAAAGTGTTCATGTACCATACCTACTATATTGTATATTAATCTGACAACAACATTGTATTAAGGGTAGTCTCTCACTTCTTAATTCTAGATAGTATTGTTAATGATGCAATAAATCAATATAACTGTCGATTTTCTAATTACCCATTGGTTTGTGAAGACATTAAAAAATATAAAATGGGCAAAATAGAGAAATATAGTTCATGGTCACTCTGTTGGGAGTAAATGTTGCACATAAATATCAAATGTCTCACCACTGAAGCATTTTTTTTCAACCATTGCATTTGAATTTCTAAATGGCAATCCTTAAGAAACATTCTTGTTCTGAGAAATATTCAAAGTACTTATATTGCCAAATCCTTCTGCACAATGGGATAATGGGACAGAATTTTGCTGCTAATCAGGTAATCTGGCTAATAGATTACAATTAGAATCTGGCCTGTATGCATAGCCACCATGGGAATAACCTTCCCTTAAAACATTAACTAGTCAATGAGCATCTGCAAGGCCAGGAGACAGAAAATCACTGGGGAACATCTGCTTGCCCAAACTTTGGCATGAACCCAAGGTTAGCGTGGAACATGAGTGCAAAGTGTTCACTAGATGCACTTGAAAGCATTATGCACAATCAATTTCACTCTTGCGCATCTCCCATAATATTTTTATAATGTGACTCTAATTTAAAGTCACCAGCTTTGTACAGATAGCCCCAACCAGGAAAGTGTTCAAAAGAAAATGGTCTGGCATCTAGTCTTGCTAATAAGAAGCTCAGATTCTAAAATAGTTCTAATTTATTAAAAAAGAAAAGCATGCAAATCATTGAGGCATCACATGACTTGTATTTAGGGAAAAAGGAACTAAAAAGTGAAAGAAATATATAGACTGCGATAAGTGAGAGAAAGCAACAAAAAAGTGGTCATGCAAATTTCAACAATGATTGGTAATTTCAGCCTTCTAAGAAGTTCAGCAATTTCACGTCTCATATGTTCAGTGCCCTCTATCTTTGTTCAAAAATGTCAATTTCTTGGCTGCTGCCTGGATACTAACATTGCCTTCTCAGATCTATCTTTGAATCCTGTCCAGGCTCTAATGTGATTGAAATCTGCCCTTTCCGTTGGCTGAGAGGGTCAAATTAATTTGCCCGTTCTAAATCCAGTTCTTTTGGCATCACTCAGCAACACAAAACTATTCATAACTCGGCACCAATTTAGTAAAAAGACTGGCAATTACACACAAAAAAAATTCAAGGGTAGTCGGTATGCAGAATGAAAATGTCACATTGCTGCAGTAGGGGCGCTGCTCTAATATGCGTTTAATGCCCATTGCTACAGCAGAGTGCAGAGGACTCGGCATCAAACCAATGCCATGTCTGAGCTCAACATTAACACTGGATGCTAGAAGTGGCAGAAGCCTTTCCATTCCTGCACTGAAAGCCCTCACCTTGATAAGGACAAATCAGAAAAAAAAAGGACTGAAAAAAAATCATTACAGCAAAGTGTTAAGTGTAGATGGGAGTCATGAACTTGCCCAGAATACTCCGAACGAAGGCCAAGGAATGACAGCCCTCTGTGCAATTATTGTAACCTGTATTCCTTCATGACACAGAAGCATATAGATCCAACTATGACGACGGAAAGGAGTTAGCTTGTAAACATATAGATTTTGCCTCTTTCCTACTAAGTTAATTTCCCAGTGAAAAATAAGGATGAATGACCAATTCTTTCAAAAATGCAAAGAAAAGGGGGGGGGGGGGGAGTGAAAGTGGGGAGTGGTATTTTAATCTGAATGGAAGCTTCTTTTGTGTCGTTAAATTGAAACAAACTAAAGGTGTTGTGTGAGATTCCAGCATCCTTCGCACAGCAGAAAACTGAAATTACAGCAGGTCACCAGGGAGGAAATTCTCAACTATCAAACTGTAAGAATAATGAGGTCATTTCCTCCCACGGTTGGAGAAGCCAGAGCAGTTTTTAAAAAAAACTTGACAGACACAATGCCCGTTGAGAACCCTTGACTGATGAATCAGGGATGGGTTGAAGTAAGTAAGTAAATATGCCTTTGCAGCTCAGCATCTAGCAGAGGGGTAATACTGAGACACTTGGTGCTGCATTAAAATGATTCTCTGTTCTTCCCAGTGCGGTAATACAAGCTTTAGATACCACACAAGGAGAATCTGATGCATTATTTGTGTTCAACAAAATACTGTTTGGTCAGGGGATTACTGTAAAGTGTCGCCACAGCAATTCAGTCCTATTTCTTATTTGAATGCATTTTTAAGGAACCTTTCTTCGTTATATATTCTTGCACAAAATATTATTGGTTTTTTTGCAAGCAAAACAAAATACCTATGAATTTCAAATGTGAATTTAAAACAAAACAATGTCTAAATGTTTGCTGTAATTAGCCAAATTGTGATAAATTTTCATCTTCTTTAATTGCATTTTCACCAATTGGATTCCTCCGATGATTTGATGACCGAATGCCCCCTGTGACACATCACTGAGAAAGCAGATCAGAAAGTCCAGTATGAGGATTTCGATTGTTGCTTATCTCAGCTGAGCTAATGGCCTGATGAACCTTGAACCAGAGAAGCATAAAGCAGTCAATGGTCCCAGGCACCAGTGAACATGTGGGGTTGTTTGATAAGGAAAGCAACAAATTTTATCATGATATCTTGTATGGTCGAAAAGCCAGCCAATACTCACTATCAGGATTCACACCAGGGGAATGGCCATTTTTGACAGATATTGGAGGGCACCAAATCAAGATTGTATCAGCTTCACTGGGGGATAGGACAAGTGGAGTAACACAAATTCCAAGCTGGGAAGCCAAGTTTCATGATTACGTTCCAACTGCCCTTGGAGAACACACAACCATAAAATTAAAACAAGGACAGGCCATTCGGTCTATCTGCCAGGAACTATCATTCAGGTCAAAGTGCAATCCATTTTCAGACCCTTTCAGCTTCACATCACAATCAGAATCAAACACATGGCTTCTAACTTTTAAATCCAGCATTGCATTCAAATGCAAATATTATATGCTTTTATTCTGTAAAACAATACATTTACTGTCCTAAGACTTTTTTGGATAGTAACCATTAAGGAAAACAATCAATTAAAATATGGAATACTCCACCATACCAAAGTCTGCAGCAAAATTTAAACTATTCAGAAGCAAAAGCAAATTGCAATTTTTTAAGTTGATAAATACATTTATGGATAACTAGAAGGGATATACTTTTGAATACTGTAATCTGAATCAATATATCTGAACTTCCTGCAAATTGCACTGTAAGGAAAACACTGGATTTTGTTATTTGAATCTGATTTGCAAATACACTATATATTCTGCCTCTTCAGGGCAGTCAAGCTTAACCTTTCTCACAAACGCAACTTCTGTACCAAACCACTATAACCAACAGAGATATGGATATCTTTAAAATGTACTGACAAGGCCCTTCTAATCACCTACTTAAATAAAAGATTCACAGTTCAAAGAACCAGCCATTTGTTCAATGTCATCAATCGCGCCAATAATATTGCTGTGAAAACGGTGACTGAGACAAATGAAAGATGAGCATTCAACAGGAAATGCTCAGAAACAAAATACGTGCAGGCTGAACCTATCTACCCATAAAGGTAAGGTTCCCAATTTAGGGAAGTATACTGTGCACATAAATGTTGCAGCAAAACTTGGCATTTGTTCCCTGATTTAAATACTACAGATGAACAAGGTCAAGGGTCTAACATCGATCATTGCCTTGGTTTAGAGATACGCTGCTTGTTGAAACAAATATACACACCACCAACAATATTTTCCTCAGAAGAAGGGCCTTCTCAAACATAAACCAGCCTTTCTTTTTCAATGCTGATGAACTTGCTGTCTATTTCAAGCACTTTCAACATTTTCAGTTTATGTATGCTGATATTTCCAGCAAACAAAACAGCTTGAAAATTAATGCCACCATTAGCATGCCTTTACCAAAACAATTAGGAACAATAATCATTTTTTTACTTGTCTACATATCTTCTGTTGATATTAAGACGATGTATTTTGCTTTAAGTTAGTCATTCAGATTACTGGAGAAACTAGCTTGACAGAGTTATTGATCCCAATAGAGCTGTGGAACCACATGAATACATGTAACAATAACTTGCATTTATGTAGTGCCTTTAATTTTAAAAACAATTTCTCAATGCGCTTCAATGAGGTATTAGGGTAAGAAAAATGCTGTTTCATATAACAGGCATTAAGAATGGTAATGGATAGATAAGATAGTGGTCATAAAGGGATGTCGAAGGTTTAGGAAGGGAATTCCAAAGCATAGAACCTAGATTGTTACAGGTACAATTGTTAGTGTGTGGGAAGGGAAAGATGCATGAAAAGCCACAGTCAGAGGAATGGAGAATTGTGGTTGGGATTGGGACTCATTTGGGTGGTGTTGGTAGGTGGCTGTAGTCCTGGGGGAGATATGCAGACAGGGAGTAGTGAGGCCATGGAAGGATTCAACAGATGCAGCTTTAATGGCATGGTCACTATCCAGCTCTGGGTTAATAACAATCTGCTGCTGTTAATTCTGATGCTGGGAAGTCGCTCAATGTCCTTTTATATTGACAGTGTGCCACTGGGAGCACTCCTAATGTGGATATCAGTACCAAAGGAGGCATTCATGATGCCTTCAAATAAGGCCAAGGACTTACATTTATTGGATGGCCAATGAAGACATGTTGGGGGTCCTTCGTTTTTTGAACTCTATCTGGATCAAAGAGGCACTCTCAAGATCCTGGTGAATAAAAAAAGTGAAAGAAACACTAATCCACTGCCCAACATCAACATAAATAGACAGCTCCTCAAATGAGTACTTCAACTACATCATTAAATTTATTACTTAGGAAAAAGAAAATTATAGGATAAAAAAGCTATTGAAATGCTGAAAATTATTCACAATTGAATTTTGTTCATTTGGGACACTCAAATGTAACTGCAATGACAATTAAACCAAGTACCAGGAAAAATTTTAACAGGTGACTAGTTTAATGGTCTTAATCAGTGATACAACTGTGCATTACCTGGGGAGTGGGAGTGGGTAAAGAACAGAATGTCCATAAAAATGACTCAGATTCCAGTTGCCTGCCACTTCCACACACCACCATGTTCATGGCCAACATCTGTCTCAGGCTTACTGCAGCGCTCCAGCAAAACTCAGCGCAAGTTGGAAGAACAGCATCTCATCTTCCCCTTGGGAACCCTGCAGCCTTCAGGACTCAATATCGAGTTCAAAAATTTTAGGGCCTAATAAACATCCTTCTATGTCATTTACTCACCCTCACATCCCATGACCTGTCAATTACATTGGCTGCTTTCAGCAGAGCCAACCGATTTTCACCTACTCACTGTCCCCATTACCAGCTTTATTCCTTGCCTAACTTACTATTAACCATCCTTTTGGCTGCCTAACTTGTTTTCTCTCTCTCTGGATTCTGTCTCCACCTTTCTGCTCACTCCTTTTTTCCTCCCACCCCTTGCCGTCACCATAAGCACCACTTTTTCCTACCTCCCATCAGTCCTGAAGAAGGGTCACTGGACTTGAAAGGTTTATTCGGCTTTCTCTCCACAGATGCTGCCAGATATGCTGAGTTTCTCCAGCAATTTCCATTTTTGTTTCAGACATTCAGCACCTGCAATTCTCTATTCTATTACTGAGGCATTTATATAGTTCCTTTAACATAGAAAAGTGTCCCAAGGCTTTTCATTGGAACATAATCACACAAAATCAGACAATGTGTCACAAGAATATGCAACAGGACACTGTTCTGTCAAAGAAACAGGAATTTGGGAGCCAGGCACGAAGAGCATTAGCAGAAAATTTCAGGGTTTGGGGCCTTGACACTTGAAGACATGATAACCAACGGTACATAAAAGAAAATTTAGATCAAGAAGAAGGCCAAGATTGGACAAGTGCAGAGATCTTGGAGACCTTTGAAAGCAAGGGTGAGAATTTCAAATCAAGGTGTCAACAGATCAGGAGAAAAGTAGGCTGGAAAGCACAGGAGTAATGGCCAAATGGGATGTTATGTAGGTCACATCTCCCTGTTCTCACTTGACTATCATGTGTGAGGTAACGTCATGGGGATATTTGACTAAATAAAAAAAACCACAGCCAACTTGTATGCAAAGTTTCACAGAACAGCCAATGGGAAGCAAGCAAAGCAGAGGCAGCCAATTTTGCCTCCTGGTGGAAATTTGGAGGAAGTGACAGAATACTGTGAGGAGGTTTTATTGGCAGCTTGGCTGATTTTAACTGGGACATAGCTTCGGAACACTGAGAGCCACATTGATGCTTCTCCTCATTATCCTGGCACAAACCAGCCAGTTGAACATGGTGACGGCCTGCACCTAATACCTTCTTGGTCTACATCCTCCTTATCACTACATGAAATATTTTTATATGCTGAGTCACTAAGAGAGCTTCCAAAAGCAGTATTTTTAAGATGGAAGACTCATTTGAACAACTTTAATTCAACATAACGTGAGTGAACAGGTATGCTTTATATACAATGTCCAAGGTTTGCAGCATATTTCAATTTCCTGCATTCAAACTGGACAAGTGGAATTCCAGGCAGTAGATGCTTTGTTAAGTTTTAACTGTGAAACACCATGTATTTGGTATAAGAAATGAGCTGTCTATGATAAATTGGGGAACATGACTTAAAGGCATGATAGTGTTTAGGTAATGGCAAACATCTAAAGAGCACATGAATGAACTGCAACAATTGTTCATTCCTGTTGGGCACAAAAATAAAACAGGAATGATGGCCCGATGATGGTTAATAAGGGAAATTAGGGATAGTATTGGATCCAAGGAAGTGGCATAAAAAATGACCACAAAATCAGCAGACCCGAGGAGCAGTTTAGATTTCAACAAAGGAAGATAAAGGGATTGATTATAAATGGGAAAATACTGTGCAAGAATAAGTTTGCAGGGAACATACAAACTGTGATGAAAAAATTGATTAGTGAAGATAAATTTAGGTCACTTACAGTCAGAAACAGGGTATGTTATAAAGAGGAACAAAGAGACGGCAGCCCAATGAAATACATACTTTGGTTCAGTCTTCACCAAGAAGGACACAAATAATGTCCAAGAGTGTTGGGGAACACAGGTTCTAGTGAGAGGGAGGAAATTATGGAAATCAGTATTAGTATGGAAATGGTGTTGAGGAAATTGACAGGGAAAGGGCTGATAAATCCCTAGGGCCCGATAATCAACATTCTGGAGTACTTAAGGAAGTGGCCCTAGAAATAGAGGATGCATTGATGACCATCTTTCAAGATTCTAAAGTTCCAGTGGGTTGGAGTATAGCTAACGTAACTCCACTATTCAAAATAAAAGGAGGAAGAGAGAAACAATGACTTGTGGACCCATTAGCCTGACATCGACATTAGGGAAAATGGTAGCGTCATTACAAAATGTTAAGAGAGCACTGGGTGAACAGTGACAGGATCCAGCAGGGTTTTTGGAAGAGAATTCATGTTTGACAAATTTACTGGAATTTTTCAAGGATGTAACTGGTGAAGTTGACAAGGGGGAGTCAGTGGATGTGGTTTACCTGGAATTTCACAAGGCTTTTGATAAGGTCTCAATTAAGAGATTAGCTTGTAAGTTAAAGTGCTTGGAATTGGGAGTAAAGTACTGACGTGGATAGAAAACCAGTTTGCAGACAGAATACCTTTTTTTAAAATCTTTATTCATTCACAGGATATGGATATCACTGCCTAGGCCAGCATTTATTGCTCATCCCTAATTGCCCATAGGGAAGTTAACAGTCACCCAGATTGCAGTGGGTCTGGAGTCACATGTAGGCCAAAACAGGTAAGAACGGCAGTTTCCCTCCCTAGAGGACTTTAGTGAACCAGATGGGCTTTTCCCACAAACGACAATGGATTCCTGGTTGTCATTAGACTCTTAATTCCAGATTTTTATTGAATTCAAATATTACCAACTGCTGTGGCAGGATTGGAACCTTGGTCCCCAGAACATTACTTGGGCCTTTGGATTAATAGTCTAGCAACAATACCACTAGGTCATTGCCTCCCCAATATGCAAAGAATAGGAATACATAGATCTCTTTTCTGAGTGGCAGGCAGAAACTAGTGGGTTACCACAGTGATCAGTATTTGGGCCCCAACTATTCCCAATATATTTTAATGATTTAGATGAAGGAACAAAACGTAATACCTCCTGGTTTGCCAAGCTGAGTGGGAGGGTGAGTTTTCAGGAGGATGCAGAGATGCTGTAGTGAGATTTGTACAAGTTAAGTGAGTGGGCAAATGCATGGCTGATGAAGTATAATGTGGGTAATTGCTAAAAATTGACAATTCTTTTGCTAAAAATTTAGCAAATTTTGACAGCAAAAACAGGAATGCTGATTATCTGAATCACAACAGATTGGGAAAGGGGGCGGTGCAATGAGACTTGGGTGCCCTTGTACATCAATCACTTAAAGAAAGCAGGCAGATGAAGCAGGCAGTGAAGGAGGCAAATGGTATATTAGCCTTCATAGGATTCAAATACAGGAGCAGTGACATCTTGCTGCAATTATACATGACCTTGTGAGACCGCACCTGGAGTATTATGCAGTTTTGGTCTCCTTACCTGAGGAAAGATGCTCTGGTTTGTAGTGAGCGCAACAAAGGTTTATCGGACTGAGTCCTGGGATGGTAGGACTGACTTATGAAGAGACACTCGATTGGTTTGGATCAAATTCACTGGAGTTTGAAAGAATAAGCGGAGATCTTGTAGATACCTATAAAATTATACAGGACTTGAGAGGGTAAACACAGGAAGTATGTTCACGATGAATGGGAAGTGCAGATCAAGAGTCACAGTTTGAGGACTTGGGGAAGGACATTTAGGAGTTAGATAAGTCACAATTTCTTCACCCAGGGAGCAATGAGCCTGTGGAATTCTCTGCCAAAGAAATCGGTTGAAGACAAAACATTGGAAGCTTTCAAAATGAAGTTAAATATGACTCTTAGGGCTAATGGGATCGAAAGCTATGGGAGAAAGTGAGAGCAGGGTGCTGAGATCAATGATCAGCCAGATATAGCTTGTGCAAGGAAGCTCCCAGTTTTCTCGGTGGTGGCCACGGAGTAGGTCTAAGGAGTCCAGGCCACAGCCCGAACCTCAAACTCTGAAGATTGAGGGGAAAATTCATTTAGCTGCAATCCTATTGTTGGGGGATGATTCAGAATTCTCTAGGCGTTTCATGTCATTCCTGGCATCTGATATGCTGAATGTCAGCAGCAGAGGTCATCCACAGGTTCAATCCCAGTATCATTGCTAGGAGCATATCTGCAATCAGTTTCTGGGGCCTCTGTCTATTCAGTCTCATGAGGGTACGATTATGATGACTCCTGATTGAAACAGTGTGATCATAATTACCACCTGGGCTCTCAGATGAAGAATGATCATTCTTTGGTCTGGAATATCATTGCAGATCCAAGGAAGCCTCCTGTTCTTCACAGAAGTAACATTGTTGTCTGCACAAGGGTGAATAGTGAAAATCAGTGGCCAATTTGACAACCAAGACCAACAAAGCAGAGATTGGATGCATTCTCCAGGAGCAACTTCTCATGTGGCTATGATTGTGGTTGCTTAACAATACTGCAACAGAGAACACTGATTTGTCTATCCCTGAGTCAAGATTCAGCTTAGAGCATCATCAATTAATTTATTTAGATACTAAAAAATTAATGTTTGACTAGGAATTATTACACCCCTATGTAAAACTATAAAATCTTATATATCAGAATGAGGGTATTTAGCTCATCATGATTGTACTAGCTCTTTGCAGGAGATCTCATTCACTTCACAACACCCCCACTTTCTTTTCCCATAGCTTTTATAATGTTACCCCTCCAAATATTTATCAAGTTGCCCTTTGAAAATTACTACTGAGTTTGCACACCACCCTTTCAGGCTTCAGATTATAACTATGTGCTGAATAATCTTGTTTTCCTCATGCCATATTTGGTTCTTCTGCCAGTCTATTTCCTTCAGTCACTAGCCCTTCTGCCACTGGCGACAATTTGTTGATATTTACGTTAACAAACCCCTCATTATTAGGATGTACAGAAATGGGTTAATGTTTATGTTAATCAGACTTGGAGGAAATGATAATGTAAATACAAGGGCTGGACAGAAGAACAGTCAGGGGAAAGTCTTACAGACTTGATGCAGACATGGACAAAAGACCTGAATTCCAGAGGTGAGGTGAAAGTGACTGTTCTTGGCATCAAAGGTGCATTTGATTGAGCATGGAAGAAAGGAGTGGGCAAAACTGGGGGGAGACAGTGGGAAACAGGACAAAACCTCTTTGCCGCTTGGTATCATACCTGGCACAAAGGGAGGTCAGGTCATCTCAGGTGCAGGGTATCTTTGCAGGAGTTCCTCAGGGTAGTTTCCTAGGCCCAACCATCTTCAGCTGCTTCATCAATAACCTTCCCTCCGTCATAAGGTCAGAAGTCAGGAGTCTGTTGATGATTTAACAATGTTCAGCACCATTTGTGACTCTTCAGATACTGAAGCAGCCCATGTCCAAATTTAGCAAGACCTGGACAATATTCAGGTTTGGCCTGACAAGTGGTAAGTAACATTCACACCACATAAATGCCAGGCAATGTCCACCTCCAACAAGAAAATCTAACCGTCGCCCCTTGACATTCAATGGTATTGCTATTATTGATTCCCTTTGATATACTGATCATGGATCAATATCCTGGGGGTTACCATTGAGCAGAAAGTGAAGTGAACAAGCCAAATAAATATTGTGGCTAAAAGAGCAGGTGATAGGCTGGGAAATCTGCAATAGGTAACTCACCTTCTGACTCCCGAAAGCTTGTCCACATTCCATAAGGTACAAGTCAGGAGTGTGATGGAATACTCCCTCACTTGCCTGGATGAGTTCTACTCCAAGCAGCTTGACACCATCTGGGAAAAACAGCCCACTTATTTGACACCATATCCACAAACGTTCACTCCCTCCACCACCAGTGCTTAGCAGCAGCAATCTACACCATGTACAAGTTGCACTGTGAAAATTCACCAAAGGCTCCTTAGGCGAACGATCCAAATCCATAATCACTACCATCAAGAAGGACAAGGGCAGCAGACACATGGGAACACCACCACATGCATGCTCCCCTCATCATCCTGACTTAGAAATATATTGCTGCTCCTTCACTGTTCTCGGGTCAAAATCCTGGAATTCCGTCCCTAACAGTATTGAGTCTACCTAAATCAAATGGATCGCAGTGGTTCACAAAGGCAGCTTATCACCATCTTCACAATGTTATCTCAGGATCAGCAATAATTGCTGGCCCAACCAGCAACACCCACATCCCATGAATGAATTTTAAAAAGTTGTTTACCATGAAGTCTATACATAAAGCGTTCACAAAACAAGAACACAGCCTATGGCCAAGTTACTCAGAATCACTGATTGCTAAGGTGCACACGGAGATCATTTAGCCACTGTTTCTGAACTGGATTTCTAAGCGTTTCAACTTAGTGCCGATCACCTGCCTCTACCTACCATACCCCACAGCCCTTCCAGCCTGCTTCTATTTATATAATCATCCAATGCTGCCCAGAATTGCTCAACTGAACCCGTCTCCACCACATATCCACTGGTCTAAGCCCACTGGTCTCTCTTTTCCTGCACCCCTTTTAAAAGGTACCATTTTATTTATACTCCCTCTCCCTCATTCTTCCAAAAAAATATGTCTTGCCATTAAATTTATTCTATCTATTATCCCATTTCACCAGTCTGACTATTTCTTTGACTGAACTGCCTTCATTGTTTGTATTATTTCAAAGTTCCCTCTCAGCTGCAAATTTTGAAAATGTCGCGTGCATACCCAAGTCCATGTCAGTAATATATACCGAAAAGAGCAGTGATCATAGCACCAACCTCTGGAGGGAGTGCCACTTAATATCACACTGTAAAACAACCACTCAGTGCCACCTCCCGTCCCTTCCCCAATTTCCTGCACCAAAGCTGTATTCACTTTCATTCTGCGGACTTCAATTCTGCTAACAAGTCTGTTATGTTGTGCTTTAGCAAATACGTTTTGAAGGTACACATACACTACATCAACAGCACCATTCCCATCAATTCTTTCAGTTAGTTCAGAAAGGATGCAAGTAGTCAATCATAGTTTACCTTTAACAATTTTTTGTTGGCTTTAAGTCAATCACATAATTTTTCTAAGTGGTAATTAGTATTGCCTTGGATGAAATCCTTGAGTGTTTCCTCACCTGGGTGTTAGATTGATTGGTCTCCCGTTAGTGCGCTTGTTATTCTGCTCCTTTTTTTTTCGCCCTGAGAAAGAGTACAATTTTGCAGTGCTCTGGTATCAATTCCACATCTGATGAGGATTAGAAGGTTGTGGCCAGGCCCACCGCAATTTCTATCCTTCCTTCAACTAGTTACCCAGCATTCATCCCATTCTGACAAGGTGACATTTCTACGTTGAGCACTCTGCAACATAGGCAAGACTAGGAAAGAGGACCTGTTCAGGGATTATCAGGGGGTAGGAATGAAATTAAAGAGCAGGTCCTCAAGGGTTATAATCTCTGGATTATTGCCCGAGCCACGTGCAAATTGGCATAGGACACAAGAATAAGGGAAGTAAACACGTGGCTAAAAGAGTGATGCAGGAAAGAGGGGTTCCTTTTCATGAGGCACTAGCATCAGTATTGGAACAGGAGGGATCTGTACCACTGGGACGGTCTCCACCTGAACCAAGCTGGGACCAATATTCCAGCGAAAAGGGTAAATAGGCTGGTCAACAGGACTTTAAATGAGAAAGTTTGGGGCGGATGGGAGTTGGGGGGAGGGAAGGGTAAAACTTACCTCAGTGGCAAACGAAGCAACAGGCTAACATCTGTAGGGGCAGATTCCACTGTGTGGAAAAATATGAAAAAAATGACAGGAAAGGAGAACTCAGAAGAGGTTATTTAAGTCTCCAGCACAGACACAAATAGGATAGTATTTGGACAGGGTTAGGTATCAAACTTCAGGCACACTGGATAAACAAGTGACAATGAGAGACGGTTAATACAGGACTGAAGGTGTTATATCTGAATGCACGCAGTATAAGGAATAAGGTAAATGAGCTTGTGGCACAGATCGCAACTGGCAGGTATGACGTGGTAGGCATCATGGAGAGGTGGCTGCAAGGGGATCAGGATTGGGAGCTGAATATCCAAGGATATACATCCCATTGAAAAGATAGGCAGGCGGGCAGAGAGGGTGGGGTTGCCTTATTATTAATAAATGAAATTAAATCAATAGTAAGAAATGAAGTAGGGTCAGATGGTGTAGAACCTGTGTGGGTAGAGTTCAGGAACCTCAGAGGTTAAAAAAAATACCATAGTTGGAATTATGTACAGGCCTCCAAACAGTGGTCAGGAGCTGGGAGCAAGATACACCAGGAGATAGAAAAGGTGTGTAAGAAAGGCAAAGTTACAGTGATCATGGGTGATTTCAATATATAGGTGGACTGGGAAAATCAGGTTGGCAGTGGGTTACAGAATAAGGAATTTGTGAAATGTCTACGAGATGGCTTTTTGGAACAGCTTATGGATGAGCCCACTAGGGAACAGGCAATACTGGATTTAGTGTTGTGCAATGAGGCAGACTTGATAATGGAGCTTAAGGTGAAGGAATCTTTAGGAGGCAATGACCATAATGTGATTGAATTTACTCTGAAGTTTGAGAGGGACAAGATAGGATCAGAGGTAACGGTATTACAGCTGAATAAAGACAACTACAAAGGCATGAGGGAAGAGCTGGGCAGAATTGACTGGGAGAGGAGCCGAGCAGGAAAGATAGCGGAACAGCAATGACAGCAGTTTCTGGGAGTAATTCAGGAGACACAGCAAAAATTCATCTCTAGGAAAAAGAAGCATGGTACAGGGAGGATGCAGCAACAGTGGCTGACGAGGGAAGTCAGGGATAGCATAAAAGCAAAAGAGAAAGCATATAATGTGGCAAAGGGCAATGGGACACCAGAGGATTGGAAAGCTTACAAAGACCAACAAAAAAAGAAATAAGAAATGATCAGATTAAATTTGAGGGTAAGTTAACCAGTAATATAAAGGAGGACGGTAAGAGTTTCTTTAGATTTATAAAGGGCAAAAGAGAGACAAAAGTGGACATTGGACCACTGGAAAATGACTCTGGAGAGACAGTAATGGGGAACAAGGAAATGGCTGAGGAACTGAATAATTACTTTGCATCAGTTTTCACAGTAGAAGACACGAGTAATATCCCAAAAATTCAAGAGGGTTAGGGGGCAGAGCTGAGTATGGTGGCCATCACCAGGGTGAAGGTACTAGTGAATCTGAATGGTCTGAAGATGGATAAATCACCTGGACCAGATGGACTACACCCCAGAGTTCTAAAGGAGATAGCTGAAGAGATAGTGGAGGCGTTAGTGGTGATCTTTCAGGAATCGCTAGAGTCAGGGAGGGTCCCAGAGGTCTGGAAAATAGCTAACATGACACCCCTATTTAAAAATCGAGTGAGGCAAAAGATTGAAAATTACAGGCCGATTAGCCTAACCTTGGTCGTGGGTGAGATTTTAGAGTCCATTGTGAAGGATGAGATTTCTGAATACTTGGAAATGCATGGTAAAATAGGGCAAAGTCAGCATGGTTTCATCAAGGGGAGGTCATGCCTGACAAATCTGTTAGAATTCTTCAAGGATGTAACAAGCAGGTTAGACCAAGGAGGGCCAATGGATGTTATCCACTTGGACTTCAAGAAGGCTTTTGACAAGGTGCCGCACAGGAGGCTGCTGAGTAAGATAAGGGCCCATGGTGTCAGAAGCAAGGTGCTAACACGGATAGAAGATTGGTTGTTTGGCAGAAAGCAGAGAGTGGGGTTAAAAGGGTCCTTTTCAGATGGCAGCTGGTGCCAAGTGGTGTTTCACAAGGGTCAGTATTGGGACCACAACTTTTCATGTTATACATTAATAATCTAGATGTAGGAACTGAGGGCATTCTGGCAACGTTTGCAGACAATACAAAGATAGACAGAGGGACAGGTAGTATTTAGGATGAGGGGAGGCTGCAGAAGGATTTGGACAGGTTAGGAGAGTGGACAAAGAAGTGGCAGATGGAGTACAACATGGGAAAGTGTGGGGTCGTGCACTTTGGTAAGAAGAATAGAGGTATGGACTATTTTCTAAATGGGGAGAAAGTTCAGAAATCTGAAGTGCAAAGGGACGTGGGGTTCTAGACCAGGATTCTCTCAAGGTGAACTTGCAGGTTGAGTCAGTAGTTAGGAAGGCAAATACAACTTTGGCATTTATTTTGAGAGGACTTGAATATAAAGGCACGGATGCACTACTGAGGCTTTATAAGGCTCTGGTCAGGCCACATTTGGAGTATTGTGTGCAGTTTTGGGCCCCATATCTCAGGAAAGATATACTGGCCCTGGAGCAGGTTCATAGGAGGTTCATGAGAATGGTCCCAGGAATGAAAAGTTTAACATATGAGGAATGTTTGAGGACTCTGGGCCCACACTCGGTTGAGTTTAGAAGCATGAGGGGAGATATAATTGAAATTTACAGAATACTGAATGGCCTGGACAGAGTGGATGCTGGGAAGATGGTTCCATTGGTAGGAGAGACTAGGACCCGAGGGCACAGCTTTACAGTAAAGGGAAGAACTTATAGAACGGAGATAAGGAGAAACTTCGTCAGCCAGAGAGTGGTGAATCTATGGAATTCACTGCCACAGACAGCTGTGGAGGCCAGATCATTCAGTATATTTAAGACTGAGATAGATAGGTTCTTGATTGTCAAGGGGATCGAGTGTTACGGGGAGAAAGCAGGAGAATGTGGTTGAGAAACTTATCACCCATGATTCAATAGCGGAGCAGACTCGATGGACTGAATGGCCTAATTTTTGCACCTATATCTTATGGTCTTATGAGGGTGATGATTCTGAAAGGGTTAATGTTGGAGATTGCATTAGGCTCCACCTAATCTGGTGATGTTATACATTCCTGGTGGAGAATGAGGAGTGCAGCTTGTGATCCTGATGGAATCAGATGTGTCATGTCTAGGACCTCACAAAAGTTGTCATTATGCATAACTGTTCAAGGTAACTTTTATCCATTGCTATTGTGCAATAAACTCCATCTTGTTGTTAAGTCAAGTGTCTCTGGTTCATCCTCTACACCGATTAACTGAAAAAGGCTTTTAGTCCCAGTATGTGGACGAGGTTTAGTAGCAGTTCTCTATCGTAACCACAAGTTGTTCATGGTTTGATCTAAAAGCATTGGATAGGCACTGCCAGCAGTGTTAGTGCATTTATTTAATCTATTTTTATCCTATAAGATTTCTCTGGTACCACCTCCTTGTTGTGAAATTGGCAGCATTTTCTCACGACATGATGATGGATACAAAGTTCTAATTTTGTACAGTTAGCTTTGCCCTCTTTTTCTCCTCTTGACAATGTGTCTAGCCTGTCCCCAAACTAATCTTCTTTGATGGCCTCCTGCCACATATTTACAGTTATATGTGCGACCTTTGATTCCAATCTAGGGCTAGATCTAACTCCCTTATAACTCAATGAAATTAGACATACACCAGTGGCATATTTTCACAATAATCTGTCCTGGTCATTTTTCCACAACTATTCTAAACCCAATGATATTAAGGTATTAATATTAATGATACATTTCCTAAATGTTCTTTCACTGAACTATACTCCACTTCCCTGAAGAAGAGTTGCTGGAGCCGAAATGTTGACTCTGCCTTCTCTCCAAAGATACTGCAAGACTTGCTGAGTTTCTCCAGCTAATTTTATTTTTGTATACTCTACTTGCGCCATTTCAGACCCGGAACTCAATCTAGTATTGCTCTCTTCCTCATGAGCATGAAAACTACAAATCAAGAAAATTCTCTTGCATACATTTCAAGAATTCTTTGTCCTCATGGCTATTTACGCTGTCATTGTCCCAGGATAAATGAAGACCCTTCCATTTCTCAACAAAATGTTTTTGCGATCTCCTTTGGAGGGCTATTTGGGGGCCTATTACATAAACCAAGTAATACAATAGTTCCTTTATTGTTAATTCTAAACAAATAGTTTCTGCCTTTGAACTGTAAAGTATATTGTTCCTTCCCGACCCCTTTCTTTCCTCTTTGCCTTTTCTTCTTTAATACATTGTAACTAGGAATTTGAAACGTCCATGTCTCCATTAGGGCCACAATACTAAAATCCCACGTGGTTGCATATGGTTGACCAATGTCATTTACCATGTTTAAACACAGGTGGAAAAAGTTTAGCCATGTGCATTGCTTTCAGCAGAATGGCATACACTGTACCAACTCGCCAGAAACAAACAATGTGATAAGCTGCTACTTGCATGGCTTCCCTGGTGTCCTTTAATGTTATTAGTCATGATGTGGAGGTGCCGGTGTTCGACTGGGGTGGACAAAGTCAGAAGTCACATGACATCAGGTTATAGTCCAACAGGTTTATTTGAAATCACAAGCTTTCGGAGCACTGTTCCTTCGTCAACTAAATATCCATTTATTAAACAATCGATGCAATGTAGCTATTGACTGGATACACTGCAGACTATAACCTAATGTTATTAGTGAGGGAACCAATGCACTGAAGATTGCAGTTGACAGAGGGGGTCAATATTCAATTTCTGTCTAGTGATTCACATGAATAAATTTTCTCCCCATGCACCCTAATTGAATCTAGGTCTGTCTCGCATTCATTCCCACCTGTGTCCAAATCTCTCCTATTCCAAACTGTCTTTAATGCTTTTTTGTCAATCTCAATCCTTGCACCTTGTCTCTACATGCTTCATTGTGGTGCCTGTCCCCTCATTAATTTAAGCCTTTATCTCCAACACTAGCCAACCTCCTTAAGGCCCTAACCCTGTTGCAGTGAAACCCTTCCAACTTTTACAGGTGCCTTCTGCCTCAGACTTGGTCCAAATGCACCAGCAACCTGAAGCCCCCTCTCTTGTCATGTATTAAACTCTCTTATCTGACCAGTCCTCTACTCATATGCTCATGAAACAAAAACAGAAAATGCTGGAAAAACTCAGCAGGTCTGGCGGCATCTCTGGAGAGAAATCAGAGTTAAGGATCCAGTGACGCTTCTGCATATGCTCATGTGTGTGTGTGACACTGCAGGGGTGCTGCTTTCTAGCTTCGTCCTCAGCTTCTGAAACTGTTGATTGGACCTCTGTATTTTTCCTTTTCACATCATTGATTTCAAAATGAGTTATGGTTTCAGCTATCCCTGTTCCCTGCACGCACATAAAAAAAATTCAGTTCAGTGACATCCTTTACTCTCACAGAGGGAGCTGAAATACTGTGCGAGACTCAGTTCAGCAGTTACAGAAATAATTGCCTATCCCACCATTCAATCCCTTACAACCATCTTTATAGAAATTGCTGGTTGTGTGATAGGTGAAGGTTCTCACGTCTGAATTTCAATCTTTCACTGTTGCAATATCCTTCTGTTATCTACTCCATTGCATAGCCATGGCCATTGTTTCATTGGCCTTGCTTCTTTGCCACTTTTTGAGTCACGCTCTTCCAAATTTGATGTACTGACTCTATTCAAAGCTAAGCCTGCTTTGCCGTTTCTTAATATAGTACATTATTTTCCAGAATCTTCAAACGGCAGAGCTCCTTACACCTCTCGGACTTGCCACTCTCCTGACAGTACTCAAGTTGGACTGGGTATTATGCCAGACTGCAGCAGGATCTCAGTGGAACCCTTGTTTGGCCTGTTATTGAATTACATTAGTAGCAGGCAATGGCCATTTTAACAAAGACAAAGCTCATGTACTTCCTCATGACATTCAAATGCACCGGAATCGTCCAGCTTTACACCAATTAGGTCACCAACGGCCAAACATTAAAGTATACAAACCACACCAACATCATGGTATTCAGCAACAAATGGCTCAATGCCTAACTATGCAAAACCTCACCTGCAGTGCTTGGCTAAAGTCAGAAGTGTGCAGAATATACTCATTTTGCCTGAGTGAGTATAGCTACTACAACAAACAGAGTAGTTCACTTGCTCATGCTTGTGCTATTTAACTAAATATCCATTTATTAAACAATCAATGCAATGTAGCTAAATTAGGGGCTATCCACTGGTTACACTGCAGAAACTCACTCCAAGTTTCCTACAAGAGTACCTTCCAGCCCTGAGACCAAGAAAGAAAGCAGTAGCAATACCACAGAAACAGCAACACCTCTAAACATGGCTCTTGACTGGGGCAGGAATCAATTCCAATTCAATGACTGTGCCTTTATCAGTAACACTTGGTCCCTGTGATCTCCTAGACTAGCTTTGATCACTTGCAAGGATCAGCAAGGAATTATTTTACAAATTTTAAATGCACCTTATGTGCATTGTTCCACATCTATGCAAAGCACGTATAGCAAGCAGGTAGGGGGGAGAACTGCACATTACATGCAGCCTTACATTTGCTGTGTGTCAAAGGTCACCAGCTGATCTACATCACTTCACACTGGTTGTCTGAATATTAATCACTGGAAGGCATGTATTTTTCTGGTAGCAAAGTACAAAACAATGCTTGTTTTATTGTGTGAAGTTATGTACTGGAATAAAATATTGGTAAATAGAATTCATTTTCAAAATTAAGCAACTGCTAATTAACTACAACTGTGTAACTGTGTGATGCATGACAATCATTGCCTTTGATTTAATCATTTTGCAGATTAAAACGTCTGCTTTTCTAGGATAAATCTTTGTTTTGCAATTGCACTAGCTTCCATATACTGAGCAATTTTAGATTACCATCCAGAAGAAATGTTATGGATACAGTCTCCATAAGCTATTTGTTAGTCTGATGATGTTGGGTGACACCTTTCTCTCCTCCCACACTGCACAAAAGTAATTCCCTGGTTTATTTCTAATTCCAGAACCAGAAACACAATAATTCAGACTGAATTATACAACTGTCTTGTGCTTATGGTTCTTCAGCCTGTGCAATGACTAAATGGTTACATAAGGTAAGCAGCATTTAATTCCATTAGCATTGCATTAGCTGACTGTTTGAACAAAATTAATTCCACCCCTCAGAAAAGGTTGCTCGTTGACCATTCCCCTAACACATTTGAGTTACTGGTACCTTCGTTACTGAAGCTAAAAGATCCGCTTCCAGAAATCTCCACATTTTGTCTTCTGCTTTACTGTGCTGGTGTTTCAAATTGATCTAATCTGTGAGGGCTTTGTCTGAATCCTTTGTGTATGAGCCTAAACATTAACTTTTGGCACCCATTCTTGTCCTAAACTAAGAACCAGAGGGTCATTGGATAGCAATCAAGAATATGACCCTTGGGTAATTTTTGTCCTTACTTGCCTGGGGCAGCAATATTAATTGCTGTTCCACCATCCCTGCTGTGGCTGTGAACTGCACATTTGGTAGAGATCAAGGACTGCATCTAGGGTCTGTATGGCACAATGCCACACCACATAAGCAGTTACTTGCTAAACCATCAGGGAAGGAGTCCCTGCGATTAATTTGATATCTTACATTACAATGAAAGTGATAGATCAAGGGTAGATTCTCTTCCACCTACATGCTCCCTGAAGGAAACCTATTACTTATTTTTTACAGCACTAGGGGGCAGTCAGGAATTCTGCACTGCTAAGACATTAACATTTAGATGAACCAAGATCCTACCATATTCCAAGGCATAAAAGAACATATGGCTCTTTGGAAATCCCAGGCAAGATTCCTCCCTTGACAACTCAGGTTGTAATCTGCCTTTATATTTCATTTGTTTTTGTGGATCTTACTGTGTGAAATTTGTTCTTGGAGACAACCAGAAGACTTGTTAAGGCAGAATATTAATACAAATTTGTTCTCCCTTAAGGGAAGTCCAGCAGGTCATTCACCTGATCACAAAAATGATCATTTCTAAAACCTTTTTTTTCTGACTAACTGGGAAACCTGTAAGCAAAACCGATTGCTATGTTGAATGTCATGGGCAGCATACTGTATATGCCCTGAAGTTTTTAATGAGCCAACTGTGTTCAGAGTTATGGCAGTCTGCTTTTTGGTGAAAGCCTGTCATACCAAGATTACAGCTTGGTGGGCTCCTTCTCTGATTTTGTGGAGTTCCTGCTCTCAGCAGGAGCTCTTCTAAGTATTTGAAAAGTTGGAGACTCAAATCCACAAAAGCAACAGATTCTACAGACAGTTTCATTTCAGTTTCCAAAGAATAATATTGAACCTTGGTTTTGTCATAATCTTGCTGCCAGTCCACAAGGTAGAGCAAATGACAGCCAAACAAACAGTTCTATATTGACACCATCTGAGTATTTCATTCTAAGCATACCATTTTATAAATCCTATCATAGGACGTCAGTGTCTAGGGCTGCACCCAATACATTAATCTCCACTTTCCCAATATCAGCCCCCATCCTCAGCAAGGTACCCCCCCACCGTGCCCTCCCCCCACCCCCACCACCCACACACATACTCCTATGTGATCTCTGGTTCCCTCAACTGTGATTTTACACTCCCCTTATCACGTGCTGCAACACCCTCCCCAGAATTCAGAGTGATCTCACTGAATCTCCAATTGTCCACATTGCCTTTCTACAAGTGTTCACCCCATCACAAACTCCAAATACTCGTCTCCTGTTTTTAATCTCCTACTGCCTAACCCCTCACAATGTCCAAATGCTCATTCTTCACCCCAATCCAAAAATCCTCCTCATTGCACATGCCTGAGCAACCATCGATGCCTTCCATGTAGTTTGTTAAACCCCTTATAACTTTGAACAGCACTGTTAAATCTCATTTTAACCATCTCAGCTCAAAATAGAACAATGTCAGCATCTGCAATCTCTCCACATATGTGAAATCTTATATCTGCAGTACCATTCTAGTTCATCTCTTCTGCACACACTCCAATGCTTTTCTGGAGTGTACAGCACCATGCCAGGACAGCAAGACAATCAACCAGGCTGACATTTAGCTAAGGAACCTGTTAGAAAAAGAACATGTACATGAGGGAGAGTTAAAACTCTATGCTATTTGGAAACAAGAACTCCAACCTTCCACTTGGACATTGCATCCCTATGCCACTATCTATACAGCCAAGTGTCCTGCATTCTATTTTAATAACTTGTCCAGGACCCTTCAAAAACAAGTGCACCCCAGTTCTCTCTATTCAGCACTTCCTTTAAAAAAAAGGCTGTTTTGGTATGTTCCATTGTCTCAGCTGTTTTACCAATATGAATCACTTCACATTTCTCTGAATTAAACTGCATTTGCCATAGGTCCGTCCCTTTCATCTATTTGCCCATTTCCTCCTACTCTGTTATTATCCTTCTCACTGTTTATTTAATTTTATATTCCCTGCAAACAAATTATATCTTGTGTAACAAAACCAGGGTCATGAATATAGACTAAAGAAAAGCAGCAGTCCCAATACTGACAGCTGAAGATGCCACTCCGCAACACCCTTCAATCTGAATATTAACTCTTCACAATAATCTGATTTCTATCCTTTAGCTAATTTCATTTCCACACCATTATTGCCTCTAATTCTATGAATGCCTGACATTAACTCTTTATGAAACATTAACTCTTGCAACCATAACTTTGTACGGAACTCACAGCACCGTTTTTCAGTGTCAGCATGTTTTCCACAATTAATCTCAACTTCACCAGCCTGTAATTTCAAAGGGAGTCCACTCCTTCGTTTTTTGTTAAAAAGTAGGTAAGGGTTAAATTCCGCGTTCCATTTTTCTCAACATTTCGATCAATTTCTGATTATCAATTGCTGTTGTCCTTAATATTTTGCCCTCATATCCTGGAAAATTAATACCCTACTTCTTAGAGGAAACCAGTGGATTATTCCATGGAGCTAGAATAAGTCCAGGAAGTTAAACTGCTACACAGTCAGATGCTGAAACTGGAAGCCAGTGTCTATCCACCAAAACTGTTTTTTGTAAATCTTATTCAATATAAAGACTGATTTACTCATTCCTACTTCCTAATCCAGCATGATTCTGGGAAAACCAGCTCCTTTTCTTTGAAAACCCACCACCAAATCACCCAAGTGATGACTTGAACAAGTTATAAATAATACCAACCAGGGGCAGTGCAACAATAATAAAATGAGGGAAGAAGGAAAGAAGGTAGAGGCTAAGTCAAAATGGAGTTGGAAGGAGGAATAATTAAAACCAGCCTTTCTTTTCCTTTTTCTTTTATATCCAGAGATGTTATTACATGCAAAACTAGCCCTTTCATTTCTGTTTTTTTTTTCTTTTATACTCAGAATTGCTATCACACACAACTGAGTGACATTCCCACCACAAAATCATTGTGACCTTTATTCATATTTTTGTTTCTTTTTAATTTTTTTTAAAAATCCATTTAACCTATTTTCTCACCAACCTGTTCAGTGATGCTATTACGTGACTCTGGAGCAGGTGGCACTTGAATCTGAAACATTATATCTGAGGAAAATCCTTTTATTTTGCTATGACTCTTCTGTTGCCTGCAAAAACTTTTCTATAATTCTGTTGAATAAGATAATGTTTCTAAACAGGCTCATGTTGGAGACTGCATTAAGTTCCACCAATCATTGATATCACACAGACTTGGATAGGAATAATGCAGAACAGGTTAAGTCCATGTGGAGTGCAGCCCTGTATATGCAGGTCTCCTCACAGTCTTGCCAGCAATGTTCATCTTGCCAATGTAACTTGTGCCTGTTTGCTGTAATGCAATAAGTAACATCTTGATCGAGTCATCAGCCTTTTCTCATTGAGACTCTGTTGGTGGCAGCAAACTACCCAACCGTGTGTTGTTGGTATCCCAAAGTTGTTCAATCATCTCTGATCTGTCACTGAAAAAAATATTTAGAAACTCCTCATTCCTCAAACATTCCCCCCTTAAACATTTAGCTCGGTTCTGGTCTGAAGTCTATTTCTTTTCCTCCCCTTACTGTGCTCTATGATAATTGTCCCTGGATTAACCACCTTGTTACTTCTCACAACAATCATATTCGGGTTCAAACCATACCTTCCTAACTGGTCTGTAGTTCTCAGCATCCATTGTATCACTCTGACTGGGCAACTCATACGGGATCCCTATTACTAACTTATTATCTCTTACCTCAATCAGTAATGTCTAACTTACGGAGTCATACAGCACAGAAACAGACCCTTCGGTTCAATTCGTCCAATCCAACCAAGTTTCCCAAACTAAACTAGTCCCATTTGTCTGCACCTGACCCATATCCCTCTAAACCTTTCTATTCATGTACATGTCCAAATATCTTTTAAATGTTATAACTATACCTGCATCTACCACTTCCCCTGGCAATTCATTAAACATACAAACCACCCTCTGTGTGAAAACATTGCCCCCTCAGGTCCCTTTTAAATCTTTCTCCTCTCACCTTAAAATTATGCCGTCTGGTTTTGAACTCCCCAAACCTAAAGAAAAGACCTTTGCAGTCTTCTCGACATTACGTCTAAATATTACAATATCCTTAAGCTTCATAAATTCTCTCAAATTAGGAAAACCTTCCTGGCCCATCTCCTTTATTGTTACATATTAGTATTCACTCTTTTGTTATGTCCTTTTCCTCCACCCACTTCTCTATCTCTATTTAGCCATGACGATGGAACAATTATAGTTCTGACAGAACAGAGGTTGAGAGTGCATAGTACTATGTTCATGTTCATTGCCATTATGTATATAGAATCGGAGAATCCATACAGTGCGGAAACGGGCCATTTTGGCCCACCAAATCAGTACCAACCCTCCGAGAAGCTCCCCAGACCTAACCACCCACCCTATCCATTTAACCCCACATTTCCCATAGCTAACCCACCAAGCCTACACATCCCTGGACACTATGGGCAATTTAGCATGGCCAATCCACCTAATCTGCCCAGCTTTGGATTGTGGGAGGAGACCGGAGCACTCAGTGGAAATGCACACAGACATGGGGAGAATGTGCAAACTCCACATAGACAGACAGTCGTGCAAGGCTGGAATTGGACCTGAGTCCCCAACACTGTGAGGCAGCAGTGATAATCACTTTGCCATTATGCCACTCTATAATGAAACTTATTTCCACTCCTTCATAAAGTCCTGTCTTATTCCTCTTCCTTTAAACTGTTTTAATTCATAAGAAGCACCACAGTCAGTACTTTTGCATATACTGAAATTGTTCACTTCTAGGCTATTTAATTATTGATCTTTGAATGCTCCCTCTCCTATCTTCAATCTTCTTCAAGCTTCAATCTATCCCAATTATTCTATTTACCATCTCCACCAAGAGATTGATGTCAGTGCAGTTTAGCCCTATTTTGGTTAAGCTTCTTTTCTCCCAAAATTTACCTCATGTTCCAAAGATCAAAATACTTTTCCTCCTGTGTCACATTTTTTAGCCGCACATTTTCCTGAATAATCCTACGCTGCCTATATTATCCAGAATGTGTGACTAAGTAATCAGAAAATTTGTCCTTTCCTTAACTTCCAGTATTCAACATAAATATTTAATGTTTTTCACATTTTAAGCAACCAACGCTGTTTGTTCCAACGCTGACTATTCTGTCTTAACCTGCTACAGTGCTCCAGTGAAGCTCATTGTCAGGTAAGTTCCTTTAATTTCTCTCATTTCCCTAACTTTGATGAAAATTACTTTGCCATTCACACCTCCTCTAGACATCTCTTAGTTTTGTTCATTTTACCACTGTCAAAAACCTTTTGTCAATTAATTGATCCTGCCCTCTGCACAATCCTTTTCTTCTTCATACCAGTCTTCTTCCTGACATTTGCTCAAAACTTGTTACTTTTCTAACTTTCCTCCGTTCTGATGAAGGTCACAGACCTGAAATCATACAATCCCTGCAGTGTGGAAGGAGGCCTTTCAGCCCATCAAATCCACACCAACCCTCCAAAGGGCATCGCACCCAGACCCACACCACCACCTCCGCCCCCAACCCTATCCCTGTAACCCTACATATCCCATGGCTAATCTGCCTAGTCTGCACATTCCTGGACATCATGGGCAATTTAGCATGGCCAATCCACTTAACCTGAACATCTTTGGATTGTGGGAGGACACTGGAGCTCCAGGAGGAAACCCACGCAGACGTGGGGAGAATGTGCAAACTCCACACTGTCACCCAAGGGTGGAATTGAATCTGGGTCCCTGTCATACTGAGGCAGCAGTGCTAACCACTGAGCCACTGTGACACAGATATTAGCTGTTTTTCTCTCTGCATTGATGCTGCCTGACAGCTCAGTTTTTCCATCATTTTCTGTTTAAATACCAATAGTAGTTATGGATAACAATCACTAAGAGGCACTTCAAATAATGCTTAAAATCTTGGAGATGATTAAACTATTTTTTAATAAAGTATCTATATAATTTAAATCAGTATTTGAATTTGGATAATGCATAAATCGAATGAACTTTTCGTTTACAGGAAAAGCAGAGGAGTGTTGACTACTGGAAGCAGGAAGAAAACTGTAAAAAAGGTGAAATGGCGCAGCACTAAAGGATCAAAAATCAAATAAGTACTGTGGTAATGCCACAACATGAATAACATCAACAACACCAGCCCAGATCTTCAAGTCTCTGGTTGATTTGGAGACCAGTAATACCCCAGAAGATGAAAAGTGATCCACTCTGCAGTGCCAATGCATGGATTCTGCTGTTATTGCCCAGAAGGTTTGAACTTCTAAGGGGCACTGCCCAAATTTTATAGGACTTTCTGAACAAGTATCTAAATCTGAGTTAGAGTAGTAGACTTCAAATAGTTCAAACTTTGTTCACAGCATGAGAATTGCACCAAGTCATAATGCTTATTTGGAGTACTGGTGCAGACAGGATGGGCCAACTGGCCTCCCTCTGTTGACAAGAAAGACAATGGGAGGTCCGCACTGCCTCTTCCAAGAAAATCCCCCTGGATCTTCTGCTAATCAAGCAAGTCCAAGGACATTACAGGGGCTAGCTCTGGAGTTAGGTCCCCAGGAGTGGTAGTCCTAGCCGCCATGAGCTGCCAGCCAATCAGAGGTCAGTGCTCCTGCACTTGGCAACACTGGGTTGGAGGCCAAGGCCAGAAGACCAAGCCTGGAGTCCCAGAACCCAGGAGTGAGATAAGTGATGTGTGTGTGGCATGAAGGGCATAGAGTGGAAGTGTTCACAGGTTGAGGCTTAACGAAGAGTGTTTCAGGGACAGAAATAACAGAGGGGGTGGCTGCCAGTAAACACCTGCCTGCTCGCTGTCCATGCCCTCCATCAGGCACTAAGTGCCTTTGATTCAGTCCCCTCATCAGCTAGCAACCCACACCCTTTCTGCTTCTATACCTCCACATGCAGGCAGGCCCAGCAGCATGAAAAAATCCTTAAGTGGTCTTTAATGTTTCAGCTCATGGTATCAGTTGACAGTGGAGCAGGAAGGCCATGGATCTTCCTGTCCTGAACATTGTTCTGATTGACATTGGAAGACGGCCAAGATTAGTTACGCCATCCAAACATGCTTCTCCCTTCCTTCCTCACCACTTCCAGGAGCCAAGGATTCTGCCCATTGATTCCGATACTGATTGGAAGATCTGGGCCATTATGTTGGGAATGCACTTGTAACAATTCTTCTCATTGACAACTGGGCAGACTACTGAGTAAAGAAGAAATGTACTCACTTCTCACAGAATAACATCATTTAGTATATATAGCAACCCGGAAGTGGAAGTATGCTAATGAGTATTCATTTTAAATTACAATCGTTCACAATGAATCTTTTATACTTGAGATAAAACTCAGAGGAGTATTCCATGAAGTAGACTGTGAAAATGAACAGCTTTAACAAAGGTCTCTACAATCTCTTCCAAATGGAAACAACCCCAAAAGCAAACTCTTTTTGTCATTTTCTTTCAAAGAGTAGCATTCAAGATAAGCACACCAACAACAAATTAATTTCAGAGAGTTCCTGATTTCAGCACACTGTGGCAAACATTATTGAATAGCAATGACCTTTGACAATGAACCAATCACACTGGCAGAGATCACAAGTCCTCCCTACTTTGTGATACTTTTTAATGTTAGTTCATAAGGAGGACTTATTACTTAAAAAGTAATACTTTTTAATGGGACTAAAGTATCCAACAGCTCGGCAGTAATTAATTTATTCACCAAATTTTGTTTCATGAACTAGAAGCTATAGAATAAATGAAAGAGTAGACTTTAATTTCCAAATATGCGTTCACAAATTGACACCGACATAACAACGGTTTCATTAGAACAGGAAGATACTGCTGTGCGGATCACAATTTGAGAACGAACAAAAGCAAAACAACAAATAAGGAGGCAGAAATCATAATTCCAATTTAAAAATATATCTATTATTAATTTTTTTTAAATTTTAAAGATGAATTGGGACCCCAAAAGATGGAGATACATGTAGATTGAAAAGTCCCGGCTATAAATCAGACGGATCTGAATATCAATGCACCTAAGATATAATTGATGATTAGTGCGGGAAAATTCCTCTGAGGTCTGAACTTCTTTTCCAATGTTTCATCTTCCACTAAATTATTTTGGGATATCAGGAGAACTGCCAGGAAAATTCCAGACAAACACATACTTTCACAGGAATCTAGATTGTTCATCTGGCTGCCCTTTCCTCAAACTTGTGCATTTGACCTTATGTCTCGATTCTTGAGTAAACATATTATTACAACAATGCTGAATGATTTGAAGAATCTCTTAGGTAGGACTTCATTGAGAACACCTAAAAGTAGGAGATTTTATGTGATCGCAAATCAGCACCCTGATGTGCATCTCTCTTGGATTTGATTTCCATTGAAGTCAGGAATGCTATAAAACAGGTTGCTAATTTGCTCTTATCGATCTTATACCATTGCCCAAATTCAAAAACACTCCCAGAGGATTACGGTTGACATGTTTGTAAAAGCTGAGATCTGAGACCAGATCTTTAGACAAAAAGCAGTGGGTTTGACTTTTATTCAAGTGATTCTTTCACAGGGCTGAAATCCACACCAGGTCTTTGGAACAGCCAAGCTGCCAATAATGACACTGATGCTGGTTGCTGGCATGGTGCACAGCAGGGAACAGATGTCCCAGGCTATCTACCGGTATTTCTGACGTTTAAATGAGAAAAGAGCAATTGTGACAAACTCTCATTAGATTCTTCCTCCTCCCAAAACTAGCACAAGGGATATGATAAATGAAGGATTTATTGGAGCCAAAAGCTGTGGAGTGTCTTGTGCATGCAACACACGAAACGTTAAGGATTTGAGGGTTAAAGATTGGGGCTCAACTCTCTGACAAAATTGACTATTATTTGAATATATACAACACTCAAAAAATATGAATTAATCGTGCATATGGTACCTGGGAAAAAGCCAAACTTTCCCATTCCCAAAGTGTGTTACAATCTTCTTTGTTTCAACCTCTTTGTGTCCATTTGTGGTAAATACCAGAGCAGCTAAAGCTATGCTTCAAAGTCCATGACCTTGAGTTCAGCTTCTGTCAGATTCCCTTTCTCTTTCAGTATGGAATTGTCAGGAAAGGCAGAAGAATCTCCTGAACTAGGGAACTCGGATGAGAAAATTGATATTCTTTCACTCTGTGATGCACACCGATGAAATGAACCACTAACCTTTGAAATGAACCTTTAGAGTTAGCATTTTTAATTACCTTAACTTGTAGGTGTTTACTGTCTTTCTCAACCAGTCAGAACACATCTCCCTCAATCCATCATGTCGCTGCTAATTAATGCAAATGAGATAGAAGCACAAAAGTGAGAGGTTCTGCTCTACTGATCATATTAGTGTTTCCTCCAATTGAAATTTGGATATCCAAACAAGGAATAGCAAGTGCCTGAAGACTCAAATATTTCTATGACTTTCTTTTTCAAAGGAGATTTCTTATTTTCGAGTAACATTCTAAAATTTCAGTTTATCAAATGTTATCTTGTAATAGCATCACGTTTTAGTATTAATAATACAACTCATGTTTAATTTACTTTCCAGAACTGGGGGGAATCTATTTTAAAATGAGGAGTTATCCTTTCAGGACAAAGATGAGGAGATTTTTTGTCTGTTCCCGGTGTTGTGCAACTTTGGAACTCCCTGCTTCAGAAGAAGCTGGAGGTGGGGCCAATGAATATTTTGAAGGCAGGGGTAGATAGATTCTTATCAGGTAAGGGAATCAAAAGTTATCTGAAGTAGGTGTGAAAGTGGAATTAAACTACACACAGATCAGCCATGGATTTGCTGAATGATTTGAGGGATGAATGGCCCACTTGTTTAATGCTATGGTATAACCGAATATTGCAGTACCAATGCAGCATACGTTGTATTAGTCTGTAGCAGACGCATTTCAGAGCGGTCAATGTTGCTTTTTCTCACTGCTTCCCCCTCTGCATTTATGTCCTTAACACCAATAGCTTCACACCATCCAGGACAAAGCAGCCTGTTTGAGTGGTACCAAATCCATAAACATTCAATCACTCTACCACCGACGCTCAGTAGTGGCAGAGCCTACTATCAACAAGGTGCACTGCAGAAATCCACCTAAGCTCCTAAAACAGCACATTCAAAGCTACTCCATCTAGTAGCACAAGGGTAGCAGTAGAATGAACTTCCAGAGAAAATGCTGATGTGGGTACAGTTACAACATTTAAAAGCTTTTTAGATAAGTACATGAATAAGAAATGTTTGGAGGGATAAGAGGCAAGGCAGATGGGACTAGTTTATCTAGGATTATGGTTGACATGGTCTGGTTGGACTGAAGGGTCTGTTTCCATGCTGTATAACTCTGAGATACGTGGAACACCATAACCTGCAGTTCACCTCCAAGCCACTCACCTGGCTTGGAAATATACCACCGCTCCTTCAGTGTCACTGGGTAAAAATGCAGGAATTTCCTCTCCAATGGCATTGTGGGTCAACTTGTAGCAAATGGACTGCCATAGTTCAAGAAGACAGCTCAGCATCACCTTCTCAAAGGCAATTAGGGATGTGCAATAAATACTGACTATGCCAGAGATGCCCAAATCCCACAAGAATTTTTTTTTTTAATTCTAATTTTAGGCCTATTGGAGTTAATTTTGGTATGGCCTCTGTACACTGATGAGAGCAGCCCATCAATCAGGTGGAGGGGAGGTGCAGGAGGACCAGCACTGCAGCAGTTCAAGAAGGCAGCTCATCACCACCTTCTCAAGGACAACTAGGAACAGGCAATAAATGCAGTACAACCAGCAATGCCCACATCCCACAAATGAATGAAAAAAAAATACAGTTACACCTCAGTTTGAGTTTGCGCAAAATGTTTACTGCCCATTGGAATAATAAAATTACAACAGTTCATGGACAATTGATGTTCCCACCTAGTTACAGTGAGATCACTGGGTGCTTTTTTTCCCAGCCTGCTTCAAAATCAGACTGCAGCAGACAGCAGTGGGAATGGAATGGGGATCTCAGCACTGCAGAGTGATTTTGGTCTTGCTACCTCTCTATGCCTGCCAACAGGATAATGAAAACAAAGTTGGCTCTATTAAGTCAGTACTGCAGACTAAGAGCCAGCAACTGGGAGAAAATTGAAGGCTGACCAATGGCTGGCTCATTCTTACACATTACCTGGCAGTAGAACAAAATGTGACATCAGCAAAGGCTTGGGAGCAAAACTTTGATTGTTCCAGTTGCTACAGATGGTACATGACCCCAAGTACCCAAATAATATCGGTACATTAGGAACAGAAGTAGGCCATTCAGCCCCTCGGGTCTGCTCTTAGATTCAATTACGTTCTGGCTGACCCGCACTTCAACTCCATATCTCTCGATACTCTTACTGAACACAAATCTATCACTTGAAAGCTCCAGTTGTCCAAGCAAAGAGACACATTTTAAAAAGTCTATGCTAATATATTTGCATTTCAAATGATCTTATTTTTAAAAAAAGAGATTAGTCAATGACGTTGCACACTCTGTGATGTAGCATTTGGCTATCAAGTACAGCAGAGTCCCAGTTTGATTCTGTGCTGAAGTGACTGATCAAACCTGGGACAACAGTCAAAACAGGAAGAAATAAAATAGAATGACGCATTAGCCACAAGACACAGTGCAGTATGACAAAATGTTTGGGCACAGGAGCAATAAAATGTTAATTCCTGACCAATAAGGGATGTTAAGTTGAAGGCACATATTTCTCCACAGTGGGAGTGAGGGAAGTGGTGAGGGAGCCGTGAAGGTGCTGATAGAATTCAACTTATTTCCTTAAGGGAGGAGGTGGGCAGTAGAGCACAGAAAACCCAAAGGTCAGCTTAATGTGAAGTCTGCGGAGACTTAACGGTGTAACATGTAACATCACTGGCAGATTCCCTGTCTGGAAACAACCTTGAATGACAGGGAACAATTGTGCTGGGATCAGATCGAAGAAGGTCATTGGACTAGTTAGGTTTATAGGCCAACTGGAAGTGAATCAATTCTGTTGGGGTCATGATTGTTGGCAATGGGAGGTGTTCAGAGGCCAATTGTGGAGAGGTGACAGAATGGAAAGCTCCTAGGGAGGTGACAGACCTAAGAAGAGGGTGAATTGAGAAACCTTGAATGGTGTGAAGTGGAGTGGACAGAAACAGTAAAAAGGGTGAAGTGGGATTCTCGTATGACACTGCAAGAGCACCAATAAGTTAATGACTGACTTTCAGATAGGTTTGGATTGGGTGAGAGTTAATAATATTCTGGATCCTGATTCCAGTGTACCCCTCACCCACCCATTCCAGTTTTATCAGATATGGAATTGGGTTGGCAGACAGCCAGGCTGCTCACAGAAGGCAGGTAGTCACTTCAAGTTTTAGTGAGTCTCATCTCAATTCACTTGTTGAAAATGAATGTTGGATGACTTGGTTGCCTGGGACTCTGGAACCTGCTTGTTAAACCTAACTGAGGGACTGCTGAAACGGGAAGCTAGTGGCTTTTGACTCAGCTTTTGGATCCAGGAATGCCCACCTGGGCAACCTCATACAAGGATCCCACATGACACTTTTTACTGAGATTGCAAGAACGGCAGACGTTGGACTCAGGGATAACAAAGTGTGGAGCTGGAGGAACACAGCTTCTGAAGAAGGGTCCCGACCTGAAACGTCAGCTTTCCTGTTCTGCTGATGCTACCTGGCCTGCTGTGTTCCTCCAGCTCCGCACTTTGATGCTTTTTACTGTTTCTCTCTATTTCACTCCTCACCCATCCAAGATTTCTTGGTTCGCCCTCTTGTTGTAGGCTTGTATCTTCCATCCTCTCACCTCACCAGAAGCACTGCTCTCCCCATTTGGCCTCTGATCACCTCCCATCGCAAAGACCATGACTCCCAACAGAACTGATTCACCTCCAGTTGACCTAACTAGTCCAATGACCTTATTCGATCTGATCCATGCCTAACTGCTCCCTGTCAGTCAAAGTTGTTTCCAGACATGGAAATCTGTTAATGATGTGACATTTCACACAGTTATGACTCTAGAATGGAATTGGCAATGGCCTGGGGGTGAGCCACCCACCTTTGGAAGGAAATTAAGGTAAAGACACACAGCAGGAGGAGTTTAAAAAAGAGAAATTAATTTTTCAAGACAGTAAAATAAACCAATACTTACCAGAACATCATTCTTCAGTAAGGTATTAGCATCCACACTGATGCACTGAGCTTTGCTTTGCCTTGGGGCATTCTATTCAATGATGAAAAATGCAAGTATGTGCTGCCATAGAAATATTCATTGTCCATTTCAATCCATTTCTGCTATGCATTCACATTGGCGCATCAGAACTTCTCTTGCATTCCTGCCAAGGCATGTCACAAATGCAATTCAAGTTCTAAGATCATTTCTTCTTCCCCAAGATATATAAGCAATGGGCTGTATTTGATACTGAGAAATTTATCAGTTAGCAGACCCATCAATGTCAGACGTGATGATTTTTTTAAACTCTAAATTGCTCTTTACGTTTCATTGTGTTAATTTTCTGTTTACTTTTAATACTATAGGGCATACTGAAATACAGTTCGATGGGCAATTTTGTTCCTGTCAAGCCTCTTGTATGTATTCACCTATAGAGATCGAGTGTTATGTGACTACTTGATCCAATTGTACAGCATTGTTGTGCCCATTTTTTTTGCACAGTTGGCATTAGCACACGCTTCCAGCAGGCATTGTTGGATGGCAGACAAAAGCAGAAAGCTTTCCCAGTTTTCCTCTCCTGCATGCAGAGCTGTTGCAATGCTCTCTCTGTGATCATGAACCCTGGGCTTTCTCTGACTACATGACTAAATACCACATCAAGATGGTGTATTTACTAGACTTCCCATCTAAGGATGTGGTAACTACGATTCAAACTATAAGCTACACAAATGCTCAAGAGACCGGGACACATCACCTGAAAATTAGAACAATAAGCTGCTGTTCTTGATACACCAGACATTTCATAATGACACCTCCTTCCTTAGCAGCTTACTTCAAAAGAACCAGACCACAGCAGACAAGGAAAAGGGTGAGGCCAATGAAAATGAACAAACTTCTCAGCAAAAAAAAATGTTTTTATTATGTTGCACATTAAATACTAAGCCCATTCTAGAAGCAGGGATGTATGATGAAATTATTGATGTTCCCAGATATAACAGTTAATTTATTCATGGCACACAACCTTTTTTCTCTACCCTCTTTTCAATAGAATTTGGTAATGTTTTAATATTGCAGACATTATTTACATTGCAAGGAAGTCTTTGCAACTGCCCTGCTAAGCAGCGTTGCTTGGGATTTTCCTGTCTACCAACAGAAATGCTACATTGCTTTCTCAAGCATGATTGTGTGATTGTTGTTAACCACTTGGTTGCTGATTTCACTGAAACATCATTGTTTTGGGATTTTTTGTTTTCATTTTTATAACCTTTCACAATCATCATCCATTTAAATATATGTTGTATTCGATACTACATTTTTGGAAGGTATAATTTTCACATTTCCATAAAATTGCAACCAAAAGAAATAACAGAATCTACAACCAAAAAACTGTGCCTCTAAATAATGGTTAAAATATTAAATTGAAAGCCTACTGTATCTGAAAGCATCACTGCACAATCACTGCTGATTTCAAAAAAGAAACAAACCAGATGGAGAGGCGTGTGATTTCCTTTTCTCCCTTCCCATCTTGTTCTGGTTTTACAATCTATCTAGCTTCCTTTCTTGTCAAGGTACTGCTGCCTGATTCTGTAATGCCTCATTCTACTTCGGATTCCAATTCTTCAGCAACTCGATCGCTATATGTATGATCTAACTGAATGGCAAATGGGCCTTTTACCCACAAATGGAGATAGTGAAGGCAAAAATAATCCTGATTCTTTACTTCCTGTGAATACTCATGAAAGAGCAAAGCAGATAATACCAAAACAGTTAGTAATCATTTTTTTTTAAAAAATTGAAAGAAAAGACTGAAGAAGATGAGGAAATCTCAAATGTTCAAAGTCTCCAATAGAGCTTTCATTTGCTGGTTCTGTACCTGAAGTCGTTTGGTGGCGTGATTTTTCTTTGGTCCACACTTTGCTCTTCTGAGCCTGTTACAACAGCTGTGATTCCACGCCTGCCGATTCACCAGTTTTCTTCTGAATTCATTTTCTATGGAAAATGAGAGAAGATAAAATCCAAACCAGGAAAATAGTGTGTAAAAACCAAACAGAAAGGAGTTATAAAAAAAAATACAGTGCATTTACTTCTTTTGTTTCCAGTAAAAAGGAATGGTAGTAGAAGAAGTCACATCTTTTTTGTAACAAAAAAATATATACTGCATTATTTTCACGTCAAGCTCCAAATTCAATGATACTAATTAAAATTGGTATATTGCAATAACAGACGAAGTGTTAATGGGGCAGCAGTCAAGTGTGTCAGGAAAATGAAGGGACCCTTGGGGGCCTGGCACGGTGTTTATAATCAGCTAAAATCAGCATCCACAGGAGAGCTGCTCTACCATAAATCTCCTAGTAGCTTGAAAAGAACTACTGCAGATTTGAAAGAAACAAAATTACTTCCAAGTATTATTTAACCCGGCTTGCTACAATACAAAAATGTAACAACATAACCAGTGTATTGCAGTAATCTTTCAGAAATAAGTTTGTTTTTAGATTGCATAGATAAACATTCAAGGCTAGAAGGACGATATTTTCAAGGCTTCCACTTTGAACTTCACACTTTGTTACTTACAGGTTTAGTCAACGTCTGCTGTAAAATTATTATTTTCATTCTTATTCTTTTGTTCAAACAGGAAACCATTTTTCTGAGGACTAAACACAAATCTTGGAATAGGCAACCCCCTAAAAGTAGGCTGTTTATGTCACAACATTAGCAAATTTTGGGGGAACTATCATTCAATTCTCCATTAAAATGAAACAGTATTCAGGTTAAACCTAATTTATTTTTGTCGGCTGCAGCTGTTACAAATACCGTTCCTTCTGCTGTTTTCCATGAGTAGGAGCCTGCATTTGTATTTCAGCACCTGGGACAGCAATCACAACCAGGCTGAACCTGCATCAATGATTTTGACAGTCATTGTTTATTTCGGCACTATCTCAAACGAATCAAAGCTGAACAAAAGTTAGGACAGGGCTGCAGTTTTGCTGTTTCCTTGTTCAAATTTCCTGACTGAACAACTGCTTTAATAATCCAAACTGTTAATTATCCATGACCAGTCAATGCGTTTTGGTGCTATTTCCATTTGGACTCAAGGGTGTTCTGTAAAATATGGAGCATCTAGCTGATAGAAACGTTTTAGGAACGTCTTAGGTACGTTATCACTGATGTTTCTTTCGGGGGGTGGGGGTGGGGGGGAAGAATAAAATGTCCACCACGAGATTAATGTTTTCAAGTACAGGTTAAGGAGAAAATTTTAGTATTTGTGATTTGCCTACACCCCTATTTTCAAAGAGGCATTTTTAAATACATGTTGATGAGCTTCACAGACAAATATTCTGCAAACTCCCTTTGGAATAGTGAGGAGTATGCTTTGTGAAAATGTCATCTGCCTGTGCTGCAATTACTCACACTTCAGCAATCATGTTCACAATGCAGAATGGGTCGAATTCAGGTGAGTACCAGAACCAGCAATCATTCTCTGGAATGAGAACAAGGCCATTTTCTTTCATTTCCCATCAACACAACTATCAAGGCCTTAATTACAAGGCAAGTGTCAGGCCTGGCTGGTGAAAGGCTTATTATTATACAGCTCAGCGTCAAATCAGTTTTGTATTGATGAGCAGCAGAAATGAGAAAACAAGGCTTGGGCCCACAAGAAGGAACAAAAAGCCTCTGGCCAGACAAAAAATATAGGAACATCTCAGTCGTAATAGGTTATTTTCAACTGCAGTGGTCGTGATGCTTTTCTGGTACCAGTCACAAAAGTAAGGTTAGACTGCCTCAAAATAGTGGAAGAAAAGTTATTTTTAATTAATTCATTACTTTCACTAATTATATATCAAGACAATGGAATATCTTAAATTTGCGTGAAAAAACTAATCTTAACTGCTCGAAGGAATTAAACCTTGAGCATGCTTCTGTTGGTCCATAAATGATAATAAAAAATCCATTTTCTGTTTTATTCTGTAGTTGACAGTTAAAGACACACCCATCAAAAAAACGATGGCCTTGTATAATGAGTTTTTGTTTTAAATAGCACCACAGCGAAATGAATGTCACTCAGGACAATTATCCATCGGCTGCTGAGTGATACAGTAGGATTAAAGACTGCCCACAAGCACTGCCAGTTTTAGTAGACACAGAAATATAGCTTTTCTCTGAACATATATGTCACCTTACTATTAAGAAGAATATGTTTTATCTATCAGTTGTTTATATTAAAGATTCTAGTCATCAGGCTCATCTTCCACAAATAGTTTTCACTAATTGCGTCTCTAATATAGATAGGTATTTTCTTTTGTATCCAGTTTTATTTTTAATATGCTGCTTCCCGCAGCTATACTTAAAGAAAGGGAATGACAGAAAGTCACCCATCCATTGAGTCAGCCCTTCCCAAAAATGCAGAGTGATGTTGACTGATAGATAATTAGCCAGGTTACCAGGAGAACTCAGTTTCTCTTCTTTGAATAGTATCATTGAATTTCTAACATCAGAGGGGGCAAATGACATTGGAATCAATTTCAAAAAAAATCTCTCTATAGCCACATGGTGGTAAGCAGATGTCATGCTGCTGGTAGCAGCAGATGCTGGGGTGTGGGTAGATCCTGGGCTCCTAAAAGATGAAGGAGACAAATCTGCAGTGGAAAGGAACATTAGCATCCAAAGATCCCAAAGCAACCTTTGGCAATATAAGAAAGGCCTTGGTAATATATGCGGGTAACATGACACAAGGATAAATATTATTTCCCTTTGTAAAAAGAAAACATGGCAATGCCTAGAAATCACTGACCAGTTAATTTGAATTCAGTTATCGGCAAACTGAAATACTATGAAACATAAGTTGAACATTTGGAAATACATGAATTAATGAGGGCTAATCAGCATGGAGAATTAGCAGAACATGTTTGGCAAAATGCATAGCTTGAGAAATAAGGTATAAAAGAAATGAGTGGATGAGCTTTAAATGATTTTTCAAAATGCATAATAAAAGTTTCCAAACTAGATAATGTATAGAAAAGGACAATAACAGATGGAATTTTTTCTCATATGTGAAAGTTGTTGGTAACATTGATGTTTGTTCCACAGCTCTCATTGCCCTTTGAACTGAGTGGCTTCCTAGGACATTTGAGAGGGCAACAAAGAGTCAACCGCATTGCTGTGGGTCTAGAGTTATATGTACACCAGGCCAGGCCTTCTCTTCTGTGAGGGGCATTACTTAACCATCTGACTTTATAAAACAATAGTTACATGGCTGTCATTAGACCAGTCTTTAATTTAATTCCAAATTATATATTTCACAGAGGTCTGCATTGGGATCACTTCAATTTTCTATAGTACCAATGATGCGGAGTATACAAAGGAGGCTGGGATCTTCTACTCTCGTCACTGGTTAGCTTCGAGGCCAGAGGGGTGTGTAGGTAGACTTTTGGCCAGCAGCTCTCACCAGGCAGGATTTCCATCCCCTGGGGTCTTCATTTCAGGGGAAGTACCCCCAGTTGCCTTGCCACAGCCTAGTAGGCATGTAGTTCAATTCATCAGGCCTTCCCCAAAATGCTTTGCACCAGTTCTCCTCCCAGCAGATGATACCAATGCCTCCGCAAGAATCCATCCAATGGAAAAATATGAACAGCTGCTAGCAAGACTGAATGATGACAAACTGTGATAAGAATGACGGAAAACCTAAAGAGATCACCAAACAGGTGGCAGCTGCAGTTCAATATCAAAAATGTAGAAGTGCTACATTCCAAAGTAGGAAGTGGAAAAGGAAATGTAACTTAAATAGTAGGATTTTCAAGGAACAGAATGACCTCGGCACACTAGTGGCAAAGTAAAGGCTTTGTCTAATTCGTTGTTGGATTACTAGTAAGCCCAACATTGATTGCCAATCTTTAATTGCTCTTGAGAAACTGATGGAAAGCCAAATTCTTGAACTGTTGCAAGCAGCTTTGGTGTTGGAATGCCCATAGTGTTGTTAGAGAAGGATCACAGAATTCTTACAGCGCAGAAGGGGGCCATTTGGCCCATTGTGTTCGCACTGTCTCCCCGACTGAGCATCATGACATGTGCTACTTGCCTATCACTTCCCCACAACCCGATATATCTAATGGCCTCTTGATGCCTCAATTAAACCTGCCCTCACTACATTTCTGGGCAGTGCATTTCAGACCCTAACAACTAACTGTGTGAAAACAGTTTTCCTCACATTGCATTTGCTTCTTTTGCCAATTATTTTAAATCTGTGCCATCTTGTTTTTGATTCTGTTATGAGTTGGATAGTTTCTCCCTATCTGCACTTTGTAGCCCCCACATGATTTTTAAAGTTTCTATCAAATAGTTTCTTAGCCTTTACCTCTCCAAGGAAATCAGTCCCAACTTACTCCCATTACTGAAATTTCTCATCCCTGGAACCAGTGTCTTATATAAGTTCAGCATAACTTCATTGCCCTTGTACTATATGCTCCCATTAATAAAGCCAAGGATATATGCATTTTAGTAACTGCTCTCTCCAACTGTTCTACTATGCTTAATGACTTATGCATGCATTCTCAGGTCTCTTTTCTCCTTCAGAATAGCAGGCCTTATTATAGACTGTCTCTCCATGTTCTTTCTAACAAAATACATCACCTCACACTTCCTTAATAGAACCCCATCTACCATTTGTCTGCCTTCTTCATCAACTAGTGAATGTCCTTTTTAGATCCTACACTGTCCATCTCACAGTTTACAATGGCTCCAAGTTTTGGAAACTTTGGAACTATCCCAATTCTATATCATTTAGATATAGGGGAAACAAGGGCCCCAATACTACCATCTGAAGAATTCTATCACAAACCTTCCTTCAACTCCAAAAATATCCATTAACTATCACTCTATATTTCCTATCACTTGGTCTATTTAATTTCCACATTGCTACTGTCCTTCTTACTTCATGAGATCTAACTTTTGCACAAGTTTGTATGCGGTACTTTATCAAACACCTTTTGTATGTCCATGTACACCACATCAACAGTGTCACTCTCATCAATACTCTCTGTTATCTCTTCAATAAACTCCAGCAAGTTAGTTAAATATGATTTTCCCTTAATACATCCATGCTGGCTCTCCTTAATTGTGCAACATTTGTTTATGTGGACAAATTCCATCCTGAATGTTTGTTCCTAGAAGCTACCCTACCACCAAAGTTAAACTGTTTGGTCTCTAATTGCTGGGCTTATCCTTCAACCCCTTTTTGAACAGGGTGTAATGTTTACAATTCTCCAATCACCAACTCTGACTCTAAGGAAAACTAAACAATTATCAGGGCTTCCACTCTCATGTCCTTCAGTCCCCTTGACTGAGGGATGAGATAGGTCAGCCAGTTGGATGGCTGGTTTGCAATACAGAACAATACCACCACCATGGGTTCAATTCCTCCACCAGCTGAAGTAACTTGACCTCTTACCTTGCCTGAGGTGTGGTGACCCTCAGGTTAAACCACCACCAGTCATCTGTAAGGATTTAGGCAAATTTAATTTCATCTGATCATGGGGTTGTGGTAAATTTAACTGCAGTCTATACATTATGTCTCCCTTATAGATTTTTAAACACTTTTAGTGATTAAATTGTCACCACGACCTGAGCTGCATCTGCTCCCTTGTTAAAGACAGATTCAAAGTATTAATTTAAGACCTCAGCCATGCCCCTGTTTCCATGTGTAAAACTACTTTACTGGTCCCCAGTTAGCCCTCCCCTCCTTCTTTTAACCCTTTACTATTTATTTGCCTATAGTAGACTTTGTGATTCCTTTTTATGCAAGCTGCCAGTTCCTTATCATAATCTCTTATTTGATTTTTCACCTCCATTCTGAACCTTTCACAATCAGCTTGGTTCTCAGTTATGTATTCCACCTGATAAGCACATTTTTTTTTCTTTATCTTAATTTCTAATGCCTTTTTCATCCATGGAACTCTGGATTTGTTTTTCCTTAAATTTCTCTTTTGAGGGAAAAATACCTTGACCGTGCTCAAATCATCTCTTATTTGAAGGTGGCCCATTGTTCAGCTATATATTTTTTCATCAACCTTTGACTCCAGTCTATCTGGCCCAGCTCTTTTCTGAGCCCATTGAAGTGTGTTCTACTCCATTTAATCATTATTATTGTGGATTTTTGTTCTTTTCCACTGTCATGATCACCATTTCCTTGTTAGAGGTCGGTCACCTCAGCTCCAGGATATCTCCAAGGGGTACCTCAGGATAGTGTCCTAGGCCCAACCATTTTCAGCTATTTCATCAGTGACCTGTCTCCAGAAGTGGAGATGACAATTACCAACTCACCAACTCACACAGCTACTTAGGCAGTCTATATCCATATGCAGCAAGACCCAGACAATATCCACGCTGATGAGTGGCAAGTAACATTCGTGCCACACACATGCCAGGTAATGACCATCTCCACAAGAGAGGATCCAATTATCACCCTTTGACATTCAATTGTATCTCCATTACTGAGGAAAGTAGGGCAGATTACCACTACCTTCCCAAGGGCAACTAGGGATGAGTAAGAAAGTGTGCCCCAGCCAATGATGCCTACATCCCAAGGATGAATTTAGTAAAGGTTCCCCCCACTGAAACTTGATCAACGTGGGTCACATCATTCCCCAGAATCACGTCAAGTAAAGACTTCTTTCTCAGGGGACTGAACATACACTGCTGCAGAAATTCTCATGAACAACAATCAACGAATGCTTGTCCATCTGCCCTTTACATGATGAATATTTCAATCTACATTCAGATAATTAAAGTTCCCTCTCATAACTTGCACCTCTCTGTAATTTCCCTGCAATTTGTTCTTCTACATCCTTAACATTCGTTAGTGGAATGTCGATTCTGCTGAGCGTTGTAACTACACGTTTATTTTTCTCTCTTAGCCTGAGCCAAATCAATTCAGTCCTTGACCTCTCTGAGATATTCTTACTCTCCAGCAGTGCAATTCTCTCCTTAACCAACATTCTCAGTCATTTTCCTCTCCTTCTTTTCCTGTCTTTCCTGATGAGCTTGTGTCCAAAAATATTTACCCTCAAGCTAGGTCACTGTTACCACCACAACATCATAATTCAACATTGCAATTTGTGCTTGTAACTCACCAATCTTATTTGCCACACTCTGTGCATTCACAGACATGCACTGTAACCCTGTTTTAGAATGCTCTCATTATTTCCTTATTCTGACACCACCTGGTAACTTACTGTCTCACTTAATATTTTGTGTGCCTTGGGGTTCCCCTCTGACATTTGCTCCTGGCTCCTACCCACCCTCTGATTTAGTTTAAACCTTCCTCCTCAGCCACTGCATAAGGAACTCAGACCTGGTTCTGATCGGATGCACCTGACTGGCTTCGACATGTGCCATCTTCCCCAGAACCAATCCCAGTGTCCCAGGAAGCTAAAGCCCTTCCTTGTGTGCCATCTTTTCAGCGACATAGTCACCTACCTTATCCTCTTAGATTGGTGCTCACTTGCACATAGCATTGGGAGTAATCCTGGGATTTTTGCTTTTGAGATCCTGCATGTTAATTTTCTACCTAAACCCTAAATTCTGACCGAATGACCACATCACCTGCTTCTCTACTTAATTCATTGCTAGCAATATGAACCACAGATGCTAGATGTTCATGCTCCTTCAGAAAAACATCTTTCGGTCACTCTGTGCCATCCTTGACCCTGGCACCACACAGGCAATATACCATGTTTACGGCTGCAGAAATGCCTGTCTGTTCCTCTAACAAACAAATCCCATATCACCGCAGGAGTTCAAAGTTTTGATCCAGTGAATATGCAGAAGTGGCAAAACATTGCCAAATTAGGGTGGTGTGTGACTTTGAGGAGAACTTGTAGGCTGTGGTCTTCCCATTTGCCTGCTGTTCTTGTTCTTCTCGTTGATTAAGTTCATGGTTTTGGAAGGCGCTGACAAAGAAGTCTTGATGAGTTGCTTACAGCACTTTGAAATTGATACAACTACTACAGTGTGCAAGTAGTGGAGGAAAGGAATGCTTAGAATGGTGGACGGAGTGTCATTCAAGTGGGTCGCATTGTCTTAGATGGTGAAGAACTTCCTGAGTGTTGATGGAGCTGCACTGATCCACAAAATAAAGAGTATTCTATTATAATTCCATTTCATGCCTTGCAGATTACAGACAGGCTTTGAGGCATTAGGAGACGAGATATTCACACAGAAATCCCAATGTCTAACCAGGTGACAAAAATAAACAGAATCCATGGGCTGAATTTTACAGTATTTTGGTTAAGTGCAACTTGCGATGAGTTTGATGAAGTGATTCTCGCTTCTAGGCTGAATGAATTTTCTCTTCGTATTTTACAAAACACATTGCATTAAATGCCATTTCTGTTCTACTGTTGAGTATGATATCCGATTTCCACACCATTATAGCATGTGCTGTTACTGGAATTACACGCCACGCATCAGAGATCCACCCTAAGACTAGCATCCCTTGCATCAGTGCCATCTTTGAAAGCCCTGGAGGAGCTCCTGCATCTGGCAGCTGCCCTGCCCTTTGTTGGGAACTGAGGTGAGATGGCATCATGGTTCTCTGGAGGTCCTGGTAGATGGAGTGCCACTAATGAGGACAGTCCTCTTTCCAAAGGACTGGCAGAGAAGACCTTGACACCACACCATGCAAGACTTGACAAAACACAGTACCCAATTCAGTGCCATCTTCAGGGTACAGAGAACCATACTGCAAGAAGGTGAATGGCTTTTTCTTGTCCACCAGGGTATGTGTAATGTGTAATACAGGTGTCCTTGTCACCACACCCACCACCCAGTGAGGCCCATGCTTTGATATTCCCTCTGTTGCATGCTCATCTTCCTTCACTCACCCTTTTTCATCCTCCCATTCTTCGCCAGCCTGAGCCCAGCATTCCATCTGTGCTACCTCCTCTCTCTCTCAGAACATCTCAATACCTTTCCCTTGCATGCACCAACACTAACAGCCATGTCATCCACTTGGGTCTTAGCCATTCACCCCTTTAAATCATTGCAGGAGAATACATCCCATATCAGAGCAATGCAAGCCCCATTAGAGAGAGATCCATGAGCCAGCAATCAAGTAAAGACCTCTTAACATTGCACTGAATCACAAACATTAACCAGGCAGTCAGTATCGGGCACGCTTGTAACCAGTAGCCATGACACCTTTTGCCTCTTGTACAGATGCAGCCAGTACCGCGGGTATATTGACAGAGGGCTGCTTGTCTCCCTTAGAGTGTACATCCTTGATCTCATGGACAACAATGTCCAGAGCTGGAAGAATAATTGACAAGGCTGGAGGAATAATCAACAGGAATAAGTAACAAGCTGAAAGAATAATTAACAAGGTTGCTTCCTGGACACCTCGCTATACCAACCAAATCTGATGCATAAATGTTGACAGGCTTGACAAGGCAAAATGAGTGTGGAATGGGAGGCAGCGAAGGACCTCACATTGACTTGCATAATTGGGTAAGGCAGAAACAGTCCAGGCTACTATCATAAGAGGAGAGCCAGTGACAAGATACTTTTTCAGCCCCCAGCAGAAGAAGACCACATGGTCTCAGCAATTAAGGACTTCATATAAATGCAAAGGGAGCAGCAGCTGTGGTAGACAGGCATTCAAGACAACTGACCCTCGTCACTGAAAGGCTCAGGCAATACAGCCAGTCCTGTGATGCACTAGCTGTCATTGATCAGAAAGTGGAGCAATGCATTCAGACGAGTAACTGCCTGTCTGCCTCAATGGATGGGTTGGTGGTTACGATGGAAGATAGACCCAGCACCCTTAAGGTGTCCTGGAGAGTGGTGCTCACCTGCACTTCATAGCCCCTTGGGCTTGAATCTAAGGACCAAAGGCAGAGTGAGAGTGGAGCGTGTCCCCATCCTCACAAGGAGACAAGGCAGTGTCAGGAAGCGCCCAAGCCACACACAACCCACTCAGAAGTCTCCACTCAGGACACTGTAGAGTTGGCTGGGTCCTCCTCCTCCTCCACCCTGCCTGCCTCCCACCAAACCTTGGAAAATCAAGCTGTGTGGGGTCAACTTGCCTGTGGGCTCCACTACAGAACAGGCTCCCTCCACCCCATTTGCGGAATATGGTAACATAGTGAGGCTCAGTGGTAGGGAGAGAAGAGGGAAGGTAGACCAAAGGGCCATGGCTGATGGTAATGCAATTAGTTTGTTTTGTTAATAAATATTGGTTTTTCATCATTTATTTCATTGTTCACGTCTCAGTCTCAGGCCTAGAGATACCAGTCATGTCCTGTGGCATTACTCCTTAGGCAGTAACAAGGCACAATGGTAGTGGGTCTATGATGAGCACCAAGTACATCATGTGGGACCAGGGGTAATAATGCATGTACATTATTCACTTTGACAGCTTAGCACCCTACCCCCTTCAATACTGTAACTGTTTGGCTGGCTATGTGCATGAAAATGCCTATCTCAGGCAGTTCCCCATCAGTGATAGTGCCATGGAGGTGCAAGATTGCAGGATGGTCAGAGATTGACCAGCACATCAAGTCTTCGCGGCCAACAGTTTTCCCATGTGAAGACATAGTCACCAACTACAACGAACCCCTCTTCCTCACATATCAGTTCACTTACCCTGCCCGTGCTGAGTGCATTTGCAGCTGTTCTCCTGAACATTTCGCACTGTCCATGTGCTTTGGAAGTGAGCCATCCTCTGTCATAGGTTTTCAGCCTCAGCATTGACATGTTGCTGAGACCCCCAACATTGCCCTCTCTCCCCTAAGAGCTGATTCTGTAAAACCTACACCAGCATATGTGATCCATCTGCCCAATACCCACCTTCCCTTTCCCCCTTAATTTCTGTGAACGGATGTGATGGCGCAATTATAACCACCCCCTCCCCTCGGTTGCCTGCACTGGCCCAGATTTGCTCAAACTCGAGCTGATGGATATGCATATCCCTGACTGCAGCAGGTCTCTCCTCCACCCCACCCATGTCTGGCCCCTATGGTGATAAAGGCCTCAGCATCACCTGCACACCTCACCCCCCACACCACCACCCCAGAACACAGAGGGACGAGGCTCTATGCAAAGCCACCTGGACCCGGTCAGACATAGCCAAATCCTGGGACTGCTATGGGAGGCTGACTAACTGCTCTGGACCCCATTGACTGATGGGTGCCTCAGATGGACTTCACTGTGAATCACTTCCCTAAAACATCAGATATGGTCCACTGCTTGCTGCAGATATATATGTTTGGCACAAACACTGAGGCTACCTGGTATAGGTGACTGACTTGGCACGCTAATGAATCACAAAATGTTTTCCTAGATTGCCCATAGTGTCCAGAGATGTGCAGGCTTACAGGGGTGGGGTTGGGGGGGTGGATCTGGGTTGGGTGTTCTTCAAAAGGGTCGGCTGAATGGCCTGCTTCCACATTGTCGGTATTCTATGATTCTACGATTTATGCCCTTGACTGACTGCTACACAGCATGGCCACCTACCTACTTGTGGAATTGTACTGATTGCCACTGGAAAGTACAGCAGGGCAGGACAAGGCATCCACACAATAGGCGTGCCAATAGATTCCAAAGGAATGCATGCAGATAGAGCAAGGAACAGCCCTGGCAGGCATCCTGGTCCACTATGTGAACTATGTGCCTGTCCTTTTGCAGTAACTGCAACCAATGCAGCCTTACCAGTATGCCAGTATGCCAGTGAGACAGATCTGGGCTTGCAGGGTACACTGCCAGTGCATTGAATAGGTACCAGGGTAGTGGAAATGGCTTTCTGAAAATCAGACGTCAATGTTCTTGTTGGAAAGGTTGATGTGGCTAGGACTTGTGGATTTTTTTTAAATTGATTTGTGGGACATGGGCGTCGCTGGCTGGCCAGCATTCATTGCCCACCCCTAGATGCCCTTGAGAAGGTGGTAGTGAGCTGCCTTCTTGAACTGCTGCAGTCCACCTGCTGTTCATTGACCCACAATGCCATTAGGGAGGGAATTCCAGGATTTTGACCCAGAGACAGTGAAGGAACGGCGATATATTTCCAAGTCAGGATGGTGAGTAGCTTGGAGGGGAACTTGCAGGTGGTGGTGTTCCTATGCATCTGCTGCCCTTGTCCTTCCAGATGGAAGTGGTCGTGGGTTTGGAATGTGCTATCCGAGGATCTTTGGTGAATTTCTGCAGTGCATCTTGTAGATAGCACACACTGCTGCTACTGAGCATCGGTGGTGAGGGGAGTGGATGTTTGTGGATGTAGTGTCAATTAAGTGGGCTGCTTTGTGCTGGATGCTAGCAAGCTTCTTGACGCGCTTTGCAGTTTGTTTCGTTGGTAAGATAGAGGTTGTTCAGAGGAGGCGGTGAGCTGAATGCACCAAGGACCCACTCTGGTTTTCATGTTGGGTTTTCCTAACAGTTATTTAGCTTGATGAGTTTGCCGAGACCAGAACTGGAATATTAATGAGGTGAGTCAACAAGGACCTTAAAAAGCAACAATCATTGTCAATTGGCAACTTACTGTCGCACAGTGAGAATCTCACCGCGCTGTTTGTGAAGAGTAAAAGATGGGGTCAATATGATCTCAATGTCAAGCTGTTCCTCATCGAACTTCCCTCCTGAATCTGCCACACATCTCACTGTAGCCCACGTTGCTCACACAGCTACAAAATTCCATTCCATGATTTTGTGTGTAGGGGCAGAGAAAACAAATGTAATAGGGTAATGTTGTACTTACACAATATCTTAATTATACTCTGAGCAATTTAAGACTTCATACTATATGAAAGATACAGAACATTACAGCACAGAAGGGAGACAGTCAGCCAATCATGCCAACATCAGCTTTTTGAAAGGTTTACCAGTGAGTCCCACTTCCCTGCCAATTGTATAGATAAAATCAATATCATTGTAGATTCATTAGGTAGTGCAAGGGAGTTAAGGAGAGTTGAGTTCCTCTGTAGAAATTATTGTTCGAAGTGGAGAACAAAGTACATCATTACATTTATAAGGGAAACAGATTGTTGCTTGAAGAAGGGGAACATGAAAGAATATGGAGGTGGGGCGTGCAGCCAGAGTAAGTGGCTCATGTGGAGAAAACTCTGCCCAAATTTGATGAGTCAAATAGTCTGCTGTGCTGTAACATTTTATGATTATGCAATCTGTTCTTTCCCAGATTCATTCTTATCAAATGGTCTGCTTCTCAAAAACCAGTGCAGTTGATTATTAGTCTCTTTCTGCAGCATACAATTTGCTGTCTCCTGAACTGTCCAGAAAGTTGAAATGTACCATAAGAAATCATATTCTCCTTCTAGCTCCTACCTGCTGACTTCCTTTTACACATGTCTCACTCTCAGCAGTGCTTTGAAGTGCACTGGCACGCTTAATTCACTAATTGCCACTTGCTGGCTGTGACATTACAGACTTTTCAGATTCTACAAGGCAACACTGAAAATCCACTTACAAAAATGGTCACAACTATAAAAGTGCGCCACACAAAAAAAAATCAGCAAATTTTATCAAGATCACCTCCCTTCCAGGAGTTTGCATCTTTGTAACATGCTGCATTAATATAACCATCTCTTACAAGAATTAGTATAAAACTATTCTGGTTGCACTGTCTATCGGCAAAATCATACATAACATTCGGACAAGCACCCGATGCACACTGGTAAAAAGGCAGAGGCCTCAGAAACATGTACGAAAGTAAGTGAAGCATACAGATGTCACCGACATAAATAGGCACACCAGTATGCACATACACATGACAGCTGTACATACAACTGTACACGTGTTACATACTTCCTTGCAAATAAAAAGGAACAGATTGCTCTTTATTAAGTATTCTTCCACTACATGTATTTTATCATTTTCCTACTGAAATTTATATTTATTATTGCTCTATTTTATCCTTAATTGCTTTCTCTTGCATTCTGCATTATATCTTTGACAATCACTTTTACACATTTTATATGCAGCCATTTTACTGTTTTTGTTGCAATATTCCATTTCAATCTTTTTCCACTTTTTGGTTTCCAATTATATTTTTGCACTCCATTTGAATTTACTGTTTAATGGTACTTCTCCCATATGTATTCTGTTTGTGCACTTGTACAAACAGAGGAGGAAGTATGAGGAGAATGGGGATTGAATGGACGGCAGTAGGAAATGAAATAGCCATATAAAGTGGGGCAGTAAAAAAAGTGAAATATAGAGAAAACTGAGGAATGTGTATAGTAGGTAATGAAATTAAACAAGGGAACAAGGTGGGTAATACTAGATCCAAAATCGAACAAGAGCAGAGGTAAGACATAATGAAAATCACCAGGAAATGTTACAGAAAAAAAGTGCGTCAGAAAAATGATCAGAGGCAATAAGAGAACAATGAATTCAGAAAAGTGCAAAGACTGGCTGGATTAAGAAGTCTGTCGTCCGACTACATTCAGCAACGAAAAATGCAAATACAAATTAGCTTCAAAAATCCATCAAGGCCAAACAAAAATGCTGGATCCATACATGTACATGCACAATCTTACTGCTATCTTCCTATGTATTTTAAGTGACAAATTAGGCCATTAAACTAGAATAATTTTCAAAGTACTGATGGATTTCATGGCACCTCATGTTCATCCACTGTGCTTCCAGTAGTAGAACCTGCTTCTAAATCCAGCAAGCCCAGACCTATGCAATGAAATCCTCCTTTCTCACAAAGACATAATTGATACAATTTTGACCTGTCTTAATCTAGCTTCCAGTAAGGGGGAGTTCACAGCATTAAAGAGTGCATTACGAGATTGTCACTAAATTACCAGTGGCTATAATGCTGTGACTGCTAAGGGAAAGGAAGTCATTTTGTTGAGAAACAGTGAATACACTTGTGACATAGAAAGCACATATTTTCACTTGATGTGTCCAACTGACAGTTCTTGATACTGATACAGGCTTCAAAATGAGGCTTTTTATATTCTTCTGTGCTGCTATTTTCAGCCCTAAAAACAACTCAGGAAATATAATTTAATCAGGTTTTCTCTCTAACCATAAAATTCTATTTTTCTGCTACTCTTACTGTATTAGCACAACTGGGTCGACCTGCGCACAGAAACAGCCAACAAATCTATAAACTAATCTCTTTTCCAGAAAACTGATAAGTGGATGCCTATTAAATGGGGTTTTATGCAATGATTGCCATCACCTTTAACATTTGTCATTAGGCTGTGTGGCTCTTGAACCAGTATTATATACTGAATAAGTGATAACTTGCTTTCACTCAGTATTAGTAGCAGCAAATCCATCTGTTTGGCTTTCATTAAAAATACTCCAGCTTAATGCCTGACTCCACCCTTTCCCCTGCATTTACACTCAGGCTGAATTTGATTGTGTGGAATTTCAATGACCTATTTGAACCTGAGCTGATCTTTAAACCTTACGTCGTTTCTATCTTATCAAAATTGCAACATCACTGCCAAAGCCACCAACTCACCTACAGCTGATGAAATACTCTGCTCTCTGCCACCTCACTTGACTTCAATGTGCTCCTCATAAATCCCCTTTAGAACATTCACAATTTGTAACTGATCCAAAACTCGGCTACTTGTACCTTGTGCGACAGCATATCCGCTCCCTTATCATTACATGAGTGCTGTAGTGCAGTGGTTATGTTACCAGACTATTAACTAGACGACTGGCTCAAACCTCACTATAGCAGTTTGAGAAGGGGAATTCAGTTCTGAACATTCAAAACTGAGACCGATGGATTTTCAGACTCTGAGGGAATAAAGAGATGTGTGAATTGGGCAGGAAGGTGGAGTTAAAGGTCAAAGATCAGACACGGTCTTATTGAATGGTGAACAGAAGCAGAATGACTGATCCTGCTTTTATTTCTCATGTCCTTATCACACTGTCCTTGCCAACCTTCAGTGATTTTTAATTCCTAACATATTTGTTCAAAATCAGTGCCTTTACGTATAAGTTCTCTGTTGGCTTACTCAATCCCTGCTTCTGAAACCTCCTGCAGGCCTTTGTTCAATCCCAGTGCTCCACTCTTCTATGACCTAATTTGCAACACCACCCAACTCCCTCTCGGTGTCCCTCTCAGCAACACAACTTCAAGCATGTTGGCTCCACACTGGAACCCTCATGTTCGAACTTGTTAATTTACTACTTCATTGCCGTCCTTTAATAGTCTGCTTCTTTGAACTTGCCTTTGGTCCTCTGTTCTAACTCTTCTCGTTTCAGTGTCCTGTCACAATTTATTACATTTTTTTGCCACTAGGAGATGAAGCATCTTGAGATAGTTCATTCCTCTAGACATATTGTTGTTGTGATGGTGTATTCTAGAGACCATACAATTTCCACATGTGCAAGAGTTAAAATAAAACTCATAAATACTGGAAACCCAAAACAGGAAATGCCCACAAGATCAATAAATGTTTAAGGTATAACCTTCACCAGAATGAGCACTCCAATGATGAGCAATGCTATCTTCAACGTAGGTGTTTTGCAACAAACAGACAGTTTACACTAAGTGATAGTAGGAACTGCAGATGCTGGAGAATCCGAGACAACAAGGTGCACGGCTGGATGAACACAGCAGGCCAAGCAGCATCATAGGAGCAGAGAGGCTGACGTTTCGGGCCTAGACCCTTCATCAGAAAAGGGGGAGGGGAAGGGGGTTTTGAAATAAATAGGGAGAGAGTGGGAGGCGGATAGAAGAGGGATAGAGGAGAGGATAGGTGGAGAGGAAACAAACAGGTCGAAGAGGCGGGGATGGAGCCAGTAAAGGTGAGTGTAGGTAGGGAGTTAGGAAGGGGATAGGTCAGTCCAGGGAGGACGGACAGGTCAAGGGGGCGGGATGAGGTTGGTCGGTAGGAGATGGAGGTGCGGCTTGAGGTGGGAGGAGGGGATAGGTGGGAGGAAGAACAGGTTAGGGAGGCAGGGACGAGCTGGACTGGTTTTGGGATGCGGTAGGGGTAGGGGAGATTTTGAAACTTGTGAAATCCACATTGATACCATTGGGCTGCAGGGTTCCCAAGCAGAATATGAGTTGCTGTTCCTGCAACCTTCGGGTGGCATCGTTGTGGCACTGCAGGAGGCCCAGGATGGACATGTCGTCTGAGGAATGGGAGGGGGAGTTGAAATGGTTCGCGACTGGGAGGTGCAGTTGTTTATTGCGAACCGAGCGTAGGTGTTCTGCAAAGCGGTCCCCGAGTCTCCGCTTGGTTTCCCCGATGTAGAGGAAGCCACACCGGGTACAGTGGATGCAGTATACCACATTGGCAGATGTGCAGGTGAACATCTGCTTGATGTGGAAAGTCTTTTTGGGGCCTGGGATGGGGGTGAGGGAGGAGGTATGGGGGCAGGTGTAGCACTTCCAGTTTGCACAAAATCTTTTGATTTTAAAAGGCTTGCTGCCTCAAACTTTAAAACTGGCATTAAATCAAAATGTAATAAAGTATAACAGTTACAAAAATCATTTACAGTGACAGGTATATGGTAAAAGATACAACACTGTTGTACTTGTAACTACAAAGACAAAAAGGACAGCAAAAAACATCCAATTACAATCCAGCATTTCCACCACATTTACTAATTTCAAACTTGTCACTTTCAGGATACAGTTTGATGAAACAGCTAAGAACTTACTCTGTGCTGATTGAGAATCCTTACAGCATGTCCAAAATCTGTGTAGTGTTTACTTGAGAAAGAAGTAATGATTTGAAAACAATTCAGATTGATATTAAAAGTTAAAATGAGACAACATAATATTAACAAGTCATTCAAAACAACTTCTGAAACAATCATTATTTTTCTTCTTCTGGGAACAACTTCATTAAACATTGTAACACTCAGTATCAGTGAGCTTTTAATCTGTCAACTGCCCAACATACAGCTGGTGATGCAATAGAAAATCATTCGGGGTGAAACTGGACAAGGACATAGACACAAAACGGGAGACTTTAATAGCACTGTATACATTGCAGTGGTTGGTAAATTCGATTATGTCAGATCTACGTCCCCACCTCCAACCAATTCTGTTGCCATATAACTTCATGCTTCAGAACGAAGCCTTGCAGTCCATCATGTTTCTGACAATTCTTTGAAAGAGCTATTCAATTAGTCCCATTTCCCTGCTCTTTCCCATACCCCTGCATCTTTTATTCCTTTCCAAGTAAGTATCCAATTACCTTTTGAAAGCTACTATTCAATCTTCTTTCGCCAGCCCTTCAGGCACTGCATTCCAAAACACTGCAATAAGAAAACAAAATCTCCTCATTTCCTCTCTTGTTCTTCTGTTAATTTTCCAAAAGCTGTGTCCTCTAATTATCGGTCCCCTTATTTTTCATTCTACCAAAAGTCCCCACAATTTTCCAAAGCTCTATTGGATCTTTCCTTAATCTTCTCTGTGTGATGGAGCATGCCAACTTCTCTAGATGTTCCATGTGGCAGAGATGCCTCCACTTACTCTTGGTTTTATTTTAAGCAAACTCCTGCACACTATCTCTGAGGCTTTGACATTATTCCTAAACTGTGGTGCCTAGAACTGGGTCCGAGAACCCACCCAGGATCTGAGCAGGGATTTATAATGGTTTAGAACATAACGTTTTCTTTTGTACTGTTCAAGTCAGAATGCACTTAGTCCTTCCTGGAAGAGTAGGAACCATTTTCAGGTCAACTGAATTGCATGCCTTCCCATTGTTCTTTCCCAAAGCAAAGCAGTTATCAGCCTCTCTCCAGTTTCCCCAGCCAATCAGCAGTGGTAGGTGGTGTGACAGGTCCATTTTGTCAGAGAAAGCATTTCTAATTAAAGGGATCATGACATGGGTGACAGGACTCAACAATAGTTAGACTTTTGAGATGGCAGCAACCAATGGAGACTTAGGCCTGTCATTTGTACCAGGAGGACCTGCCGTAGGATCTAAGGGAGTACATTGAAGAGAGCTGTACCAAGGACAGGAGGAAGAGGACAATCTCTCTAACCAAACGTGGATGGAAGTAGCCAAGGAAGTCCACAGCAAAGAGTGTTCACTTCAACCTGAAGGCTGTGCAGCAAGTCAATCCTGGATTTCATGAGGGTGCGACAGGAGAATAGCATAAAAATTCAGATGCCAAGTCCACCGGTCTCACCTGCCTAACATTTTCCTGCACAGTTTTCCTCGAAGCGACACATCATGAAGCTTCACTTATTCGTCGCTTTCCAGGCACCTCACATACATAGGCAAACAGCAGCACTAGCTCTCAGATGATTGTATTGTCACACCTATTGTCTCAGTTAACCTAAACATATGGTGTCCCCTCTCTTCTCTACACAAGCCACTACCAGAACTCTCAGCTCTCTGCTTTCTCTCCTTAAAGAGAAAGAGAATTTAGCCAACCACAGATGATCCAGGAAAAACTGGTGCCAATATATGTATTGTATGAAAGGTGATTTTAGCTGCAAACCAGCACTTGAGGCAACGCAATTGTTTTTCTCAATTTAACTGTTGCTTGGCCAAAATAATTGTAAGACTGCTGAGTTTTATATTTCTTTTCCAGGCTTGGAGTATGGGTGTGTGTTTATTTATCAGGAGGGGTAGTTGCATATATTTGCACAGTTCACGGCTTTGTTTATAGTCTTTATTTTTTATTTGAGTAAATTTTGCTTGCAATGAAATTGTTTATTTGTTACTTAAGGAGCTTGATTGACTTGTTTCTGATATTGAGTGATTTATGTCTCATATATAATAGTCTGCCCTCCACATATTTGTCTATCTCTGTCTTTGTCCTCCTGACAACCGCTACTGTCGTCTTTATTGTTTACTACATTTCCAAGTTTCATACCACCCACAAACTTAGAAATTATGCACTGAATACATATCCAAGTCCAGATCAGTCAAGTAGAATAGCAGTCCTACTGCCAACGTGAGTGGAAAACATTATACTTCCCTTCATTCTAAAAAGTGGCCCCATTTACCACTACTCTGCTTTTTCAGCCAATTTCTTAACTATATAAACAATAACCCTTTAATCTTGTGGGCTTCAATTTTAATGGCAGGCTTTATATGTTGCACTTTATCAAATAGCTTTTGAAAGTCTACACAAGCAAGCCCAAGTGCACAGCTATTTGTCTCTTGTATTTAATCTTTGAACCTAAGAAGGTTTGTCAGATACGATTTGCCTGAACAAACCAGCGCTTGCTGCCATTTATTTATTCAATTTGTTCAAGTATCTTTTTATTTTTGACTTGGATTATTGTGTCTTAAATTTTCCCCACCACCAACTATCCACTCGTTATTAGATCTTTCTCTCTCCACTTCTGGAACAGAGTTTATTCACAATTCTCTAGTCTTCTGGCAGCAGTCTGTTATCCAATTGAAAAATTGCGGCTAAAACTGCAACTATTTTCACCTTTCACATCCCTCAGAAATCCAAGATGGATCACATTTGGCATGGGAAATTTTCTATTTGGATTGCTGCCAACTTTTTCATTATCATGTCTTTAGTTTTAATCTATCTAATTTCCCTATCTCGTGCTTGAAATGGCTGCATCACCTTCTCTGAATACATAAATGCACAAATTCCAAGTCAAAAATCCAAAGTGCAGCTTAGGGAATTCTATCCTGTAGGTGATAAAATGTCATTTCACAGATGTCTAGACTGGAAATCTGCAGAAGCCTCTGATAAAGAATCATGGTGAACTTACATACTTATTTCACAATAATCATTTACATACTCAATTCTGGGTGCTTCTATAGTTGAAATTTAAAAATGTGTATATTCAGCCAGAAATAGATTTGTACATCTACCGGGAGAGAGGTGTAACAAAACCCTTAGGAGTAGTGACCTGTAATGATGCTTACTAGTCAAATAGAAAGGGGAAAATGTTAGTACATTATCAGGATGCCTGATTGAAATGTAACATCTTTTGTAAGATGAGGAGTGAGCTAGCCAGAAGTAGATGCAAGCAGACAGCATGAAGAACAGAATATAAATAAAACAGTGACTGCAAAGCGTTAAATCATGAGGAGAGATTAAACAAGCCAAGCATTCTCTGGAGTTTAGAAGGTTAAGGGTGATTTGATTGAAGTTTTCAAGGTATTCAAGGTATTCAACTGATTGTGGAGTTGAGGACAAGAGGGGTTTTCATATAGTAATTAAAAATCCACCTTTCAGGAATGAAGTTAGAAAATACTTCAACATGTAATGGCTGGCAGAAGTTTAGAATTCTCTTCTACCAATGGCAATTGATGATAGATCAATTGTTCATTATAAATTTGTGGTTGTTAGATTTTTTTTCTACCCGAAGACTGAACACAGGAGGAATGGAAAACACTGCATAATGGCAACCAATGCCTCTTAAAGTGGAGGAACACTTACTGTACGTGGAGCTGAAGACAGGGATCATGATTTAAAGTGTTGGAACAATAGCAGGAGATGGCTGGGAGAGTGTGCCAAGATTCTCTTGTCACAGCAATCCATGTTTTGCTGCAGAATGTCAAAAGGAAGAGAGACACCCATCATCAAACAAGGGATGGGGAGTCAGGGACAGAAGCCATTCTGTCATATGATGAGACAGTGGAGGAGATTACAATATAAGTGAATGCCAGAAATATGCCATTAAGAAAACCGAAAGAACTGCGGATCCTGTAAATCAGGAACAAAAACAGAAGTTGCTGGAAAAGGTCAGCTTCTGAGGAAGGGCCACCGGACCTGAAATGTTAACTCTGATGTCTTCTTCACAGATGCTGCCAGACCTGCTGAGCTTCCAGCAACTTCTGTTTTTGTACATGCCATTAAGACCTTGGATGACGTACCAAAAAAGGTTCAATGATCTAATCAGAGGTATCAAAGTAGGATCAATCTTCAAGTGGCTTTTCCTAACTAGTGCAGCGTTATCATCATTGACTGTTCAAGTCACGCTACCCCCATCCTTCACTCACTAACAATATTTAGCAATTAGTATTCAGGACCTCAATTCATTTCCTTAACCTCCCCCTCACAAACTAACTGCTATAGAAGATATAACAGCCACAACTCACACCTCTGACACACACACACACACACACACACACACAAATAGCTCTTCAAACATCATCTAGACATATCACAGCACACACCTAAATAAACTTCCCTTTTTCTTGCGGGAGAAGGTGGTGCACAGGAGGCAACAGCGACAAGAGATGCCAACAGACTTCGCAAAAATATTATCAAGCAAAGTTTAGCATTAAGCCTTGTTGGAAATATCATAATAGGTGACCAAAGGTTTGGTCAAAGAAATGGATTATGAGGACATTTTAAAGAAGGACAATGAGGTAAAGCATTAGAGATGGATCTTCAATGCTCAGAGACGAACAGCTGAAATCATGAGAATGGTAAGGGAGCTAGAGAGAGATGCTGATGAGTGATGGCTGAATGTCATCCACATACATGTGGATCTCATTATTGGGCTTTTTGATGATGTCACTAAAGGACAGCATGTTGATAAGAAATAGTCAGTCAGTCCAATTAAAACCTAGAGAGTGGTGAACCTCAGGAATCCTGTACCCCAGAATCCGTAGTTGCTCAGTATTTGAGTAAATTGAACGGTGATCAACAGAGTTTTGGAGTCTACTCTAGGTAGACCAGGTGGTCTACTCCTGCTCCTGCTTCTTGTTTTTGAATATGTAATACAGGGCCTAAGGGAATACACAAGGTGAATTCTTTTGTTTTGATAGAATGCTGCAATAGTTATTCTAATAAATTATGATTTAAATGTCGATTTAGTGGGATTTTTCCCAAGTCCAGTCAAGTGAAGGAGTTATGGATGAGTGGAAAGACAAAGAAGGCAAATTGAGACAGCAAGGGAAAGAAGAATGGCAATGCTTGTGAATGGATAGGTGGAGTTGAGTTCAGTGGAATGCTGTGCTTGTCGAGTTCTGACACATAGTGGGTGCCATCTCTTTTATTCCACTTCTGAAGCATGTCTTGTTTGTGGCGTCTCTTCCTTTATGGTCCCAGTCATGTTCTATTCCAGGCCAACCAGGCCTGAAGAAAATAATTGGTGAAGTAGCAGCTCTGCAAGAGTAGCCTACTCTCTGTCTGTCTGTCTCTCTCTCTCTCTGCTGTGAATTCAGCATCAGATAGAACCTTTCAAACACTCAGTAATAATCAAGCAACTAACGCCTGTAACGCTGCATAAACCTTAGTGGGAGATTCCACCATACAGGTATTTCTCCTATAAAATGATAGTTGTGTTCTTGTGCAACCTCGTGCTATAGAAAATCGCTATACTGTACAGTAGAAAGTTTGCCTTATCCAAACCGCATCCACTCTTCATCAATCGCATTACAGCCAATTTGCGTTAATGAAACACGCATTATAGCAGAAATACCTACCTGACATCAGTTTCTACTAAGTGAAGTAAGAACAAGGATTTGGTTAAATAGGAACTTGGAAAATGGGAATGATGACTTCAAATTAAGGATTGCATGCTAATTTCTGTCACCATGTCTCTGCCTGTGACCATAGACATGCACGTACCAATTATCTTACCAAGGTACGTCACTTTCTGAGGGTGGTGGACTCTATTTCAATATTAAATGACCAGTTAGCTCAATAAGAGAATATCCAAACAGAATGTCCACACAGAGACAGGAATACTGCTCACATGAGGACACATACCAACTTGAATTAATTGGGCTGAATAGTTTATTTCACCTTAACAACCTGTTCTTATGTTGTAACTTCTATCTAATTACAATGTTCGAAAGAAACTTATTTTCAAGTCAGGCAGAATATTTATGCTTGGTCGGACCACTGAGACACTACAATTTATTTTAAGGAAGAATGTCAAAATCCATATTTCAACAAAACTCTAACAGGTTTCAATCCAGCTCTCTTGGATACAAAGCAAAGAACCCTTTCAGTTGCTTCATAATACAATTCTTTACATCTCCAATTATTTGCTCTTTCCTTGTTTGAAGGCTGCAGCTTAACCCATTCTTGGATGAAGGGCAATGGTCAAACTGGTTCCTTTATTGGGTGAAATTGTTGAGATTAAAGTCCAAATGACATTACCAATCAGGCAAAAGACCAGTCACCAGAAGTTTGGACACTTTATAAGTATTTTAGTCTCCTTGAAGAAGATCATAGATCATACAATCCCTACAGTATAGAAACACAGCCCAACCAGTCCACACCGACCTTCCGAATAGCATCCCAGCCAGACCCATCCCGCTACCCTTTCCCTGTAACCCTGCACCTCCCATGTCTAATCCACCTAATTTACACACCCCTGGACATGACAGGCAATTTAGCATGGCCAGTCCACCTAACCTGCACATCTTTAGACTATGGGAGGAAACTGGAGCACCTGGAGGAAACCCATGCAGACATGCGGAGAATGTGCAAACTCCACACAGACAGTCGCCCAAGGCTGCAATCGAACCCAGGTCCCTGGCGCTGTAAGGTAGCAGTGCTGACCACTGAGTCACTGTGTTGCCCCTTACAAGAAGTTGACATTCAATTTCAGTGGGGAACTAAAATCAACAGTAGCAGTTCCAATTGTCCATTGTACACCATGCCTTCACTATAAAGGAATATACAGCATGGTGTTTAACAGGCAATTATCCACCACTATCAGTTTAAAGTCTCTGCCAACACTGAACTAACAGATAACATTTACACTTTGTTTGAATTGCATGGACAGACTACTTATCTTGTTTGATACAAAGGTAAGTCATATTTTGAATGTATTTTGTTCCATTTTGAAGGAATAAGATGCAATACCTTGCAATTATTTGTCCTCCAGTGCAGTAAAACATTAGTTTATTGGATATGATTAAGCAAAACGAGACAAGGAGCCAGATATGGAAATAATAAACAGGTGACCAAAAGCTTGATACTACAAGAACCTGAAGGGGAGGTGATGGCCTTGCAGTGCATTGCTAGATGATTAATCCTGAGGCCCAGGTAATGTTCTGAGGGCCCTGGTTAGAATCTCACCATGACAGAGGGTGGAGTTTGAATTTGACCAAAAAAAAATCTGGCCTTAGAGTCTAATGATGACCATAAAGCCACTGCTGATTGTTTGAAAAGCACAACTGATTTACTAACATCCTTAAGAGAAGGAAGCTATTGTCCTTACCCAGTCTCGCCTACATGTGAGTCCAGATCCACAACAATGTGGTTGACTCTTAACTGCCCTCTGGGCAATTAGGGATGGGCAATAAATGTTGGCCTAGCCAGTGATGTTCACATCCTGTGAATGAATAAAAACCACATAGCTTGCAGGCAGTGGCCTGATGGAGAAGAGAGAGGTAGGCAGGTTTGTAAGTTTGGGAAATGGCCCATGTCATTGTCATAGTAAAATAGTTTAATGTAATTTTGCAGACATGTTTGCAGTTCTTGTTAATAATTTCATTCAGTGGATGTAAGCATCACTGGCAAGGTCAGCTTTATTACTCATCCCAGGCTGCCATAAGAAGGTAACTGCTGTGCTGTGCTTTAACAGTTGTATATGCTCATGTGCTAAGGACCAGGATGACATCTGATGACCAGCAGCCATAATGAGTTCAGGCAGCAATGTAACAGACAAAGGATGGAAACCTCAATTGTGCTGTAAGTGCATGTTATCAGTTTGTCTGTTCCATAAACGAGCTTGAGATATTTAACACATTGAACTTAAGCTAGCTACCAATCAAGAAGGAGAATGATGATTCTCTGTTAAAGAAGACAACACAAGAATTTTAAAAAATGGCAGTCAGGGATTTTTCTTAAAAGAACAAAGGCAGCAAAGTGAACTTGAAAACCACAGGGAAAGGCCTCAGCCAACATTTGAAACTGTGGAGAGGTCACATTTGCACTGGGACCTCAAGAGAGAAAGGACATCGCTTCACAAACAGCATTGCCTATACAGTGAGTACAGTCGTTGATTTGTGAGGTGGCCAGATCAGTGCTGCATGCAGGCAGCAACTGCATTGAAAGTTGGGCTTTAGAATCTGCAGGGTTGTCAAGATAACCTTTAGTACCGTACCCACGCAAGAAGGAAAAAGCCCTTGAAGCAAAGTGCTTAAAGATGCACAGAGAACAGAACAGGTAAATGTTTTAAAATTCAAAAGAAGCACTACAGGCTAAAACTGCACACGGAATAACCTTTTAGTCTTGCTACTATATATATATTACTAAGATTTACAAAAGACAGGGAATATTTGGAAGGTAACTAGCAAATTCCTCAGCATGAAGTGGATGAGCATTCTGAACTTCGTTCTTTTTAAACCAAGCATGGAACAATGCTTTTTTTTTTGATTTAGACATTGCAGATTCACATAAGCAAGTGGATAAAGTTAAAGATATTGAAAGCCAGGGACTGCAGACTGTCAGCACTTAGGGCCTGTCCAAAGAGGACCAGAGAGATCCTGGGATGTTATGGGAAATAACAGATGATCATTTTTGAGCACAGTGAACTTATCATTGCATAGAGTCGATGTCTTACAGGCAACAGTTATGAAAATCAATGAATCAGTTCCATCAGTAAGTGTCGTGACGAGAGCAAGGACTGTGATTTCTTGGAGGCTGAGGTGTCTGAACAGATCATGGAGCTGGTTATAGTTTCAATGGCCATCGAAGATTTCCCAAAAAAAAACCTCTTGGAGGAAAAGAAAGGTCACAACATCGACTCACTGCTACGGTGGCAGAAAATAGGAAGCCATTAGAGCTGGGCAACAACAGCTGCAAACATGAAGTGCAGTTCCCAGTCCTGGTGCAGTAGCCAGGAAGCAGAAAGCAAGCAAGCCGTGTGGGGAGTGCAGTCTGTTGTAAGCACTGTGAAATCAGCCTGAGTTCTAAGATCTATGCACACTATGCATTGTAAAGGTGCAACCAGAGGCTATTGCAGAATGCCACCAAACAAAAAGCATGTGCTGCGGACTGGCTATGACAACAGGCAATGTGCCAGAGACCTCCATAAGCATCAACACATACGTGAGATTTGTACCAGGGCTGACCAGGGTGAACATTCAGAGTGGAAGGCCAGGCTTTCCACATTACGAATGTGACACATCTGTGGACTCGGTCCTACAGTTGGAAGCTTTTGCTGGTATTAACATCATATGACTGAAGAAATTAACCAACACAAGCTCAAGGCCAAAGGCAACATAGGAGCTAATGCAAACATCCTACAGTCAGAACACTGAAGGATTTGAACCTGAATCACGGAAAAGAAAAAGTGATTGCATATGATGAGTCAGCCTTTCCTTGCACTGGTACATTGATGATTAAATGCATCTTCACCAACTCTGCTTGCAAGCCAGAATTATTTTACCTAGTGGACATGAATGGACCAGTATTAGCAGGACTACCAGCATGTATAGAACTCAATAATGTAACCATTCACAAATCACCTAACTGCAATGAAAGAGGCTATAACACTCAAAGTGACTCAACCCAGGACTCAACAAATACATCCAGACAAATTCAACACCATAGAAAACTTTAAAAGTGATAAGTACTGCACCTCAAAGAAGACCAGGGAAGCAGTACTGTAGTGTAACATGTCACAGGGCTAATAATCAAAAACCCGGCAAATGTTCAGTGTACATGGGTTCTGATCTCAGAGTGGCAGATTGTGACATTTGAATTCCATAAAATCTGGAATTAAAAAGAAGTCTAGTGGTGGCTGTACAACTATTGTTGATTCTCTTTAAACTCCTCTGGTTCACTAATTGGACAGGAAATCAGTCATCCTTACCTGGTCTGTCTTATAGTTACAGAATATATATACACAAGAGCAACTTAAAAACAAGCTGAGTGATATTGAATCTCTATCATGTACATCAGCACACAGAAGGATGCAGATCTATTTTTTGTGTGTGCTAAAAGAAAGATGGCTTAATCAGCGTAGGTTTGGACACAGCCATTTAAATGTTTCTCTCAATGGATGCTTACACAAAATTCCAACATCAGAAGAATTGAATCCCACATTGACAGGAGTTAGATTCTTTTCCAAGCTTGACTTCAAGCATGGATATTTATTGAAAAAAAAACCAAAAGAACTGCGGATGCTGTAAATCAGGAACAAAAACAAAGTTGCTGGAAAGCTCAGCAGGTCTGGCAGCATCTGTGGAGGAGAAAACAGAGTTAACATTTCGGGTCCGGTGACCCTTCCTCAGAACTGATGGTGGCTGGGAAAACGTCAGTTTATATGCAGAAAATAGGGAGGTGGATGTGGTAGGGAGTAAACGATAGGATAGAGCCCAAAGGGAGAGAAAGACAGTTGGACAGACAAAGGAGTTGCTAACGATCAGGATGGGAGGGTGAGTAGTTGTTAATGGGGACTGTTAGTGACTAACAACAGGGGGCGTGTAATGGCAGGCTATGTGGTAACAAGACCTGGTGTGTGGGGTGGAGGGCTGGGACATGGGAGAGTTTAGGCCCTAAAATTATTGAACTCAATATTGAGTCTGGAGGGCTGTAGGGTCCCCAAGCAGAAAATGAGGTGTTGTTCCTTCAGCTTGCGCTAGGCTTCACTGGAACACTGTAGCAAGCCGGAGACAGAGATGTTGGCCAGGGAGCAAGGTGGTGCATTGAAGTGGCAGGCAACAGGTAGTTCAGGGTCTTTTTTGCGAGAAGAATGTAGATGTTCTGCGAAGCGGTTGCCAAGTCTACGCTTTGTTTCCCCAATGTAGAGGAGATCACATAGTGAGCAGCGAATGCAGTAGACTAGATTCTTGGAAGTGCAGGTGAAGTGTTGCTTCACCTGGAAGGTATGTTTGGGCCCTTGGATACTGGGGAGGGAGGAGGTAAATGCGCAGGTGTTGCACCTTCGCCGGTTACAGGGGAAGGTGCTGTAGGGCTGTGGGAAGGTGTTGGGGGTGAAGGAAGTATGGACCAGGGTGTCCCGGATGGAACGGTCCCTGCGGAAGGCAGACAAGGGAGGGGAGGGGAATATGTGTCTGGTGGTGGCATCTTGCTGGAGGTGGCGGAAATGGCGTCTGATGATATTTATTGGCTCACTTCGTGAAGGAATCTCAAAAAAACTTATCACTTTCAGAACATCATTTGGAAATATTCGAATGGAATACTCCAGAGACTAGCTTTAAGTCTACCTGTCAGTCAGGATCTGTTCCAACTGCACAGGCACAGAATCACACAAAGCATTCCTGGACATGTTGCTGGTGATATTGCAGTGATGACAAAATCAAAACCAAGCATGACTAAAATCTACACTTGCTGATGGCAGCAGTTCATCATGAAAGGCTCATCTTCAACAGCAAGAAGTGCCTAGTGAATGGAGGTCAGATAGCACTAAATAAAATCACTCTATTCAGGTTATGGCATCCAGCCTGACTAAGACCAAGTCAAAGACAGAAAACGTGGCTACACCCCAAGGTAAAGACAACCTGCAAAGATGTCTTGGATGTTTTTAACTTCCTACATATCAAACTTTTCTGTTAAAACATTGTCTTTAAGAGATCTCTCAAGGAAAGATGTATAGCAGGAGAACCATCAACACAAGCTCAACTGGGCAATGTGAGAAGAAACTTGTATCCTAAAGTTCTGTAATCCAAGGGAGAAGCCACTCTGAGGAGTTGATGCATCTCAGAAAGTGTTGGGAATCATGCAAGATAGCAAATTAGTTACGTTTGGATCCAAAAGTCAATCACACGCATAATTCAATTATTCCAACAAGAGAGAAGAAACACTAGCTCTAGAATTCAGTATCACAGCGTTCTATATCCATCTGTTTGGTGAGCAATTTACTATGCCCATTCAGAATAATTTGGCACAAACCTCTGATGAATGCACCACCTAGACTACAACCACCTCTGGTAAAAGTGTAGGGGTATGACATTGATGTTTGCTACAAACCAGGTACCAAAATTGTCACCTCAGGCACAATAAGGAGATTACCAAATCTGAATGAGAATGTGGAAATTTTTCACTCAATTTACCAGTAGACAGTATGGACATTGAATTAGCAGGTGTGCTTAAGGACAATTTGATGAATTTTGGTCAGCCCAAATGCAAGCAACTTTGGGGAAAACAGCTAATCATTCACAACTAAAACCATTACGGAAAGTTAGAATAGAAAGATGGCCTAAAATGATTCAAGATGCTTGTGGCTCTACAGAATTACATTAACCAGGCCACATTGTTTACTTAGCCCTAGTATATCACTTCTAAACACTCCCACTAGATCACTGCCACTGTCCTTAGTGCCCACTGGAGGCCTGCAACCAGTCCAAAAAATCTGTGACTGGCCCCCTAAATGCAAACCAAATGCTGGCACCATGACCAACAATTGTTTTACAGTCTGCTGAGCTGACTACTGGTATCAAGTGTCAATCAGGTCCTATCTGTCTTGTAGCACCTGACACAGCTAATCACTGTCCTGCACAAGGAGACCTCCCCCCACCTCATTATCCTCCTCCTCAGCTCGACTGCTCCCATTCCCTAGTTCCTCAGCATACAGCACATCACCTTGTTGCCTGCCCCAGCCATGCAGAGCACAGCACACAAGGATAATATAGTACACTCCATCCACACTACACTAGAGGGCCTCCAGTAGACCAGTCCAGGAAGTTGAACCACATCTTTAGTAGCGCCATTACTGCGTCCTGCTACCCCCTACAAACCCAATCCCCTCAAGCCCTGACTGAAGTGTGGGCAGCATAGTACCTGTGTTCCGCATGAGTTAAGGGGTTGTGCGATGGTGTCATGGTGGCAACAGGTAGCCTTGCCCTCAGTAACCAGCCTTGTAAGGCACCTGGACCCTCAAACAAATCAGGTATGCAAGAGTGTTCCAAGATATAGGAGTCATGGCAGCTGCAAGTGTAGTGAGCACACACCTCCAAGAAGGGTAATGGTGATCCCTGATCACCTGGACATTAATTGAATGGAATCCCTTTCTATTGATGAATTCTGTAGCATTGAGATGCAGCCTCTCAGTGCCATGTGCGTACAGTCAATGTATCCTATGCCTAGTGGTACCCAGCTTTGTTCCTGAAACCTACTGCTCAGGCTGCAACACTGACCTCATCATGGAAGAACAAAATGAAGTGTGACCTTGCAAAGGTGGCACCGGTTACTGTCCTGATGCATTGTGTGTGCGCATTTAAAAGATTCCCCCCCACGTCACCCCTCGCACCCTGTCTGCGGGACAGCTCTTCCAATTTTAGCACAAGTTCCCAGGTACCATTGAGGAGGATTTTGCAAGATAGACTGGGCATTGTATAACTTTACCAAGTGGAAGCTCAGTGTCTACGTCAATGATGATTGGTCCAGTTGGCTTTAACTTAATTTTAAAATCAGTGGCTCGTTAGGCTTGATCAAATGGTAGTTCAGTTTTCGACCATGTTACTGAGGGACAGAAGTCATATTTAGGCCAGATTAGGTAAGAAAGGCAGATTTCTTTTCCAACATGACATTCCAATGAAGCACTTGATTTTATTTTAATGAAATCTTTCATCACTGATGCCAGTTTTTTTATTCCAAATCTTTATTAATCAAGTAACTAAATTAAAAGTCACAAATGGCCAGGATGGGATTTGACGTCAGGTCCTCAAATTATTAGCCCATGTCTCTGGTTTATGTCGCCATATAACTTCTATACTACAATACCCATAGTTGGTTACCTCCATTGTCATGATCAACAAGCAAATCACCCAAATATTTAAGAAAGTACATCTTTAAGGCAACAAAATTAAAAATGGTTTACAGAATAAAATTCTGTCATAATTCACCTCTGTCCAGAACACTAATCAAGAAATTCAGCTAAAAAACCTGCGTGTATTTAAATAATAGATAAAACCAAACACAATGTGGACTAAACAGAAAACTCAGATAGTCAACGGTTCATTTTCTTTCCCTAAAGTTTTTATCTTTTTTTGCCCCAGATGTCACCCTCACTTCAAAGTCTGTTACAAATGCAAAATGAAAATTAAACAACATAGAATACAAAAGTCATTCCCTTTACTTTGGGTTCTTCTGATCTACAGTTAGAAATTTACAAGCAGCTGCCAGTGCATTTGACGTCACAAATAAATTACAATTATCTAGATTTGCCAATTAGGTCACCTTGCTGCTTAAACAGTGACCATTAAATATAGGTCAGGTAAACTGTCGAGCTATTTAAGCAATTGGACTTTGCGGCCACATTTGTCGTCACTGTTGTTGAGATGGTAAGCTGTGGAGTTTAATGCCCTTCAGAGTGTGTCTGATTTTCATTCCAGTTGAAATCAAAGGAATCAAAACTGGCCTGGTTCAATCTTGGGCAGGAGCCTCAGCTGCCAGATTTCCAGCCTGGACTATAAACAAGTGAACTTGAATCGGGGAGTGTCTCAGTTTTCATTTCTATTGAAGAGATGTAAAACTGACTAGTTGTATCGATTTTACATTATTACCCTTTCCATGATCACTCATCAGGAGATATGGTAGTTTTCAATGAACTTATGGTATTTAATTTCCCAGACAACAAACTGCTCAGAGCTGTGTATGTATATCTACATGCTTAACACATTTATACTTAAAACTGAAAGCTAAAGGTTTCAGAAGTGTCACAAATGAAAAATTCTCAAAAACATAACTGCACAGATAACAATGATTTTTAAACTAAATTTACATGTTGTGCAAATCATCAGTGAATATTGTTAAAGCAGAGCACACAAATTTTTTTTAAGGATAAAGGAGAACAGAAATCCAGAAAACACTATATTGTGTTTGATGATTCCCTAAATTATTTCATGCTATGCATTACATGTAACTGAAGAAAGGGGAACAGAGTACAACATTTGGCCTCTCAGATTTGCTCTGTTATTCAATAAGATCATGATAGATCTGATTGTTTCCTTAATTCCACTGAATGAAGAGTTTGAGTTGTAAGGGGAAGTTTGATAGACTGGAAATTTTTTCACTGGAGCATAGCAGGCTGAGGGGTGACCTTATAGAGGTTTTATAAAGTCATAAGGGGCATAGATAAGGTGAATGCCATATATCTTTTCCCTAGGGTGGGGGATTTCAATACTTGGGGGCATATTTTTAAGGCGAGAGGAGAAAGATTTTAAAAAGACATGAGGGGCAACATTTTTACACAGAGAGTGATTCATTTGTGGAATGAACTTCCAGAGGAAGTGATAGATGCAGATACAGTTACAACATTTAAAAGACATTTGGATAAGTGCATGAATAAGAAATTATTGGAAAGATATGGGCAAGCGCAGGCAGGTGGGATTAGTTTAGTTTGGGATTGTGTCTGGCAGGGACTGGTCGACCGAAGGGTCTGTTTCCATGCTGTATGACTCTATGACTCACTTTCCTGTCTGCTCACCACCTCCCCCCTCTAACCCTTTACTCCTTTATCGATCAAAGTTTGCCTAACTCCATCTCGAATATATTCAATAACTCAGTCTTCCTTTGGTCTCTGTGGAAGAGCATTTTGAAGACTAACAAGCATCAGAATTGTTTTTTTCTAACCATGTTCTTAAATATCAGACCTTTTGCTTTTGGGGTTGGCATGGTGGCTCAGTGGCTAGCACTGCTGCCTCACAGTACCAGGAGCCTGGGTTTGATTCCAGCCTCAGATGACTGTCTGTGTGGAGTTTGCATGTTCTCCCTGTGTCTGTGTGGCTTTCCTCTGGGTGCTCTGGTTTCCTCCCACAGTCCAAAGGTGTGCAGGTTAGGTGGATTGGTCATGTTAAATTGCCCATAGTGTTCAGGGATGTGTAGATTAAGTGTGTTATAGGGGGATGGGTCTGGGTGGGATGCTCTGAGGGTTGGTGTGGACTTGTTGGGCTGAAGGGACTGTTTCCACACTGTAACGATTCTATAAGGAAATTGTAGTCCCACCTAGTTCTAGATTTTCCCATGCAAGGAACATTCTTTCAGGATCTACCCTGTTAACATGCTCAAAATCAATAAAACCATCACTCATTCTTCTGAATCCTAATAGGTCCAACCTTTTCCACATAAGACCACCCTGTCATCCCAGGATTCAGTCCCATTTACCTTCTCTGGATTCTTTCGAAAGCAATATATCGATTCTTATTTGTTGGAGACCAAAACCATATATAGTACTCCAGGTGCGGTCTTCTCAATGTCCTATACAGTTACAGAATGGCTTCCCTACTTTTATACACTATTTTCCTCGCAATAAAAGCCAAAATTATATTTACCTTCCTAATCACTTGTACCTTCCTGCTAACATTTCAAGGTTCATATACAAGAACACTCAAAACTTTCCATGCCTTCAGTTTCTGACCACTTATATAATAACCACTTACATAATACTCTGCTTTTCTATTCTTCTGACATTATACGCGATCTATCAAAGATTTGTCTATTCACTTAAACTATCACTACCCTATTTGCAGACTGTTTGGGGAGAATTTTTCCAACCCTCAGGAAAGAAGATCATGGCAGGAGAAGATGGTTAAATTGGAGGGATCAGTATTGGATTGGCTCCTTGGCTATGTCCCACCAGAAAATTCTGCCTGCACTACATTCTGTCCCTACATCCAAGTCATTAGTATAACTTAAATAGCCAAGATTTTCCCCCACCACAGCTCCTATGCCTTATTGAATCCTCCAAATTTATTTAGTCTTTTCATAGTTCTCAGACTAAATTATGTATTATTTTACTGTTCACAATCCCTGTTTGAACCACAAACAACGAGTTTGTTTATTTTTAATTAAATATTACTCATACAAACTATTTATTGGATTACTGCAGCATTACTTGTGAGTTACACCATTTGCACATTTCTGAATCTTACACTGCTAATTGCACTTGAATGCTTATTACCTAAAGAACATAGCTGCTAGACTGGGTCTGCAGCAGGTGGCAAAGGAACCGACTGGAGGGAGACTCATCAATGTGTTGGCTGCAAATGCATCTGTCCATGTCAGCATTGGTAAACTGCACAGTTTTCATGGGGAAAACGTCCTGCCTTCACAATGAGAACACCCTCCATTGTGCTGTGTAGCACTATCATTGTGCTAAATGGGACAGATTTCAAACAGATATCACAACTCAAGACTTGGCATCCACGAGGTGCTGTGGGCCATCAGCAGCAACTCATACTCCAATGCAATCTGCAACCTCACGGCCCAACATATACTCCAAT
>NC_063336.1:99446537-99462496 GCF_021869965.1 Rhincodon typus
GCAACCTCACGGCCCAACATATACTCCAATGCAATCTGCAACCTCACGGCCCAACATATCCTCCATGAAATCTGCTTTCATTTTTCCCACCATAACCTTTGGCTGTTCACCTTTGGCCAAAAGAATGTCATCCATTCTGTGACACCTAGATCTTCGCACAAGACAGGCAACATACTATCCTGGATACTTGCTTACGGCCACAGAAACATCAGTCTGTTTCCCAAAATAAAGAGTCCCCTTGCAGAATTGCACATCCACTGTTCTTCTTTACCTCTTGCACAGCTTAACTGCCTCTGGTGCTACTCGCTTGGCTCTGTTTGTATTCCCCGAGTAACCATTACTCCCATCAGCCAAAGCAGATTACCAATTTGTTAGTAAGATCTTCTCAAGGGACTTCTATGCTCTCTGCTTGATTCTCCTGAATTCTCTAAAATGCATTTCTGCTTGCACACTCCTAAACACGCCTGCCACATTGTCCTCTGCATTGTGAATAGTGACTTCAATTACTGTTCAAGCTTCAAAACCCAGAAGTCCGCTTGTGTAGATGATGATACTTCCTGTATATGCTTTGTCTTGGGGATATGGTGCATTTATGACTTACCACATTCCACATGGCTGAGGTGCCTTGCCATTTTTTAACTGCACTTTTTAAAAGTTCATCCTTGGGAAGTTAAAGTGACTGGCTAGGCCAGTATTTATTGCACATCCTTAATTATGCAGAGGACAGTCAGGAGTAAACTACATTGCTCTGGGTCTGGAGTTACATGTGGGCCATATCAGCTTAGGATGGCAGATTTCTTTCTTTAAGGGACAATAGTGAACCAGATCCACTTTTATGGTAATAACTGCTAGTTTTTTCTTAAATGGCAGATTTTGACTGAATTCTAATTTGACTATCTGCCATGTTGGGATTTGAACCTATGTTCACCAGAACTTCACGCTCACTATGCTAGTGTAGTGAAATTACCACTGCACCATTACATTCCCCAACTATTTGCTGCCTGTAGAATAATTTACCAACAGCTCCTTCACCTGCATTGCAGTAGGAGTCAAATTCTGGATGGTGAAGAAAGTAAGTTATAAAAAGCACCTTCTCCCACTTCACTGAACTCAGCATTAACTGAACTCCCTCTGCTTGAAATCTCCATAGTTTTCTGTTTTATTGATTTTAATGGAAGTGAAATCAAGGGAATTCTATTGCTATCAGACATTTCATAAAACTGAAAATTAACTTTACTGTGTCATGATCAATTAATGGTACCAAATATTTGCAAAAAGATACAACTTCGAAAGGTGAAAGAAATACAGCATAATTTAAATCAGTAAATACGGTTTTTAAAAGTTCCAACAAAAGCAGCAACTAGAATTGACGTTCCTCATTATTAAATATAATTTTTGTTTCCACAAAGGGAATGATGGAACAAATAGTAAGTGACAAAGTTATGAGTTAAGCGCGGTGAGCATTTGACAGAGTATCAGTTACTCAGATCCAAATCCTCTCTTCCTTTCACAAAGGTGAATAAAGAGCTTCATTTATCCTCCTTTCGCAAATACATCATTTCAATGGTACAGTCTGCCAGGCAAGGCTAGTCCCAGGTGCAGATTACTGATCTGTGCTGAACCAGTTGAGTGCAATTCGGGGTGGCAGTGACATTAATCTCAATGCTCTTGAGTTTGCAATAATCAGAATGGCTAAGGTTCGTGCTCAAAATTGCTATCCACAATGTGTTACAAATATGTGGACATTGGCTGAGGATAAGACTGGGTTGACTGTAATTCTCACCCCACCCCATGTCCCGTTACCTTGATTGCACTCACTGCTAAGAGTGAAATATGATTACTTGGGATGTGGTGTCATAAAGCACGTGCCACAAATGGAAGAAGAACCTAACATGGGCCAATGTCATTAAGAGTAAGAAGCTGCTTGGCGAGGGACGCTAACCTCGCATTTACAGATTTCATTGAATGCAACAACCTGGGAATACAATTGTATCAGAAGTTTTAAAAATAATATCAGCCAATTATGATCCACTTCCTTATGCAATTTGATTGCCTGCATAAAACTTCAACTGTACAGTTTCTAGTCTTTATCTTCACCACCATTCCTCTCCACTCCACTACTGTCTTGAGGTTGTCACATTGCTTTCCCAACATTCAGTACTGGAGGGTCAGAAATTTTCTCCGAATAATATGAAAATAAGATCAAAGTCACTGTTTTCCATCACCATCACAAACTCTGTTCCCTAGTCATGACTCCATTCATTATGGGACTTTTCCAGGATGGAAAGACGTAACTAACAGTGTGTCACAAATATCAATCCTCGAATCTCAATTATTTATCATCTGTGTTAATGACATGGAGGAGAGAGCAAAAAGCAATGTATCCAAATTTGCTGATGACATGAAAATAGGTGGGAGGGCATGTTGTGATGAAGACATAAGGAATCTGCTAGGAAATACAGTCAGGTTGTGTGGGCAAAAACGTCACAGATTAATGTAGGAAAGTGCACTTTGGAAAGAAGAATCAAAAGGCAGACTATTATATAAAAGGAGACAGAGTCTAAATAGTGCTGCACTGCAGGATCTGGGTCTTCTTGTGCATGAAATACAAAGAGTTTGCATATAGATTAGGAAGTAAGTGACAAGGTAAATTGAATTTATCCTTTGGAGTTGGAGTTTAAAAATAGGGAAATTTTGTTACAATGAGGCCTCATCTGGAGTACTGAGTGCAGTTTTGGTCCCTGTTTTTCAGAAAATATACACTGGTATTAGAGGCAGTTCAAAAGAGGTTGACAAGGCTAATTCCTGAGACAAAGAGGTTGGCTTATCAAGAATGGGTAAATAGGTTAGACCTTGATCATTGCAATATACAAGATTATGAGGGGGTTTGACAGGGCACTTAGCAAGAAGATGTTTCCGTTATTGAGGGTTTCCTAAGTTAGGGTTTGAGGGTGGTGCAGTGGTTAGCACTACTACCTCATAACATCAGGTGTATGAGTTCAATCCCAGCCTTGGGTTACTGTGTGGAGTTTGCATGTTTTCACTGTGTGAGCCAGGGTACAGGGAAAGGGTAGGGGGGTGAATCTGGATGTGATGCTCTTCAGAGGGTCAGTGCAGACTTGGTAGGCCAAAAGACCTCTGTCTGCACTGCAAGGATTCTATGTACCTCTTCAAGGAACAGTTTGAGGAAGAAACAGACTGTTCATAACTTTTGTGTTACACTTAATCCCAAGAACACCCTCTGACCACGTATCATACTACTTTCACCTCCCCAGTATCATTCAGCTCTTCTGTTGCAAGAAGTCTCCTCCATGTCTTTCTGAACTCTATCCAAAATTTTCTTTGCTGGCTCAGATCTTTTGTTTTCTGTAAATTTGACTGTGATCAACATCTTAATGTCTCATTCATCTGTCACCAATATATTCACTGACTACCTTGCCTTCCAGTTCAGCATTGCTCAATTTTAACACACTTATCCTTGTTTTCATATTGCTCCATGGTCACAACCAGCCATATTGCTGTAACTTCCACTGGTTGTGCAACTTTCCAAGACCCCAGTTCTCATCCAATTTTAACTGATCCACCGCCAATGTCAAAATTGGTTTGATGATGCTCCTATGAAATGCCTTGGGATGTTTAGCTACACTGAAGGTGCTATATACCTGCAAGCTGCTTTTTTCTGCATTGCAGCCATTTCTCCTTGAAACCACAGAAGATTTTATTTCCTGCTGTTAGACTCCTCGTTTTAGTCTTTCTCAATCCTACTTTCATCTCTGTCATTTTGCCAGCCATTCATGTCAGGTTTCTAAAAGTTAAACTGAACCAGTTTAAAAAAATATATCAATATTGTTTATTAGGATGGACATCAGGCTGAATATAGAAGGTACAGAAGGAATGTGAAAAAGCAAATAAAAGCTGAAATAATATATGAAAAGAGACTGGCACCTGACATAAAAGGGAGTCCCAAAGTCATCTCTGGGCATATAAATAGTAGAAGGGTGATAAAAGGAGGAATGGGACTCATTAGGTATTAAAAAGAGATTGACACATGGAGACAGAGGTCATAGCTGAGGTATTAGGTGAATACTTTGCATTTTTCTTTACCAAAGATGAAAATGCTACACAGGTCTTGGGAAAAGAACAGGGTATTTCAGATAACTAAGGGATTTAAACTGATAAGGAAGAGGTACTAAATAAGCTGTCAGTAATTCAGGTCAATACAGCATCAGGACTGGATAAGATGTATCCAAGGATACTGAGACAATGAGAGTGGAAATTACAGAAGCCCTGGCCAGAATATTGCAGTTGCTCTTAGCCAGAGGATGGAGAATTGCAAATGCTATGCCTTTGTTCAATGTAGCATAAAAACAAGCTCAACAACTATAGATTAATCAGTTTAACTTCTGTGACAGGGTTGCTTCTAGAAATAATAATTCAAGTTAATATTAATAATTGTTTAAGCAAACGTGGGTTAACTAACAAAAGTCAAAACAGGGAAGGTGGTGGCACAGAGGTAATGTTCATGGATAAGTAATCTGGGGATGCAGGCTAACACTCTGAGCACAAGGGTTTGAATTCACCCTGGTAATGGTTACCATATGGAATAGCATAGACTTTGAATAGATCTAGCATCTCAAAGCTGTGCATCAATGAGTTGCTTGAGACATTGACAGCAGCAGAATTGTATTCAACCACAATCTGCAGTCTTTAGGCCTGGCAATATCCCCTACTCTACCATTACTATCAAGCTGGAGGGCTGAACCTGGATCAAAGAAAAGTAGGCCAAAAACGGCATTAGTATCAGGCACAACTAAAATTGAGATGCCAATCTGGTGAAGCCACAAAACACAATGACTTGCATGCCAAACAGTGGAAGCAACTTGGAATAGATAGGGCTAAGCAATCCCAAGCAGATACAGGGAGAACGTGCAAACTCCACACAGTCAGTCAACCAAGGCTGGAATTGAACCCAGGTCCCTGGCACAGTGAGGAGCAGTGCTAACCACTGTGTCACCCCTAAATTTGGCAATAATACTGAAGACTCATGTTCCCGAATTTGTCACACTTCTAGCCAAGCTATTGCAACACTACAGCACTACAATCTACCAGTATTTTGGAAAACTGTCCAGGTATGACCTGGACACAAAAGTGTAGGACAAATCCAATCCAGCCAATTACTGCCTCATCAGTCAATTCTCAATTATCAAGTGATAGAAGAGGCTGTCAACATTGCAAACAAGCAGCATTTGCTCCACCATAATCTGCTCACTGAGGCTAACTTGAATTCTGTTAGAGTTTATCAGCTTCTGAGCCAATTACACCCTTGGTCCAAACAAGACTGGAACCGCTGAATTCCAGAGGTGAGGTGAGAGTGACAGTCCTCGACATCAAGGTTGCATTTGACTAAGTGAGGCATAAAAGAACCCAAACAAACTGGAATCCATAGGAATCAGGGGAAAACTCTCCACTGGTTGGAGTCGTACCTGGCACACAGGAACATGGTTGTGGTTGTTGGAGGTCAATCATCTCAGCTCCAGTGTATCTCTGCTGGAGTTCTTCAGGGTAGAGTCCTTGGCCTAACCATCTTCAGTTACTTCATCAAAGACCTTCCCTCCATTATAAGGTCATGAGTGGAGAAGTTTGTTGATGACTACACAAAGTTCAGCACCATTCATGACTCCTCAGATATTGAAATAGTCTATGCCCATATGCAGCAAGACCAAGACAATATTCAGGCTTGGGCTGAAGAATGCAAGTAAAAATCACAGCACACAAGTGCTAGGCAATAAATATCTCCAACAAGACAGAACCTAACCACCCCTTCTTGATGTTCTATTGAATGATTCTATGTTATTCCAGTGTTTAGGCCTGATCTGAAACTGAATTCAATCAGCCATGTAAAACTGTAGTTACAAGAGCTGATCACAGTTCGTAAATTGTTCAGCCTCTTACCTCTCCAATGCTTGTCCACCATCTACAAGGCACAAGCCAGAGAAGCATGCTAGAATACACTAGAATGACCAGGATGAGTGCAGCTCCAACAACAATAAGGAAGTTTGCCACCATCCAAAACAAAGGACTCTCTAGCTTCAACATTAATTCCCTCCACCACTGATACACAAAGCAGCCATGCTACAAGATGTATTGCAACAACTCAAAAAGCCTCCTCAGACAGCATTTTCCAAAAGTGTGACCTCTACCATCAAGAAGAGCATGGGCAGCAGATGTATTAGAACACCAACACCTGCAAGATCCAATCCAAGTCATGCACCATCCTAATCTGGAACTATAACATGCATCAAATGGCCTTTTACTGTGCTGCAACAATTTTGTAATTCTGTAAAAACATCCATGAACGAACCTTGTATTGCCAATTTCTACCAAATTACACCACTTTTTAATGGTAACCATTTACTTAATTAACACAGATCTCATTGGTCCCTCGGTTCTCAAAATACTTTTTAAACATTTAAACATTTCATTATCCTAGCACCTACATGCTTCAGCTGAACAGACATGTTCAAAGACAGAAATCTCTTTCTCCAGAATACAGTGAATATAATTTTAAAAATTCAAAAATTACATACTAATCAAAAACATTATTATATTTATCCACCAAATTGACTACAATGCTTTCATTAAAGTTTTAATTGGAGGTCTTACTCTCTCCTTAAAGCCTGGATTTGGAATTGATATGTTTTGCCAGATCTGTGACAATGTGAAGTGTAATCTGAGCATATGCATTTGTACCATTTAATCAGCAGTACTCATCAAATAAATCTGTTTCCCCTTCAATAAGCTTCAGTTCAGAAATTTTTCATATTATGTTAAGAAACGCTAGGGCCAAAGTTAAAATAGATCTTTCAGATAACATTTATTTCCTTTCTCTTCTTTCACAAGAAATGGATGCTGCTGGCTGGATTATCATTTCTTACCTGCCCCTAATTACTGTTGAAAACGTGTTGGTGAACCAACATTTAGAGTCCAGTTTAGTTCCCCAGTGATTACTGGGGAACTATGCCCAAAGTCCTTTCAGAATGGAGTTTCAGGATTTTAACCCAGAGACACTGAGGAAAAAGTGATATGTCTGCAATTCATGATGGTGTTTGACTTGGACGGGGTGGGAGTGCAGGTGATGGTGTTGCCATGCATCAGCTGCCCCTCTAGGTGGTGAAGGCTATGGGTTTCAAACCTGCTGTCAAAGAATCCTTGTTGAATGCTGAAGTGCATTTTGTAGATAGTCCATACTGATGCCAATGTGCATTAGTGGTGGAGGAAATGAACTTTGAAGATGACAAAGATGGGACGCCAATCAAGGGGTTGCTTAATACTGGGTGTTGTCAAGCTACATGAGTGTTGTTGGAACTGCACTGATCCAGGCAATTGGAGAGCACTCCACTGAACTTGTGACATGTGCCTTGAAGCCGTGGTGATGACGCTGGGGCTCTGGGGAATCAGATGGTGAGCTACTTGCTGTAGAATTTCTCACTTCTGGCCTGCGCTCAAAGTCTCTGAATTTATATGGCTGGTCCAGTTCAGAATCTGGTCAATGGTAACCCCCAGGATGTTGACAGTGGGGAGATTCTTCACTGATGGCCATTGAATGTTAAAGAGAGATGGTTCAATTCTTTCCGGTTGGAATTGGCATAGGCTGGCATTTATAAAGTGTGAATGTCACTCAAGTGTCTTTTTTAAACAGAGTGGTGGTGTGTATGTAAAATGAAGCACAACAACTAATTACACACTCATAGTAACTTTTGATTTATGTTTCATAAATTTTTAATTCCAAAGGGATAGGGATGGGGGAAATGTTAATTTTCTGCTCATTCGGTACAGTGATTTAGATGACCACTTGATATCACCAGTGAGAAGAGAAGATTTTGATACTTGATCTGATTTCCCATTTCCAGTGCTGACATGGGTGCGCCACTGTTTACAATACAGGGTTACTACGATCTTGACTTGGAGCCACCTACCATCTCTTAAATCAGAGCTGTCTATTCATGGGACGCTTCACCAGAACCATTTTTTTTTGCAACAATCTACGACAGTCAACAGTTTTCACACTGCAGTTGTGCAGAGTCCCAGTACAGCAGGCAATGGCCTGGAAGGAGCTCTTCCCTCCTTCAGAGGGAGGCATGGGCCCAAAGCAGCTGACAGGTTCAGGAAGAGATGGCAGAGAATGTGTGTAGCATAAGTCAGGAATGTCGAAAACCGTTCATTATTTTAACTGTGTAAGAAAAGCAAGAATGCTTTCTTCATCTGGCTGAACATGATGCTTTATAACATCCCTATACTCATGTGTGTTTGGGGTGCGGGGTGTGGGGGTGTGCTGGGGAGGAGTAGAGCTAACACATTGATTGATTAACTGTTGCCAGAGAACTGTGGGTACAGGCTGGAGCTGTTCCACTTTTGCTTTGTCTTTGTTGTCACTTGAGTCTCCTTGCTCAGGAGACGAAAGGCTTTTCTGCTGTTCCAGCTCCAACTGCTGTCCCTCGTGCATTGTAATATTGTACAAATGACAATGATCAGGGACACTTGTTCCCAAGCAGTACTGTAGAAAGCCCCCAAAGCTGTCCAAACATTATTTGAGCTCTCCAATCATCTGCTCTTGTAATCACGTGATCTGGTTGAATCTTATTTCAGCAGGCTTGCATCGTTATTGCAGAGGTAAAATAAGGCAGATTTAAAGAGACAGCTTTCGTTGCTAAGCATCCATGCTGTTACATAATGTGTATGTGTATCATGGGGCAGGGAAAAAAAGTGATCTGTCCCTGTATAAAGGCATAACATTGGAAAAGTAAACATGAATTGTGGGCACTGGGCATAGACTAACCTAAATTGAAGGGAATGAAATGCTTTTGGCTGTTGCCTCTTTGACAGGATTCTTGCAGCAATTACATCCTGAACTTCGTGGAACCTAGAATATTTATAAACTCACAGACTTTTCCTGCTGGTTTCTGGTGTGCATGGAGAAAACAATCTGCTGGTTATCCTTGGCAAAGAAAGCATCAGTCATCTGCTTGATGTGGCATGGAGTTCAGGCCATCAAGTCTATAGTGGCTCTCCACAGGGCAATTCTCTCAAACTCACTCCACCATTGCAAGTTTATTTCCATCAAGAGCCTACCCAATTTTGAAATCTTTGATTGTTTACACTTTCACCATCCTCGTGAACAGCGAACTCCAGGTCATTGCAACTCATGATGTGAACAAGATTTCCATCATATTCCCTGTGCATTTCTTGCCCAAGATCTTAAAACTACATCCCCAAGTCCTTGTACTAACAGCTAATTGCAACAGTTTTCCCTGACTTTGTATCTAAACCTGTGGTAATCTTGTAAACCCCTAACAAATGTCCTCTCAATCTTCTTTGCTCCAACCTTAAGCTAAGCTTGTGACTAAAATCACGCATCACTAGATCCATTCTGGTGGATCTTCTCTGCACTCTCTGAAAGATGCTCACATATTTCCTTAAGTAAATCAGATCTTAATTTGGTCATTTTATTGGGATTTCATCAAAGCCAAAGCTTTATCGAGGTTCCAAACAACTTCCCTGCTTTTGTATCCAAATTCAAGTTATGAAGCCTAAGACCCAATATCCTTTGATAAACACTCACAATATGACCTGCCAACTTTAAAGATTGATGCAAAAAACCCCCAGATCATTACCTTCCTGATACTCTTTAGAAATGTACTACTGAATCTCTGTTGCTCCTCCTTACCCCTTCTGCAAAGTGCATCACCTCACACTTCTCTGCATTCTGTTCCATCTGCTGCTGACCTTCTCACTCTGCTAACATATTTATGTGCTGTTGCAGCCAATTCATACTATCCTTTCTGGTGGTTGCTCTTCCAAGTTTGATATAATTGGCAAATTTTGAAATTTTACTCTGTATTCCCAAGTCCACGTCATTTATAGTGGTCGTAGCAACAACCTTGAAGAGCACCATTTCAGTCCAAAAAGTAACTGTTTACTGCAATTTGTTGTTTCCAGTCCCTAAGCCAATTGTTTTTCTACAATTAAACACTGATTCTCTGCCCATCCCACCCCATTCCATGAAATTCAATTTTGTTCAGCAGTCTTTTATTTGGTACATGCTAAACACTTCCTTGAATTCCATGGACACAATGTTTATGCATTCCCTTCATCAACCTTTTCTTCTATTTCATCCAAACATTGAATTAGATTGGTTAAACGTGATCAATATTTCAAAAATCCCTGCTGGCTCTCTTTAGTTACAGCATAGTTCTTGAAGTGCCTATTCATTCCTTCCATGATTGTTGTTTCTAAAACCTTATTACAACTGATGATAAAGTAACTGGGTGGAGTTGCTAGGACTTTTTTTACACTTTCTCCTAAATAAGGCATCAGATATACCTCTCTCCAATCTTTTGGATATCTAGAGAAGATTGAAAGTTAAAGGCAAGCCCTTAAAATATTTCCACCTCCACTTTCCCTCAATGACCTGGGATGCAAGCCATATGAGCCCAAAGACTTATCTGCTCTGTACATAGCACAAAGCCTAGAACCTGAGGTGAAAAAAAATTGAAAAATACAGAGTGGCTTTCATGTGATCAATTCTGTAATGGGTCCTGCTCAAGGGACTACATGGATTGCTAAAAGACTCCCTGGAGAAGCACTGTCTCCTTATTCACCCATCCTCAGTGAACTGGGAAAAGGTTATTCTGGGTTTATAGATTTTATGGGCACCTTAATGACAAGTGTAAACAGCCATCCTCCTTTATGACCTCCTTGGAGCCCTAAACATAGTGACATGATGCTCTCCCATCTAATGATGTTCCCTTTCTCCTCTTCTTCCAGTCAGAATGAACTGGCCAAATTGACTCCCTGTTCTGCAGTAACCAGGTCCTTACTAAACTTAAAGCAAATCAAAAAATGCAGTGACTTACAACTCCGAACAGCACCTATGTAAATCAAGCCAAATGTCTTCCAATAGATCCCAATGACTTGAGTACTTGCACATGAATATCACAAAGAGCAAACTATGTCACATAGAAGCTACAGGATGGCTTCAGCATTCAGAGGGGACTTTGTTAATTCAAATAAAAATGCCACTGGAATCCAAATAACATCATTAGACTCCAATTTGCATGTAAGAATGAGGCTTCTGAGAGCGCTAGCCAACTCATTTGAGTAAATCTAGAATCATGTTCAGCAGGAAGGCAGAAGGAAGTCTCTTGTTGCAGTATTGCATCCAGGCATGTCCAGAAAACCGGGCAATGGTGAGATGAAAATCAGCTCAAAGATGTCTGCCTCATAACCAAGTCTAAATTTCACAAAAATCACTCAACATTAAAGTGACCAGCCATGAACAATTTTACCTGAACATTCCCTGTTGACAGTTAAAAATGGTAAACAATCTAACCGTAAGCAGCAGCCAACAAGAGAACACACGTGATGTTTGCTGTCATCCACCATGATATCAGAACCCACCTGAAACTGGCAAGGGGCAGTGGTGATGGCTTTCTGACAGGTCCTTGGATTTTCCCACTTGCCTTGTGAGGAAAATGTCACTGGGATACCGGGATTCCTCACGCAGGAAGCTCCTGTGTAACTGACTGAATGATGACTTGACATGTAAGATCAGAAGTCCACAAAGATGATGGTGAGTCCCACCACCAAGCAAGCAACCTATTGAGAGAAACCTTGATCAAACTATCCCGGACCATTCAAAAACCGGTCGGTTTCTCAGCACATCTTCTACACTTCCTACAGGCCACTTTTAAAATCCTTCTGGTGAGCATGTGGACACCTATTTCACTTCCATCTAATGTTGGTAACAAGCCTCTAATTTACTAACAGCAAAAGCAAAAGTACTACAAAGATCATAGATAATAAACAGAAAGAAAAGTAAAATAATGTGGTGGGGTGTGCAAGATGTGAAAAAATTGACTACATTTCCCTATGTTTCTTCAGCGGCCACAGAAGTCATCCAAAAGCAGCAAATGAGGCCAATTATGTGCACAACAATTTGGTATGCTGCCTGTTCATCTAGTTAGTATGAATCCAAATGACGCTATTTTCCTTTCTTGTCTAAGTTTGGGGGCAAGCACATTAAGTGGTGGAGAACACACCACTCCCCTCCAGCAGGTTAATTCACTGGATCACCATGCCCTCCCCCAGTGAGCTCATTAAGGGCCTACAGAGGAGGAAAGGCAAATATCTCAGCCTAGCACAGGCCTCGTCCACATGCAACCCCGATCACCAGAAGCTGATGGCCAATCAGACGCCAACAGTTCTGGGTCCTAATGTACACTAATTGGGGGCCTGCTCCTCAGGGGATCCAGTGATGAGAAGATAAGTCCTTTTTGTCTTCTTCTCACCAAGTGGGGCGGGGGGGGGGGGTGGATGTCACTGGAGGGGGTGGGATGTCGTAGAAAGAGGTCAGAGGCGAGGCCAGGAAGTTGCTTTCAGAGGCCTCCCTCTTCACTGCCACAACCTATTCCTCTGGTTGTCCCCAGATAGGAGCAACTGGCATCACCAGCCTCCCCCAGCAAACTCAGCAGGCATATCATCACAGTTGTCCAGTCAGGAGGCATATCATTATGCAAGTGGAAGTTTAAGCCTTCAATTGGCACCTGTAGCCATTCTCACCCAACACAGTTGAGAAGGTGGTGAAAGGACAGATGAGTTTGTCTCCAGGGAAAACTCGCTCAATTAATTATTTCCCTTTCTCACCACCTCCCTCACAACCTCCTGGAAGGGGAAAGTCACATCCGGCAGCCGAACGCCTACATTTTATGTCTCAATTCAAGATCTCACAAAGATGAGTTTGACAAGTATCAGGTATAATTTAAAATGAGTGGGATCCACAAAAATGCCCACAGCTTTGTAATAAGTTTGTAATCTCTATCAGACAGCTGTCGAAGTGGTTGATGAAAACATGCGCATTGATACCAGTGAGATATTACTCCGAGATTGGTATTTAAAAACATTGCTTTGGCAGACAACAGCAGTTTCAACCTAAGGATCTTCAACGCTGACACTGACTGGCAAAAGTGACATGTTATATTCCCTAGCAGCACTATCCTCTACCTTAATTGTAAGTTTCACCAAGAAAAATGCTTCATAGCAACAACAGTTAAGTGCTTACCAACGTTCATCACATGCTACTTCACATGATGGGAGATTTTAAGTGTAATTATTAGGCCATTCATTGTGTGAATGGCTGGAGCATCCACACCATGAGGCTCCTTTTCTGTAGTCGCCTTGCGAGATTCTCTGCATCTACCATATGACTTAGAAATTTGCACCCAGTGAAAAAAGGAAAGCACGGGAGTTTAAATCTGCAATGCTTCACATGTTGTGTTTCCAAAGTTAGCCATGCTGTTGTGAAGAGTATGTAAATAAAGGGCAAAGTAAAGGAAATTTCTGGATGACGTCCTCTAGAATTGTACCAAATGCTAACTTGACAGCTGGAAAAGTTTCTCGATGTCCAAATGAAACAGGTGCCAAACCCCTTAAATGTGCTTATTGCGGTCTCTTGCACTTTAAAATGAGCAATATCAGAAGTCGGTAACAAATTATTCCTTTTGTATAATTGGTCATGGCAATGATAATTAATTGCTGAAGAAGAGGCCAGCATTAATTCAGAATTGTTCTTGAGAAGGACGTGGGGAGCTGCCTTCTTGAATTACTGCAGAGTATGTAGCCTGTGCTGTTTAGGTACAGCTGCAGCGCTGCTATATAGGAAGTTCCAGGATTTTGACCAGTGAGAGTCAAGGTATGGTGATATAGTTCCAATTCAGTATAATGTGCGGCTTAGGCGGAAACTTGATGCTGGTGTGGTTTCCAGGTATCTGCTGCCCTTGTTTCTCCTAGAGGGGTGGAGGTCATAGGTTTTGAGGATGCTTTCAATAAATCAGTGGTAAGTTATTGCAATTCATCTTAAGCTTACTGCAGCCATCGTGTGACAATGACATAAGGTGCGAAAATTTAGGGGTATAAAGTATAAGAGCAAGGAGGTGATGTTGAGCTTGTGTAAGATGCTTTGTAGAGCTCAGGAGGAGTATTGTGTACAGTTCTGGGCACCAATATTTAGAAAGAATGTGAACACAATGGAGAGGCTGCAGAAGTGATTTACAAAAAAACGTTGCAGGGATGAGGAACTTCAGTTATGAAGATAGATTGAAGAATTTGGGAATGGTCTCTTGGAAGAGAAGTCTCATAGAGGTTTTCAAACAATACCGGTGTGCTGGATAGTGCAGATAAGGAGAAACTGTTCCCATTCATTAACAGAGCAAGGACGAGAGGGCAGAGATAATAGTGACTTCCAAAAGTAGAAAATGTGATTTGAGGAAAAACTTTTTCACACAGTAAGTAGTTACAGTCTAGAATGTACTACCTGAAAGTGTGGTGGAGATTACTCATACCTTTTCTGCACATAGTTACAGTTGACTAAGGATGTCAACAGTTCAGTGCCATTCTAAGAGAAGAGCTGAATGATTATTGTAGATTCAGACTAAAATTAAATGACTTTTTTTATTTTTGTCAAACTTTTTTTTGAATTTGATTGCTTGTTTGTGATAATCTGGTTACTGAAGACAATGCTTGTCACTGGGTCAAAATTCTGGTGCACCCTACATAACGTGACTGTGGGTGTACCTACGTCATATGCAATGCAATGGTTCCAGAAAGTGACTCATCACCATCTTCCAAAGGTTATTGAGAGATGGTGAATTTTGGGCTGGATTTTACAATCAATTGTGAAGCAATAGCCCTCACCTTGACCTTGAGAGGAACGTACATGAAGACCTAGCAGTCTGTGGTGTATTTTCCAATGACAGTGTGTTTGTGAGGATACATCATGATTCTAGCAATGCTGATGTCATCAAGCAGGGCAAGGAGCCAATCAAGTTGAAGTATTCTCAGAGACAGCAAACCAGTCATCATTGCATCGCTTCATTTTTAATTTTTAACTTTTTCTGTGTGTAAAATAAATGATTTGGGAATAAACACGGATTCCAATAGAAGCACAAATATCATCAACAAACTTTTAAAAACAAAATTATTTGAAGAATACATGGAATTCCTTATTCTAATTAAGAAGTGTAACATTCAACAAATATTAAATTAGCTTTTCTTGGCCAATGAGACTTCTGAGCAATACGAAAGGACATAGAACACCACAGTAAGCTTAGTTACATTCGTTCGACAAGGTGAAACATTTTCAAGGATTTTTATAGCAAAACTAAAGCAGAAGTTCCAATCAGCTTACTGATTTTTAACTGATTACAATCTAGATGCACCTCAACAGTGCGCCCTGTAGGGAAGGGTAGAATCACTGACAGCAACATCTGGATTTTCCATTTTTAACTGTGCAGGTGCAGACTCCAGAAGTCGCTGTCAGTTTTAAGGGAGTAATGATGGCAAATCTCAATAGTTTTGATGTAATTGTGATTGCAAAATCCAGGCCATCATTGTTCTTGGCTCCCAACGTCCATGTTCCTTGGCAGAGGTACAATATACTTTGAAGCTGTTTGTATGCGACCACTGCCTTTCAGCTACTAGCTTTCCCTATGTCTAAGTGTGCTGGTCCTGCCTCACAATGTGAAATAAGCTCATTTGCATATTTCTAAGTCATTCCAGACGCACTGCGCATGATGTACTGGGAGTTTGCCAAGTTCAGGGGACAGAGTTTCCTTTCCACCTGCTCCTGAGAGGCTGTTGACTATGCTCAAGACTGAACAGTGTTTGTGTTCTACAGTTCAGGACATTCAGTGGAGCAGGTGCCAGAGGACCAGGTTGCAAGAAGACATGCACCAAATGGTGGCAGTATCAGTGTAAAGGACAAATCTGTAATAATAAAAACCGAAAGAACTGCGGATGCTGTAAATCAGGGACAAAAACAAAGTTGCTGGAAAAGCTCAGCAGGTCTGGCAGCATCTGTGAAGAAAAAAATCAGAGTTAATGTTTCGGGTCCGGTGACCCTCCCT
>NC_063336.1:99477496-99496022 GCF_021869965.1 Rhincodon typus
ATCAGAAAAATTTCTGATGAAGGGTCTAGGCCCGAAACGTCAGCCTTTCTGCTCCTATGATGCTGTTTGGCCTGCTGTGTTCATCCAGCTCTGCACCTTGTTGCCGCTGGATTAACCTCCATTTTTGCACGCTCCAGCACAGATGCAGCATTTACAATTGTGACAGCAGCGGAGGCCTGTAACTGAGCATCCAGAGCCCATTACAGAGACCCTGGCCGATGTCAAGCAGCAACTGGAGGAGCAGTGGAGGAGGAGCAAGAAGAAAAGGAACGAATGAACTCCATTACAGTGAAATCTTGTGTTATGTTCGGCATTTCAAGATGGTGCCAGACCGTGGTGACAGTTTGCTTAGAATGCGCGAGAAAACACTTTTCACTGTATTTTTTTCATATATGTGTGACAATAAGTCTAAACTTAAATCTACTAACTGCTTCACGACTAATTGTTTTGAGAAATTTTCCCACCGCAGTTAAACTGACTGGTCTGCAGTTGCTAAACCTATCTCCAAACCATTTTTGAATAAGGATCTAATTCTGTAGTCCTCCAGCAAACAGTGTCATTCAGCCTCAGATGGTTGACCGATAGAGGAATGGAGTCAATGACTCAGGAATGCAGCTTGTGGCAGTAGCTGTAATCTTCCCGAGATTAAATCAGAGCACAAACCTGCTGGATAGGGGATGGATAAACTGACAATCAGATACAGTGGAGAATTAGAGCAGTGATATGAGATAAAACTGTGTGGGATCAATGTAAACTTGTGAAAACTAACACTGTGATTTTGGATTATGTCACCAAGGAACCGCATGCAGTTGAGAAATAGGAGGAGGCCAAGGGCAACATTCCCTGTAAACTGCGTGTTCCAAGATTCCACACATATGCATTGGTGCGTCAATGTACTGACTTGCAGTTTGAGAAGTCAGGGCCACAGAGGCTTACACACCATAAAGGAAGAAGGTTAGATTCTTGGGTCACACCAGAAGAAATGGTGGATGGAGTGAAAAGGCAAATGACTGTAGATGATATTCAGGCCACAATTAGATAAATAAGAAGGAAACAGGCAACAGTTGGATTACTACAGAGAGGCATTGGAGATGGATGGTATGGTCAACCCTATCAAAGTGCAATGAGGGATAGTTTACTTCACTAAGTTCATGTGGAATGAAGTTTGTGACTTTGATAGCAGCCGTTTCAGTACTCTGAGCAGAGCAGAAACCAAACTGGAGTGATTTAAACACGGAGATCCGGGAATAACAAACATGAATTTGGATGGTATGGACACACTTAAGGACTTCAGAAAGGAAACAGAACTGGGCAACGGGACAATGAGGGTGCAGTGAAGAATTTATGATAGGGGTGATAGTGACTGATGTAAAGGATAGATGAACAGTATTTGAAGAGAGAGAAACTTGAATAACACCAGCAAACACTGGGAACAGAAAAGGGAAGTTAGGTGGTCAGCAATTTAATGGCAGTATGGTGAAAGAAGCAAAGGCATAAGACTGTAAAATTGGAAAACTGCTCAGCAAAATCAACTAACACATGAAACAGAATTAAGTGCGCGCGGAAAGATCTTTCTTCAAAAAGTTACTTTTATCAAAAAAAGCACCAAATCTCTTTCAGCAACTGATGTAGACAAGATTCCAAGGCTCTGGTGCCGTCAGTTTTTCAGTTTGTTTACTGGTTTGTAACAAAGCCTTGCTCGCAGCACATTGTGGTATATGTAAACCACTTGGACTGCAGCGGTTCAAGAAGGCAGCTCACTACCACATTCTCAAGGGCATCTAGGATGAAATGAGGCCAGTAGACTAATACTATGCCATCTTCCAAAATTATACACTACAGAATGCAGACCACATCGATCAGGGGTTCATAGTTATAGGCTGAATTTACCCACAAAATTCAGTGAAACCAGTCTTCAAGTCACACAGCAAAGAAAGAGTTGGTTAAAGATTGATAAAAAGTTACTGAGACAATAGAACAGATAACCCAACATTTTTCAATGTACTGTACATCAATGGATTTGTAAATACATGACAAAAATATATTTGTATTAGATATCTAAAAGTTAAAAGAGAAGCAAGAGCGGACATTGGACTGCTGGAAAATGAGGCTGCAGATGTAGTAATGGGGAATAAGGAAATGATGGAGGAACTAAATGGGTACTTTGCATCAGTTTTCACAGTGGAAAATACCAGCAACATACCAGAACTTCCAAGAGAGTCAGGGGTCAGAGGTAAATGTAGCAGCCATCATTAGAAAGAAAGTACTAGGGAAGCTGAAATGTCTGAAGGTGGATAAATCACCTAGACCAGATGAACTATATCCAGAGTTCTGAAGGAGTTAACTGAAGAGCTTGTAGACGCATTGGTGGAGATCTTTCAGGAATCACTGGAGTCAGGGAGGGTCCCTGAGGACTGGAAAAAGACTAATGTAACACCACTGTTTAAGAAGGAGGGAAGCAGAAGACAGGAAACTATAGGCCAGTTAGCCTGACCTTGATTGTTGGTAAAATTTTAGAGTCTATTATTAAGAATGAGATTATGAAATACTTGGAAGCACATGGTAAAATAGGGCTGAGTTAGAACAGTTTTGTCAAAGGGGAGATTATGCCTGACAAATCTATTGGAATTCTATGAAAGCATGACCTTCTTTTGACAAAACCGCACTGACTCAGTCCTATTTTACAACACACTTCCAATTATTCTGTGGTGAGGGGATGAAGGGCTTGTCATATGAGAAGTGGTTGAGGACTCTGGGTCTGTACTTGATGGAGTTTAGAAAGATGAGGGGGATTTCATGAAAACTTACAGCACGCTGACAGGCCTGGATAGACTGGATGTGGAGAAGATGTTTCTACTAGAAGGAGAGCCTAAGACCTGAGGGCGTCATCTCAGTGAAGGGACAACCCTTTACAACTAAGACGAGGAGGAATTTCTTCTGCTAGAGGATGGTTAATCTGTGTAGCCCATTTTTGCAGTGGGCTGTGGAGACCAAGTCACTGAGTGTATTTAAGACAGAGTTAGATAGGTTCTTGATTAATAAGGGCATCAAGGGTTACAGGGAGGAAACCGGAGAATTGGGTTGAGAAACATATCAGTCATGATTGAATGACAGAGCAATCTCGATGGACTGAATGGCCTAATTATGCTTCTATATCTTATAGTCTTTTTTACAGATGGACTCAGTTTAAAACAGAGCAAAAAGTTAGTTAAGTCTGTTCTTTATCAATCCTTAAACAAACCCATGAAATGCGCAGGCGAGAGGCGGATAAAATTTTACACAGAAGTAAGAAGAGATTCACTTTGCTAGGAAGATAAAAAACCAAAGCAATTTAAAGGAAATATTATAATTCTAAAAGTTTTGAAGGAACAGAGATCTGGAGTGCATGTATGCAAATCTTTGAAAGGAGCAGGTCAAGCTAAGAACTGCTTAAAAAGGCATATCCGGATCCGTGATATACAAATGGAGATACAGAGTACAAACACAAAGATGTTATGCTAAATCTCAACAAACTGATGGCTAAACACCTGCTGGACCAAAGTAACAATATGAATGTCAAACTTTAAAGAAGGATTTCGCATGCAGAAATATCTACTTATGTGGTACTATGGATGAAAGAATTCAACATGATGATAGACAAGAGAGAGTGGGCTTGGTCTCTTAAGGGCAGAAAAGGTAAAAGGTAGGTCCGATAGAAATGTTCGAAGGGGCTGATGGGACAAATAATGATAATTTGTTTCCAGTAGCAAAGGGTTGGCAACCAGGGGGGTTACAGATTTAAAATAATTTGTAAAAGAACTAGATGTCAGGTGAGGGAATAAAAATTAAACAGCATGTTTTTATAATTGGGAATGGAAGTTAAAAAGAACCAAATAAAAAATAGCATTGAAAGAGGCCATTCAACCTCCATGCTGGCTGAACAAACCAGCAAATTTGATGACAACGTTCAAAAGGACCTAAATGAACAGCTGAAATATTCTGCACCATGGGGACTAATTGAAAAGCTTGTTCAAGGGGTTGGCACAGCCTCCTTCTGTGCTGTAACATTCTATGATTCAAGATGCACTGACTTGCAGCATAATTGAGAAATTCTAACATCAAACTTTAAAGCTGGCTTGTACTTACTTCAGGCTACTGTGAGGACCATAAGCAAGAGAAAGGGAGAGATCCAGACAGCATCCGGGGAAGGTGAGTAAGGGAAGACCTACCTTGGGTGTTCGCAGCAATAAGTAACGGTAAGTGTTCAATAAATTTTCTTAAACAGCTTAATTGGTGATAGAAATGTCAGTCAGAGGGGTTAAGTGCTGCACTTGTGAGATGTGGGAGATCCGCGATGCTTCCAGCGCCTTGGACAACTACATCTACAGGAAGTGCACCCAATTGCAGCTCCTCACAGACCGCATGGATAGGTTGGAGCTGCAAATGGATGCACTTCAGAGCATGAGGGTGGCAGAAAGCATCATACACAATAGTTTTAGAGATGTGGTGACACCCAAGGTGCAGGCAGATAGATGGGACAGGCAGCCAATGTAGGAATCACCTGTGGTTGTCTCTCTCTCTAACAATTTTGGATACTGTTGGAGGGGGGGGATGACCTATCAGGGGATAACAGCAGCAGCAGCCAGGCTGGTGGCACCACGGCCGGCTTTGTTCTTAAGAAGGGAAGGACAAAGAGCTCGAGAGCATTAGTTATAGGGGACTGTATAGTTAGGGATACAGATAGGCGCTTCTGTGGACATAAAAGAGACACTAGGATGGTATGTTGCCTCCCTAGTGCTAGACTCCAGGATGTCTCTGAACGGGCAGAAAGCATTCTGAAGGGAGAGGGTGAACAGCCAGAGGTTGTGGTACATATTGGTACTAACGACATGGGTAGGATGAGAGATGAGGTCCTGCAGCAGTAGTTCAGGGAGTTAGGTGGAAAGTTAAAGAGCAGGACCTCCAAGGTTGTAATCTCGGGATTATTCCCTGTGCCATGTGCCAGTCAGGCTAGAAATAGGAGGATAGTACAGCTCAACACATGGCTAAACAGGTAGTGTAGGAGGGAGGGTTTCAGATATCTGGACCATTGGGATCTCTCCCGGGGCAGGTGGGACCTGTACAAGAAGGACGGGTTGCATCTAAACTGGAGGGGCACAAATATTCTGGCTGGAAGGTTTGCTGGTGCCACTCAGGAGGAATTAAACTAGCTTGGCAGGGGTGTGGGAACCAAAGCAAAGGTGAATAGACTGAGCGGGAACTAGAGAAGAGGGCCAATAAGATTCAGAGGAAGAGCAGGCAGGGTGTGGTTGCAGATCAAAGTGGATCTGGGGGACTGAAGTGCATCTGCTTCAATGCGAGAAGTGTAACAGGTAACGTAGATGAATTTAGAGCTCAGATTAGTACTTGGAACTATGATGTTGTTGCTATTACAGAGACTTGGTTAAGGGAGGGACAGGATTGGCAGCTTAACGTTCCAGGATAAAGATGTTTCAGGCTGGATAGAGGGGGATGTAAAAGGGGTGGGGGAGCTGCACTACTTGTTAAGGATGACATCACAGCTGTACTGCGGGAGGACACCTCAGATGGCTCATACAGCGAGGCAATATGGGTAGCTCTCAGGAACAGGAAGGGTGCAATCACAATGTTTGGGGTTTCTGTAGGCTTCCCAACAACCAGTGGGAGATAGAAGAACAGATATGTAGCCAGGTTTTGGCAAGATGTAAAAGTAACAGAGTTGTTGTCGTGAGTAATTTTAACTTCCCATATATTGACTGGGACTCACTTAGTGCTTGGGGCGTGGATGGGGCAGAGTTTGTAAGGAGCATCCAAGAGACCTTCTTAAAACAGTATGTAGATAGTCCAACTAGGAAAGGGACCATACTGGACCTAGTACTAGGGAATGAGCCTAGCCAGGTGGTCGACGTCTCAGTAGGGGAGTAGCTTGGGAACAAGCAATCACAATCAGTAAGCTATAAGGTACTGATGGATAAAGATAGGCATAGTTGTCAGGTAAAGGTGCTAAATTGGGGGGAGGCTAATTACAACAATATTAGGCAGGAACTGAAGAATGTAGATTGGAGGCAGATGTTTGAGGGCAAATGAATATCTCGTATGTGGGAGGCTTTCAAGTGTAAGTTGCTGGGAACTCAGGACCGGCACGTTCCTGTAAGGATGAAGGATAAGTATGGGAAGTTTAGGGAACCTTGGATAATGAGAGATATTTTGACCGTAATCAAAAAGAAAAAGGAAGCATTTATCAAGGCTAGGAGGCTGGGAACACACGGAGCAAGGGTGGAATACAAGGAAAGTCAAAAGAAACTTAAGCAAGGAGTCAGGAAGGCTAAAACAGATCATGAAAAGTCATTGGCCAACAGGATTAAGGAAAATCCCAAGGCTTTTTAAACAGATATAATGTGCAACAGGGTAGCCAGGGAGAGGGTTGGCCTACTCAAGGACAGGGAAGGAATTTATGTGCGGAGCCAGAGGAAATGGGCGAGGTATTAAATGAGTACTTAGCATCAGTATTCACTGTAGAGAAGAACTTGGTCGGTGATGAGTCTGGGGAAGGGTGTGTAGATAGTTTGGGTCATGTTGAGATCAAAAGGGAGGAGGTGTTGGGGGTCTTGAAAAACATTAAGGTAGACAAGTACCCAGGGCCTGATGGGATATACCCCAGGATACTGAGAGATGCAAGGGAGGAAATTGCTGGGGGCTTGAGGGAAATTTTTGTATCCTCACTGGCTACAGGGGAGGTCCCAGAAGATTGGAGAATAGCCAATGTTGTTCTTTTGTTTAAGAAGAGTGGCAGGGATAATACATAAAAATTACAGGCCGGTGAGCCTTACATCAGTGACAGCGAACTTATTGGAGACGGATTCTTCGAGACAGGATTTACTTCTACTTGGAAATAAGTGGGCATATGACTGAGAGGCAACATGGTTTTGTGAAGGGGAGGTCATGTCTCACTAACATGGTTGAGTTTTTTGAGGAAGTGACAAAAATGATCAATGAGGTTAAGGCAGTGGATGTTGTCTACATGGACTTCAATAAGGCCTTTGGCAAGGTCCCTCATGGCAGGCTGATACAGAAGGTAAAGTCGCACGGGGTCAGAGGTGAGCTTGCAAGGTGGATAAAAATACTGGCTCAGTCATAGAAGACAGAGGGTAGCAGTGGAAGGATGCATTTCTGAATGGAGGGCTGTGACTAGTGGTGTTCCTCAGGGTTGGGACCTTTGTTATTTGTAAGGTAAGTAAATGATTTGAAGGAAAATGTAACTGATCTGTTTAGTAAGTTTGCTGATGACACAAAGATTGGTGGAATTGCAGATAGCAATGAGGACCGTCAAAGGATATAGCTAGATATAGATCGGTTGGTGACTTGGGCAGAGAAAGAGCAGATGGAGTTTAATCCGGAAAAATGTGAGGTAATGCATTTTGGAAGGTCTGATCCAGATGGAAAATATACAGTAAATGGCAGAACCCTTAAGAGTACTGATAGGCAGAGGGACTGAAAGTGGCAACGCAGGAGGAGAAGGTCATCGACAAGGCATATGGCATACTTGCCTTCATCGGCCAGGGCATTGAGTTTAAAAATTGGTAGGTAATGTTGCAGTTTTATAGAACATTATTTAGGCCGCATTTAGAATATTGTGTTCAATTCTGGTTACCACACTACCAGAAGGATGTGGTGGCTTTGGAGAGGGTACAGAAAAGATTTACCAGGATGTTGCCTGGTATGGAGGGCATTAGCTTTGAGGAGAGGTTGGAGAAACTTGGGTTGTTTTCATTAGCATGAAGGAGGTTGAGGGGCGACCTGATAGAGATCTACAAGATTATGAAGGGAATGGACAGACTGGACAGTCAGAAGCTTTATCCCAGGGTGGAAGAGTCAGTTACTAGGGCATATGGGTTTAAGGCGCAAGGGGCAAGGTTTAAAGGTGTTGTACGAGGCAAATTTTTTACACAGAGGGTGGTGGGTGCCTGGAACTCGCTGCCGGGGGAGGTAGTGGAGGCAAATACTATAGTGACTTTTAAAGGGTGTCATGACAAATATATGAATAGGATGGGAATAGAGGGATACAGTCCCTGGAAGGGTAGGGGGTTTCAGCTGTGATGGACAGCATGTCGGTGCCAAAGGGCCTGTTCCTGTGCTGTAATTTTTGTTGTTCTTTGTTCTGTATGCTAAGCCATGATAAATAACTGACATCTAGTGTATAAGGCATTCTCATAAATGACTTTGTGAGCCATATACAAAATAATTTCTGACAAGTCACTTTCATCAAACATTTCGCATGGTTACTGAGCAGCTCTGTATTGATGTAAGCCACGTAATATGAATGAGGTGTGAAAGCACCTGAACTGAATTTAGGTCCAGGGTATGCTGTCACACCATTTCAACTTCACACCACTTTTAACTGTGATATTTTAAAGTCAACAATTCTGCGGGTGTTTTGCTAATATTAGCACTTGACATAAATCGGAATGCCTTTAAGCAGGGTTTTGTACTGCCAGTTTGTGCAGATGTACAGGTCTTGACTTGGCCCGATCAGAGTGTGATGTGGAGGTGACAGTGTAACTAAAGTCAATCATTGTTTTACACAGGCGTGTTTCACGTATGCCTGGAAGTGTGCGATATGAGTAGGTGAAAAATAGATTACAAGGCAGTAATCCTAAGGCGTTATTCAGAATTCACCACAAAAAAAATCTGTTTGCGACTTAAACCTGAGACTGAATTACTCCATCCATCAATATTTTTCATAGCACGTAATTTTTTTTCAAACATCTGCTAGCGTCATCACTTCTTAATTGCAGTTTTCTTGAGATGAAACCCCAACAAGCCACAACAAGCTGATGGTGCAAAAATGATGCAATCGTTCATAGACCGTCAAGCCACTGACCCAAATTGACACCAGATCTCACAGACAATCACGTTTTTAAAATAATGAATTACAAAGGAATTCACCACATTTCACGTAATTTGAGACTGTAACACACTTGCAGAGATCAAATGTTTTCATAAACAGTGAGGGAAGCTTGAGTAGGTTCTGAGCATCATCCCCAAGAGTACACTGATCAGAGGAAAAGAATGGTTTTGGAAATGTGAAATAAGAACAACAAAGTTTTAAAACACAAAGCAGATCAGTCAGTATCTGGTAGAGAAATGTATGTTAAGGCTTCACATAGAGTCATAGAGTTATGCAGCACCCTATGGTCCAACTCAGCCAAGCTGACCAGATATCCCAAATTAACCTAGTCCCATTTGTCAGCATTTGGCCCATATACTTTTAAACCCTTCCCATTCGTATACCCATCCAGATGCCTTTTTAAATGGTGTAATTGTACCAGCCTCTACCACTTCCTCTGGCAGCTCATTCCATACACTCACCACCGTCCACGTTAAAGAGTTGGTGTTTAGGTCCCTTTTAAATCTTTCCCCTCTCACCTTAAACCTATGCCCTCTAGTTTTGGACTCCCCTACCCTGGGAAAAAAAAACCTTGCCTATTTACGCTATCCATGTCCCTCATGGTTTTATAAACCTCTGCAAAGTCACCCTTCAGCCTACGATGTTTCAGGGAAAATAGTTCCAAGCTATTCGGGCAAGCGTACCAAACTACTTCACCATCCTATCTACCTGCGACTCTACCTTCAGGGAACTATGAAACTGTGCTCCAAGGTCTCTTTGTTCGGCAATGATAACCATCAGTTTTGATGGAGGGTGTGCCAAACACATCAACTGAGTTAGCCGGAAGACAGAGAATTAGTGGATATTGATGTACACTCTCATTAATGTATATTCAATAATCCTACAAACAAAACGAATTTCATAGCCTGCAAGTGGAATGTGTTATAATGTTTAAAATAAAACTGATCAGACGTTTGGTTTCCTCTCTACCCAGAAATGTGTATGATGAAGGCTTGGACTGCGTTTAAAGTTTCATTTCATGTTCCTCTCATTCGGATCCATACGAACAGGTTTTGATTTAGCATTTATTTACCAATGAAACAATTGTGCTAAATGCAGTTTCTTCCAATTTTCTTATCCTACAGAACTTTAAATCTCAGGGTGAAACAAAAAATTAAAAAAAAATTAAGCACAAATAATAAGAGGTTGGTTGAGCTTTTATGCTCATACTGCTATGTTGAAGGACTTATTGTTCGGTTTGGATACCCATTATTTTGTAATACAATCAGCTGATTGGAAAAAATTTCCTTTCACAAATAATATCATATTCCCATAAATAAATATAAATTCAGTGTGTAGAGGCCTCCAATGTGAAACTTCACTAAGTAAATGGGCCTCAGGATATCTCAGGCCTGAACTGTCGTCCAATGAGAATTTCCATTGGGAGTCAAATTTACCTTTTAGTATAAAATTAATACTGGTATCTTTAACTTTCAAAATATTTAAACATGCTTCTTAAACATTTAGCACAGGTTATTCTAGGAAAGGCTGCTCATAAAAAATGATCTTACTTTTCTTTCTCCAGCTTAATGTTCTAATTTCTAAAAGAATACATGCAAATACGCTACATGCAAAAATTGTTTCACCTGGAATTGACCCTCGGTAATCTAAAATAACCTTGTCATGGTTTGTCCTGTACCCTGTCCTCCTAAGAAATTAGGATCCCTGAGGAGAATCAAGGGAATCTGGTAGAGTGAGAGATTATAAAATTTTGCAATTGGATAAAGCAGTACAAAATGACGTTTAAATAAGCATTTAAGGATTGTAAGGATTATAAAAACATTGCTCGACTTAACTGTGGATTCTGTAACCAGAGCCAGTTGTTAAGCTCAGGTAAAGGAGAGAGAATAGATAGTTTAGAAATTACATCCTCACAGAGAAGAAACAACCGTGCAAACAAGCTGCCAAAGAAACATCAAGCAAAAACAATGTAAAACATGTTGGACCCTTAATGTGATAAAATCTTCCAATACACTTCAGAGGTGTAACATATAAATTGTTTGACATGAAGTCAAGAAAAGAAATATGAGATCAGAACCAAAAGCTTGGTCAAAGAAGTAGGTTTAAAGAATATCTTAAAGGGAGAAAGTAAGGAACAGAGAGAGAGAGTTATTGTGAAGTAATTGCCAAGCTTTCAGATTGAATGCAATAGAAGGCATAGCCATCAATGGTGGAATGATTAAAATCAAGCATACACAAAAGGCCAGAATTTGATGAGCGCAAATATCTTGGAGTGTTCTGGGACAGGAGAAAGTCACAGAGATGGGCAGGGGTTAGAGAAGCTCAAGGCCATAGAGAGATTTTAAAACAAGGATAGGAATTTTAAAATAAAGTTGTTGCTTTACTAGCAGTCAATCTAAGTTGGTGAGCACAGGGATGATAGGCAAATAGGACTTGATGTGAGTTAGGGTGCGGGCCTAGCAATATTAATGAAATTATGGGAGTGAAAGTTTACAAATCTCCAGAAGCCAATGATGCTCACCCTGGAGTGGGGAAAGAAGTTGCAACAGAAATAGTGTGTGTGTAGGTGACCATCTTTCAAAATTCTATTAATTGTGCAACAGTCCCTACAAATTAAAAGGTTGAAAATGTAATTTTGTTGTTTAAAAACGAAGGGAAAGAGACAACAGAAACCTGTTAACATGACATCAGTAGTCAGGGAAAATACTGGAATCTATTACGAAGGAGGCAGTTACTAGGTGTTTAGAAAATAATTACTGGTTAACAGAGTCAATATGGGTTTATGAAGGAGAAATCATATCTGACAAACCTGTTAGAGATTTCTGAGGATACTATGAGCAGAGGTGATAAGAGAGAAAATGTGGATGTATTTGGATGTCAGAAAGCTTTTGTTAAAGTCCCACAGGAGGTTAATAAAAAAAAATTAAAGTACATGGGGTTTAGTGATAGGATATTAGCATGAATTAAGGATTGGTTAACAGGCAGAAAATAGACAGCAGGTATAAATTTTTCTGAAGAAGGGTCTCGACGCAAAACGTCAGCATTCCTGCTCCTCTGATGCTGCTTGGCCTGCTGTGTTCATCCAGCTCGACATCTTGTTATCTATAGTAGGAATAAATAGGTCATTTTCAGATTGGCAACCATGACCAATGGCCTTTTGCAAGGATCAACACTTAGCCCCAAGCTGTTCACAACCTACAAAGGTTTCGACATGGAAGCCAACTGTAATATTTCCAAGCTGGCAGATGACACAAAACTAAGACTAGAATAGATTGGCATCCCTACAATGCAGAAAGAGGCCATTTGGCCCATCAAGTCTGCACATCAACCCTCCAGAGAATGGGAATGTGAATCATGAGGGACATACATTGAGGTTCAAAGGAATTTACACAAGCTGAGTGACTGGGCTAGAGCATGGCAGATGGCATATAGTGTGAATAAGAATGAAGTTATCCACTTTGGCTGGAGGAATGGAGATTTGAAGTATTTCTTAAATGATTACAAAGCATTGAAGGACACCAAGAAGTTCATTTTGCGCATGTCACTGAACACTAGTCTACAGGTGCAGCAAACAGTACTGGAGGCAAACTATGAGTTGAGGAATTGACTTTCGTTGCAGTCATGTAGGATAATATTTGTAGATTTGTTAAGAGCACTTTAACAGTGGGAATGAAAACCTGATTAAAGGGATTCAAATGTGGCATTCTGAGAAAGATAGATATTGATTGAGAAGACAACAGCACATTGAAGGGAGGTTGGGGATGGTAGGACAATTTTCAAGGAAAGTGGCATCAAAGTTTTATTTGAGGGAAAGGGGGATAGTAACAGATTTAAAGGAGAGAGGGGCAATATATGAAGAGAGAGAACTGTTTACAATACTGGCTACCATGAGAATCAACAAGGCAAACTGGACTGTCAGCAGTTTAATTTAGCATGAGACTTAGGGTGCAGGATGTGACAAGAAGGACAATAAATATGAATTCAGAGAAGACAAACAGAGTGTCATGACAACAGATCAGAGCCCCAAGTGCTATGTAATTTTGTTTGATTTTTAATTTCAAACTGTACTTTTTGAAAGAGGAAAGACAATTACAAAAATCACTGATGTAAATTCAGTGCTGTCCAGCAAAGTGAAATCCATGGAAGGTCTAAACTTGCAGTATGTTAGGGAAATTTCAAACAGACAGAAAGGTGTAGCAGGAAGCAATTTCCTCCCCTCCCCTTGCAACAGAAAGACAGCTCTTGCAGACACTTTTACACTTCCAGAAATATAAAAGAAAATGGTATTTAGAACTGACTACAACCCTGTTCTGTGTGTGTCAGTTGAGAGAACGTGCACTAAGGAAAGGAGATGTGCTAGACGACTCAGGTTTAAGTATGCTAGGCTGGATACAAGTACTGGTGAAATGTGAAGATCACTCTTGAAGAACCACCCGCTAGTCACACCTGTGATGGAGGTGAATGGACTCTCTCAGTGTGCCAGAAGCCAGCTAGTTGACAAGCCAGTTAAAGGAAACAGAAAACAAGACTCTTTTGCTCCAAGTGCTGCCAACCAACCACCTTCAAAAAGAAACTGGACAAAATGATTTTACTGGAGTGATCCAGTACAGACAGTTGATCGGATGGTCTCAATCCTAGTGACAAAGCAATCCATGAGCTCTTTGCACTTTATTTTGGGGTGAAGGTGGAGGAGACAATTCAGGGTGATCCTGAAATAGTGAGCAGTTTTAACAGATGAAGGCAAGATCTGATAATCCTTTACGTGGCCCAGTCAGATCTAAAGGGGAATGTCTCAAGCAAATAAAACAAAGAACTGCGGATACTGGAGACCTGAAACAAAATCAAAAAATGCTGGAGAAATTCAGCAAGTCTGGCTGCATCTATGGGAAGAAAACACAGCTGACATTTTGAGTCTGGTGGCTCTTTGTCAGAAATGTCTAAAGCAGTTGTATGCTGTCACTTTCCAAGTCTGCGTCCCTTGCTCTTGAAGAGTTGAGGTGAATGGACAAGGTGAAAAGTAGTAATGGATTTCTGGGGTTTAGGGTATTTAAAGTGAAGATGAAGGTATAGTTGAGTAAAGGCATAGTTGCAGGAATGTGGTGGCAAACAGAAAGTCAGATGGTTGTATTTTGACACTGCTATTGTGAGTGAATTGGGGGCTTTTTTTCCCTCGGGGCAGATACAGAAGCATGTGGGTCGAGAGTGATATAACAAAGTGATTAGAGATAGCTTTAAGGCCCGAAAGCAGACAGAGAGACAGCAAGAGAGAAATAGATCAAAAGGAAGCTCGACACTTTTGACATAAAAAATTTGAGCAGAATGAGGGATGGTATGTTATTTTTGAATTTTGAAATATACTCTTCTGTGTTCCTATGTGATGGATGAATCATCCCTTAATGAATATCAGGTAATACGCATCTCAGACTGAGTTAATGGTTCATTCATACAAAAAATGTATTATCTAATTTCAATATCAGTTAAATCTCTCCGGTATACAACAAGATAGAATTTCTGGAGGCTCAGCATAAATGGTTAGCCGTGGTAGCGTAAGCTGCCATGGGCTGACTTTTCAGGCCATGTGTGGGCCATTTGGAGATTTGCCATGTTGCACAGAATACATCTCTCCCTGACATTTTGGGGACACGTTATGATGTGAAAGCAGGATGAGTTCAAAGATCTGGAAGTCAATCTGAATTACAGAACTAATTTAAGAAGCAGTTCCACAATTTGATGACATAATTCCTAAAGCTATAAGATGATCCTAATGTTCGTATCAATTGCTTAATCATTTTATCTTCAATACTGTTTGTTCCTTCTCCATTTTCTGTCTGCTTTTGTTTCCCTCCAAAACGAAACCTTTGCATCTAAGTTGTATGATTGTCTGGGTCACAGACTATCACGGAATGTTTCTCCAAATGTGACAGGAGAGGCAGTCTGTGAGATGGAATCACTTGGTGCTGATTCTTGCTTCCTTGTAAAACATTGTCTAGATTAGTCAAAAGCCAAGATTACTCATAACATCAAAAGGTTGAGAGCTCACAGAATCATTATGGTGAGGGTTTCAATCTCGAATATTTTGGGTGTGTGTTCAGTAATTTGTTGCTAAAGATTTAAATATGCAAAAGGGTTGAATGCTTAGATATCAGAAAAGCAACTGGATCTATTGATTGAGTAATTGAGCACACTTTTTTGGGAGTTCCACTATCCACTGATAGAGCCGAATCCTCCACAAAGTGCAACAAACCACAAAGAGCAAATTGAGGATTGATTTCTGTGGGAATCATACATCCTTTCCATTGTAACTTCAGCAGAGGATACATGGAAACCCTGAAGGAACAGGTTAAAGTCTACTAATATTGTTTCTCTACAGTATCCACAAACCATCTGTTGAAGTTATAGTAGTGGGTCCGGAAACCCCCTGTGAAAATTTAGCTCTTGGAATCCTGCTCAGAGCCTTATTCTAATGTTGAATGACCAGGAACAGATTCATAGTTCTCCAGCATTCTCATGGTTTCGTTATGCTCTGAATGTGAAGGTGATGTTACTCTACTAGAGCTATTAACTCCTGACTGAAAGTCTCTATTGCCCTACTACCATAATTATGAGCTTTCTAATCTTGAGTCCAAGTATACTAGTACACTATCTAGGAACACAGGAACAGGAATAAGCCATTCAGCCAGCCCCTTGAGCATGCTCTGCCATTAAATAAGATAATGGTTGATGTACTCCTTAGCCCTATTTTCCTGCCTCTGCTGCATATCCCTTGATACTCACGTCTAACAAAAAATCGATCTCAGTCTTGAAAGACAGGGTGGCATGGTGGCTCAGTGACACAGTGCCAGGGACCCAGGTTCAATTCCTGCCTTGGGCAACCATCTGTGTGGAGTTTGCACGTTCTCCCTGTGCCTGTGTGGGTTTCTGCTGGGTGCTCTGGTTTCCTCCCACAGCCCAAATATGTGCAGGTTAGGTAGATGGGCTGTGCTAAATCACCCATTGTGTTCAGGGATGTGTAGATTAGGTAGGCTACAGGGAAAGGGGATAAGGGGATGGGTCTGGGTGGGATGCTCTTCAGAGGGCTGGCATGGACTTGTTGGGCTGAAGGGCCTGTTGCCACACTGTAGGGATTCTATGATGAAAGCTTCCAAACATCCAATGCCTTTCGGGGGGCAGAGTTCCAAAATTCTGTTATCCATTGCATGAAAAAGTGCTGCTTGATTTTGCAGCTGAATGATCCAGTTCTATTGTTTACGTTTCCTTGTTCTTTATTCCACCATTAAAGGAAACAGTTTCTGTGCACAAACCTTAAGGAATCTAGTTAATATTTTAAGCACCTCAGTCATCGTACATCCTGCACATTCGTACTGACTGAACTACAGATTTTTCTAAAAGTGGAGGTGGGGTACAATACCTTTTAGCCACCTTACTTGGCTTCTTTACATTTCAGTTGTAATCCACAGCTGCCTACAGCTAAATACTTTGTACTGAAGAAGCATTTACTATCAGCTGCCACATTTTGAATTAATTCACAACAGTAAATACATAAAAACAGTTCTGACCAAGCCATTTACTTCGGGTATCCCATTATATGCTAAATTTCATGCTTATTGTTCATGACAATTTAACTTTGAACAGTAAAGCTAAAATAAGTACTTCATTTTGATTTTGAAGGTATCGCTTGGTGCTTTAGCTTGGTCGGCTGGAAATTGGCAACCCCCCAGTAGCTTGCTTAAGTAATCATTCTTCACATGTGGGGATAGATAGTGGATTACAGAGGGCTACCGGGGATTGTCACAGATGGACCTGATCCTATCTTTATCTCAAATGTCCATGCACAAGCATGTGAGAAATCGACAGCAATCTGACTCCATCCTTGTAGCAGGGAAACTGAGACTAACTGTTAAATTGCATTTTTGCATTATTGGCTGAATTTGTCACATTCTGTCCAGAGCAGAGATCAAACCACAGAGCTTTTCTGTACTGCATGGCTCAATGCCACATGAAGCATTGCAAATTTCACTGAAACTGGTACTGCAGTGCAGCACTGAAAGAGTGCTTCACATTGGATGTTCTAACATTCTGGTGAGTCATTCTTCCCTTTCCTGCTGATATTAAAAAAAAGGAAATATTCTTAAGAGTAGGGGAGATCTCCCAAGACTCTGGCCAACTTCTATCCCTCAATCAATACAAAAACAGTTACGTGGTTGTTGCCATACTGCAGTTTGTAGGACCTTGCTCTCTCTTGAACATTACATTTCTCACAATAGAAAGGTGTCTACAGGTTAAAAGTACTTCATTAGCTGTAACATGCTTTGGTGCATCATCACGATGTGAAAGGCACTTTACTAAAGAAAAGTTATTCATCCTCTCTATCATTTGTAAATAACAGATGCAATGCTATTTGGGGAATGTAAGGCAATGAGATTAATTTTGGATGGACATATGGCCTTATTTGTGTGGTAATGCTCCGTCAATGTATAAAATTTACACATGACTTTGATAACTTTACCACATCAGTTTTCCTGTTCTGTTGGGTATGAGGATGCCCCACATTTGGTATGCCACATTTTCCAGTTCACAAGTCTGCAAAAACATCACACATGTAATGAGTAAGTCATACATTTGATTCCTGACACACAAGTCAGTGTCGTACATTAATGTGTACAGAAATAAAATGAATTCAAAAATGTTGAAAGAGCATTAGAGTATCATAAAATATGTAGAATCATCCATTGGGCTGAATTTAGCTGGACATTACCTCCAAAAAATGGAAGGGTGATATTTCATCAGAGTTTATTGAAAATGCAAAGATCTGAAACAGGAACCTAACCGGTATCAAGCTCCCGGTGCCACAGGAAGCAGGTTAGCTTTTTAGATATTATAATGATGTTGCACGTCCATACTTTTGATTGCCTTTTTTAATTTTAACCACAGTTTCAGGAAGCTCAGCAGCTTACAGGAAGTGATAAGGGTTAATTCAAGGAGAAGAGGTCCCTCACAGCAGTGATTTTGGGCCAAGAGGAGTGGGGAGTCCTTCCTGTAGACGTTGACCCATTAGCTTCTTTAGTTCAACAGCACTCTCCCACTCCATTGTCATGATCCCTCAGACCACCAGAGAACCCCCTTCAGGAGTAAGACCCTTTGGCCCAGCAGCAAATCTCACCTGCATCCCTCTTCCTCTCTCACTCCCCAAAACTCTCATAAGCTTCAGCCTTATGAAGGAGATTTCATTTCTGAAAGGCATCCTGCTTGTCAGTCAGGCTGTCTGAGGGTGGGAATCCCACAGAGAAAAAAATATACAAGCATGCATTTAATTTCAACGGGACAAGTGGATTTCCACTATATGGATTTTCCAACCTCAAACAGCACCCCCTTACAGAGAACGTGCCTCCAATCTGAAATCTAGGCCATTAGTTCTGAAGTGACAGATTGCAAATGATATGTAATAGATGCCAAACAAAAGGTTTTCATACTGTTCGAAGAAAGGACAATAGAAAATCCTTCATTTGTTTCCTTCCGCGTGAATGTGAGATAAATTATGACTGATTCAGCCCTCAGCTACTGAGGCATCCTTGTCATAAATTGAGATAACAAGGTGTAGAGCTGGATGAACACAGCAGGCCA
>NC_063336.1:99496422-99532831 GCF_021869965.1 Rhincodon typus
AAATTGGTAGTTTTTAACTAGTGTTGTACTCGTCACATTCCTTCCACTGTAGTTCAATTCCTGTCTGAATTTGAAATGATCTGTTACCCTCTACCTACCTACCATTCAACATATGACCAAACTGCACACGTAAACTTCTGCCAGCAAAATGCAAATTGTAAACTGGACACTTGCAGTTGTTTGATGTAACACTTTCCTGAATCACAAACTGCTTTTCTCTCATTGGATGGCGATAGCAAGCTTAGTGAAACAACAATGGCATTGCTCTGCATGAAGAGCAGCCAATTGATACTCACTAAATAAAAACCAAAATAACTGCGGATGCTGTAACTCAGTTCTGAGGAATGGTCACCGGACCCGAAACGTCAACTCTGTTTTCTCCTCCAATTGATACTCACTGTTCAGCGCTAATTCAGAACTATCATTAGTCTGCCAAGGAGATCTGAAGGCAAATCTAGAACAATGGCCAGGACAGCATTGAGTTTGGATGCAATTTCTGTGGTGAGTCAATGCTTCATCACAAAAAATAGACACCAGACTGAAGAAGTTACACCACAATTATTCTTGATATGGAATTCCTGCACTGACAATGCTTCTTCTCTAGAAAATCTCAAGGAACTCCACTTACATGTGTTAACGGAGTTTCCAATTCCAGCAGAATAATGTTACCACGGTGGTGTGGGTGACATTCTGAGGAATTCCACAGCCAATGCCTCAATTCCTGACGGACAACAGTTTGGCTGAGAAATTGGGTTTTTTAGTGGAGAATGATTCTGCCTGTTGCAGGAATTTAAGCCTGCCTGAAACATTCACAATGAGCACCATGATGTTGCACTGGAAATGCAGTAAAGGCAATAATGGACACCTTTGGGATTGACAAGTTGACATTAGAGGCTGCCTGCCTCTTAATGTAGAGTTTAATTCTCAATCATTGAGAAGAATGATTGAGAATGGGTATGTCATTACATGTTCACTTTAGATAGTTGGTTTTAGTATTTTTATGACGCTGTATTATATTGTTGAAGATAAACAATATATAACTTTGCTTCTCTCCTCCCTATAAGTGTTGAATTCCATGGACATAGTTCCACAGGGGCAGGTGATCATTTGATATCCTATCTGAGAGACCACTGTTCGAATCAAAGGCCTCAGCTACCACAGAGATTGCATCCAAACTCAATGCTGTCCTGACCTGACATTGCAAAGGACAACAGTATCGAATAATAATCAGCAGCGTCAATCTTGCTCAATTCTCTTGTCCTTAAGCAATGGACAGTAAGGTCAATTTCATAGGCTGTATTGTCACCTTGTCTGACGTTAATTGCTCTACACGGTACATGGATTGAACATAGGACCTCCCCCTGCCTCTCACCACATCACCTCAAAGAGTCATGGGGGGCGCGTACTAAAGTTGCCATTTTGTAAACTGTCCCCTGGTGTCCTGAAATAAATTTATACAATGTTCAGGCTTCGTTGCTCGTAACATGGGACAGTTCAAAATAAAGTTCCAAACACAAAACTATCAAAAATATATAGTTAACAAAAGTGTTGGAAAAATGATATTGCAGAGTTCAGTTACTTGCAAAATATCTAGACAGTTGCATATTGCTAAACTTGTTTAAGGCAAGGGCTAAGGAATTCCAAATGTTTCACATCTTGGGAAGCATGAGTTAAACTGTGGAATGGATCCTGGTTTCAGCAATGCAGAGGAGAATGAAGAATGGTGTCATAGCATATGGCACATCATGCAATACTTCCTGTAAAAATTACAGTGAGTTTCTGCCATGGTGCACAGGTCACAATTTTTTGATTAAACCGAAGTAAAACAGCAGAAGACAAAAATCTACCTTGAGAAGTTAAAGAATTTACAAATCAAAAGTGGGGAAAGCAGTCTGAAAGTCTGTGGCCCAAAAAAGGCTTTAATTACACTTTGTGCTTTACATGGTATAATAGAGCATTAATGTAAAACAGCATCTCTGTGAACAATTACAAAAGTAATCGGCTGGAGATAGGTATATTGATAATGCACTGTTGATAATGAGGCAAGTTCTAAGAAAGAGAGAGGTCAGTGATTAAGGGTAAGAAAGGGATATTTTATAAGACAAGATTTATCTTACATTCTATATCCAATTTCTCTTCCATCTTTCTTTCATCTGCACCCAATTCTTCTTCAATGATAATGCCTCCTCTACTTCAGTCCTTAATAAGCAGCTATGCTATGCAGAATGCAGAAAATTACTATGGAGCAACACAGCATGTCTTAGTCATTTTGCAAGAAATCCAGAGTGAACGAAGTACCAAGATGCTAAAGAGATTTCGGGTGGTCCTGCAGCTTTTTGTCATATGAATCATGTTCCAGTGTGTTGAGGGTTGGGGTGTGGTTTGATCAGTTGGATGTGGAGATGGGTGATTCCCTTACCCCCTAGCCTCCATCCTTTGACCTTTCCGAGGTTGAGACAGGAAGGATCTCGCAACAAAACATTTTGTTGAAGCTGCCAGTGAATCTGGCAGAAATGTGCAGAATTTGTTAGTGGTGATCACATGAGTTGGGCAATGCTGACCCTACCCACTGAAAATGGTCTCTGGTGCTCTGTCTATCATTCAATAACATTCTGAACACAAGGGAAGCCTGCCTCAGTCACAAGTCCTTCACTCTAGATGTTGGCATCCATTGTCATAGAGGAGGCTGCTGAGTAAGATAAGGATCCACGGTGTTAGAGGCAAGGTGCTAGCATGGATAGAAGATTGGCTGCCTGGCAGAAAGCAGAGAGTAGGCATAAAGGGGTCTTTCTCGGGATGGCAGCCGGGGACGAGTGGTGTTCCACAGGGGTCGGTGCTGGGATCACAACTCTTCACTTTGCACATTAATGATCTAGATGAAGGAACTGTGGGCACTATGGCTAAGTTTACAGACAATACAAAGGTAGGTGGAGGGACAGGTAGTATTGAGGAGGTGGCGAGGATACAGAAGGACTTGGACAGGTTCGGACAGTGGTCAAAGAAGTGGCAGATGGAGTACAATGTGGGAAAGTGTGAGGTCATGCACTTTGGTAAGAAGAACAAAAGCATGGACTATTTTCTAAATGGGGAGAAAAATTCAGAAGGCTGAAGTGCAAAGAGACTTGAGAGTTCTAGTACAGGATTCTTTCAAGGTAAACTTGCAGGTTGAGTCAGTAGTCAGGAAGGCTAATGCAATGTTGGCATTTATTTTGAAAGGACTTGAATATTAAAGCAGGGATGTACTACTGAGGCTTTATAAGGCACTGGTCAGGCCACATTTGGAGCATTGTGTGCAGTTTTGGGCCCCATATCTCAGGAAAGATGTACTGGCCCTGAAGCGGGTTCAGAGGAGGTTCACGAGAATAGTCCCAGGAATGGAAAGCTTAACATATGAGAAACATTTGAGGAATCTGGGACTATACTCATTGGAGTTTAAAAGGATGAGGGGGGATCTAATTGAAACTTTCAAAATACTGAATGGCCTGGACAAAATGGATGTTGGGAAGATGCTTCCATTGGTAGGAGAGTCTAGGACCCAAGGGCAAAGCCTTAGAGTAAAGGGAAGACCTTTTAGAATGGAGTTAAGAAGAAACCTCTTCAGCCAGAGGGTGGTGAATCTATGGTATTCACTGCCACAGAAGGCTGTGGAGGCCAGGTTATTGAGTACATTTAAGACTGAGATATCAGTCAAGGGGATCAAGGGTTACGCGGAGAAAGCAGGAGAATGGGGTTGAGGAACTTATCAGCCATGATTGAATGGTGGAGCAGACTTGATGGGCCAAATGGTCTAATTTTTGCTCCTATGTCTTATGTCTTATGTCTTACTGGCTGATTCTGATTAAGAGGTCTTTGGTGACCTGCTGCACACTGCAAGTCTAAGAGATGGTAGTGATGTCCCCTGAGGCAGTCTGAACGGGGCATGAGGTGAAAGTTCAGGCTAGTGGCAAACTGTTGAGATTCCAGTGAAGGATGGTTCTCTGTTCCAGCAGGACGAGGGTGCTCCTTAAAAAGTTAATAGCCTCCTGACACATTGCTGTCCTAGTTTGCCCAGGGAAGAGATTCTATAAATGTATTTGTTCGGAGGAGATTACCAAGATAGCGAGAGCTAAGGACATTGAGACTTTAAAACCAAGAATGAGAATTTTCAAGTAAAAACATTGCCTGGCCAGGAGCCAACGTAGATCAATGAGCATGGGGGTGATAGGGGATAGAGACTTACCATGAATTAAATAAAAATACAAAAGTTTTCAGATTATGTCATGTTTGCAGAAAGCAAAATGTGGAAAACAACCAGAAATGCACTAGCATTGTCAATTCTAGAGGCAACAAAGATGAGAATTAAGGTTTCAACATCAGATGAGCTAAGACAAGGGCACAGTTGAGCAACAGTGTTAGAAACAGGCAGTCTTAGTAATAATGCGGCCATTAGAAGTTCACCACAAGATCAGATGTTACACCAAGGTTGCCAACCAATTGACTTAATCTCAGATTGTTCCCAGGGAGAAGGATGGAATCACTAATCAGGAAACTGATAACAAAGGATTCAGTTTTCCCAATATTGAATTAGATACACTGATCACAAAAGCATAGAAATCCTATTGATCGGTATTAATGGGGCCTGTATCCCTTTAAATTCTCCGACAGGTCATCAGTCAGTTTCTAAAGGCAAATTCATGAGACTGTACTGATTGTTTGCAAGGAATGCCTTGCATCTGTCCAATTAATATTGCATCAGGATGAAAGTAAGGTCATGGAACTCCGATTTAAAAACATGCTTTAGCATCCACCAGTTTCCAAACTGAGTCAGTTTCTCCACTGAAATCAGGATTGACTTTAAAATGGCAATGGGCTGTGAGTAGATTCCAACCCCTTCCCAAATTTTAAAGCTTTATTTGCTCCTTTAAAGCCTGGCAGGAAAGGTTAAAATTAACGTTCTGATATTTCAAAATACAGTTTGATATCCCAATACATCCTTCTGCTCAGTGAGATCAAATGACTGAGAAACATTGAGACAGCCACAGATTTAAAATTGCTTTACCAATTTATTTTTTAAAATGTTATGTTTGGAAATCACTCATTTTGAGATTCCTACAGCAGCTGTTTGAGTAACTCAGCCATCCTCCATGTTGCATCAGCTCAGGATAGGAAAAGGCAATTTGGATCTAAACACCCCCTGCTAAACATTATCGTTTGTTCAACTCATTCATACTTTGGAAACAACAATAGAAATGTTGATCATTTGGCATCAACATTCAAACACAACATTATACAAAACATTTCACAGTGGAAAACGTGGCCAAGGAAGTACGGATTAACTTGTGAAAACTGCTGAGGTTGAAATTGGGATAGTCTGTTGTTCAATTTCAACACAAATAAATAGATGGAATTTAAGCAAATAAAATAAATATATACCAACCGCCCACAGTTTATCCTTAATCAATAACAAAGTGGTACTTTGTATTCCTTATATGCAAACAATCAAAAATCAACTAGCGATCTTGTGGGTTAACATGCAATACACATATGTACCTAGAGTATTTTATGTATTTTTGTTCAATACAGTATAGTCTTGGTTATTATTTTAGTTCCGTGGAAATATTCTAATTTTTCAAAATTTGAAATGCTCAAGGCACATCAAAATAATATTCCATACCTCATCAATGGCATGGTAGTAAAATTAAAGTTAATCTCCAATCAAAGAGAAAGTTCAGCACTTACTAATAACCAAAAAATGTGCATGAAAAGTTTCAGTCACTGGTGACTATACCGAACCCATTCAAGTATCTATAATAATGTAGTAATTTCAAAGTGTGACTTCTCCTCTGCAAAGAGAAAAACTTAGAGATTTATTTGTTGACAGGCTGACAATAATACTGCTAAAATTATCTCTTTTAATTTCCTCAATTTAAAGTATATTCACAAGGTGAATGAAGTTACGGTCACTAGTACAAGTGTCAAGGTTTTTAAAAAACTTTTTAAAAATACTTTGTATCACTCAAATACAATGGAAAACACTGAAGGGAATGACTGCACTGGGTACTTGCTCAGATGGGAATAAAACTAAGGATAAATTTTGAATGAATTACATTATGCAGTTTTGATCTTCTCTTCTTACAGTTTAAATAAAGGCCAGATACACTGTGACAAAAGAAGATGCGCTCTCTGTCAAAATGTGCAAAGGCCTTTTGATTCATTTCACTGTAAAGAAAAACACATTGTCGTGGTATGTAAAATTTCAATTCAGTTTTTGTACATTGCATCTGCAAGTTCAAGTACTAGCACAAAAGCCGCACATTATCTCTTACCATCATATACTGGTTGCACACATAATGTTGACTTGTTATTTACAGTCCTCAGATCTCCTAGCGATCATATTTCTTCAAATTTGTTTCAAAACTGTTGCTAGGTAACATTATATGTAAGCAATGGTCATGATGAGAAGATGTTTAAATAACAAGCCATGGATTTGTTACTGTTTTGATATACTTGCCTTTTCTTTCGCTTTGTATGGCTCGTGTTCCTGATCTATTTATAGCCAACGAGGAAGCTGTACTAAATACTAGGATGTGTAATTCTATGAATATTTAATTTGACATATGGTGTAATTCTTCTATATGCAATCAGTTAAGATAGTGGAAGGCAAAATTCTACATTAACCATACGTGAATGGAAAAGGACCAGCTATTTTCTTTCTATATAAGGGAAAGGAAAACTGTGATTCGGAAATGGTTTCTGTCATTTTCCATTCTATTTCAAATAATTTAGCAATACATGGACTCCAAACTATGTTTTCTTTTTAAATAGCTATTAAACACTAAAGCATACTTTCCACATTTTATAGGCAACACTCCAACTGCAGTATTTTTAAGTTAATTCTGTGATGCCAAAGGCAGACACTTGAATTTTATGCGACTGGTTTAATAAAATTAAAACATGCTGTCTATGCTGGTGAATCTTTACCGTTTTGCTACTCAGCATTTCAGCTACTATCAAAAGTTTGTAACCTGCTGCCTTACAAACCTCCTATTTCTGCATTTTGTTATCTCAGTTAGTGACCCTATTTTTGTTTGTATTTATTCTGTTTATTTTTGGAATAACTAAATGTACACATTCTTTCGTGACTGAGAATAAAAATCACTGGCTGGAGTATACAGCTACTTATAAATAATAAGTACATAATTATTAATAACAACTGCATTCAGAAAATCAGGTTATGATAGATAATCTCATGCATTCAGTAATATTGATTTATTTCCTCTTTATCCATCATGAAACCAAACTTGTCCGAACACTAACACATTACATATATCCACAAATGTAGCTGACACAATCTAAAAATTATTCGATTGACATGCTGCATTAAAGAAATTACATTTCAAAAAAAACTGCCATTATAATTTTGAAACTTTCAACTTCATTTTCCTTTTACAATTAACAACAGTTTTCAAATCCAATACACATTTTATAACGACTGAACTAAGCTTTGTAACAAAAAAATACACGAAATAAATAACAATTACCTTACTGGATGTTTAGTGACCTCCCAGACATAAAGAAGTCGGAGAGATCAGGGACTCCCTATCCACTGCAGTCAGATTCTGCACTCTTAACTAGGCCTGAGACTATCAAGGAAACACTTCAAAAGCAAAATCAAAACCTGGCTTGCATATTGCAGTGCATCATCCATCAAATTGTTTAATCTGCTCTAAAACAGTAAACTTCAACAATAAACTTGATTTTCAACGCTCCCACCCACCTCAGTACTTTTTTTCCCATTTGTCTAATTGCACATTTCACCTGTATGTGTCCAGCCTTTTTCAAAACTCCCGGAGACCACTGCTGTTCATCTGTATGCTAATAAGTTCTGCCACATGGACAAAAGTGATAATAGTCCTAGTGGAAATATCAACAGGCCGAGACAGAAGCTGAAAATTCATGGTTAAAAACAACAATAAAAGGGAGCAAAAGAGTAAGTGCACATACTCTGTGATGGCTGCTGAATCAAACACAACCTCAGCTTAAGGGCATCAGACAGACAAGAGACTGCAGAAAGCCTAGCTATGTAGCATGCATCGAATATGAGCTCCCTTAAGAGACAATCCTTCTGCAGCAGTTTAAAATCACCGGCATATTGCTGACTTACCTCTTCCTTAGCTAGAGTCTCACATCAGGAAAAGTTGTATTCCATCCAAATCAAAATGTGTGGCCAAAATTTCGTGGATATCAGAACAATAGAAGCATACGTGACAAGTGTTTTCTAACACTGTCATCAATTCTGTGGTCGATTCTACTAGACCATGGTTTGGGGTTGTATACCTTGTGTTACTAATACAGTACCCATGGGTCTTTGACTCTCTGGAGCTGTATGTGCCTGGTATTATGTGCAGTGCTGTATATAATGTAATATAGGGAAAAGCTGAAAATGTGAACAAAAAAAAGCCTATCCTCTTGATGTAAAGTTAAAAACTCAAAAATTTGCAAAAGGCCAATACATTAAATTCATATTTATGGCATGCCAATTAAGTCAACGAAAATGAAAACTACCAACTTACAGGAAGAAAATTAGAGTTTTGAGCTTTAGAGATAGTACAGATTAGAGTAACAATCTGAGTGATCTGCATCACATCATTACTTTTTTTAAATTGGATGAAGTATATGAATTATCAGGTTAAACATTTGAGCACTAATTTCCTTTGCACCTTAGAAAACACATTTGACACTTCCTTTTGTCAACCAAATTAGGAACATAAACTTCCATAGCTATCCCACCTCAAAGTGAACCAATACATTGTATCTCCAATTATAAAAATTATAAAAAATATTTGTCACACAACACAACAGTACAACAACAATATGCTGACCATGAAATATTTAACATTTAAATATTCTCTTAAGTTTGTTATTTGTAATAAGAGATTTTTAAAATATTTTAAGCACTGCAAATGTATCGGATCTAAATCATAAATGAGATGTAATTAGGAAATTATGATTCACTGAGGTGTATCCTAAGTTAATTCCTATATGAATCTTTATGTGCTAGTATCTTCATCAATACTGTCAGATATCCAATGCAATACTTCTTACTTTGATCTTAAAAAGTTTCAGATTAGTAAAGTTACACAAACGATTTAATTGGTTTTACAATTAAGACTTCAGACAAGCAGCATTCTAAAATAGCACCGGAATGCTCAAAATATATTCTGCACCTATCACAACACGGAGCACGCTAGATGCATTATTAAGCCCCCCAACACAACGAAACATCCTTAGCTAACAAATCAGCATGACGCATTACTAAGGTAAAGCAAAAGAGTAATTCTCAGTCTGCCTGTTAGCCGGTAGGGGGTCAGTCAGAGCTCAGAACGTCAGCCATGGACAGCTCCTAGTGCTGACGGGCCATTCAGACACATTTTCCAACTGAAGCTACCCTTTAAAATAACCTGCAAATAGACTGATGTATAAACCCAAATAGCAATGCTCGCAGATTAATAGTAGATAAGCGTACGTCCTTAAATTATCACATTAGTTAAATTAATCTTGGAATTAGAATAAATCAAAAGTTACTTTGCAAGAAAAAGCAATGACAGACAAAAGAAAACGGCGAACTGTAGCACTATACTTTATTTAGCCCGAAGCTGTCACTAGTGATTCCCAAACTTAGAAGCAATCCGAATAAATATTTTGCTTCTGCAGTGCGCAGAGGCTTGAAAATGTTAAGCAGCTCCAGAGTAAAGCAATAAAAGCTTTGCAAAGTAATAATGTCTGTGTAAAAGAGACGCTGAAAATTATGGTGCTCTATGTCAATATGATGTGGTAATATTTAAAGGTAAACTACATGAAGACAAACTAATTATATTTTGTATAGTTTTAAGAGAACTTCTAAACTATTTTAAAGTAAGTTTACCCTTTATATATTAACCTTGATTCAGAATTGTTTAGAACTTTGCAGTATTTAAGCTAATTTTGTGAAGATAGAATTGAGACAAATTGAAAACAGCATTTTGAAAGTTCTATCATGTAGCTCAAGTTTGATAGTTTCAGTTTAAGGCCTAAATCTGCTGCCTCTAAATCTAAGCCCTGTGTCTTTTCTTTTTACATGTCTGAAAATTAATGGAAGCCCACGATATGTTTTGATATTTGTTCGATAACATAGTCGGCTTTCTTTACTTACAATAAGTTGAGCTAGGTATTTGAAAATATGGCAGCAAATACTTATAGGCACATGCAAATATAACAACTTCTAAGCACTTTTAAGTGTGTGTCCTGACTTCATACCAAATACATTGCTTCAACAAATAACAATCAATGATCAAGTTTTACCACAAGATTGGAAGGCAGATGACTAAATATTGTATCAAAAAGGATAGGGTGCACAACTATCATTAGTAACCAACAAACACAACTGAGGACAGGACCACCGGATTCAATAAATAAACTCAAAGGGCATTATGCAGCATTTTCACAGAAATGACCATTTTTCATTACATTTTTTAAACCATTGCCAAAATATAACTGGATCACAGCCGACACTGCCTGTGTTATTTCTACTTTCTCATTCAACGCAGTTACTAGAGCACAGCACAGATACAAATAAAAAAAGCAAGGAATCTCATCAAACCCACATCAGCAATATCTGAATGTGAGAAGACTCTCCAGAAAAATTGGGAAGCAAAAAAAAAAGAACTAAACTACACCCACCACAATAAGCAAAATACTGTGACTTGAACCAGACTGCAGGGAACAACACTCTTCGCTGTGCAGAAGCCTAGGTAAAAATGTCGCCTTGGCAAGGATGACAAATGCAGCACGATAGGCTACCAGGCCTAAGGGATCTGTTATACTTCCACATACATCCACTAATGCACACACTCCCACTCATCCTCTCGATAGGCTTTTTTCACATCTTTTTACCAGCTTCAAATCCCCGGCATATGACCTTCTGTTAAATAGATAAAAAAAATGCTTATCAGTCATGCAAATGAGACTGAATTCATTTTCCACAACAGATGGCCTCATAGATAATGATGATGGAACACAGAAAATTGAATGTCTCTTGCTATGTGGCCATGGCAACCGGGAGCAGAATAATATCAATAATAAGAGGTGCTGCATAATAAGGTTGTCAGTTCTGAAAATCACGCACTCTGAAACAGGTAGAGCGGGCAAGTTAATCTATATTTTTGAATTTTCTGGGTTTTTTTGTGAATGAATGATTTTGAATTTTCTTACAAAATATCGCCCTGGTCATCGAAGCAGTTATTTCCTAAGCTTTCTTTGTTGCAAATTGCGTTTTGTTTTTTTTTGGCTTTTTGACTGGGGGTTGGGCATGGTTTACTGTATCGGGGTGGGTTTTGATTTAAATACTAGGTACTAATCCGTGCTTGCTGCAGTCTCGCTGATATAGAATGCTGCAATGATGCAACAGTGGCTCGCGTCAGGCTTCCACCCCGGTCCTCAAGGGGCTGTCCTGCAAAATGAATCAGCAGACATCCTGATCAAACTGATTAAAATGAAAATGGCAAAGGCACACGTCTGGGCGGAACTACTGCGCCTCACTGCCTGACTGGCGAGCACGCTTGCAGCAAAGCACCCTACTCTACTCAGGGCTGATTGGCACAGGCAGACCAAATTGAGAGGTGTCTGGGGTCTTCCAAATAAACAAAAATACGAGCAATTTCTGAACCGAAGGCAAAGTCCTTGTGACACAGAATGGGGGGGGAGAGGGGAAAAAAAAGACGTGTGACTTTTCTCCTCAGCTGTGTCTGCCGTTTTCTGGGCTTGTGCTTCTGCGGCGAGCTCTTGTGCATTTTAATTCAGAAATCAATAGAGACGCTGTAATGGAGGCTCCACTTTCCGAGCAGCTGCAGACACCACTGTTCAAAACAGCCACTGACGTCTGTGAAGGTTTTTCAGCTGATTGGGCACCGCATCGGATGTTCTGTGAACCAAGGAATAGGAATCATTTACAGTCTGTTTTTTTTAAGTATATGGCAGCTTGGATTTTTCAGTCCAGGGGAGATTGAAGCTGCACCCCTACGCACTCGGCTGCATTGGGAGGCACACTGAGTGCAATATTCTCCCTGAAACTGACGTGAACACCATGACCTGCAAGCTGTTGCTCCCGTACTGTCAGCGAGCAGCCTGATCTCACACAATAAATGAAAGGAGGAGCACGGCAACCCTTCCAGAAACACAAACTGGAATCAACACACTTGCTGTGAAATCCAATGGTGCGGCCGGAGAAATTTGTTCGTGCCTCAAAACGCTCGCGTTTATATATTTTCGACCACTGTAACATTACTTTCACACCTTATATAAATGCATAATAATATTTCTCAAGCAGATAATGAAAAATCCCTTTCTTTCCAGTCAATAAAATCATTTCCTACGAGGTACGTAGGTTACATGAGTAAAATCTAAAGGCTGCTCAGTGGAAATGTTACGTAGGTACAACCATAATAAATTTCACTGCGGCGAGGGGGCTGAATGCATTTCTGTCCACTTGATAGGTTTTAGTGGGGAATCCATTAACACAGCCAAAGAATGTCAGAGTCATGGAGATCTACATGACAGAAAAAATGGTCCTTCAGCCCATCAAGTCTGTGTCAGTCAAAAACAACCACAACATTTCTCGTCAAATTTTCGAGCACTTGGTCCATAGTTTTGATTGTCTTCGCATTGCAAGTGGAGGTCTAAATACTTCTTAGATGTGTTAAGTTTTTCTGCTTCTACCATCCTTACAAGCAGTGAATTCCAGATTCCCCAACCCTTTGGGTGAAGAGAATTTTCCTCACATCTCTTTGAAACCTTTTGCCCCTTACCTTAAAGGTATTTCACATAGTCATTAATCCTGCCACCATGTGGAAAAGTCTCTTTCTGTCATATTGGACGTTGATATTGAAATTACGCACCCTTGTCATTTCTATGATCTAATTTATTCATCACACTGTACCAAGGAGATGCTGCACTGTCTGCAGTGCTGTTTTACAGATGAGACATTAAATCAAGTCCCTGACTGTTTTCTCAGGATATCACAAGTTCTATGTCCTGGAAACAGAGAAACAAGCATCAGTAATTCACCGTGTTCCCCAAACAATGAGGCCATGGCTGTTCCATAATCTAACTTCAGGTACCTGCCTTCGCTCCACATACAACTCTCAATACTCATGGCTGGCAAAATTCTATCAATCTCAGGTTTAAAATACCAGCTTAGTTTATATAATTTCTCATTAGAACCCTGATAACTAGGGATGGGCAATAAATGCTGGCCAGTCAGCAATGCCCACATACCATGACTGAAGAAATGAAAACAAAGACATTCTGACAAATCTACACTGTACTCTAAACCATTGTATCCCATAACATCAGAAGTCACATGACACCAGGTTATAGTCCAACAGGTTTTATTTGAAATCACAAACTATTGGAGCACTGCTCCTTCATCAGGTGAGGTCACTTCATCTGATGAAGGAGCAGCGCACCAAACACTTGTGATTTCATACAAAATCTGTTGGACTATAACCTGGTATTGTGTGACTTCTGACTTTGTCCATCCCAGTCCAACACCGGCACCTCCACATCATGGCTCCCATAACAGCATACTGTATTTCACATGTGGCATAACTAAGGCTTTGGATATTTGCAGAAAAACTTACTTCCTTCTACCTTCTAGATCTCCTGGCCATATCTTTTCCCTCAACAAACATCACTAAAAAAATTATCTCATTATATTCACATTACACATTTGTGTATAAATTGACTGCACATTTCTTACACTATAATAGTGACCATTCAAAGAATAGTGCTGACTTTCAATGTAGCACTTTTAGAGATCCCGAGGTTGTGAGAAGTGCTGAATAATTTGTGCATTTTTCTTTCTTTTTTGTTTCCTATTTGCACAACTTTATTATAAGAGACCAATTGTTCATAATTGAAGATAATAGTCATTTAAACGTTTGAACAAAGTAAGAATATATTCAAATTAATAGTGGTTTATGCTGCAAAACAGTAATATAGCTCTGTTTTCATACATTGGATGCCTTTGGAGATAACATTACAACTAGTACCATTAGAGGCAGAGAGGGCCATTTGAAAAAGTAGGTTTCTTCAGGTGGCATACGGCAATGTGAGTGCCATCTGCTCTTTTAGCACTGGGGCTGTATTTTCAACCTAACAATGCAAGATTATGGAAAAGCAATTTTCGGATATCTAGTTTTTTGGGGGCCTTAACATTGGGTAAAGGCCAAAGTAAAAGATACAAGCAATAGTTGTGGACAATATGTCATATGCAAGTTTAGGCATCCAGGTGATTGTATAAAGGCATAGCCCATTTTATTAAGGAGCACCAGAACTCTGTGGTGTTAGTGTATGTGTCTATTAGTCAATCAACACTACATGTAATAAGGTGGTTATCTATTAAGGGAAACCTTCAACCTACATTCATGTTTAGAGTGCTGATGCTATGGGATTTTTACACTGGTGGAAAGCACTTGTTAACAAACTATTCTTATTATCATAATCTGAATGTAATGCAATATTAATTAGCATAGGAGCTAAATTTATCTGTGAACCAACCCACAGACTGAAACACAAAGATTCTAACTTAAACATTTTACAGAATATTAGAAATAGGATCTTAATGGCCAATCCTTTCTGTGAACAGCTTAAAACATAATGCAGAGATTTAAAGACTTCCTCAATTATTGGATCTGATTTCAAAGTTTGACATTGTGCAGCCTTAAAAGGAAATTCAAAATATTAAATAGCTGAAAATAAAACTGCACATTAATTTTTTGACGAGGGTCTCATCCAAAACCTGAACAGATCTCAATTACGCGCCATGTTATGAGCTGTGTACTTGCAATATTGTTTATTACATGTTTTTGTCTTAAATGGTATCTTCTCAACAGCAGTATCCACAGAGCAAGAGTGCAGTTTTCTAAATGATCACATTAATACGATTAAGCTTGAAATTAGAAGCAGCCAAATGTTAGCTTGCAGGTAGGAGAACAGCATCAAAAAGTATGGAGAAGATTGTAAACAATTGTATCACATTTCTATGTTTTATTCTGATGCTTTCAAGACTCTCAATTTATGCTCACAAACAACTTAATCACCATTTCACCTCCCCTGAAAAGTCATGAATGATTTGAAGATCTGTAACAGTGAGATTCAGGCAATCTTAAGTATTCATTGAACAAATACTAACTGAAAATGAATGTGCAGTTCCAAATTATAAATCACTGCTGCAGGTTTGAGCATCTAACAATATCGGTGAAAGGGACTGTGTTGTTTAGTAGCTACTGCTACTTTTCCTGGTCAGAGTTACACTGACTGCATCAGATTCCTTCATTCAACTTCATCTTGAATTAACACAAGTGGGATATTTAGTGATTTTCATCCTTTCGTAGATGTAAAGCTGTAAAAACACATTGGTTCACACATTTAACAATCTACCATTATGCAACCAGTTGCGCATGTTAAACAGAAAATTTGTTTCTGAGATCATTTCTTGCTGTGGTTTGTCGCTAAATCAAACACCTCCAAATCAATATTGCCGCCCCTACCCCGTGCATCTGAAGTCTATAGAGGTTCTTATTGGAATCTTGAGTTCTGCTACCATCCCTTTTAATACTTGCAGACATTTTAGTCTCCTAGTCCTTCAGCACCAGCATAGGAAATGTACAAAAAGGAGGGGAAGCTTTTATTTATTATGTCTTTTTCTACACATTACACACACGAACTCTTCCCATTTGTGATTCATATATAGAATAAACAATTGGGAGTGGCCATAGACATAATTTAAGACAGGGAATTCATTGGACCACGTCATTCCTGTGTCTAAAGGATGAGCAGGTCATGCAGGCTGTCATCTTGAATTGATTTTTGTATAAATCTCCAATCCCTGTTATTTATTCTACTTTTGGCGAACACCACACCAGCATTAGTAATTTACAAGTGATGATGTTTCAAAGTGCATTTTTTGTTCCATTCATTGTAACTTACTGCAGATTTAAAGATCCATGCTTGCAATCATAAACAAATATTTTAATTTCTGCTTTATTCTATACAGATGGAATGTAAAGAGAGCAATAAAAATGCATTATATTTGAAATTTTAAAAAATTAATATTCACAAGGTTTCTGATGAACTTCCACTGTAGGTCTGGTAGGAGACTACAGAACCTGCTGGAAAGGGAAAGGAAAGCCAATCCATGACTTCCAGGCCACTTCTAGGATAGTATTGTCGAAAATGTATTTTCTTTCCCGTTCCCTAGTTCAGTTGGGGCCCATAACAGTATCAGAAGATGGCATGCCAGGACAGAAGGGGCCAGAATGGGTGGACCAAGACTGGAAGCAATTGCCCTGAATGTTCAAATCAAAGGCATAATTAATAAAACATTATGAGTGATTCCTTTGCAGAGAATTTGACGAGAAAATGGATGAAGTCTGAAGGTGACCGAACACTCACCTCTCTGCATCATTTTTTGGTGTTATTCATTCTCAGGATTAGGACACCGATGCCAACACTGACAATTTATTGTTTTTTATTGTCATTTGTCTGATTGACACCTCACTAACAGAGCAGTGCATCCAGACAATTTTAAGAGAAAAGGATGCCTTGAAAGTTTTTCTCATCACAATGGCTTTATGTGCAACTGCCACAATGTTACATTTCAGCTCAGTTTAAATCTGGGTGTTTACTAACACACGAGACAAGACTTCCCACAAAATTCTCCAGAATGAATGCATCACCTTAATGTGGCCTGGGAAGGATGCTATGGAATAATGTGGCAAGGAAGTAAAAAGAACAAAGAATAATACAGTACAGGAGCAGGTCCTTTGACCCTCAAAGCCTGTGCCGACACATTTTGCCCTTTCAGTTAAGTTGCACACTTTTGCTCAGCTATAACATTTATTGTTACATCAGGGGAAATTACATTATGTGACCTGTATGCTAAATATGTGCTTAACTGGAACCAATATGTGAACAACAATTCCCTGTGGCAAAAATGGGCCTAAGGAAAATAAATAAAGGCAACATAAAAATACTAAAACTAGCACCAAGTGAAAAACTGCAAGGCTTAAGTTAGGAAAAATGGGCACTTTTGCAGGCTGCATGAGACCCTCAACTCTCCTCCCATTCAGCAATCCCCCCAAATTCATGATAGCCAAGTGAGGATTTGGACAAGGTTAAAAAATGTAATAGACAAACATGACCCTAAACTACCTTAGGTGCATGAGTGCTCCCCTGGCCTATTTGTTTACCTGTCCCCCATCTTCCCAATGGCAGCGTTTCACTCCCCTCCCAATAGTTGGGAATATCCCCAGTGGTCCCAGCTGCCATTTGTGTTCCTATCCAACCACCAACTCGGACATCCATCTGGCTGCAGGACTGATGGCGCTGGACATACAAATCATACTGAGGCCCATAATCATCCTAATCATAATCAGGAGCAATTCTGCATCCATAATATTAGCATTTTTGGCCATAACTACAAATATTGGTAGCACTAAACACAAACACAACAATGCTGACAGGGAGAAATAGTGTAGAACACACAACAGACTAAAGAGGAAAAATATTCCACAACTGCACAATCACAAATGTGTTTTTTATACCCCATCAGCTTCAATGAGCAGAAATCCTCAAAACCATGATGGGATTCAGAATGAAAGAAAACACCCTTGACAATCATGTTAATATTACAAATGGTGAAAGCTTCAGAGTGGAGACAAAGATAGCTATTAAACAAGGGCAGGAGCATGGCCATAGGTAGTTCTAAAAAGTGAATGACTCGCTTCCTCCACACTAATATATCCACACCCCACATACACACAGATGTTTAAGAAATTAGCAAGGAAAATGAAACTAAAGAAACTAAAATAAGAAAGTAAATGGAAAAATGTATTGGAAGCGTAGTTATGGCATTCAGAGCACTCTCAAAGATTAGCAAGTGTTGACTGTCAACTGCTCCATGTACATATAACCCTAACAATCAGTATCATCTTCTCACGTCATATAAATTGGTGTTCCTTTTCCAAGCCTGGTTTCTTGCATTCTTGTCCTGATAAGTGCATGATGAAAAACTTTGACTTTGTGTCTTCTTTTATCAATGTTTAAGTTCTGTACTACCAGGCAATTTGATTTCAGTTAATAAAAATATTAATATGTGGAATAAAACATTACTATCTGTAATTGTGGCCATGAAATTACCAGATTGCGGAAAGAAATCCATCTGGTTCACACGGCCTTTAGGGAAGGAAAGCGTCCATCGTTGCCCAACGATGGAAGGTGTTCTTGACAATGTTATCAAAAGGTATTGCTCAACAACACACAATTTTGGTTTCATCAAGGTCACTCAGCTCCTGACCTCATAGCTGCCTTGGTCCAAATATTGATAAAGTATCTGAATTCCAGGATAGTGTTTCTCCTTTTTACCTCAAGGTCACAATTGATCAAGCAGGCATTAATAGCACAGGTAAAACTGAAGAGACATGAGTCTGGGGAAACCTCTCCACTGGTGGGAGGTAGACTAAGATCAAAGGAAGGTGCCTGCAGTTACTTGAGACCAATCATCCTCGGTCCAATCATCTTTAGCTTTCCCTCCATCACAAGGTTAGACGTGGGGTTGTTCACTCATGAGAGTTTGGCATGCAGTTCCATTCACAGCTCCTCAAACCATGAAGCAGTCCACATCCACATGCAGCAAAACCTGGATAACATTCAGGCTTGACTTAATGAATGGTGTTACAATAGCTTGGTATTGAAGCATTTTATTGAACTTGAATTTGAAGGGTTGTGGATACTTAATTTTATTTTAAGATCCCAATGAAAGGACAGTGGAACTTTATTTTAGTAAGGCATTTCTGAAGAGTTACATGCCTTGCAATAACTGCCTGTTTACTGCAGACTCCACTGCCTGGATTTACAGCTGTCAGTTTGCAACATCTGCTTTGGAGATTGTTTGGATTTTCCAACTGGTGGCAGCCTGAAGAACGTGAAGAGTATCCCAGCCCAACTTTCCTATTTCTTGAAAACCTCTTGTGGTCCAATGTGGTACTGAGAGCCGTGGTCCAGTCTGTGCCCTGATTATTCTCCTGAAGGGTGTCACAAAGAATCCTTGATACCATGTGTCCTAAGTAAACCTTGGCAAAAATCCCAGCGATACCTGCTTGCATTTGGTGACATCAGACTTGGAGCAGCAGAATGGCCGGCTGGCATTCCATACCTTTTTTTTCCCTTCAAGAACTAAGAGTTATTGGCCAAATGTGTACTTTTTTTTATCCCCCAAACAGAATCTCTGCAAATAAAAACATTTTTCCCTTTATCCAGAATGTGGGTGTTTTTGTTTTTTGTGTGTGGTTTGGATTGTTTAGTGGGGTACACATTTATATTTCCATTTGCAAACTGCATCTATGAACCAGTTTTTGCATTAACATTGAATAAATTTTGTTTATAATAAATTAATAATTATGTGTTTATTAAAGGAACCTGGTTGATAGATCTTTCTATTTTAAGTCTAATATAGAGAAGCATATGATTGGCCACATGGAAGACTTGGTGAAACAATTAATTTCTGTTGTGACACATGGAGTAGTGGGACTAAAGAGAGACAGTGCACTCCTAGTACCTCAGTTGTAACAATGGCGAGTGAAATTATGCCACGCGAATGACAGAAAATGATCATCTCTGACAAGAGAGGACATAATTATCTCCTCTTGATGTTTGTCATATTATCGTCATCAAATTCCCATTATCAGCATCCTGGGGTTACCATTAACCAGAAACTCAATTAGACCAACCACATAAATACTATCACTCCAAAAGCAGGTCAGAGCTAGTCATTCTAAAACAAACGACTCATTTCCTGACTCCCTAAGGCCTTTTCAGCATCTCCAAGGCACAAAACAGAACTGTGATAAGACCATAGGAAATAGAAGCTGGAGTAGTCCCATTTGGACTTTTGAGGTTTCTCTGCAATTCAAGAAGTTCATGGTTGACCTTCCACCTTAATTCTGCATTGCTGGACTAGATCCACATTCCTTAATTTCCTCAGTACCCAAAAATCTATCAACATCAGTTTTTAATATTGCCAATAACGAAGCATCCTGTAACTCGCTGGGATAAAAAAAAACAAATGCTTTTAAATATTTAGGTGAAGGAATTTCTCCTTACCACAGTCATAAATGACTGACCATTTATTTTAAGAACATGACCCTTTGTTTTAGGTTTCCAGCTCCAGGATATATTTTCTTAGCATCTTCCCTGTCAAAGAGCCTTTACAATTTTACATTTTAATTAGATGACTTGTTGTTTTTCTAAACTCCAGATCATATACCTGGTCTATCCAATATCTTCATGCATGAAAATACTCACATCACAGACCTCTGTCTGGTAAAGGTAAGTATGTCTTCATTTAGATAACGAGACACTAAACGCACACAGTACTTGGATATAGCCTTATTAATGTTTTGTACAAATGTACACTAATCTCTTTGGAGCAATCACCAACATACCATTTCTCTTCCTAACTGTTTGTAATTACTGCAAGTTAGCTTTCAATAATTGGGAAACGTAATGGTGTAATGGTAATGTTGTTTAACTAATAATCCAGAGACAGAAACAGAAGTTTCTGGAAAAGCTCAGCAAGCCTGGCAGCATCTATGAAGAGTTAACGTTTCGACTTCAGTGACCCCAGGGTGCTGCCAGACCTGCTGAACTTTTCCAGCAACTTCTGTTTTTGTTCCTGATTTACAGCACCTACAGTTCTTTCAGTTTTTATTTAGTAGTACAGAGATTCAGGTGGTTTCTTCGGGACCTGAGTTCAAATCTGACCATGTTAGATGATGGAATTTGGGTTCCATTACAACTACAAAATTGGCATCTACCTAACAATGTGAAAAATTGCACAGATATACAACTTTGTACAAAAAAAGTATAAAAATTAAACCCATCCATTTACCACTCTATTATTTGACTGTTGGTCATCAGTAAAGCTCAGTTTGGGTTCCACCAAGGTCACTAAACTTTGACCTCATTACAGCCCTCATTCAAATGTAGACAAAAGGGCTGAATTCCAAAGGTGGATGAGAATGACTGCTCTTGACATCGAGACCACATTTGACCAAGTGTGGGGCATGAAGGTGTCCTAGCAAAACTGGGGTCCATGGGAATCAGGGAAAAAAGTCACCCCTGGTAGGAGTCATACCCGGCATAAGGGCAGATGGTTGTGGTTGTTGAAGGCGAGTCATTTTAGCTCCAAGATATTTTTGCATTTCCTCAGTCCTGGGCCCATCCATCTTGAGCTGCTTCATCAATGATCTGCCTTCCACCCTAAGGTCAGAAGTGGGGATTTTCCATTATGATTACAGAATTTTCAGCACCTTTTACAACTCTTTAGATGCTGAAGCAATCCATATCCATCAGGCAGAAGATATAGAAGCGTGAACGCACACACCAACAGGTTCAAGAACAGCTTCTTCTCTGCCCGTATCTGACTGATGAATGGACCTCTTTGATTTCAAATAATGTTGATCTTGCTTTGTGCACCTCCTGTGTAGTTGTAACCTTGTATGCCTCACTCTGTCGAAACACCCTATGGTCTGTATGTCCTCATTTGCTATGATCTCCCTGTACCCCTTGCAAAACAAAGTTTTTCACTGTACTTAAGTACGTGTGACTCCAATAAATCAAATCAAATCAAATCCAATTTGGACAATATCCAGGTTTGAACTGACCAGTGACAGATCACAATCATGCCACTCAAATGCCAAGCCATGACTATTTCCAACAAGTGGGAATCTAACATTGCCCTTCGATATTCAGTGCCATCACCAACACTGAATCCTTCACCATCAACATCCTGGGAATCACCATTACCCATAATTCAACTGGACTAAAAATATACAGTGGCTATCAGAGGCTAAGCATCCTGCAGGGGGCAACTCACCTCCTGACTCCCCAAAGCCTGCCCATCACCAATAAACCACAAGACAGGAATATGATGGAATAGTCCCCATTTGTCTATGTCACAACAGCTCCAAAAACATTCAAGAAGCTTGACGCCATCCAGGATAAAGCAGTTCACTTGATTTCACCACATTCACAAGCAGTGACCATCTTCACCACCGATGCTCAATAGCAGCAGTGTTGACCATCGAGAAGATGCATTACAGTAATTCACCATCTGTCTTGTGTAGAACCTTCCAAACCTATAATCACTAGCATCTAGAAGGCCAAGGCAGCAAATACATGGAAACATCATTACCTGCAAGTTCCTCTTGGAACCATTCATCATATTGAATCGGAAATAAATAGCTGATCCTTCAGTATTGCTGGGTGAAAATGCTAGAACTTTCTAACAGCATTATGGGTGTTCACCAAATAAATTACAGAGGTTTGTGAAGGCAGTTTGCCATTATTTTCTCAATGGAAACAAGTGATGGGCAATAAATGTTGGCCCAGCTGGTGTTGCTTGGATCTCTCGAATGAATAAAATAAATTGTGCATGAGGATGCTTAGGTTCCTTTTAACATGATATTTGTCCAGTTTCTCAACGTGCAAAATAAATTCTGCTTTATTTTATGTTTCCTACCAAAGTAGTTCATTTCAAATTTCATCACATTGTCCTCATCTCGCATGTTCTTGCCCCTCACCCAACTTGTCTATATCCCTTTGCAGCCTCTTTACATCCTCATCAGTGCTTCCAACTCCATCTAACTTTGTCCCATCAACAAACCTAAATACATTAGACTCTATCACCTCATCTGAGAGATTAATGTAGAGTATAAATAGTTGAGGCTCAAGTGATCGATGTCAGGATGAGCACAATTCCAACATACTCAAAAAATGGACATCAGTTGAGATAAAACAACCACTTGATTGGCTCCCCATCCATTATGTTAAGCATTCACTCACTCCAGCTACAGCACACTGTGGCTGCAGAGGGTACAATTTGTAAAATGCGCTTAGTGCATCTTGCCCACATTTCTTGTAGCATCTCCCAAACTCACAACCTCCACAAACTCAAAGAACAAGAGCAGGGGATTAACAAGTTGCACATAATCCGGTACTGGGAATCAATCAATCAATCATCATTCCTTCATTGCCACTGCACTCCACTCAGGCAGGTTTCCTAAGCCTTGTTTAACCTGGCTGGCCAAAGATAAATTTAGATTGCTGCAAAAGGTTTAGGGACAGAGCTCTTCAATACAACATAATCATAGATGTGCTTCTACGGAGTGGGTTACTCGCAACGTCCTCAAACTTTCAGAGATTAAACTGGGAAGTTAGATGCACCTGTGTTTGAGTGGTGTTTCATATATTTACAAATTTAATCATCTTCTACCCTCTACTTCTGGTTAAGTGTTAACAATGCTGTCCTTCTGTTAACTCTCTTCCCTTCACAGGTCCTGCCTGACTGGTGAATGCTTCCTAGAATTTTCTGTTTCTATTTTAGAGTACCATTTCCACATTTTCCTCTGAAATTTGTAACAGTAAAAGAAAAATGTAAAATACATCTCTATTTTGTCTTTCTCTTTGTCCTATTGGTTGTAGTGCTTGTTGCAAGAAACATTCCCTTGCACGACTGGATTTTAAATTCAGTCAAGTTTTGACCCGGCTGATTACAAATTTTTCCAAAACAAATGAAATAAGAAGCAACAGTGTTTCAGTCTTGATAAAAAAAATTAACTACAGGTTCCCCAAAGGATCAGCAAATGTATCCAGTGAGAAGCTAAGCAACACTGGAAAGCATAGTTCCAGTTTAATCCTTAGTCTGAGATGAATTAGCTGATCCCAGTTTGGGAAAGTGCCAGCGTGAAATCCATTGATGTGGATAAGGGCAAGTCTTCCATTAAACAAGACAATTTCTTCTCGACATTGCTTGCTGCAAAAACCCTATAGTGACCCAGGTCATAAAAAAATGGAATGAGTTAAATAGCAGAAGAAAAGACAAGCAGATCATTCTTAATGGCATGAGGACGATAACAACCAATTGTCCAGGCGCTCTGGGGAAGCCCACTTAGTGCTGACTGCAGCCTTTTTGGATAGATATATTCTGAAAGCATCTCAACATCTAACACTACTTCTTCTTTCTTGGATGGCCTCTTCTCTGCAATATGCTACTTTAAGGTAAAAAAAAAATTTGCATTCATACATGACCTTAGGACATCTAAGGCACCAGCAGTTTACAGCCACTGAGATATTTCTGCTTTTTGGTCACTGTTGTCGGAAGTGCAGCAGCTAAAGTTGGCATAGCAAGGTTCCATATACAGCAATGCAATTTGAGTAATGTTTGAGTGATATATCTAGATGGCAAGGGGGTAAATATTAACCAGGACAGCAGGGTGAACAAACCTGCTCTTCTTAGAAATAGTGCCAGAGGATCTTCAATATTTACCTGAGAAGGTAAAGGGATTTCATGTTTGATCTGAAAGTTGCCACGTTCCCAACTTGTTTGCTTCCCATTCTCACCCCACTTTCATGAGACAATTTTGTCCAGAGTCATAGAGTCATACAATTTGGAAACAGACCCTTCGGTCCAACTAGTGCATGCCAAACATAATCCCAAACTAAACTAGTTCCAACTACCTGATCCTGACTCATATTCCTCCAAACCTTTCCAATCCATGTACTTACCTAAGTGTCTTTTGAATGTTGTAACTGTGCCTGCATCCACCACTTCCTCAGGGCATTCATTCTACACATGGACTACCCTCCTTGTCTTTTTTTTTAAATCTTTCTCCTTAAAAATATACCCTAGTCTTGAAATCCCCCATCCTAGGGGAAAGACACCTACCATCAACCCTACCTATATCCCTCATAATTTTATAAACCTCTATAATGTCATCTCTCAACCTCCTAGAATGACTCTTCTTCAGAAATGAATGCCTTATAATGTTCTGCTGAGATTATTCGAGAATAGGGAACCTCAACACATTTCAGCAAATACAGCACAAATGGCAAGGAAATCTATTTTTGACTTTGTGTGCCTGCATAGCAGAGTGAAGTGACCAGCTGGATTTATTGTTAGTAAATATCTAACCCCTATCAATGAAATAACACCACAAAATAGCATATTGTCCACTGCACATATTGTCCACTTCTGATTCACACCGTGGAACCAATTTCCAGTAAAATAACCTAAGTAACTAAAATTACTGGTGCCCTATTACCAATTACGAAATAGAAAATAGAAACCTGTCACCAATCCAAAGAACATGCTGTGCCCATCAGCAACTGAGGGCCAAGTGATGGATTTGGATAACTTATTGCTGTTTGGCAGGGTACTGAGGCTAATGATTCAATAGTTACGAACTTAGCACCCATCAGGAACAACATGCTTTTGATAGCATGGCAGCAACATTGTAAAATGTTTAAATAGAAGCGTATTCAAAGAGTGTGGTTGCTATTGTTAGCTAATTAGAGGCCTTGGCAAGCTAGCCCAAGCAGTGACAAAGAGAACCATCACTGCGTAAATGTGGCACCATGACCAAAAGTGCTGCTACCACACAGCACAAGGAAGTGAATCTGTGGGAACAGCTTTATTTCTCAAAAGGCAGATATTGAGTTTCGGCACTGGGCAAGAAGAGAACTTTGCATTTAATAGTTTAGGGTACTGAACGTTTTCACCTTTACCCAGTTGTACCTTCAAACATCTGTATTTTAGAGCAAGACTTAGTGCAGCTGAAACATAACTTATCCTGCTTTGTAACCCAGCCGCTTGAGATAAATGCCAACGTTCCATTACCCTCAGAAGAGTAGCTAAGACACTATTCTGATAATCTTACATCGCAACTAAATCCTGCTTATCTTTGCTTACAATTGCACCCATTCTTTCCAAAATCGATGGCTATTTATTCAACAATCAAAGCTGGACTGTTGCCTGTGCCATTGCATATGTATTGAACATTGCACTGTTAAGCAACAGAGAAAATGTTGCTTTAGTAAAACAAGAAACATCACTAATGATGATTTAATCCTTTTTTAAGGTGAAGTACAAGACCACAATATTCTCTGGAGTATCAAATTGCCCATTTAATATCAAAATGGATGGTCAACCACTGCCAAAGGCACATGCTGAAATGATGATCCAAAAGACCCTATACTTCAGCTCAACTTTTGGTATGTGCCATGTGAGGCATGTCAATGGAATTTCTTGGGAATGGATTTAAGTTCGTAAATAAAGATTTCCTTCAATGTTTCAAAATGATGCACTGTGACACAGAATGGAAATGCATGCTAGCGCGCTGACAGACATAAGCCACATTGCATTATAATGTGGTTGATTGTGTATGATTGACAAAAAAGTTAACCTCTGCAATGTCCAACATTGCAGCAGAAAATGGAAATGCTGACAGTTTTAAGATTTAATTGCCAAAATCCTGAAGAGAATGATCAGCAACAGGTACACGATGGAAAGGATAAGCATCTTAAATCCCGGTGAAGCTCAGGGAAAAGTATTAGTAATAACTGGTTCAGGATTTAAACAATCCAACCAACTTAAAAATCTTTCAGGATCTTTACTGGACCTAAGTGTTGAAAACCTGAAGGGCAGGAACATCCAGAATAATCGCTGAATGAAAGCAAAATGAAACAGAATGGCACTCATTATACAGTGAACAGAGACTGAGCTGTCCAATCCTCTACGAGCAGACAGGTCGCCATGGGCCTATAGTTGGGCGGGACAGTGGCTCAGTGGTTAGCACCGCTGCATCACAGCACCAGGAACTTGGGTTCGATTCCAACCTTGGGCAACTGTCTGTGTGGAGTTTGCACATGCTCCCCGTGTTTGCGAGGATTTCCATTGGGTTTCCACCCAGTTTCCACTTGGCTCTCCAGTTTGTTCCCACAGTCCAACGATGTACATGCTAAATTGCCAATAGTGTCCAACAATGTGCAGGCTAGGTGGATTAGCCATGGTAAATGCAGGGTTACAGGGGTTGGGTAGGGGCCTGGCTGAGATGCTCTTTGGAGGGTCAGTGCAGACTCAATGGGTGGAATGGCCTGCATCCACACAGTAGGGATTCTGTGATTCTATAAATCAACCTAAAGGATAGTCACCAGCTACCACTCAGGGGCCAGCTCTGGGCTTCTGAACTGGCTCCCATTGCCTGAAGGAACCTGAATAGAAATTCTCATTAACCCCTTTAAATTCACCTTAATAGGCTCTTAATTGTCTGTGTCATCCATCTACCTTGTACCCCTGCAACAATACTTGCCCATACTCCCTCACACCAAATGAACCTGCCTCTGTGAAAGTAGGACAGAGGAGAGATGCTGAGGAACCAACATGCCAACATGTGAAACTATTTGCAGTTCTCGCCTGCCTCTGTCCCCAGCCCCAACAGAGACTCAAAACCCTGCTTGTTGGCGAACTAAGCCATTATCACCAGCCCACACCAAAATCTCCATAGTGTCACCACCAACCAAATGGAACCACCTTCAGAATTCTTTTCCACATCAAACTGAGCTTTCAAATTTTCTCTATTTCAACGAGGTCCTGTACATTTGCACCACACATAATGTGCTCAGATGTCCCACTGTCACATTCAGATGCTATCATTCCAGTGCACTCCTGCCCAGCTTACCATCATCAATTGATCCAAAACTGTCACTTTGTTTTCTCCCACAATCACCCTCATTGGCCTCCACACATTCCCCATCACCCATCACTTTAAATTAAAAATTCTCATTCTTATTTGTAAATGTTTTCATGCTCTTGGGAATTGTGTTATCTGTCATTTTCTCCAGGTGCACAAGCTCTCCCTGCTGGTATTTAGTCCAGCTTGCTTAGGTCATAGTCATTCTGGCAAAGAAAGAGGCCATTTGTAGCATTAAAGTAAAACAGGTTCCCTATAGCACAGAGATAGTAGGAACTGCCGATGCTGGAGAATCTGAGATAACAAGGTATAGAGCTGAATGAACACAGCAGGCCAAACAGCACCAGAGGAGCAGGAAAGCTGACATTTCGGCTGATGACTAGACCCGAAATGTCAGCTTTCCTGCTCCTCTGATGCTGCTTGGCCTGCCGTGTTCATCCAGCTCTACACCTTGTTATCTCTATAACACAATCCAATCCATCCTATTTCCTCCATTCCAACCTTGCAAGTTAAATTCCTCAAGTGCCTACTACTCTCCTTTTGTAAATTATTGATCATCTTTGCTTCCACCATGCTCCTTGGAAGCAAGTTCCCAAGTCACTGTCACTCAGTGCAGCAATAAGTTTTTCCTTACCATTCCTCACAACTCTGTCTAGGTTCTTGTGTTCCCTAGTCTTTGTGCCATCATCTAATAGAAAAAGCCAAAGACCATCTTATCTAAAACCATCATAATCTCTACACATAGAGCAAATTTCTACCCAATCGCCTTTGCTCAAAGAAAAACACCAGCTTCTGCAACCTAACCTTCAGGCTAAAATGCATCATACCTGTAAGCATTCTGTTAAATCTCCTCTGCACCTTCTCAAGGATTCTAAAATGCAGTGTTATAGAATCATACAGTTATACAGCACGGAAACAGACCCTTCGCTCCAACTCGTCCATGCTGACCAGATATCCTAAATTAATCTAGTCCCATTTGCCAGCATTTGGCCCATATTCCTCTAAACCCTTCCTAGTCATACATCCATCCAGATGTCTTTTAAATATTGTAATTGTACCAGCCTCCACCACTTCCTCTGGCAGCTCACGCCAAACATGCACCTCACTCTTCTTGAAAAAGTTCCTCCTTAGGTTTCTTTTATTTCTTACCTCTCTCACTTTAAACATATGCCCTCTAGTTTTGGACTTCCCTACCCTGGGGGAAAAGACCTTGGATCTTCACCCTATCCATGCCCCTCATGATTTTGTAAAAGGTCCGTAAGGCCACCCCTTAATCTCTGACACACCAGGGAAAATAACCCCAGCCTTTTCAGCCACTCCCTATCGCTCAAATGCTCCAAATACCTCTGTTCATGATGCCTAAGATCCTCTATGCTTTGCTAACTACTTTCTCAATATGTTCTGCCACCTTCAAACATCTTGTCTGTCTCTCCCACTCTGTTTTTACTTTAATACTGACAGGAATACCTTCGACTGGCTTTGCCTTAATCTCTGGAATTCATTTCTCTTAGCTCCTTGATGCTTTCTTCCTTTCATATACTCCACACTGTTCACGGCATAAACAGGTTTTGACTACTGCTGGATTACCTTACTTGTGGAAATGGACCGCTGTCTGCATTGCTCATATTACTAGTGTGTGCCATTTGTATCCATTTGTGCCGTTTGTATCCATATTAATTAGCATTGATGAACCGTCATTTTGGTCAATTTTTTGGAAAATACCATTGTGTTCTATTTTATAACGACCCTACACAAGCCTTCACACAGAATTGTTTAAACTATTATTTCTATCAGACGGAGTTCAATGGTTTCTGTTTTCACTGTTTTCTTGCTCTGAATATAAAAAAGTGCGCAATTATCTTTGAACCTTCACTGGGCTTCATAATGACCTTTGTGATTTTAGAGCTATAGACCTATTCCATTATGAAACAGGAGCCATTGCTGCAGTTCAAAAACAGTCGTCAGGATTATCCATTAACACAATTCATAAGTATAATTGTTTTTGCCCTCATATTTCAAAATGCCCCATTGTAAGCTTAGACATTCTCTATCAATAAGAAAACATTAGAAAGAATCTCTCCTCCACATTCCAAGGTCATGTGCTTTAGCGTCTAAAGGAAACAGCCTCAGATCCAGAAATTATAATGTGCGGAATGCCCTCACAGAATAATAGCAGTGTGGTCTGGAAGTTGTTCTCTCTAATAGCTTACAAATGTACAAATCTCACAGGCAGGAAAAGTCCATCGAGCTGATCCATCAAGCATCCCCTATTCATGACAAGGCACTTAGTACTCCACCCACTCCCACCCCTCAAAGAGAAACCTTTTGTCAGTTCAGTCAGCTAACACAGAGAATAAGATTTCAAATATGGAAAGGTAGCAGTATGAATAAGTTCACTCTTTTTTCTATGCATTATATAACCATTATGAGTATTATACTACGAAGTTTGTTCTTAACCTTCTACTTGGATTACTGAAGAGAGCAAAGATTTTTTTTTCTAATTTTTCATGTATTTCATAGAAGCCTACTGGAAAGATTATTCAGCCCACAGTTCTGAACTATCCCAATTAGTCCTATTTCCCTGCTCCTAAATCTTTCCTTTTCAACAACATCAATTGCTCTTCCCGAGACCACAAGAAACTATAGAGTTGTGAACACAGCTCGGTCCATCACCTAAATCAACCTCCTATCTATTGACTCTGTCTATATTCCCGCTGCCTCGGAAAAGTAACCAATACAACTAAAGACCCCTCCCACACTGGTTATACTCTCTTCCACCCTCTTCTGTTGGGCAGAAGGTATAAAGGTTTGAATAAACATATGGACAGATTCAAGAACAGCCTCTCCCCTGTTGTTATGATTCTTGAACAGGGGTCTCAAATGTTAATTCTGATCTTTCTCTCTGCACCTTCTCTGCGGCTGTAACACTGTATTCTGCACTCTGTTCTGCTACCCTGATGCACTTTGAATGGTACGATCTGCCTGTTTAGCACGCAAAACAACACTTTTCACTGTAGATTCGTACATGGGATGACAATCAATCAATCAATCATGTATGTACATAATCCCTTTTACGAAGTTACTATTGAATCTGCTTCCATTAGATTTTCACATAGTGCATTCCACATCAGAATAACTTGCTCTTTAATTTTCTGATTGTTCACTAGAAGTGGGCATTGCAGGCTGGGGAGCATTTAGTGCCATGGAGAAAGTGGTAAATGCTTCCTTCTTGAATTGCTGCAGTCTTTAGGATGTAGGCACATCTGCGGTATTGTTAGGAAGGCAGCTTCAGGATTTTGACACAGTAATACCGAATGAATGATGAAATAGTTACACGTCAGGATGGTGTATGGCTTGGAGGAGAACTTGCATCCGCTGTCTTCTTCCTTCTCTGTAGAGGTTGCTTGTGTGCAAGATGCCGTCAAAGGAGTCTTGATGAGGGGTTGCTGCAGTGCATATTTCAATAGTGCATGCTGCTGCCATCGTGTGCTTGTGGTAGAGAGAGTGAACTCTGAAGATATAAATAGGGTACCAATCAAGTGAACTGCTTTCTCCAGGATGATGTCAAGTTTCACTATTACTGTTGGATTTGCACGCATCTGGATAAATGGAAAGTATCACACTCCTGGTTTGATCCTTGTAGATGATGGACAGAGTCTGGGGAGTCATGAGGTAAGTTACTGCAGAGTTCCCTGTCTCCTACCTACAGTTGTGCCACTGTAATATGTGGCTAGTCCAGTTCAGTTTTTGGTCAATGGTAAACCCAGAATCATGATAAATAGGAGTCAACAATGGCAATGCCGTTGAATATTAAAGGGAGATGGTTAGATTCTCCCTTGTTAGAGGTGGTCATTGTCTGGCACTTCTGTCACATGAATATTGCTTGCCACTAATGAGCCCAAGCCTGAATGTTGTCCAGGTCTTGTTGCAATTGCTAACTGCTTCAGTATTTGAGCAGTTGTAAATGACGTTAAAAAGTACAATCATCAATGAATATTCCTATTTCTGATGTTATGATGGAGGGAAGGTCATTGAGGAAGCAGCTGAAGGTGTTTGGGCTGAGGACACTTCATGTAGGGACTGCTGCAGAGATATTCCAAGAATGCTGCTTTTGTGAGTTATCCCAAATCTTGTTGCCAATTCTCCTGTGAGAGAAAAGTGATCCTATATAATTCATTACCATTCTACATTTTGCTTGCTTTTGGCTAATAGCTCTTAGTATATTTCTGATGTTCAATTGATAGTTTTGGTACTTGTTGATTGATACTCTTTAGCTATTTAACTATGCTTTAAGAAAGTTATATTTGAGTATATCAAAAGAAAGCAGTGTATGTAAGTAATCTATGGCAGAGTGTAAGAACAGGGTTGGTGGGGGGGATGAGAGGGAGAGAAAGAGAGAGAGAATGAGAATGAACACGCACATACTCAGATATTAATCACAGGGAAGGATGGAGAACACCGAATCAGTTAAAAATATTCATTCTCAATTCCCTTTCCTGCAACAAGTCACAAGTCAGGCAGTGGGCAACTGAAATACCTGTCTCCTGTCTATACCCATCTGGATTAATCAGTTTGGGTTATGTGCAGAGACCCAGCGATCATTAATTTCAGGTTCAATTCCTGGCCAGAGCTTGCACTCAAAAATCAGAGTGAATATTCAATTGCTGCTGTGGGCTTAAAGCTTTCACCAGTCATAATGGTTATTGGCTTCAAGATTTTCTGTCTGCTATAAAAAAACAACATTCAGACAGTCGTGATATCCAAACGTCTCTGAAGCAGTTGAAAAAATAAGTTACTGTTATGATCCTGCACTTTGAGAAGGGCAAGATACAAGGACCATTGCCAATATCTGCTGAGTAAGGGCCTGCAAGCTGTCCATTGTTGAAACTGAGCTGAAGTCCCCGTAAGGGTGCATTTTGATGGTCTGCAGTTGTTCCACGTGCCACTACCCAGGGTCTCTGTCCTAACAGCTCTCTGCATCTTTTATGCTGCTTTAACATTTTTGTGCATCAAAGGAGAAGAATATGGGGGCCTGCAGGCATTGAAGAAATGGATTTGTGTGAAATAATTCATCTTAACCTTTTAAAAAAAGAACATGTCAGAGAACCAGTGCCATTAACAAGCAGGGGACGCGAACAAAATAGGTAGCTCTTTCAAAGCACAGTATCAGCACAGGCATGATGGGCTGAACAGCCTCCTTCTGTGCTGTATCATTCAATGAACAAGTTGCAGCATACTGGGATTGATTCCACAGCAAGGATTGTCTTCTTCTCAATGTTGGTTAACTGGAGAATTCATTCTCTCGGACAATATAAACCACCTCAAAAATGTGAGCGTGAAAACATTTCAACAGTTATGTCTTGCCACCTGAAACATCTTTGGGAATAAGAGACTGGGTCTGACAGAGGCAAAAGACTTGTCGTAAATGGTCAATGCAAATTCTGGGTGCCCAAAATTGAAACAGTGAACCAACTCTCCTGCACTGACGTCCCTGATCTATTAAAACATAAAGTAACAACAATAATAACAATTACCAAATAGAGTTTAGGGAAGATTCAAGCTCCTGTAGTACTGGGATGTGGACCAGACATTATAAATGCTCGTTGTGGTTGATTGGCTCGCCGAGCTGGTTTGTTGTTGCACAGACGTTTCATTACCCTGCTGGGTAACATCATCAGTGCAGCCTACGATGAAGCGTTGGTGTGTTTTCCCACCTGGTTTTTAAACTCTGGACTCCATTGAGCTGGATTGCCTCACTTCCGGTTTTCCTTTGTAGTGGAGTGTATATGGGGTCAGGTTCTATGCGTTTATTGATGGCTTTCTTCATGGAGTACTAGGCTTCTAGGAATTCCCGTGCCTGTCTCTGCTTAGCTTGTCCAGGATTTTGGTGTTGTCCCAGTCGAACTGGTGGTTCTCCTTATCCATGCGGCTAGAGTTGAGTGAATATTGGTCGTGTCTTTTTGTAGCCAGTTGGTGTTCGTGTACACTTGTTGTTAGTTTCCTTCCTGTAAGTTAATGAGAATCAAGGGGGAATCTCTGCATTGTTTAAAGTCATACATAGTCCAAGGACAGATGCTGCTGAAATGTCAATTAGCTTAGTCCCAGGTCTTTGCTGCACGATTCCTCGGGATTTTGTGCTCGGCCCACCAACCTCTAACTGACCTTCACCACAACATAAAGTCAGGTTGATCAACTGATTGTGCTCAATGCCATCTACAACTCCTCATATACTCAGGCAGTCCATGTCCATATGTGAAAAGACCTGGATCTTGAGTTGATATGTGGCAAGCAAAGTTCGCGCTTCACGAATGTCAGGCAACTACCATCTCCATTGACAGAAAATCTAACTATCGCCCACTCAGTTTCAGCATTACCATCATTGCACCTACATTATCAACAATTGGGAAGGCTACCGTTAAACAGAAATTTATCTGGACCAGCCATATAAATACTGCAATAACAAGGTGTAGAGCTGGATGAACACAGCAGGCCAAGCAGCATCAGAGGAGCAGGAAAGCTGACATTTCGTGTCTAGATCCTTCTTCAGAAAGGGGTCTAGACCTGAAACATCAGCTTTCCTGTTCCTTTGATGCTGCTTGGTCTGCTGTGCTCATCCAGCTCTGCACCTTATTATCTCAGATTCTCCAGCATCGGCAGTTCCCACTACCTCTATATAAATATTGTGCCTGCAGTAGCAGGTTCAAGACTGGGGATTATGTGGAAAATAACTCGCCTCCTGCCTTATCAAAGCAACAACTCACTAAGGAACCTTTTGACAGCACCTACTCAATCCACCATCTCCACCACTTAGAAGGACAAGGGCAGCAGATGCATAAGAACAGCATCAACTGCAGGCAGCCCTCAAACCACATCATAATTAGCATTCACCATCTTGACTTGTGTTACAGCCAAGTGAGGAGGTTTGATTGAGTCCTCTTGTTTTAAACCTTTCTCACCCAGTTGCACAAATACTTATATTTCTTTTTTGCTTGCAGCTATAAAATATCAATTAAAACTTAATTAACTAGACCCAAATAAAGAAGCCAATTCCAATGTTTTCTTAGCAACAGAGAGAAATTTTATTGCCTATTACCCCCAAAACAGTGAAATAAAACATGCAAACTGCAGGGATACTGGTTTGCAATCAGTAATCTACTTATTTTTAGGTGGTTCAAATCACCCCCAGATCCCTTGTTCTGACACTGGACTTAATTTAGGAATGTGAAGTGAAGAAGGCAGTGGACAGTATTCTCTGTATTAAAGAACCTACCTCTGACACCTCCCCTATACCTTCCTCCAATCACCTTAAAATTATGCCACCTGGGAAAAATTCTCTGGCTATCCACGCTATCTTGTACACCTCTATCAAGTCACATCTCATCCTTCTTCGCTCCAATGAGAAAAGCCCTAGCTCCCTCAACCTTTCCTCATAAGACCTGCCCTCCATCCTGGTAAATCTCCTCTGCACCCTCTCTAAAGCTTCCATATCCTTCCTACACAATATTCCAAGTGTGGTCTAACCAGGGTTTTATAGAGCTGCAGCATAACCTCGCGACTCTTAAACTCAATTCCCCTCCCCATGAAAGTCAACACACCATACGCTTTCTTCACAACCCTATCAACATGGGTAGCAACTTTGATGGATCTATGGATGTGGACCCCAAGATCCCTCTGCTCCCCCACACTGCCAAGAATCCTGCCATTAACCCTGTATTCTGCAATCAAATTCAACCTTCCAAATTGCATCACTGCACACTTTTTCGGGTTAAATTCCATCTGCCACTTCTTTGCCCAGCTCTGCATCCTGTCAATGTCCTGCTGCAACCTACAACAGCCCTCCACACTATCCACAACTCCACCAACCTTTGTGTCATCAGCAAGCTTACTAACCCACTCTTCTACTTACTCATCCAAGTCCTTTATAAAGATCACAAAGAGCAGAGGTCCCAGAACAGATCCCTGCGGAACACCACTGGTCACCGAGCTCCAGGCTGAATACTGTCCATCTACTACCACCCTCTGTCTTCTATTGGACAGCCAATTCTGTATCCACACAGCCAAATTTCCCTGAATCCCATGCCTCCTTACTTTCTGAATGAGCCTACCATGGGGAATCTTATCAAATACCTTGCTAAAATCCATGTACACCACATTTACTGCTCTACCTTCATCAATATGTTATGTCACATCCTCAAATAATTTGATAAGGCTTGTGAGGCATGACCTGCCCCTCACAAAGCCATGCTGACTATTTCTAATCAAACTGTGCTTTTCCAAATAATCATAAATACTATCTCTCAGAATCCTCTCCAATAATTTGCCCACCACAGAAGTAAGACTGACCGGTCTGTAGCTCCCAGAATTACCCCTATTCCCTTTCTTGAACAAGGGAATAACATTTTCCACCCTCCAATCATCTGGTACCATGCCAGTGGACAGTGAGGACGCAAAGATCATAGGCAAAGGTGCAGCAATCTCTTCCCTCGCTTCCTGTAGTAATCTTGGGTATATACAATCTGGCCCAGGGGGGTTTTGTGAGCCGGTTTTCACCTCAGAATGTGTCTGCGGCCTTGTCAGTTGTGTCGGTGGTTTTCGGAGGTTGTCGGATGTCAGATCTGTTGGTCATGCTTGGTTGCCGTTGGTTCCCCTGGTATGGGACAGCCCTGTGTCGGTAGGTTTCAGGGAGATAGCTGTGCTGATAGATCTCAGGGAGAGTAGCTGTCTGGGATCTCTCACTCAGAGATAGTAGGAACTGCCGATGCTGGAGTCTGCGATAACAAGGTGTAGAGCTGGATGAACACAGC